>NC_047085.1:158658196-159278196 GCF_902459505.1 Geotrypetes seraphini
CACCTTCACGTCCTACCTGAAACACCTTATTGGACTACTGGGAGCCTTTACGACTGATTTGCCGGCCTCCCGCCAAGGAGCCTTTGGCCTGCTTTTGGAGGTTTTCTCCAACCTACGCCTCCATTTATTCCATGTGGCCTATGATGGCTTTGAACTTTCCTCCAGGGTGGCAGCCTTCGCTATCGCCATGCGCCGTCTAGCCTGGTTGCGCCTGGTGGACATGGACCCCAACTTACAGGACCAGTTGGCTAACCTCCCCTGTGTGGGCAAAGAACTTTTTGACGATACCATTGAGGCAGCTACGAAACGCCTTTCGGAACACGAACACTCGTTTGCCTCCCTCGTCAGGCCTAAACCTAAACCTCTGGCGTCCAGGCCGTTCAGGGCCCCCCGCGCCGCTATCCACAAAAATCTACCCCTGCCTTCTCGCGGCCTCCACCTCGACGTCCGCAAGCTCACCATCGGGCTCCGCCCAAGTCCCAACCACCTGCAACTACCAAACCATCCCCGTCCTTTTGACGGGATACACGGATGGGGGCTGTCCCCCTCCGCCACAGTCCCAGGCCTCCTTCCCATCGGGGGTCGCCTCAGAGCCTTCTACCCTCGCTGGGAACAAATCACGTCGGATGCATGGGTCCTTGGCGTGATCTCATCAGGATACTCTCTCAACTTTCGGGACATTCCTCCAGACAGCCCTCCAAGAGTGTGCCCTCCCAATCGGGCTCAGTTACCCCTCCTTCTTTCAGAAGCTCAAGACCTGCTTCGCCTGCGGGCAGTGGAAGAGGTTCCCCCCGACCAACGGGGGAAAGGGTTCTACTCCCGCTACTTCCTGGTGCCGAAGAAGACGGGAGACCTGCGCCCAATTCTAGACTTGAGACGACTCAACAAATTCCTGGTGCGGGAAAAGTTTCGAATGCTTTCCCTACCGATTCTCTATCCTCTGATCGACGAGGGCGATTGGCTCTGCTCCCTCGATCTGAAGGAGGCCTACACACATGTTCCAATGCATCCCGCTCACCGCAGGTTTCTACGTTTTCAGGTGGGAGACCTTCACCTACAATACCGAGTCCTCCCCTTCGGTCTAGCATCGTCACCTCGGGTCTTCACGAAGTGCCTCGTGTTGGTCGCAGCTGCCTCACGCTCTCAAGGTCTTCAGGTATTCCCCTACCTGGACGACTGGCTGATCAAAGCCCCGTCCAGGGAGGGGGTTATCTCAGCGACCCGACAGACTATTATCTACCTTCAGGGTCTGGGGTTCGAGGTAAACTTCCCAAAATCCAAGCTGCACCCCTCTCAATCCTTACAGTTCATTGGAGCCGTGCTGGACACAACCCGCCTCCGTTCCTTCCTTCCCCCTCCGCGTCTGGAGGCGTTAGTAAATCTGAGTCGATGGATTTCGCTGCTGACCTCGGTCTCAGGGCAGCAGATGATGACGCTTCTGGGCCACATGGCCTCTACCATCCACGTCATACCCTTCGCCCGTCTCCACCTGCGGATCCCTCAATGGACTCTGGCCTCTCAATGGCGTCAGGACCGGGACCCGATCAACCGCCCCGTGCAGGTGACTCCTTCCTTGCAATGATCGCTCCGCTGGTGGGCCGACTCTTCAAATCTTTCCAAAGGTTTGCTCTTTCTAGCCCCTCCACACAGCAAGGTACTCACCACGGACTCATCGGAGTACGCTTGGGGGGCTCATCTGGACGGCCTATGCACTCAGGGAATGTGGTCAGCAGAGGATCGTCGCTGTCACATCAACGTGCTGGAACTTCGGGCCATCTACCTCGCTGCCGTGGCCTTCCAACATCTGCTACACGACCGGGTGGTTCTCGTCCGGACCGACAACCAGGTGGCAATGTACTACGTAAACAAGCAAGGGGGGACAGGGTCTTGGCCCCTCTGTCAGGAAGCTCTGCGCCTCTGGAAGTGGGCGGTCGCAAACAACATCTTTCTTTGAGCGGTGTACATACAAGGAGAGCAGAATTGTCTGGCAGACAGGCTCAGCCGCCTCCTCCAACCGCACGAGTGGTCACTGCACTCTCAGACTTTGCGACAGGTGTTCGAAAGATGGGGGACGCCTCAGATAGATCTATTCGCCTCCCCCCTCAATCACAAGCTGCCTCACTTCTGCTCCCGGATATACTCCCCGGACCGTCTCGAGGCCGACGCCTTTCTCCTGGATTGGGAGGGAAGATTTCTGTACGCGTTTCTGCCTTTTCCTCTGATTCTGCGGACGCTGGTCCACCTCAGATCGGTGTGAGCCACTCTGATCTTGATCGCTCCTCGGTGGCCACGCCAGCCTTGGTTTTCCCTTCTACTGCAACTCAGTGCCAGAGATCCGCTGCCTCTGCCTCTGTTTCCCTCTCTGCTATCGCAAAGTCAGGGCTCACTGTTACATCCCAATCTTCATTCTCTTCATCTGAATGCTTGGTTTCTTTCCCCCCGACTTCTCTTCCGATGTCTCAATCAATCAAGGAGATATTGGAGGCCTCAAGGAAGGCCTCGACTAGAATCTGCTACTCCCAAAAGTGGACCAGATTCTCGTCCTGGTGCTCCTCTCACAGCCAGGACCCGGTGTCGGTCCCGGTCTCCTTGGTCCTGGAGTATTTACTTCACTTATCTCACTACGGCCTGAAGACCAACTCCATTCGAGTACACCTTAGTGCGATTGCTTCCTTTCATCAGCCCCTAGAGGGGAAAGCCCTTTCACTCCACCCCTTAGTTTCTCATTTCATGAAAGGTCTTTTGAATGTCCACCCTCCTCTCAAACCTCCCCTGGTGGTTTGGGACCTTAATGTGGTTCTGGCTCAACTCATGAAACCTCCATTTGAGCCGCTAGACAAATGCCATCTTAAATTTCTCACTTGGAAGGTGATATTCCTGCTTGCACTCACTTCCGCTCGGCGGATTAGTGAGCTACAGGCCCTGGTGGCGGACCCGCCTTTCACTGTATTCCACCACGACAAGGTGGTTCTCCGCACTCATCCTAAGTTCTTGCCCAAAGTGGTGTCTGATTTCCATCTCAACCAGGCCATTGTTTTGCCCGTGTTTTTTCCAAAGCCCCACTCTCACCCCTGAGAGGTGGCGCTCCACACCCTTGACTGTAAGAGAGCATTGGCCGTTTACCTCCAAAGCACTCAGTCTCGTCGGTCAGTCCCACAATTGTTTTTGTCCTTCAACCCTAATCGGTTGGGTCACCCAGTTTCCAAGCGCACCTTGTCCAACTGGCTGGCTGCTTGTATTTCCTTTTGCTACACTCAGGCTGGTCTCGCGCTGCACGGTCGAGTTACAGGACATAAGGTCCGAGCGATGGCAGCTCCGTAGCCTTCCTCCGGTCCACGCCTATTGAGGAAATCTGCAAGGCTGCCACATGGTCTTCGGTTCATACTTTCACCTCCCACTACTGTCTGGATACATTGTCCAGGAGCGATGGCTGGTTTGGCCAATCGGTATTGCGTAATCTGTTTTCTTAAATTGCCAACTTCCCTCCATCCCTTTTCAGTTAGCTTGGAGGTCACCCACATGTGAGAATATGCCTGCTTGTCCTGGGATAAAGCACAGTTACATACCGTAACAGGTGTTATCCAGGGACAGCAGGCATATATTTTCACAACCCGCCCGCCTCCCCGAGGTTGGCTTCTTTACTGGTTATGTGAACTGGAGACCACGAGGAGGGGATGCGCCCTCTAGTGGAGCAGGAAGGCACGCATGCATGGAGCAGCAGAGCAAACTTAAAATCTTCAATCAAGTTTGCTTGAAAAAAGCTGTCCGCATCGGGGCTCCGTGGATGACGTCGCCCACATGTGAGAATATATGCCTGCTGTCCCTGGATAACACCTGTTACGGTAAGTAACTGTGCTTTATTGTCACTGTTTCAATTTTCTTTTCTACTTTGGTATATAAATTTTTGTTATATAGTATTCACAATCAAACTACACTCTTGTGGTGACAAGCTAAATAGGCCCCTCAAACCTGTAGAAAGCGCTGACACCTTTTTTGTATGTCTTTTTGTTTCTTGGGCCTCCCAGGCAGCCGAAGTGTGGACTAACGCCTGCCACCTCCATAAAGATGGAGGATCCAAGGAAGTCCAAGACAGCAATATACTGTACATTTGTGTGCCAGGAGACGCACCTTAGGAGACAACAATGAGCCCCCCCCCTTAGGCATACCCCCAAAAGTCCCAGGCATATCAAGCACTAATTACTCCACAGTGCCCACATGTGTGCACCGAAGTAGGCCCTGTGGGTATTGCACTATAGATGACCAAAATGAGCATACCACCCAACAATCCCCAAAGTATTAGGTTCTCTACCGCATTTAAGGTGGTCAATACCCTCAAGTTTACCAGCGTGAAGTAAACTTTATACATCACTTGAGCATAACATTCCCGTATGGTCCTTTTGACCAATTTAGGTATTCCTTTAATAGCACTCAAAATATCCCAGTGACCCAAGTCCTTGTGCAGTTCCTTTTCCCATCCCTCCTGAATTAAATGAGTGATCTTTAGGGTGTTCAAAGTGAGAAAGCTGCTACCGAGATATTAGCTGATACCAAGATATACAAAGCTGATACCGAGATATCAGCCATTGCCACTCCTGTGAAGAAGTCAGAAACCCTTCCCCAAAAAATGACTAATCAGATCCTGGGGAAGAGATGGAATATAATGTTTGACTTGGCAATAGGCAAAGGTGTCTCCCCAGCAATCCCATAGTTGATTTCCAAACTCTGCCAAAGGTTTCAGACTGACCTCTGTTGTCAGAAAATGTTCCACCAAATAGAAGCTTTGTTGCTCCCAGTCCAAAAATAAGATTATCTTGCCCCAGTGAAAAAGCCAGATTCCCTCTCAAGAGCAGTTGATTAGTAACCCTAGGATCCCCCCTAATTGGCACACCAAGTTTCCCCACACTACCTGCATAGATTGCAATAAAACACTAGCACACAGATGAGAAGGAAAGGCACTCCTTGATAAGCTATGGAAAGTATGGGAAGCATAATAAGCCAATTCGTAAAAGGGTGGGGGGGGGGGGGCGGCAGCGGAGTATACTGATGGGTCCCCAGCAGCTAGTCCTTTAAATGTCTCGATAAATAAGCTTCATTGTAAGGTCTGAAATTGGGGAGACCCAAGCCACCCTGTGCCCATTCTCCCACTAAATAAACATAATGGAGTCTTGGTTTGTGGCGATTTGAACAAAAGCGTATCGGGACATAGAGCCATTGGGGGAAGATCACCAAGCAAACCAAAACCTCTTGCCCTAAAAGAATCCGAGGCAAGTCTTGCCAAGCTTCTAGGTGGGTTTGTGTTTGTGTGAGAAGGCTAGGAACATTAGCCAAATATAGAGTCGACATAGAAACCAGAAGATATACTCCAAGATGCTGAAAAGAATGTGATGCTCAGCGGAGTGGAAAAGAGGCATTCCACTGATGAAGGCAAAACTTCAGACTTAATCAAGGTTTGAGTGAAAGCCCACAAAATAACTATACTCCTTTATATTTTCCAATAAGGCCTCTAGGGACCAGTGAGGCTCGATAATATGGGCCAATAAATCATCCACGAATACAGCCAATTTAAAGCATTGGTCCCCTATCTGTATCTCTTTAATGTCAGGATTGGTGTGGACATAATAAGAGGATGTAAAGTGAGAATAAATACTAAAAGAGAGAGGGGATTTCCCTGCCTAATTCCCCGAAAGATCTCAAAGATCTACAATCCAGGGAATTTATTTAAAATGTTTATAGTTAGTACAATCCTACACGTTCTAGACAGGTTACAACTGTGAACATACATAATTAAATAATGGAAAACATATTAAACAATAATGACAATTTTAAGTCTGGTCAAATTATCAATTTCATTAAAAATAAATCTTGAGCTCTCCTTTAAAACAGTTTGATGTCAAACTTAAATACCTTGATTGCCTGTTGGAATAAAAATGTTAAGCTCCTTTTTAAATGATCTTAAATTTTGAAAGTGTAACAATTCCATAATAGAGGATCAAGAATGTAAAATATAGATGAATGATATTCCAATTTAATTGTGATATGATGGAACCTCCAACAGAACTTTATTCATACAATTTAGTGGTCATGGTGGTGGTTGGATTGAATCAAAGCAGGGCATTGTGAACAAAAATGATTGCATTGATGCAGTGTTGCAAGTTATTTAAAGTTGTTAAATCACAAGAGGTTTGAGAAAAATTGCAAGAGGACCTTGCGAGACTGGAAGACTAGGCATCCCAGTGGCAGATGACATTTAATGTGAGCAAGTGCAAAGTGATGCATGTGGGAAAGATGAACCTAAACTATACCTACGTGATGCAAGTTTCCACATTGGGAGTCACTGCTCAGAAAAAGGATCTAGATGCCATTGTTGATCATATTGAAATCCTCTGCTCAGTGTGCAGCAGCAGGTAAGATAGCAAATAATGTAAGGAATGAAAAACCAAAAAAGTGTTATGACTTTGAATTGCTCTGCTGCGACAACACCTTGAATACTATGTGCAATTTTGGTCACCGCATCAGCAGAATTAGAAAAGGTACCAAGAAGGCGTCACATGATAAAGGATGGGGAGGACCTTCCTATGAAGAAAGGCTAAATGGCTAGGGCTCTTCATCTTGGAGAAGAGATGGCTGAGGGGAGATAAGGTAGAGGTCAATGAAATACTGAATGGAATGGAACAGATAGATGTGACTTGCTTTACTCTCTTCAAAAATGCTAGGACTAGTGGGTATACAATAAATCTACTAAGTAATAAATTTAAAACACATCTGAGAAAATATTTCTTCTGGGATTGGTTGCCAGAGAATGTAGTAAAAGCAGTTATCCAAACTTTTTCTAAACTCTGCTAAGCTAACTTTCTTTTTTGGGGGGGAAATATTTTTATTGAAGAAGCAATGCAAAGAGAACAATCATCATGAAGCAATGCAAAGAGAACAGTAAAAGAACAATAGAACCATAGTAACAAAGAAGCAACTGCAGCGCAGGACAACCTTTAACAATACTAACGAGCAATCTAAAAGAGAAGTCTAGAAGCCATTACTAAGATGGAGTTGGGCAAATCTACTGCTTATTTCTAGGATAAGTAGCTTAAAATCTGTTGTTCTCTTTTGGGATCTTGCCAGGTAGTTGTGACCCGTATTGGCCACTATTTGAAAGAAGATTCTGGTTTTGATGGTTCTTGGGCCCTGTCCCTTTATGGCAGTACTTATGTTCTTATATGCTTTTCATGTTATGATTCAATTTTTTTGGCTAGATTGATAAAAATGCGATAGATATGAAGGTGAGCAAATTATACACTAAAGTTTTCTAATCAAATACAATATTGTCTAAGCTTGTATCTCTCAAACTGTGTGCCATGGCACAGTGTTGTGCTCCGAAGAGATTCTAAGTGTGCCATGAGAGATTCCAGAATTTTACTTTTATTTTTAAAAATTCCCTTCATAAGTATACATTAAAATAGATCACATGTACTTGCTCCTCAAGGGTGTTACCAAGAGTCTGTCAATGTTATAAGCATCTGCATGTGTAATGATACCACTGCCCAGGCAAGCAATGTTCTGTAACGTGATTGGTCCTTGAAAACTAACGGCAAGTAATTTTTATTTTATTTTATTTTTTTATTATTTGTTTATAAAATTTTACAATATTTCCAAGCGTATACATCTTGTTCAGTAAAGTGAGATCAAACAACATATTAAACTAAAATTGCAAAATTAATATTACTACAAGGAAATACTGATCTAGCTGATCTCACACTAGTCCTCAATATTATTGGATCCATAATTAAGAGTAGAACATATATAATTCAAATTAATTAAATAAGAAAAATCCTTATCTGACTAAAGTGCAGGAAACTAACTTTCCATGGACGTTGTTATTCCTTTTTCTAGACGTTTCATTGAGAGAAAGCTAATCAGTTGAGATGGCTCTGTAAATATATACTTCAATGATAAATATCTAACTACACATTTACATGGATATCTCAAAAAGAAAATACCCCCTATTTGAGTCACTCCAGGTTTTAGAATTAAAAATTATTTTCTTCTTTTTTGAGTCTCTCTAGAGACATCAGGAAAAATCTGAATATGCTGCCCCAGGAAGTCTTTGGATCTATTTTTAAAGAAAAGTTTTAATATCCAATCCTTGTCTGGAGCCAAAGCAACAGACAACAAGAGAGTAGCTGGAACAGCCAATTCTCTATCTGATTGTTCCAGTATAGCTGAAATGTCCAATGACCTCTCCTGGGGTTCCTCAATTTTTTCTTCTTCTTTGAATTGGGGCTTAGTAGGTAGGTAATACACTCTTGTAAGAGGAGGTAAGGAGTTTTCAGGAATTTCAGGAAAACTAACGGCAAGTAATTTTTATTTTTTATGCATTAGTTATTCTAACTTGAGCAACAAAGCTTTACCATTTGGCTCTGATCTTTGTGAACTTGGATTTTCAGTTCTGACAGAAATTAAGGGCTCCTTTTATCAAGCCGCGCCAATGCGCGCAACGTTTCATCACGTGTTAACCCCCACGCTGGCCTAAAAACTACCGCCTGCTCAAGGGAGGCAGTAGCAGCTAGCATGGCCGGCGGTTTAGCGTGGCTTGATAAAAGGAGCCCTAAGTCTCAAAAAAAGAGAATGACTGCAGATGCTGGATGATGAAATGCATGTTTGCTTGTCGACTCATCGAGCCACATTGAATTAATTGGCACTCAATAAAAAGCACATCCATCGCATTGATTAGCAATAATATTCTATCTACTTTAGTTTCACCATTGTTAAAATTACCCATACACATAGCTTAAAGAACTTTAAATTTAATAAACTCTGAAATTTAATATTTTTTTTTGTTTTTGCAATTTTATAATTTCAGTTATAATGTGCTGTGAAAAACCATTTTCTCCATTTTTAGTGTGCCAGAGTTTAAAAAAAAAAGTTTGAGACACACTGGTCTAAGCAAAAGATTGGTGTATTTCTAATAACCTGCATAAAATTGAAATGCCAGAAAAGCAAATTTACCTCCATTTACAAAGCCATGGTAGCGGCTGCCACCTGGCATACACTCCGATACCTATTGATCCTTATGGATATCGGAGTGATTACTGCAGTAGCACCACTACTGTGGCTTTATAGAAGGAGCCCTTAGAGCAGTATTTTTATTTTTTTGTAAACTTGTTCTTAATTTTTTTTTCTTGAAACTCCCAACTAGTTTGGTTTCAGTTGGAGTGTTCACGTACAGAGATATCTGATATCCAATGTTCCTGACTTATCAAGGTATTTTGGATTTCGAAATGTTTTGAAGCCATGGATTTTTGGATGGATTTAAGCTGGTCCTGTGTTGTCCTTTGTATGTTTTACTGTAAATTCTCTATTGTGTTTAGAATTATTGTATTATTTTTAAGTGTTGCTTTAAAACTGTTGTATTAAGCAATATCTTAAGTTAAGACAAACCAAATCAAGTGTTAAATTTCTTTGCTTTTCCTTATACAGATTTATCCATTGGGTTATGTACACTTTCCCTAAAAGAGGAAAAAGAAAACCAGGTACAGTATTTTTAATGGTTTGGTTAGACAGAAGGTAGTTGCATAAAATTAGTACTAACTAACTAGTTGAAAGAGAAGTAATTGTGTGGTGTATGTTCTAGCTGTCTAGAAATAGTGAAATACTTTTTTTGGTGAAAATATTTTCTTAAATATGCTTCCTCCCATCTCTATTAAGGAACCCAAATATTCCAGACATATTCCGTTTCTATTCTATCTTCCTTTTTAGTATAATAATTCATAGACAAATAAAACAGTTGTTAGTTACCCCTAACAATTGATGGCCCTCCTCCATTACTCTCGGCAGAATACCTGACAGATCGATCCCCCCTTTTTACGAAGCTGTGTTAGATTTTTTTTATGCCAGCCATAGCGGTATTAGCTCCCAACGCTTATAGGAAATCTGTGACTGCTGGAGCTGATATTGCCACTGCCAGCGATTTTATTTATTTATGTGTATATGTATGTATGTATGTGTGTCAAATATATTTTATTGAGTACCAAGAAAAAACAACAATCTGAAACAAGGACAAAGATCAACAAGGCAGCTCGAAGTTTCATACCATAAGCCAACAAACCCATCCCACCAACCCAACCCACAACCCATTGCTCCCCCCCACCCACTCTCACTGATGCCAAAGAAAAACATAATAAACGAAGGAAAAAAGACAAATACCAGGGGGCTAGCAGTTCAAAAGGTGGCTACGAGCCACTGGAGACAATGTGGTCCAAAAGGGCTCCAAAATTTGTTGAAAGGCTCGTCCTGGCAAGGAAGAAATGTCTTAGACTCCTCTCTGTTCCCAAGAAAGCAACGTAATCATGTGACTACGCCAAAGGGAATAGTCAGGGGCCTCCGCTTCCATCCACTTAACCAAAATGCATCTGATAGCAATCACTGCCGTCCAACGCAGAAATGCACATAAATAAAATCGCTGGCAGTGGCAATATCAGCAATGTGAGCAAGTAATTGAATTCTGCCATTGTTCAGTTTAAAATACTCAGGTCTTTCTAAATTTGAACAGCATCAATAATAAAACAGCTATTTTTCTGTATTTTGTTTAAAGCTTCAGAAATAGGTTTCAGGATTCTCAGCATGTCTTCAACATCTATTAAGCCTAGTGTTGAGGATTTTGGCCATAGCAGTGCCATCTATTTTCTCTCAAGTTTGTTCACAAACTTTTGTGAGAATAGGCAAGTTTTATATACTGTTCAAAACAGTCCTCTACAGAGTTAATATCTTGTGGGAGTGTTAGTTAGCTTGGTTCCACCCATTTTTTCAAAGCTGGTGCTACAACATGATTGTTACGAAAATAGCTAGCAATTTAAAAAACACTAGTCTTTATTTCTGAAACATGAGCAGTAGTGGCTCGTGGCCAGTAGGGGGTGATGTCTATAGGACGGTAATGGAATGGACGTCAGGACATGATGGTGCAGTGTTTTGTGGAATTTTTCTACAAAAAAGTGCCTGCTTTTCGTATGGTTCTGGTTAACTCTAGTTAGATACAAGCATAGAAACATAGAAACATAGAAAAAAGCAGCAGAAAAGGGCTATATATTCCACCAAGTCTGCCCATTCCAAGTATCCCCTCCCCTGAATTTACTCCCTTAAAGATCCCACGTGAGTATCCCATTTTCTCTTAAAATCCGTCACGCTGCTGGCCTTTATCACCTGGAGTGGGAGTCTGTTCCAATGATCCACTACTCTTTCGGTGAAGAAGTACTTCCTGGAGTCGCCATGAAACTTCCCTCCCCTGATCTTCAGCGGATGCCCTCTGGTGGTCGAGGGTCCCATGAGCCAGAAGATATCATCTTCTGACTCGATGCGTCCCGTGATGTACTTATATGTTTCAATCATATCTCCCCGTTCTCTTCTTTCCTCAAGTGAGTACAGCCGCAATTTTTTAAATCTTTCTTCATACGTGAGATCCTTGAGCCCCAAGACCATCCTGGTGACCGTTCGCTGAACCGACTCGATCCTCAGCACGTCCTTTCGGTAGTGTGGTCTCCAAAACTGAACACAGTACTCCAAGTGAGGCCTCACCATGGCTCTATACAACGGCATCATAACTTCAGGTCTCCTGCTGACGAAACCTCTGCGGATACACCCATCATTTGTCTTGCCCTGGAGGAAGCCTTCTCCACTTGATTGGCAACCTTCATGTGGAGAAGGCTTCCTCCAGGGCAAGACAAATGATGGGGTGTATCCGCAGAGGTTTCGTCAGCAGGAGACCTGAAGTTATGATGCCGTTGTACAGAGCCATGGTGAGGCCTCACTTGGAGTACTGTGTTCAGTTTTGGAGACCACACTACCGAAAGGACGAGCTGAGGATCGAGTCGGTTCAGCGAACGGCCACCAGGATGGTCTTGGGGCTCAAGGATCTCACGTATGAAGAAAGATTAAGTTAGTTAGTTAAGGCAACACTTAATTGAAGCGTACGAAAAATTGGTGAATAAAAGTCTGAATATGGATGTAGCCAAGGCCAGAAAAACACACTACAGATTAATATTAAGGAAAAGCATAATATTCTTTCTATGTACTTTGATATTAGGCTAGATCATGAAGGAAATCAGGATATACATGGACTCCATTTTGTTCTCTGTCTTTCTGTGTCTTCTGCTTGGCTTTACTCCATTTTGTGTTCAGCCTGTGTCCCTTTTGTTTAGTTTTCCTGCTTCTAGCCTCGTGGTTCTAATTGATACCAGATGTGCCTTAGGCTGGTTAGGAAGAGCATATTAGATTACGTATCCCAACCTGAGATATAACATGCATTAAATATGAATGAAATACATGGTATGAATAGATGAATGATGGGGCCCCAAGTATGAATGGATTATGAAATAATTTGTACTTAAAGTGAAATATTTTATATAAAAAGAATACTAAGGAAAAATCCTGAACACAGCATCTGGAAATGGTTAAATTAGAGTCAGAGACTGCTGTTCCAGGCTCAAGCATAGGAAGGGAGGCATTGGAAGCCCACGCTTAGCACTGTGTAGGTGTAACATGAAGCTATCAGTTCAGGAAGAGGGGGAAACAGCCCCTCCTTTTTCTTTGAGACTGAGAATATCTCAGCACTTAACAAATGTAGGTTCTCTTAATATACCTTTTTGAAAAGGACAAAAAGAATATTGGATATGTAATAAAATGTTAATGTATATTCAGAAATTAATGTAAACAAAACAAATATGATTTCTGAAACTTTTAAACATGTAGAGGAATTTTCTTTGTCTAGATTTAAAGACCACCTCTGTTAGTTTGGATTGGCCCACGGCCAATGATGTTACACTGGACTGAAGGTATATATTGGGTAGCTTCGAAGTATCAGGTTGAGTTCGTTATCAGAAGGATAGCATTTTGGCAACTATAACGACCTCCCGCTAACGCAACTAGTCTTTTGAGTTCCATGATGGAAAAATAAAAGCAATAAAATTATTTTGGGTTAAACTTGCGTTATGCATCATTTTCCATGTTTTTGTTATTTTGCACACCTTGAGTGAAAGCTAGCAGCTTAATTGGCAACTGCAGCTTTATGAGTGTGCTGGCGTCCAATTAACCATGCTCAGACACTGAAGTCTTTGGCTAGGATGTGAAGCAAATGAACACTGCAACCATAAGTTAGCTTGGTATTCTCTTCATGCTCTTCTAAACTTCTCATCTTGGATACATTTGCAACTACTTGCAGTTCTTAGTGTACTGCATGCTGGATTTGGCAGATACTCCCACACCAGAATAGACAGTCACTTCACCAGTTAGCTGGAAAGCAGGAGGTGCGCAGGAAATTTCTGGCTCAGGAGCTTTTATATCACTTTTGATGTATCCAGGATTTCTGTGCAAAATATAGTAATGCACAGACTATTGTATGTGTGTGTTTGACATAAAACTAGCTGTTCCACAGAGGTTGACAGATGCTACATGCCAGGATAATGGCCTTGATCTCTGCTGTCGAACCGCCACTGTAGTTAATGAGGGACCCAAGGAAAATGAAGCTGTCACCCACTTCTATTTCTTCATTGTTTATCTTTTGTGGACTTTTTTGTTGGTGGTAGTCATGATTTTGGTCATCTTGATCAGGTAAATCTCATCTTCTCGCTTTCTCCTTTCAGCTTCAGCATCAACTTCTGAGGTCCTTCTTACTCTTTGCTGGCAGAGAGTGAGAAGGACCTCAAAGAAGGCACTAAGTATCTGTGCCTCATTCTTCCTGCTTTGGTCAGTGTTGTTAAAAATTGCTGACTGCCATGGGATGAATATGGGCTGGGAAATGAAATAGCATATTGTATTTTGGTAGTTTAATATTATGAGTTCCAAAGAATAGCATTGATAACAAGTTAGAAAGTTTTTATCACTATTTGAAAATTTTTGTTATAAGCAGTGTGGATTTTTTTTTCAGTATGGTAATAAGCTTTCTGAAAATGACCCTTTTGAAGATCCTGACTTTGCATTTGGTGATCACTTCAACACAAGCCTTTCAAGCTTTCTAGAAAATGAGAAATTGCTGTCTGCAAGTTTAGATGCAAGCTTTACTGGTAATGTATAATTTTAAATGGTGTCTTTTGAGGTAGAAAAGGGTCATGTATAAACTTGGAAAATTAAAAATACCCTTCACTTATAGACAGAAACTCTAAAATCTCACTTTTATAGAGATGCCTTTCACGTTGGGTTATTGGTATCTCAAGGGAGTTTGTGGGCTGTATCAGGGTTTCTGGAAATAGTATATATAGGTGAGGAGTGGGGGAAGTTATTGACACAAGGGCCCTGATTCTATAAATGGCGTCTGCCAGTAGATGCTCAGATTGGTGTGCCTACCAAGTAGGAACATAACTACTTTTTCAATTATCTTATTATGGAAAAATGTTTATTGCTCATTACAAAAATCTGTTAATGGTCCCCAAACCTCCTGAAATTTACCAAAATATCCTCTCTGTATTGCTAATGTTCTTTCCATTTTATATATATGATGACATATAGAATTCCACTAGAAACTGTAATTTAATCTGCTCTGATTTTTTCCAATTGAATGTAATCTGTTGAATGGCAACTCCAGTCAAAATAAATAAAAGCTTGTTGTTTTTTTGAAGAAATCTGACTTTTCGCTCTCATTGACATGCCAAATAAAATAGTATCATATGTCAAGGCCACTGGATTTTCTAACATCCTATTTATTTGGGTCCATATTGATTTCCAAAATAACAATATAAATGGACAACAGAATAAAAAATGATCTGATGTTCCAGCCTCAAGATGACAGTGCCAATATCTATTAGATTTAGAACTATCTAAATTTTGTAAACGAACAGGGGTCCAGAAAGCTCTATGCAAAAGAAAAAACCAAGTTTGTCTCATAGATGCAGACATTGTACATCTCATCCTCCAAGACCAAATTCGTGTCCATTGAGACGCAGTAATTTGATGCTTGATCTCAATGCTCCAAATGTCCCGAAGACCAGTTTTTGATTTTTTTATTCTCGAATCCAGATATCAATTTATACCACTGTGCGGCCTGGTGTCCCATGAAATCTACATGAAAGCATAAGAATTCCAAGCTATATTGATTATTGAGATTTCTCCAATTCAGGGAACCCCGCCTGAATGGCCTGCTTCAATTGCAACCATCTAAAACTTTGTGATTTACTAAGACCAAATTTATGTTGCAACTGTGAAAACTCAAGCAGCTTACCATTAGATAATACATCTTCCAATGTAGGTATGCCTGCCATCATCCAATGCTACCAGATGATTTTAAAACCGCCAATTTGAATCTTAGCCAAATCATTTGATTTGTTGATTTATGTATTGGAATAGGAGTTAAGACTATTTACATATCTTAAAGTTTTCCTGTATCAACTAATATTCTATTTTCTTTATATAACCTAGGCATTTTGATACTAAGAACATGGCAAAGTCGCAGAGGAAACATGAGTCACCATTCCAATCATATCCAATCTGGGATATTTTCTTTTTTTTTTTTAAATTCTTTATTCCTTTTTAATCATTCAACAAGTGTACAATAAAGATCATACATAGGCTCAAAAACAACACTTAATAAATCCATCAAGATAATAACAATTGTATGTATATACCGTATTTGCCGGCGTATAAGACGACTTTTTAGTACCTTAAAATCCTCCCCAAAGTCGGGGGTCGTCTTATACGCCGGGTACAGTTTACATGCCCTTACTTGCGGGGCTGGATGTACTCAGTCGCGCGGCTCTTCTTCTCCCTACCTTCTCTGCTTGCAGCACAGAGCCGAACGGAAGTCTTCCCGACGTCAGCGCTGACGTCGGAGGGGAGGGAGGGCTTAAACAAAGCTTAAACAAAGCCCTCCCTCCCTCCGACGTCAGCGCTGACGTCGGGAAGACTTCCGTTCGGCTCTGTGCTGCAGGCATGGCAGGTAAGGAGAAGGAGAGTAGCCTCGCGGTACCAAGAGAGAGGGGCGGCCGCCCCGCCCCGGTTGCAGCACAGCCGGCCAGGTCCCCTTACTTTTGTGGCACTTCCCCGACCGACCGATAACAGCCCGGGTCCGACAATCCTCCCTGCCCTGTAGCCGCGAATCTAAATTACCTTCTTACAGCAGCTGTAAGAAGGTAATTTAGATTCGCGGTTAAGGGCAGGGAAGTTTGTCGGACCCGGGCTGTTGTCGGTCGGTCGGGGAAGTGCCACAAAAGTAAGGGGACCTGGCTGGCTGTGCTGCACCCGGGGCGGTAGAGAAGGAGGGGGGGGGAGAAGGACGCTGAAATGCCATGGTGAAGACAGGAGGGGGGGGGGGAAGGACTCTGAAAGCACTTGAAGACAGAGGAGGGAGAAGAACGCTGAAAGCACATGGGGGAATACAAAGGGGTGGAGAAGGAAGAAGGGGTCGTCTTATACGGCGAGTATAACACAAAACTCTATTTTTTAACTAAAAGTTGGGGGGTCGTCTTATACGCCCAGTCGTCCTATACGCCGGCAAATACGGTATATATATATATATATATATATATATATATATATATATATATATATATATATATATATATATATATATATATATATATATATATATATATATATATAGAAAAGTGTTGGGAGGGAGGGTGGGTTATGGGTATATGTATGTATATATATATATACCCATATACCCATAACCCACCCTCCCTCCCAACACTTTTCTACTTAATTCATTTTACCCTCTCTTCAATTGTACAATCCCTCCCCCATCCCTCCTTAATTAATTTATCTTCAAAAGAAAAAAATGGTGTTTATTCATTACAAAACAATGTTAGTGGCTCCCATATTTTAATAAAACTTTTATAATTTCCATTTTGTACCGCTATTGAACATTCCATTTTATATAAATGACATAGTGAATTCCACCAAAAATTAAAGTTAAGTCTGCTATGATCTTTCCAATTGTTAGTAATATGTTGAATGGCAACTCCTGTCATAATCAATAAAAGTTTGTTATTGCTTGCCGATATCTGACTCTTTTTCCTCATAGACATGCCAAATATCACAGTATCATAAGTTAATGCTACAGGATTTTCAAATAAAGAATTTATTTGATTCTAGATCGAATTCCAAAAGGCTAAGATAAAGGGACAAAAAAATAAAAGATGATCCAAAGTCAAGCTTACAATGCCAGCATCTATTAGATAATGAACTATTCAACTTTTGTAATCTAACTGGGGTCCAAAATGCTCTATGCAAAAGAAAAAAACCAAGTTTGCCTCATAGATGCTGACAATGTACATCTTAAATTTGTGGCCATTGAGTTGCTGAAATCTGATGCTTAATCTCAATGCTCCAAATATCCCTAAGACCATTTTTAGGTTTTTTATTAACCAATTCACTAATAACTTTATACCACTGCGCGGCCTGGTGACCCAGAAAGTTTGTCTGGAAGCATAAAAATTCCATATTATATTGAGAATTAAGACTTTTCCATTCAGGGAACCCTGCCTGAATGGCCTGCTTCAATTGCAACCATCGATAAAATTGTGATTTATTAAGCCCAAATTTATGTTGCAGTTGTGTAAACTCAAGCAGCTTTCCATTTGAAATAACATCATTTAAAGTTCGTATTCCTGCACTTAACCAATGCCTCCAGACAATCTTAGATCCGCCAATTTGAATCTTTGAGTTTAGCCATATAGATTGATTTGTTGATTTATTAATAGGATTTTCAGTTAAGTTGCTGACATACCTCACAGTTTTCCAAGTATCTAATAAAATTCTATTTTCTTTATACAATCTGGGCATCTTGATACTGAGAATGTGACAAAGATATAAAGGACACAGGAGTTGCCATTCCAAATATAACCAATCAGGAGTGTACTCAATGAGCTCTGGGAGGACCCAATACATACCTTGACGTAAAATATAGGCCTGATGGTACCTATAAAAATTTGGAAAATTTACCCCTCCCTCCTTAATTGATTTCTGTAAAGATACCAAAGCAATCCTAGGAGTTTTTACCAAGCCAAACAAACTTAATAATTATCGAATTCAATTTTTTATAAAAAGATTTTTGAAAAAACACCGGAA
This sequence comes from Geotrypetes seraphini, assembly GCF_902459505.1. NCBI lineage: Eukaryota > Metazoa > Chordata > Amphibia > Gymnophiona > Dermophiidae > Geotrypetes > Geotrypetes seraphini. The sequence goes on from NC_047085.1 coordinate 158,676,239, forward strand.
TCATACACATTTGATAACAAACCACAGGCAACACCATCATTTTCACAGTTTGAACTCTCCCCCACCAAGATAAATGTAATGGATTCCATTGTTCACATAATTCCGAAACCTTTTTTAATAAAAGTTTTTCATTTTCTTTTACTGTATCATCCACTGAATTTTTGATCCAAATTTCTAAATATTTTAATCCATCTTCCTTCCAAACAAAAGAAAATGAATCAAACATAGTTTTTATGCAATGTACATTAAGTGAAAGAATTTCAGATTTACCCCAATTAATTTTGTATCCTGAGAACATTCCAAACCTTTCAATCAATTCTAACAAACACGGAATGGTTGAACCTGGATTGCGCAAATATAACAAAATGTCATCCGCATAAGCAGATAATTTGTATTCCCATTCTTTTAGGGGAATACCCTGTATCCCCTTTGCCTGATTAATAGCTATCAATAAGGGTTCTAAAACAATATCAAACAGCAAAGAAGACAATGGACATCCCTGTCTAACTCCTCTATGTAATTTAAAACAGTCAGATAAATTATTAATATATAATCTTGCCATAGGGGAGCTATACAAAGTTTTAATCATTTGAACAAAACCAGGGCCTATACCAAACCAATCCAAAGCCTGATACATGAATGACCATTCTACCCTATCAAAAGCTTTTTCTGCATCTAAAGATAAAGCAAAAGCTGGTTCATTCATCATTTTAGTTAAATTTAAAGTATGAAACGGCAATCTCGTATTATTAGAAGAATGTCTGTTTGCAATGAAACCCGTTTGATGTACATCAATTATGTAAGGGAGAGCCTTTGCCAATCTTAATGCCAGAGTCTTAGCCAATAATTTTCCATCCACATTAATTAACGATATTGGTCTGTAATTTGAAACCAAAGTGGGATCTTTATTTGGCTTTGGTAAAACAATCACCACAGATTCTGCCATAGTACTTTTAATACAACCTTTAGTAAGTTGAAACTGATATAAATTTAGTAAATAGGGTAATAAAGAATTTTGAAATGTTTTATAGAATTCCACAGTAAAACCATCCCCACCTGGAGCGGATCCAACTCTAAGAGACTTCAACGCTGTTTCTATTTCTTTTAATGATATAGGTTCTTCTAAACTTATTTTTATATGATCAGGAAGTTTTGGACCCTCAAGAAGATTTAAAAAATTCCATACCTTTTTGAACTTTATCAACAGAAGACTCGGAAGAATACAACTCTTTGTAAAAAACCAAAAATTGAATTAAAATATTACTAATTTGATTATGCGTATTTCCGTTCTCATCTTTTATTGCTATTATTTTTATTCTTCTCTTCTTTGCTTTAAGATAATTTTCAAGTAAACTTCCTGCCTTATTAGATTTTCCATATGCAAAGAAAACAAATCTTTCCTTGCCATTCTTGAAGAAATCTCATTATATTTACCCTTAGCCTTTAATAAAGCTTGCAAAGTACCGTATTTTCACGCATATAACGCGTGCGTTATACACGATTTTTACAAACCGAGTATAACCATGGCTCGTTATCCCCTTTTTTTTTTTTTTTTTTTACATAGTTCCTCCCCCCCCCCCGACGTCCGATTCACCCCGCAGGACCGCTCGCGTTCGAACACGCACCTGCACCACCACCCCGAAGGACCGCTCGCACCCCCACAGCCTCCCCACCCCCCCATCATGTAGAAGCTGCCTACCGTCGTCCTGCTGCTTTCTCTGCCGGCGGTCCTGCTCCTTCTCTTAGCCCTGCGTCTACGCTGCTTCCTCTTCCGGCGGTCTCGCCCTTTCTCTGACAGGTCGAGTCACAGGCCACAAGGTCCGAGCGTCTGTTGCTTTCCTCCACTCAACTCCCATTGAGGAAATCTGTAAGGCTGCCACTTGGTCCTCTGTTCATACGTTCACCTCGCATTACTGTCTGGATGCTTTCTCCAGGTGTGATTGCCGTTTCGGCCAATCTGTTTTGCAAAATCTATTCTCCTAAATTGCCTACTCTCCCTCCATCACTTTCTGGTTAGCTTGGAGGTCATCCACATGTAGAGAATATGCTGCCTGCTTGTCCTGGGATAAAGCACAGTTACTTACCGAACCAGGTGTTATCCAGGGACAGCAGGCAGATATTCTCGCAACCCACCCACCTCCCCGTGGTTGGCTTCTTTGCTTGCTATCTGAACTGAGGACACGCTGAGGAGACGCATGCCTTAGACAGGGCAGGAGGGGCATGTGTGGGCCAATCGCAAGCCTGAAAGTCTTCGAGCAAGTCTGCTTGCGAAAACGTCCGCTAGGGGGCTCCGTTGGTGACGTCACCCACATGTAGAGAATATCTGCCTGCTGTCCCTGGATAACCTGTTACGGTAAGTAACTGTGCTATTTCCTTTACTTGCTGAATAGCTAATAACAAGGGTTCCAAAACAATATCAAAAAGTAAAGGAGATAGGGGACAGCCTTGTCTAATATAAACAAAAGCATTCTGAAAAATTATTATTAATATACAACCTAGCAACAGGGGAGCTATACAACGTTTGAATCATTTGTATAAATCCTGAACCTCTACCAAACCATTCCATTGCTTGATAACATGAAACATAGAAACATAGAAAAAAGACGGCAGAAAAGGGCTATAGCCCACCAAGTCTGCCCATTCCAAATACCCGCCCCCCTGGTTTCACTCCCTTAGGGATCCCATGTGAATATCCCATTTTCTCTTAAAATCCGACACGCTGTTGGCCTCAATCACCTGCAGTGGGAGTTTGTTCCAATGATCCACCACTCTTTCAGTGAAGAAATATTTTCTGGAGTCGCTATGGAACTTCCCTCCCCTGATTTTCAGCGGATGCCCCATTCTACATAATAAAGGCCTTCTCTGCATCCAAGGACACAGAAAAGACCGGATCTTTCATGGCTTTTGTTAAATATAACATATGAAAAGCCAATCTAGTATTATTAGAGGAATGTCTCTGAGCAACAAATCCTGTTTGGTGCATACCTTTTATAAAAGGGAGAGCTTTAGCCAAGCGTAAAGCCAATGTCTTAGCTAAAAGTTTACCATCTACATTGATTAAAGAAATAGGCCTGTAATTTGAAACCAAAGTGGGATTTTTATTTGGCTTTGGCAAAACTATAGTTAAAGATTCTGCCATAGTGCCTGTGATACAACCCTTATTTAGTTGTCTGATATAAATTTAATAAATAAGGCAATAGGGTATTTTGAAAACTCTACCGTAAAACCATCACCACCTGGAAAGGATCCAACTCTAAGGGACTTCAAAGCTGTTTGTAATTCTTTTAGTGATATAATCTCTTCTAAACTTTTTATATGTTCAGGAATTTTAGGTCCCTCTAATAATTTCAAAAACTCCAAACCATCTTTTCCTTTGTCTAAATAAGGCTCAGAAGAATAAAGAGATTTATAAAATTTTAAAAATTGTTTTAAAATAGGTTCAACTTGAGTATAAGTGTCACCATTCTCATCTTTAATGGCAATTATTTTTGTCTTCCTTTTTTTCGCTTTAAGATAGTTTGCCAATACTCTTCCCGCCTTATTTGAGTTTCCATAGTACAAAGCTTGTTGAGAAAATAAATCTTTCCATACCAATTAGCTTTTTAAAAGGTCCTGTAACGCAGAATATTCCCATTTGTCAATTAATTTTGACTCCAAAAGTTTAATTTCTTGCTCCAAATTGGAAAATTGTCTTTTGACCTCTTTCTTAAGATAAGCCGAAAAAGAGATAATTTGACCTCTCATGGTTGCTTTAAATGCATCCCATAAGGTTTCCATAGAGATTTCTTCTGTGGCATTAAGTTGGAAATAATCTTTCATTTTTAATTGACAATCTTCACAAAATGTTGGATCTGCAAGCAATGTATTATCAAATCTCCATACAGGTCTACTATTATCTTGATCTACAATTTTGAGTTCAATCCACACTCCTCCATGATCCGACATAATGATTGGATCTATGGCGGCTTGTGTTACCTGTTGTACTAAATGATTTGAAACAAAAATATAATCTATTGGTGAAAAGGATTTATGAACATTGGAGCAAAAAGAAAATTCCTGACCATCAAAATGAAGTAAACGTCAAATATCTTTCAAATCACAAGACTGCAAAATTATCTAATCCTAATGATTTCATGATTTTACTGGGATTTTTATCCATCAAAGGATCCATGACACCATTGAAATCCCCAGCCACCACTAAATTAGAGGCAGCCAGTGGGATTATCAGTTGTTGTAGAGTCTTAAAATATTCATTTTGGTTCGAATTAGGGGCATATACATTAAAAAGCGCCATTGTAGTATTCCCCATGCTCATTTCCACATGTATCCATCTTCCTAAAGGATCTGAAGCCTTTAATTTAAACAAAGCAGTGCATTTTCTGTTCACTAAAATAGCAACACCAGCTGGAGAAAAAACAATGTTTGACCCAGCCTCCTTCCAATTTTTTAGATTCTATATCTAACAGATGTGTCTCTTGGATGTAACAGATATCTGCATTTTGTTGTTTTAAAAATAACTGTGTTTTTCCTTTATCGGATGGTTAAGACCATTAACATTTTAAAGAAAATATCTTAAAATCCATTAAATGAAACTAAAACTTGTCTTCCTATAAATCAACTTATAATTATTGTTTAATAAATCATTTTCCCAATAGACAAGATCTAAGATATAATCCCACTCTCCCCCAAACCCACCCTTACATACCTTCCTCCCCAATTAATTACAAAAACTTGGAAACGCAAATTTGAGATCAGGTACAGAAAAAACTCCTTACAAGCTATTATAATATACTTAATTAGCTTCTATAATAAGCTACCCAATTTTAGATCTGAATCATAAAGAAATCAGACGAATTAACATACAAACTCATCCAATTGATATTGATCAACTTTTCAGTGAAGATAATAAATAAGTAAATATAATTTTTTTTTCAATGAAAAGCTTTTATTGAAATACACTCCAAACAGTACAATTTCACAGGAAACGCAGGAACAAAGATACATAGAGCAAAATACCTCGCTCCAAAATAACAACAGAAACATGTGCAAGTCCCACAGACTAATAAGAGCAATCAAAAATACCCACCAAATCACAGTCCATACCCCCCCACCCACCCCCCTAGGGACAGAGCACAATACCAACATCTCTCAATAAGGTTGAGAAACAATCTATTCCAAACAGAAACCAAAACGTGAAAAGGAATATGGTTATGGGATCCCCCCCAAGTATCGCCCATCCAGTCCTACTCCAAAACAAACCCAAAGCCCCTAGCCACCCCTACCACAAACTCCCACAGAAGCCCGAAAACTACGCCAGATATGAGCATAGCCATGTAATTTACCATGACGCAAAGCCGTTAAGTGATAAAGGTTCTGCCAATTTAGCAAGCGTTGCTCCACCAGGGCCCACGTGGGAGGGAGCGCCTGATTCCACAGAGAGGCAATGGCCAATCTAGCAGCAATGAATGCCTGAATGCCAACTTACAAAATAAAGAGTCACCCCAAGCCAAATCCAGTTGATGCCAAAACAACAAGGCGTGTCGCCAATCAGCCGGTATCTGGACATCTAAGATCCGGGACACCCGAACAAAAACCTCAGTCCAGAATCCACACACCTGCCTACACTGCCACCACATATGAAAGTATGTACCCACTTCCCCACAGCCCCTCCAACATAAGTCACTCGCACCTCCCTGCCAACGAGCCACAACCTGAGGGGTATAGTACCACCGAAAGAGGACCTTGTAACCATTCTCAATTAGCAAAGCAGCTATACCTGCCGAGGAGATCTCCGACCATATGTCACCCCAAGTGTCCCAGGGAATAGCTGAACCACAATCATCTTCCCAAGCCCTCATGTAGGGAAGGGGAGCCCCCCGACAATTAAGGCACCTATATACTGCAGAGAGAGCTCCCTTCCGAAGCACTGGACCCAATAGCAGCTCAAAGGGCATCTTACCACCCCTCAAGTCTCCCAGAAGACCCGAGGCCCTGATATAATGGAGAACCTGCAGGTAGGGGAACAAATCCCTTATCCCAAACCCATACTTGCCCCTGAGTTCCGTAAAGGGTCTAACACCGCCCAGAACCGGGTCCCACAACTGTCCCACACAAACTAAGCCCCGTGACTCCCAGTCTGCAAACACTCCCCCATCCCTTCCTGGTGGAAAGTCAGGGTTGTGTCTCAACGGAGTATACCAGGAATGTCGCCTACTCCCCAATAAACAAGCTCTGGTCTGATTCCAGACCCTCAAAGAAGTCACTACCGAGGATACCCCCCCTACCAGTCGCGCCCTACCAGGCACCCACGGCCGATGTAACAAAGGTACCCCCTCACTTAACCCTTGCTCAATTTCCACCCACGGTTTCGGCGTCTGCGTCTGCCATTCTAAAAGGGCGCGCAGCTGAGCAGCCTGATAATATTTCACCACATCCGGGACCCCCAACCCCCCGTCCCCTCTCCCCATACATAAGACCTTCCTACTCACCCTTGGCCGTCGACCAGCCCAAATAAAATTAAAGATATGCCTTTGAACCTCCTCTAATGTTTTTCTACTCACCCAAAGAGGCAATACCTGGAATAAGAACAACAAACGAGGCAGAATCATCATCTTCACAATGGCCACCCGGCCCAACCAAGAGAAATACAGATCTTTCCAATTAAGCAAATCTTGGCGAATGCGACGAAAGAGCGGAGGAAAGTTGAGGTCATATAACTCCACTCCCGGCGGTCCAAAATAAACCCCGAGATATCGCAGAGAATGCTGAACCCACCGAAACGGATACCGGTCGCGGAGATAGGAAACCCGGTCAGCAGGCAAGTTAATGTTGAGGAGCTCCGATTTACCAACATTGACCCGAAATCCCGACACCTCGCCATAGATATCCAACTCCCGCAATATAGCCGGCAAGGAAGTTGCAGGGTCTTCCACCGTAAACAAAATATCATCCGCAAACAAAGCCAACTTAAAATCCCCTCCCGGCACCGTGACCCCTTTAATATCCGGATTCATCCACACACGCTGCGCCAGGGGTTCCACCGTCAAAGCGAAAAGGAGCGGGGAAAGGGGACACCCCTGACGTGTTCCCCTTGCCAGAGAGAAAGTCTCCGAATAACCACCATTCACCTTGATGCAACTCAGAGGTCCACTATATAGGACCCGAATCCAGTCCCGCTTTCGTGGACCCAGACCCACAGACTCCAGGACCTGAAATAAAAAAGGCCAAGCCACCCTATCGAACGCCTTCTCAGCATCGATAGACAAAAACACCGTTTCTCTCACCCCCCCCGGCCCGGTCATACAAGTTATAGACCCTACAAGTATTATCACCCACCTGTCTGCCTACCACAAATCCCAACTGATCTGGATGGATCAGCCAAGGGATCCAACTCATCAATCGGTCCGCCAAAATTCGCGTGAAGATCTTAGTATCAACCCCCAACAGGGATATCGGCCTGTAGGAAGCACATTGGAGGGGATCCTTCCCCTCCTTAGCCAGCACTGTCACGCCCTCCAAGCGCATGAAGTAGGGGAGGGCACTATTCCCTTGTAAAGAGTTAAGAAAACGCAACAAAGGGGGCAGCAGCAGATCTTGAAAACGTTTGTAGTACCGAACGGTAAAACCGTCCAACCCAGGTGACTTACCAAGCTTCATAGAGCGCAGCGCACTACGAGCCTCAATCAATGTAAGAGGGCGGTCCAACCTCACCACATCAGCCTGTGCAATCCGGGGCAACTCTGCTGAAGTTAAATAAGCGTCCTGGTCCTGTGAGGGCCCTGAAACTTCCGGGGTATAGAGTTGAGAATAATATTCCACAAAACGTGCATGGATAGCATCCTCAGTCTGTAACACTTCCCCAGAGGCCGCCCGGAGCGAAAAGATCTGGTTGCGCGTCTGTCGCACCTTAAGATGATGTGCAACCAGTCGACTAGCTTTATTAGAAAACTCAAAATATCTCTGTTGGAGGAGCTGTAAGTTATGGTGCAATCTGTCCAAGTCTAAAGCCCGGAGATCCCTACGGGCCTGAAACAAGCGCTCCCGCAATTCCACATTCCAAGGGGAACGCTTATGCAAACTCTCCAACCTACCAATTATAATCAACAGGTCCGCCGCATCCTCCCGCCGTTTACGTTGCCGGGCTGACGACAGGGCTATTAACCTGCCCCTAAGGGTAGCCTTTAACCCCTCCCAAACCGCTTCCAACGAAGCTCCGCACTCCACATTTACATCTAGATATTCTTGTATCCACCCTTCAATCTGTTCCCACCTCTGGGTCATCTAGAAGACTATCATTGAAACGCCAAAATTTCCGTCCCGAGCCTCCACCCACCCCCCTGGAATCGCAACCACACCGGGGCATGGTCCGACCACGTGAGGGACTCAATCCCCGCGGACTCCACCCTCCGGAGTAGTCCCCGCTCCACAAAAACATAATCAATTCTGGAATATGAGGAATGTATTCCCGAAAAGTAGGTATAGTCCTTAACCGAAGGATGGAGCCACCTCCAGCAATCCACCACATTCAGATTGGCCAATGCCTCACGCAACAGTTTACGATCCCTTCTCCCATAATGATCCGCCCTCCCTGAGTTATCCAAATGAGGGGTCACTGTAAGATTGAAATCCCCACCAAAAACCAGGGCCCCCCCCTTAAACTTGAGGATCCGAGGGACCAACTCATGGAAGAAGGTCCCCTGACCCTCATTAGGGGCATAGACATTTACCAGGGAATACAAGACCCCCTCAATCATAGCCTCCAACATGATGTATCTGCCCTGAGGATCCCTCACCACCCTACGCACCTCACAGCGGATCCCCTTACGAATAAGAATTCCCACCCCACCCCTCTTAGAAGTGCCCACCCGGGAAGCCCAAAAGGCCTGCGGGAACCTGTGATCCCCAACCAAAGATTCATGGGACTGCAGTAAATGTGTTTCTTGGACAAAGCAGACATCAGCCCTCAAACGGAGCAATTCCCTGTAGAAGGCCCTTCTCTTGTTGGGGGAATTGAGACCCCTTATGTTATAAGAAACCAATTTAAACACCCCCATATTCCAAATAAAATAATGACAATGCAAACCCAACCCCAACAGATATGTCCCCACAACCCCCCCCTCCCTCCCCATCCCTCCCCACCTCCCCCCCTCCCCCACAGTGAGAGTCCTCAGATCTCCCACCAACATACAAAGAAGTGAACCATCTCCATGGCCCCTTACACACATCCCACACTCAAATATCAACTATCAAAAACGGTGTATACAAAAATCCCCCACTCCCATCCCACCAATCCCCCAAACTCCCATGCTATAATGCACACTCTCCCCTCCCCCACATTGCATTACCCCCCATATAACACAAACCTAGAACCCTCAACTTCCTCCACCCTCCTCATCCCGAACCAGGTAGGATATACCCCCTACAAAACACTCTCCCATGGGGCAAGACTCAACAGTCCATTCCCTCGGGGGGGGGGGAGTCCAATGGCCCCCCGCCGAGACATAAAACTGGCAGCAGAAACAGGAAAAAAAAACAACAAGTACAGTCAGTCAGCTCTCAGGGGGAGCACTCGAGGAAGAAGCAGTGGCCCGAAGAGGGGGTCCACCCCCTCGGCCGCCCCTCCCGCTTCGGGATCCATTTTCCACTCTTTGCCAGCGGGAGGAGGCAGGACGCCCACCCTGGCCAGGCACCACACCTCCCGCCGGAACAGCCTCCTCAGGGATCTCAATCCCCGCTTGTTGCAACAGCCCACGAGCCTCTCGAACAGTGGAAACTCTGGTGTGGACTCCGTTGATGGTAATAACAACTCCAAAAGGATAAGTCCAACGATAGCGCAAATTGCTGCGCTGCAAAGCCTTGGTCACTTCTCTGAACGCCCGCCGTTTCTGGAGCGTGCCAGCAGCTAGGTCCTGGTAAAACTCCAGCCGGTGACCCTCCCAGGTGACCGTGCCCGTGCCCATCTCCCGGGCTCTGCGGAAGATCCTCTCTTTAAGGACAAAGCTCTGAAGACACAACACTATATCTTTTGGTTGATCCAGTGTCCGGGGTCCCAGCGCGCGATGAGCCCGCTCCAGTCCTGGCTCCAGGGTGTCATCTTGCAGGAGCCACCTAATCAGCTTGATAGTAGTAGCACGAACATCCTTAAACTCAGGCAGGTCTGGTAGGCCCCACACCCTCAGATTATTACGCCGGGTGCGGTTCTCCAGGTCCTCGACCTTATCCAGAAGAAGTTGGTAATCCGCAGACACCGTCTCCAGTGATCTCTGCATTCCGGTTACACTGTCCTCACAGCTATCCATGCGCATCTCCACCACCTCGACCCTCGTGCCCACCTCCACCAGGTCAGTGCGCAACTCCTGCACCGCCTCCCGAACCTGCACCGCCACCGCAGAGATTTCAGATTTTACCTCTGCAATCCATCGCTGCATATCCGCTTTAGTAAGCGGGTCCATCGATGTACTCTCCTGCACCGGGTCCACGATCATGTCAGCCAGAGCCGCTAGGGTCCCGCTCAATTTCGCCGCCTCCCCGCTGCACGGCTCAGGGCCCATGCTGCCACGTGCAGCCCGGCTCAGCGCCTGTTCCATCGTGCGCTGGCCGGGTTTGTCGCCGGGCAACTTTTTTCGCGTTGCCATAGTGTTCACAGTGGCTTCGCACACCTCACCAGCCCCCGGGGACGAAAAATTTGCGCCGTTTACACACCGAAATGATAGTTATTTCGCCGGCCCGAACGGAGCTCTCAGTTCAAGCTCCCATCCGTGGCGATGACGTCACTTCCTCAGCCATATCATTTTCCTAACATAAAATATCTTACATAATCTATTAAGCTCATTTTCCAATATCAATTTATATCTATAATCTTCTAATAAATTATTTATATAATTCCTTCAAAATTAATCTAAATCTTAAGTAATATTTTAAGTTAAGTTTTTAAGATTTTAAGCCATTTTATTTCTTTCTCATGTATTCATTCTTATTCTTCTCCAATATTTTATCTGAGAAAACCTTTAATTTATTAAAATTATTCTTGTATCCACCCGAAATGATTTATTAAAATTATGTATTTTAATATATCCCTCTGAAAATTAATAATAAATCATTCTATATCAATTTTACTTTTCTGTAGAGAATTCATTAATTAGCTTTACATATGCTCATTAATATCTATTCAAACAATTAACCTTCCAACAAGTTATATATATGTAAATATTATGATTAAATTTGTATTCAAAGATCAAAATTAATAATTAGCCTTTTGCCTTAGAAATCTTCCCTCTGTGAAGCTTTGTATTCTAATATAAAGGGAAATCTTTCAGTACATTTAATCAATAATAAACATGGTTTTTCCTGTTGCATAGAGCACTCTGGACCCCTGTTCGTTTACAAAAATTGGATTGCTCTAAGTCTAATAGATGTTGGCATTGTCATCTCGAAGCTGGAACTTTAGATCACAGTTCTTCAACTGCCGGTCCGCGGACCGGTGGTGGTCCGCAGAAAATTTCTGCCGGTCCGCGCAGGGCCGGTGAGATCAAGTCAGCAGTTAAATTTCCTGCCGACTGCGGTTCCTGCTGACTAATGTTCCTCCCAGGCGATCAAGATAGGCTGCCAACGTCGGGGCCTTCCCTCTCTGAGTCTCGCCTGTTCGGAAACAGGAAGTTGAAACAAAATAGGCGGGACTCAGAGAGTGAAGGTCCCAACGTCGGCAGCGTGTCTTGATCACCGCCCCTGCCGAGTTGCTGAAGAGGGCCGCGGGGAAGTTGCGATTAGAACGGAGAGAGCTGCAGATTCAGGTGCAGGTGGTGGGAGATGGTCAGCGTGTGCGAACAAGATCCTGGGGAGCCTTCACAGTGGCTGTCTCCCCTCCCACCAGCTCTCCTATTTGCCAGGGCAGTGATTTACCGGCAACTTCCTGCAGGCAAGTACTGAGAGCTGCTGGAAGGGGAGGAAGCCACTGTAGGAGGCTGGGAAGGTGCTGGATAAAGGGAGAGCTGTTACTGGACTTGAAGGGAGTTAGGAGAGATGCTGCTGGGAGGGGAGGAGGGAAAGGGATGGGAAGAGAGTTAATGTTGGATAGAGGGAGGAGGGAAGGGAGAAGAAGGAGAGATGCTGCTGGGAGGGGAGGAGGGAAAGGGATGGGAAGAGAGTTAATGTTGGATAGAGGGAGGAGGGAAGGGAGAAGAAGGAGAGATGCTGCTGGGAGGGAAAGGGATGGGAAGAGAGTTAATGTTGGATAGAGGGAGGAGGGAAGGGAGAAGGAAAAAAAGGAAGGAGGTTAGAGAGAAAGAAAAAAGGAAGGAAACAGCTGGCAGGGAGATTACAGGAGGGGGGAAGGGGGTCAGGGTGGAATGGAGAGATCAAATGAGGGAAAGGGGAGAGAGAGCAATGAGAAAGTAGAGAGACATTGATGCTGGATAGGGGGTCAGCAAAGAAATGAGAGGGGGATAAAGATGCTAGATCTGGTGTAGGAGAGATAAAAATGAAGAAGGCAGTGAAGCTGGAATGAATGATGTAAAAAGGAGAGAGGAGGATGGACAGGGAAGAGGGGCATAGAAAGAAGTCAGATACATATGGAAGGGGGAGAGGGCAGACATGGAACGGGCAGATGCTGGAAGGAAAAGAGTGAAAAGAAGATGAAAGCAGAAACCAGAGAAAACAAAAGGTAGAAAAAAATAATTTTATTTCTATTTTGTCATTAGAATATATCAGATTTGAAATATATATCCTGCTAGAGACATAACTGGGGACAGCAGTATTCTGTTAGCATGATATTTCTATGTAGCATTCTATAATAACTTGGCTTGTTCAGTTTTCTTGATAGTAGAGGGGATATATGTGAAGGGGAGGGGAGACAGGGGTTTTGTTGGTCTGTGCTCTGTATATTTGTATTTATAAAATCACAGTTGTTCAGAATATTGTTTCTTTTTATACTTTAATAAAATATGTTCAATATAAAATCATAATTGTGGCTTGTGCAGATGGGATCAGATGGTTTGCGGGGACCGAGCTCACGGAGATGGAGCGTAAACGGGGTTTTTAAATTTTAGTCCTAGTAGTTTGCCGGTCCACAAAATAATTATTTTATTTCTGCCGGTCCACGGGTGTAAAAAGGTTGAAGAACACTGCTTTAGGTCATTTATTGTTTTATTGTCCATTCATTAAGGCTTTTTAGCAGTCTATTTGGGATCAAATAAATTGCTTGTTAGAAAATCATGTAGCATTGTCATATCTATGAGAGCTAAATGTCAAATATCTGCTAATAATAACAAGCTTTGATGATATTGACAGGAGTTGCCATCCAACAAATAACATAATTGGAAGGATTGTAAAAGACTGAATTATTGTTTCTGGTGGAATTCAGTTTGTCACGTGTATAAAATGGAAAGAGTGTTGGCAGTTCGAAAAGGTTACTATAATAAATTTAAGGATGTGTGGGGACCATTATTAAATTATTATAATGAATAATTTACACTTTTCCCAATTTTAATACACATGTGAATTTGGGTGTGTGTATGGGGGGGGTCTTGGTTTTCCACTAATAATATATATATGAATGACATAAGATATTATTTTCATGTGGTATATTTTAGTTGTATATGAATTTGGGAGGGGGGGTGGGGATTAAATCTTCTTGTTGTATGATATTGTAGATTTTCAAGTGATGTACTATAATTGTTTGATATTTACTGTACACTTGATGTAAGTTATAAAATGAATAAAGAAATAAAAAAATACATTTAATCAATTAATTAAATAGAATGAATAAAGAAATTAAACAAAATACATTTAATCAATTAATTAAATAGAATGAATAAAGAAATTAAACAAAATACATTTAATCAATTAATTAAATAGAATGAATAAAGAAATTTAAAAAAAATACATTTAATCAATTAATTAAATAGAATGAAATGTATATCAAGACTTCTTTGGCTTGGTCCAAAACTAGATCACCTTCCCACCTCCATTCCACTACCCTCTGGCTCCTCTCTGCAGCTTGAGTTCTCGAGCAAGGTCTTGGGCATCATCATTGATTCCACATTGTCCTTCAATGACCACCTCCAATCCTTGGTAAAAAAAAAAATGCTTTTTCAGCCTTCACATGCTGAGGAAAGTTAGATCCTGCTTCCATCAAAAACATTTTACCCTCCTTGTCCAATCCATCATCCTCTCCAGATTGGACTATTGCAACTCTATCTACTTAAGCCTAACTAAGAAAAACCTCCACAGACTCCAACGGATTCAGAATGCCGCGGCCAAGCTCATCTTCGCTAAAAGTAAATTTGACCATGTCTCCCCGCTCCTGGCCAAGCTCCACTGGCTTCCGATAATCGCCAGGGTCCACTATAAATGCGCCTGTTTAACTTTCAAAATCCTATATGGTATCCTCCCTCCCTTTATCCCTCTTTCTTGGAATTCCTCAAACCCTAATACCACCAGATCCTCCCACAAATTAAAACTATCCTTCCCCTCGCTAAAAGGCATTTCCCACACAGGAAAGCTAGGGACCTGCCTCCACTTCAAAATCACTGAGCTCTGGAACAACCTTACCTCCCCTCTTCGGAACTTGAGCTCTCTCTCCAAGTTTTCCGCAAACATCTGAAAACCTGGCTTTTCTCAAAAAATGTAAGTCTCCCTCCAACTTAGGAATCAAGGAAACTCTTATCTTGGCATCCCAAGTCCTCTAAATTTTCTTCACACTTCTACCTCTAACCCTCTGTTGTAGTTCCTTCCTATTTCTCCTACTGTAAACTGCGTCGAGCTCTACGAACGTGGAGATGATGCAGTATACAAACCTAAGGATTAGATTAGATTAGATCAAATTCATCCATTACTATATAGATCCAAACATACATTACATAAGCGAAATATCAAAAGGAAATAGATTAATATTTAAACCAAAGTAAATGTGGTATCATATCCAAATCAGCGCATACAACTTCAGCATACAAGAATACGGCGCAGCATTGCAGGGGTTAGAAGGTCATGACAGCACACGGGATTTAAACTACAACATTCTTCCGATATGACCGAGAACTATATGCGAGCAGATGGCAGCTCTTTAGTCAACTTTCTAAACACTTCTCACAATATGTTTACAAAATGAACCTGGGTGTAGCTACATTCAATATTTTTACAAAGAAGAAAAGTTGATGGGAATCGGTGGGTGGGGTGATATTTTTTGATATTTTATTAAATCATAATGTATAAAATAATATATGAATATTTTTGATGTATTAGGGATGGAAAGGGTGGTTAAATTTCATGATTTCCAGATGATATTACAGCAAATCAAGTGATGTTTTTACAATTTAAATGTTATTTCCTGTTACACTTGATGTAAGTTATAAAAACGAATACAAAATTTAAAACGGAAAAAAAGGAACATAACTATTCAGAATTTTTTTAAATTGCCTTAATTGATATGGAATTGAAAAACAGATTAAAAAAAACAACAATTTAAAAATAAATTTCAGATAAGCGTCTAATTGGTAGGTGCAATATAGATGTCTACACTTAGGCGCCTACCTGAAAAGTGAGTGTGATTAGGGACTGAGTTTGGGCATAGATTACTTTTGGTGCTGGTAGATGTTAATAGGCGCTGGTGAATTAGGCCAAGAAATCCATGGCCTAATATACTGCTGCCTAATCTGAGTTAGGCACTGCTAGGCGCAATTCTATAAATGACACCTAAATTTGGTGATAACTTAGGCCCATCTAGAGCAATGTGTATATCTAGAAAATGGCAGAATAATTTGCTTAGTGGGAAGATGTTAGGTGGCTTTTTTTTTTTTTTTTCCAAAATTTTTCTTAATCCTTGTCAATTGTGTTTTAATAGATGATGATCTGGATGATGAACAGCTGGAAACATATTTTAAGCAGTTGGTGCCACCAACAATGCAGCATGAAGATATCGAAGACGAAGAACTTCCAGAAGCTGAATTTCTGCTTTCTAGTCATGGATCAAATCAAGTATGTATAGTGAATCTAGGTACAACAGAATTGTGTGTTGGTTATGGATTTTGCTTTTTACATGGGGCGTGACTCGGTAAGATGCTGAATGGTTACTAGAGGTATTTGGAGCCGTGCAGATTGCAGTACATCTGACAGTTGTTATAACCACCACCTACCTCTGACGGCACAACAATGAATGAATGCACATGTTGCATGCAGACTGTGGGTATATAAGGTGGGATGCCAGATGTGTGGTGGAGGATCCAGTTGTTGAACATATCTATCAAAGTTGTCCCAAATGTGCTCGATTGGTTTAAGGTCTGGGGAATTTGGAGGCCAGTGAAGTAACTGGAAGTCTTGGTTGTGCTTTGTGAACCACTCATGAACAATTCTAGTGATATGACAAGCCGCATTGTCATATTGAAAGATCCCATTGGCCAAAGGGAAAATAGTCAACATGTATGGTTGTACTTAATGGCAAGGATGGAGAGATACCCCTTCCAGAAGTATCAAGGGACCCAGACATAATGCTGCCACCATCAACTTGTGCACGTCAAACAATGGTTGTTTGTTGTTGGTGATTTCATGCCTGATACGCCAACGTCCATATGTTTGATGGAGCTCAAAATGTGACTCATCAGAGCAGGCAGCTCTCTGCCAGTTGGTGCAGGTCTAATGTTGGTACTCCTGTGCAAATTGCAGCCATTTTTTTACGATGAACACTTGTGAGCATGGGTGCTGTCACCAGCCATCTGCTCTGGGTTTGCAACAGGGTTCGCTGGACACAGTTCTGGAAACCCACTGGTTCATTTGGATGGTGAATTGCTGTAAGGGGGCATGCCGATTAACTTTCACCAACCTGCGCAGCTGAAGTTCACCTCTTGCATTGATGGCTCATGCTGCCCCACAGTTATCAATTCAGGTTGTTGAAAAGGTTCCATTTGTCCACTCAGGGTACACATTAACCAAAGCAGCCTGTGAGCAGTTCACAAACTCCCCATTTCTGAAATGCTGCTGCCCTTGGCCCGGTAGCCGTTAATGCCTTTTTCAATGTCTAAGAAATCATGCTTTTTCCCCCATAACAGCCACGCCTTCTATATTAGCAACTTTCTGGCATCCCACCTTATATACCCACAGTCTGCATGCAACATGTGCATTCATTCATTGTTGTGCCGTCAGAGGTAGGTGGTGGTTATAATAATGTGACTCAATATTTAATATTATTTTCTGATTCTAGATCCTCTGTGTTCATCCCATGCTTTTTTGAACTCTGTCACCGTTTTCCTCTCCACCACCTCTCTCGGGAGCGCATTCCGTAAAATAGAATTTCCTAACATTGCTCTTGAATCTACCACCCCTCAACCTCAAATTATGTCCTCTGGTTTTACCATTTTTCATTCTCTGGAAAAGATTTTGTTCTACGTTAATACCCTTCAAGTATTTGAACGTCTGAATCATATCTCCCCTGTCCCTCCTTTCCTCTACGGTATACATATTCAGGACTTCCAGTCTCTCCTCATACATCTTCTGGCGCAAGCCTCCTATCATTTTCGTCGCCCTCCTCTGGACCGCTTCAAGTCTAGTTATGTCTTTCGCCAGATATGATCTCCAAAACTGAACACAATACTCCAAGTGGGGCCTCACCAATGACCTGTACAGGGGCATCAACACCTTCTTCCTTCTATTGGCTACACCTCTCTTTATACAGCCCAGCATCCTTCTGGCAGCAGCCACCGTCTTGTCACACTGTTTTTTCACCTTTAGATCTTCAGACACTATCACCCCAAGGTCCCTCTCCCCGTCCGTGCATATCAGTTTCTCAGCTCCCAGCATTTACGGTTCCTTCTGATTATTAATCCCCAAATGCATTACTCTGCATTTCTTTGCATTGAATTTTAGTTGCCAGGCATTAGACCATTCCTCTAACTTTGCAGATCCTTTGTCATATTTTCCACTCCCTCTTCGGTGTCTACTCTGTTACAAATCTTGGTTATCATCCGCAAAAAGGCAAACTTTTCCTTCTAACCCTTCAGCAATGTCACTCACAAACATATTGAACAGGATCGGCCCCAGCACCAAACCCTGAGGGACTCCACTACTTACCCTTCCTTCCTCCGAGTGACTTCCATTAACCACCACCCTCTAGTGTCTGTCCGACAGCCAGTTTTTAACCCAGCTAAACTTTACTGAGTGGCAAAAAAAAAACCCATCCTGATTTGAAGACTTTATTAGTGAGGGATAAATTTATAATCATATAATCTGATTTAGCTGAAAGTCAAAGAAATGGTCTGTTTAGAATGTTGATGAAATATATGAAGCTGTGGCTTTGAGAAAGGTAGGAGAGATGCTCGAGGGGAGGAAATAAGATGGAGCAATGTGGGACCCAGAGATGAAGGGGAAGGAGAGAGGGGATCAGTGTGAAACCCAGCCTCAGCTTAGACGTAGGCCACAGTGTTTTTGGCTATTTTCATTCTAAAACTGCCCTTGTTTTATACTCAAGTATATGGTATTTGTATTGCAGTATTAAAATAGTTTTTCATCTATCAGCTGTTTGCCTCAAAGAAGGAGTTTGAACTCAGTATTCATTTGTAACAGGTTTTCTTATTCGGTCTTGAAGAATTCAAGTCAAGTGAATGTTCTGATGATTTTAAAATAAATAAGAATGAAAAAGACATTATCGATATTTCTGCTGGAAAGAATGGTCCTGGCTTGGCTGATGCTTACTTATCACCTTCTCACACGTGCAGAAATGAGATCCAAGATACTTCAGATAAATGTCAATCTATCCCAGAACAAAAAGATTGTAGTATGGAACAAGATGAGAATGATAAAGGTATGTACTTGAGTAGTTGATGAAACTATTTAAGTGAAGTCCTCAGTTTGAATATCTGTAACAACTAAATGGTGGAGAGAAATAGACTTAATCACCTAATGCCATTTTATTTACTGTTTCTAAATGATGAAATTTATCACTAGCCATATACACGGATGACTTAATTTGAAACTTAATTACCATTCTTGTACAATCCCTCTTTTATTCCGGGACTAGTGGGTTAAATCCGTCTAACCGCCAGGACTTTGTAGGAAGCCTCAAATTCCAGAGACTTAAGCTCCACCCTTCGGCTCTGGCCTCTCGAGAATCCATTTTCCTTCCTACAAGCCAGGGTGTAGGAGCTTGTCTTTTCTGCTCGTGTTTAATTTTGTGTAATTTCAGTTTTTGCATTCGCGGTTTTCGCCCTCATGCTGCAGAGATTCCCTGCAGGGACAGCTCTGACTTTGGGAGATTGCAGACCTTTGGAAAAGTCTGTATCCAGGGGGTTGACTGCCTATAATTACACCCTCTGGACAGCCTGTACTTCAGATCGGGGCTCAGGGACTGGGTCGAGTATTGTCTGTGTGGCTCCGTGGAGGTGTGTCCAGAATCAGGGCCAGACTGCATTACTCTGCGTGGTGTGTCCGAGGGTGACGGAGGTACCCGGCCATGGATGTCTGACCAGTGGGGCAATCAGAAGACTTGAAGTCATAAGAACATAAGAATTGCCGCTGCTGGGTCAGACCAGTGGTCCATCATGCCCAGGAGTCCGCTCACGTGGCGGCCCCCAGGTCAAAGACCAGTGCTCTAAATGAGTCCAGCCTCACCTGCGTACGTTCCAGTTTAGCAGGAACTTGTCCAACTTTGTCTTAAATCCCTGGAGGGCGTTTTCCCCTATAACATACTCCGGAAGAGCATTCCAGTTTTCTACCACACTCTGGGTGAAAAGCTTCCTTACGTTTGTACAGAATCTATCCCCTTTCAACTTTAGAGAGTGCCCTCTCGTTCTCCTTACCTTGGAGAGGGTGAACAATTTGTCTTTATCTGCTAAGTCTATTCCCTTCAGTATTTTTGAATAAGAACATAAGAAGTTGCCTCCGCTGAGTCAGACCAGAGGTCCATCGCGCCCAGCAGGTCCATGACTTGTAAGGTGATCCTTTGTCTAAAACCTTTCAATCCCCTTTATCCTTCTATCTATACCCTTTCATAATCCTATCTCTACTTCTACCTAATGTTTCGATCATGTCCCCTCTGTCTCTTCTCTTCAAGGGAGAAGAGACCCACTTTCTCCAATCTCTCACTGTAGTCCAGCTTGTCTACTTCCTAAGGCAGAAGATCTTCCTGTAAGCTGTTTCAGCTCTTTGCAATGTTTTTCCAGTCAACACATGTCACAGTGAGTACAGGCTGACAAACTTGGTTTTTTCTTTTACATAGAGCTTTATGGACCCCTACACGTTTACATAGAATTGATAGCACTAAATCTAATAGATGCTGGCACTGTCATGTGGAAATTGGGACATTAGACCATCTTTTATTCTTTTGTCCATTCATCTTAACATTCTGGAAATCAATTTGGCCTCAAATTAATAGGATGTTAGAAAACCCGGTAGCCTTGACATATGATACTATATTATTTGGAACAACAATGAGAACAAAAAGTCAAATATCATCAAGTAATAACAAACTTTTATTTATTTTAACTGGAATAGCAATACAACAAATCACATTCAATTGGAAAAGACATGACAGGTTAAATTACACTTTCTGGTGGAATTCTGTTTGTCATATATATAAAATGGAGCTTACCATAGCAACACAAAAAGGATATATTAATAAATTTCAAAAGATTTGGAGACCATTAACAGATTTTTGTAATGAATGATTAACTTTTCCCAAGATAGAAATTTGATTAGAAGGGAATGGGGTGGGATTTTATTTTTGGTTTTTACACACTATATCAATGTTTGAATGAATTTACAATAAAGTTGTTTTTAAATATTATTGATTGAATGGGAGGGAGGGAGGGGGGATTACTACATTCAAAAGGAATTATATAAATTTAGATTTACTGCATAATATTATAAATTTTGTATAAAATTAATTTTCTAAAAAATGTTAAATTTGATGATAATAAGTGAGTTTATCAAGTGTATATATTTAAGTTTCTAATAAGTTTATTTGAAACACTTGTTGTAACAAAAGAAAATGAATAAAGATTATAAAAAAAAAAAAAAAAAAAAAAAGAATCAGTGATTTTGGGGAGTCTTCCAAAAAGGTGGTTTGGGGATGTTTCCCTGCTTGTCCTACCTCCCCACCCTTAACATACTAAAATCACTGTTTTTGAGGGCTTCTAGTGTTTTTCCCAGGCTATTTTTTGTGTAAAATTAGCCCACATGGCGACCATCTTAGATTTTCTTGATTTTGAATTAGTTATTTTTAGCACTTGCAAGCTTTGTTTTTTGCAAGAAAACCACTCGGATGGACTCCCAGGGCAGGATTTGATGGATTCATACCTTATTTGCGGTGGATGGTTGTTGGTTGCGTAGCTGTGTTCTACTTGCGCTGTTGCCTGTGAGGGGGGTGACAATTGCCCAGACCCTGTGCCTTCGACCTTTGAAGGGGGTCATCCTGCTTTTTCTGCCCTGGTACCCACGAAAATGGCATTGGGAGCCCTGGGGAGTGCGCATGCGACGCTACAGCGAAACATAAGTGTGCTTTTGGGAGAAAAATCTCACATGTCCTCAAAATATTCCAAAAAGGGTTCATAGGAGCCGGCTCCCACTCCAGAGGATGGGTCCCCCCCAACTTTATTAATATGATGCATCAGGTTTATTTGGCTAAGAAGTCTCTGCCTGTCACCCTTATACAGGTGTCTTTGCTGGCCGCCGAGACGCCTCCTGCTCTGGACTAGGGATTTTCTATTGCCTTCCTTCTGAGGTTTTGGTCAGTAAGCCGGTCGTGCCTGCTGTTTCTTACGCTGGGGGCACCACGGCTGCTGTGGAGATGTGGCAGACTTGGTAGATCTCCATGATCAGGATCCAAGTGGAGCCCTGGATCTGGGGAAGGATCCTACTGTGTGCAGATTTTTCAAGCCTGCGCATCTGGTAGATTTTATTTCTGAATCTCCAGGAATTGAAGCTATAGGCTGAGCAGCCTATCACTGCGGAATGTTCTCTCATGAGTGAACAGAGGCCGCTATCCGCCTCTTTTCCTGATCATCTTAACATAGTTTGGATTTTTACAGACATTTGGGAGGCGCCCGAGGGTCCTTTTGAAATGTGGTTGTGCCATCTCTTGGCTTTATTCCATGGTGGACTTTTTAAGAAGCATTTTACTTCCCCGAAGGTAGATTCTGTGGTGGCGCAGATCACCAAATGCAAATCTCTTCCCATTGATGGGGGAGTGGACGGGACCGGTGTGTGGATTTCATCCTTAAATACCTGTTTGACTCAGCAGCTGCCGGTATAAAGGCGGCATTGGCCTCTTCCTTTGTGGCCAGGGTATGCCATTTCAGGCTTCGCGATGATCCTGATACTGTGGTGCTTCGGGACCTGGATTTACTGGTCTCAGATGTAGACTATAGGGTTGATGACATGTTGAAAGTCTTCTCTAAGCTTTCTGCCTATTCCATTTCGGCTCGCAGAATGCTGTGTATCCATTAGTGGTCCAGTGATTCATTCTCTAAAGTGACCTTCAGCTCATTGCCCTTCAAGGGACAGCTTCTGTTTGACCAGGGTCTGGATGGACCTCATGGCTAGTGTGCAGGAATGCAGACATAAGTCTTTGTCTGTGAATAGGTTCCACCTCTCCAGGGGTTCGGGATGCTCTAATTTTCATCTTTTCAGGCATTCTCATCTGTACACGGGACCCTCAGCTGGCCAAAGGCCCTCCCCATCTGCCAGACCACGGTTCAGCAGTTCTCATCTCATTCTTATTGGTTCCTGAACCAGCTGCTCCGTAAAGCAGTCCTGGATTTCATCAAGGAATTTTATCTCCCTACCAGTTCCTGATGTTACATTTACTCAGTCAATATTGGGATAGTTGAAATCATCCATTATTATTGTGTAACCCAATTTGTTAGCCTCCCTAATTTCGGATAACATTTTAGCATCTGTCCGTTGATCCTGGTCAGATGGACGGTAGTACAATCCTATCATTCTTTTCCCTTTTACACATGGAATTTCTACCCATAAGGATTTCAATGTGTGTTTTTGCTCCTGTAGAATTTTCAGTCCATTTGATTCAAGGCCCTCCTTAACATATAACGTTATGCCTCTACCAATTTGATCATGGTGTTAAAGTTTGTATCCCGGTATGACAGTGTCCCATTGATTATCTTCCACCAGGTCTCGGAGATTACCTATTAACTATCTTTTCATTTAGTGCAATATATTAACTCTCCTATCTTGTTTCCTAGGCTTCTGGCATTTGCTTACAGACAATTCAAACAATGTTTATCGTATCTATTTACAATTTGCTCAGCAGTTGGCATTGATAATTTGCAATCTTTAAAATAGGCCTGCTCTGTATTTAAGGAAACCTGGTATACTATGGCCTGTACTGCAGTCTTGCCTAAGGGCCGCTGCGGGAGCGGACTGCTGGGCATGATGGACCACTGGTCTGACCCAGCAGCGGCAATTCTTATGTTCCCTTTTTATGGTGATATCTTTTAGATACCTTGTTATGAACCATGCTCTTATGAGCGACTGTCGGTCTTCCCCCAGTTTCTAGTTTAAAAGCTGCTCTATCTCCTTTTTAAATGTTGACGCCAGGAGCCTGGTTCTATCCTGGTTAAGATGGAGCCCATCATTGCGGAATAGGTTCCCCATTCCCAAGTATGTCACCCACTATTTAAAACCGTCCTCCCTGCACCATGTCCTCATCCACACATTGAGACTCTGGAACTCTGCCTGTATTTTGGGTCCTGTGTGTGGAACAGGGATCTGCTAAGAGGAAGAAACTCTTGGAATATGTTACTGCTGGCATTCAAACTAAAACTTGAGCTTCACTAGATTTTTTCATTGTTCTTTTACTTTTTAGTTTAGTACGGTACTCTGCTTTTTTCAGCAAAGTCAGTTTAGGCAAAAGTGTAGCCTTTGTTTTTTTTTATATATAATCTTATGCTCTGAAATGCAACCTAAAATTATAAACTAGATTGAACACTTTTTGTGTATATGTATGTGTGTGTTTGTGTGTGTGTGTGTGTGTCCTGAGCGGCTAGGACAAGAAAATTGTGCTCTTGTGAGCTGCGATGAGCTGCACAAGGGAAAAGGGCAGAAGAGAAATACTGTCACACCAGGTAAGTACAGGTTTTAAACAAAAACTCAGGATTTATTCTTGCACTTGCAATAAACATTAAAGTTTTGTCAGGATGATTTCTCTGCGTTTAGCAAATAGTCCCACACCAATATTCAAAAGAAAAACCAAAACAGCAAATTGCTCCAAAGTGGAAATGTCCCAAAGTTCAAGTCTTTCTCCAAAACTTAGGCTATTGGTTTCAGCCCATACTTGTTTCCATGCAATGAAAAAGAACATTCAAAATACAAACAGTCTTTGAATTTGACTATTGCAGCACTAGTCAGAGCTACGGCTGTGACTATTCCAGCAGCTTGAATACTGGTCAGGCAGTGCCCTTCACGTGGTGACAAACTGCCAAAAAGGCCCACAATTCCAACA
The DNA here is from genome assembly GCF_902459505.1 of Geotrypetes seraphini. Lineage (NCBI taxonomy): Eukaryota > Metazoa > Chordata > Amphibia > Gymnophiona > Dermophiidae > Geotrypetes > Geotrypetes seraphini. The sequence continues at coordinate 158,700,678 of NC_047085.1, forward strand.
CTAAATTACGTGAGGCGAACCTCCACTACCTGGGCTGGCTACAGTCCTTTTCTTTCAAAAGAGAAACCCAAAAAAAACACATTCAAATAAGTCCTTTAAATCTTCTGGAGCTCTTAGTTTCCCAACGCTCCTACAGGGCTTAACATAAACTTGGAAGTCCTTCATACAGCAAGGCCACAGCTACTCACTCAGATTCCACGAGCGGCTTGTCTTCCATGAAGCAAACTTCCATGGGAAGAATCTCATTCCCTGGTGCAGCAGTTGGATCCAGGTCAATTTCCATAGCCAGAGGTTCCTCATTCACACTGAAAGGTACTTCTTCTCCAGCTTCCACCAGCTCCATACATTCGGGTGGTTGACCGCTATCAGGATCTCCCAGCCCTGGGCCTCCTTTTAACTGACTCTTCAGGAGCTTTGTTCTCTGAGCAAGCAGTTTGCAGCCCCGTCCCCAACCCTCAGGTGAGAAGGATTTCCTGTCAGCAACCCTAGAGATGAGGGGGATGGGCGCCCTGCACCTGTGCTCTCTGACTCCCTCTAGAGTTCAAGGAAGAAACAGCACCAGATGAATCAAAAAGAGGTTTACATGAATCCCTATGGGAAGGGTTTACCTTTAAACTAGGCTCTGTTCTGGGGACACGCCTAGCAGGCATAGGCTGCGTACCACAATATGTATATATAACATAAGATTAGGACACAGATATCAGTTGAGGAAAGTCTTGTTTTGTGTTTTATTCCTAGTCACCTGTGGCCTGATCTGTGATTTACATAGGCCCTTGAGCCAATTAAAATGCTAAAAAAGTAATTAGCTCTTAAGAAATAGTTTAAGAAATCCTGGAGGGGAGCTTACCATTTTCAGCATTACAAAATAATTAAAATATTAAACATTACCCATTACCATAGCCTATCATAAAACTAGCAATTTTAGGGGAACTTAGTTTTCATTTTCCAACTCCCGTAGCAACTTAACAAAGAAATTACCAACATTAAGATGCAGGCAGCAGTTCAACAGCAAGATGGAGGCTATCCAGTTTTTTTGCACTGAGTGTCATATGTTGATTATCTCCCAGTTGGTGAGAGGTCTTGTGTGTGCTCAGTGAAAAGAGATCCTAGCACTCAAGGAACGGGATATGATCTCTTGAGGCTAGAGTAGCAGACTTGGAGGAACTAAGGAAGATGTAGGTAAATAGAAGAGACCTACAGGGATGTTGTAGAAAAGTCCCACCTCTAGTCTGTCAGTCCCTGTGCTGCCTCGGAGGAGGGAGGCCTTCTTAAAAGAGAGCATCACCCTAGTGAAGTAGGAGACAGTCCAATAGCCAAGACCTGCCCACCAGGGGATGCAATGTCCTCTCGCACTGAGGATGTCTCTTCAGGGGCTTCTGCCCAGGTGGGAAGGGTTGGAAAGTCCGTTATAGTGGGAGATTTGCTCATTAGGCATGTAGATAGCTGGGTGGTTGGTGGACGTGAAGATCGCTTGGTTACTTGCCTGCCTGGTGCAAAGGTGGTAGACCTTGCACATCACTTAGATAAGTTTTTAAACAGTGCTGGGGAGGAGTGTTCTCTCTTGGTACATGTGGGTACCAGTGACATAGGGAAATGTGGGAGGAAGGTTCTGGAAGCCAAATTTAGTCTCTTAGGTATGAAGCTAAAATCCAGAACCTCCAGGGTAGCACTTTCATTTTTTTAATGGAAATTTTGAAAATCCCTCAAGCCCTTTTTTATGTAGATAAATCTCTTCCTGCCAGTTAGCTGCACAGGAAAACTGGAAAATCTTTATGGGTTGTCCTAATATAATGGTACACCGTCAATAGTGTGAAGGACAATTGAGCCCCAACAATTCTGCTCTGACAAATAAGCGGGATTTTTGGGGTGCAATTGAAAGTATAGTGGGGGGGAGGGGTTACGGCAGAGTTAAAATTGAGAGGCCCCTGACGAGAGCGTGACTGTAGTGGGGGCTTCTCCACCACACCCCCTTCAGAGCAGAAATGGGAAGGCAATAGGCAGGCGAGCGACTTGTAATAGAGCATGAGGACAGCGGAACTAGTAAGTGTAGTTGGGGGGGTTCCCCCCCACACACCGAATGAGAGCACGAGTAGCCCCCCTGACCCCCCCCCGGAGAGTGGGAAGGTGAAGGTTTTTGGCGGCGCTCATTTGTCCTGGGTGCAAATGTCAGGGCGGGATTGTTGGTGCGCCAATGTCCTGCGCGCATTTGACAGTTCTGGAGAGACTGTGGAGGGAGGACACCAATTGAACTGGTTTATACATTTCCAGGAAATATACCTTTTTGGGACAAAAGAATATTGGGTTTTTCCTGATCTGTGCAAGATGACACGAAGAGGAGTACAAAATTTTTGGCTGTAGCCTTGGTAGTAAGATGGATTGGCATGTAGGTTTATGCAAAATTTCCTTGTAAATATGCTGTGATTTGAGAAGCTCAAAGATCTTTATTTTTCATATCTGTCCCAATTTTAGTTTCATTGAAGATGACCACTTCTATAAGAGACAGGGGAGTAAGAGTTTCATAATGATGTATTGCATTTATTCTATTAATAGTAGGCAGGAGTCAGGCTGTTTGTAATATGCTGATTTTCCTGGATCTGTTTATTGTACTATATCCTTGGACAAACAGGCAGCATATTCACAAATATGGGTGACGTCATCCACTGAGCCTGGTATGTCCAGTGCTAAAAGTGTCACTTTAAACTTTAAACTTTCTAGAAAGCTTCAAGACTGCTTGCACTGCATATGCACTAGTGCCTTCTCGCCCGATGTTGGCTGTGGCTCCTCAGTTCTTCATTGTTTGCGGAGTGAAGAAGTTTTGTTTGGGGTCTGTCCATTTGAGTTGCCTTCCCAGTCAACTTTTTCTTCAGCCTTTTTAGCTCGTTTTCTTTTTATTATAGTTTTATTACTGTATTTTTTTGTCTTCAATTGTTTTCATTGAATTTTTCGATGTTTAAGTTTTTTTCTTAACTTGGGCCTTTGGGCCATTTAGCCTTCAGGGATTTTTTCCTCTTTTCGTTTTTTTCCCTTAGTTTTAGCAGTTGTTGTTTTTTTTTATCTTACCACCGAGATGTTTTCCTCATGTCGCCTTCTAGTGGGTTAAAAAAGTGCACTCATTGCCAACAGCCCTTATTGATCACTGACCCGCACAACTGGTGCATTCAGTGTCTAGGGCCGGATCATCGAGTAGACTTATGTATCCGCTGTTCTACATAACAAAAATGCCCTCTTAAGGCTCAACGTGTTCAGCAAGAGAAGCTTTTTGAATTGACCATGGCCTCAAGTGACAAATTGATGCCATAGATTCCAGCGTTACTGGTATCGACACTGACCTCAGCGTCTGATTCGGTTCCTGCATCGGGTAAGTCTGCTAAAAAGCCGCCCTCCTCTCAACCAGCATTGAAGGCATCTTCAGCATTGAATCCTTCGATGCATGCTAAGTGTCGACATCATCATCATCAATATCTTTTGGGACATTCTTCATCAAAGAGATCACCCAGTCCTCGACACCCTGCAGCACTGATGGTACCGGCTGTTGAGCCAACAATATCGGTGCAATCCTTCTATGACTAACTTAAGGAGTTTCCAAATGGAGTTAGCTGTGCTGTTTAAAATACATGTAGCACCGGTGCTTGCACCACCCATCTTGGTACAGGCCCAGCCTGAGCATGGTACATTCAGGCCCCATTGTACCGACCCTAGCTCTTCTAGTAAATCTCGAAGGACATTGAGATCACATGGTACCTATCCCCACTCTTCAAGTAAATCCAAGAGAGCATCACATGGTACCGGTTCTCATTCGCCTTGACGTAGGTCGAAATCTACACATTCTCAGCATCTGATTTCTTCATCTGACTGGTACCAACATCATTACAGGAGTTCTTCTCAACGTTCACACAATCATCATTCTCAGACCAAGAAGCTTCCATCTCCACCTTCTCCTTACAGAGAGTCTCCTGAAGTTCGAAAAGTTGATTCAGATCTCTGTTCATACTGATTCTGATCTTGAACCCACGTTACTGATCCTGACTAGTATGGTATCTAATCGGTACCATCACCTCCAGAAGGGTTATCTTTCACTAAGTTTTTCAGGCAAATAGAGAAAGCTTTGCCTGTTAAACTGGAATCAGACTTTGAACTGAGAGCAGAGCTTCTCGAGGCATTAGATTTAGATGAACCTCCTAAAGAACTAATCAAATTGCCTCTTCATAATTTGCTTAAGGAAGCTATGTTTAATAACTGGGATACTCCTTTCACCCTTACCATAGCTTCTAGAAAAACTGACTCTGTACAGAATACAATTGTGTCCAGGCTTTGATAAGCCACAGTTGCAATACCAGTCTTTTCTAGTTGAATCCACTCTTAAAAATCCTCCAGCAGAAGAGTCTGTGCTACTGCAACACCCGTCCGTGAAGGCTGCACCATGGACAAGTTTGGGCACCATATTTTCCAGAACTCTATATTGACCAGCAGCGTTCTTAGAATGACATAAAGAAATTATAGCTATTGAAACGAACAAGATCCGTTTCTTGGTCCCGAAACTGCCCTGCAAAACACTCTGTCATCTGGAGGCAATTCCCCTTAGAAAGAAAGATAGGTAGACCGTATTCTAAAGAGATTTTTGCCTGTTTTATTATGAGTGTGCATTCATTTATATATCTGTTACATGGGTCAGTGGTAACCATCACAGGAAAAGGGGGATGGACAAGAGAGGGGAGGGGGTGTGTGAGCAGGATATGTACATGGCAGGGGGTTTGAGCATGTATTGTCTTAAAGACGAAACTTCATTAACATGATTAAATGACCTCTTCCCAAACCATCGAGAGAGTAAACACAAACATTCTGCATCTGATTACCTCCAGCACAGGCAGGAACAAAAGACATCCTTTTAGACAGAGACAGAAAACTTATCCTTTCCTTTCAATCCCCTCTTACGTCATGAAAATGACGTCATAAATGCACAGCATGAGCGTGGAGGGAGAGATATTCTAGATATGTCTCTTGAGGAGGGGTTTTAGGGGCTGTCAAACAGCGCAGGAATAGTCTAAAAATTACATAAGCAACAAGAGTGCAGATATAACAATAAGAAGGTCTTTCACCCACCCCTGCATCCAAATAAAATACAGATCCCAAGGATTAGATAAACCAGAATTACGTTTAAGTTCAGCAGAGAGGTCTTCTAATTTTTTTTAATGGCCATAGTAACCTTACCCGTGGGACCTGCATTGTCAGGAATAAAGGTGCAACAGGATAAAGTATTTTTGACACCCATCAAAGCGTTGCTGATTATAATAAATGTAATTAATCCAATCAACATTCTTATTGATAATAATAAGGGACTCAAACCTAGCCTTAACCTGGTCTCGGGCCTTGAATTCATCTGGGACCCCTCTTGGGACCCCTATCTCATCTATGTATAGCTAAAGCGCACTGGCCTATCTACTGGCTGGGTAGTTTAACACGGAGACGGAGGTCTCCACAGAGCCAGTAAATATCACCTAAAGCAAAATCTAATGCTGCAACAGTGAAGCATACCTATAATTTCCAAAAAAGAATACTAGGCTGTAGTTAAATTTCCAGTATGTCTCGGACAATAGTTTCTGATTAATACATTAACACATTTTAGCTAATCATGATTTAATCAGGACTACTTGAAACTGTCTTCCTGTCCTCAGGGTCTATCTGCATCCCCATGCCAGAGTCAGATTGAAACAATTTCCCATAGGCCCTGGCCGACACCAGCCATGCCAACCAAAATGCTGAACGCCTGCAACAGCTATGCTGACATCTTCCATATTCTTTTTTTTATTTTTTTATATAATAATATTTCTTTATTGAGCAAAATCAGCAATAGACAGAACAAGAAAAAGCAAACATACAGCCGCATCTCCCATTGAGGTGCTAAAATAAATCAACCGGGGAACTCAGTAACAATACAACAGGAGAGCGCCCAGGCAAGAATGCTAGAGAGTGCCCAATACAGGATTTTACCATAATAATAATGCCCGACCCCCCCCCCCCAACAACCTAAACCCCTCAACCCCCCCCTTCCCCAAAGACACCCCCCTCCCCAAACCCAGACCCGTGTGGTTAGATGGGAAAAGCAAAAGAAAACTGAGCAGAAAGAAAGAGGGAAGGGTGGAACAAGACAACGAGAAAAGAGGGAGTAGAGCAGACAACAGAGTAAGGAAAGCAGCACCCAACTCCTGCCAAAGATACCACAGCTTACAAGGTTAGCAGTTCAGCAACAAACTCCGCTCCCGGTGTGAAAGAGACAACCAATACCCCTCCCACACATCCTGAAATTTGATCCAACTGCCCTCATCATGTCTCCCCACCATCTTACGCTCCAGCAGCGCTAAGTCATATAGGGATAAATACCACTGGGAAAAAGAAGGAGCATGGGGAGTCCTCCACGAGATTAAAATGGCCTTCTTGGCCAGAAGGAGAGCCTTAAACACCACCATCCGCTGCCCAGCAGAGCAGTGAGAAAGAGTCGCTCCATCATAAAAAAGAACTATAGGAGGGGTGCATGCGGGCAACGATGAAGAGATAGAGGACAAAAAGGTCCACACTTGCAGCCAGAAAGCCCGTATCCTGGGACAGTCCCAGAACATATGTCCCAGGGTAGCAGAACTCACAGGGCACTTGGGACAACAGGCGTGAGTGGCAAAGCTGGCTCGATAGGCCCTCCGTGGAGAGATATACGCTCTGTGAAGAAATTTATATTCCTGCTCCCTATGGAGCATATTGCAGGAGAGAGCACGCAGGAAGACAAAACAATAAGAAATCAAGGAGGGCAAAATAGCGCACCCCAGTTCAGCGCTCCACGCCCCAGCCAACAGATCCGCTCTCTCGGTCGACAACGGTGACAGCAGTGCGGCGACAAAGTAGCGCAGACGCGGGGCCGGATCCTCCCACAAACCCAAACCCAAGCCAAGACTCTGCGCCACCGAGGGACGCCTGGACGACTCCCTGAGACTACGGACATAATGTCCAAGCTGTAGATAACCAAATGTGTCCACTCGATCCAAACCATAGAGGGACGCCAACTCAGCATGAGAAAGGAGAGTCCCCCTCTCCGTGAGCACATCCCCCACTCTACGTATCCCATGTGTATGCCAAAGCCGGAAGACTCGACTGTCACTACCGGGACAAAATTGCGTGTTGCCCACTAAGGGCAACATGGGGGTTTCGTTAAAATTAACCCCCAAGCATTTGCAAAGCTGTTGCCAGATACATCTCATATAGGACCACACCGCATGGCCCCTCTGGAAAGAGTCCAACCGAGCCGAAGGAGCATGCAACAAGAACAATCCCGAGACAGGAGACAGGAAGTCCCTGTCCACAGAGAAGGTCAGATAGGAGGAACTCTCCAGGCACCAATCCCGGATCTGGCGCAATCCACAAGCCAAGTTGTAAGCTCGAAGATCTAGAAGACCGAACCCCCCCTGCGCCTCCGGCAGCATCATAACGCGAAGGGGTATGCGAGGGTGCCGTCCCCGCCACAGAAAAAACCGCAGAGCACGGTACAGCTCCTCCAAATCCCTATGCCTCAACCAAATCGGTAAAGTCTGCAACAAGTAGAGCCACCGTGGTACAATCATCATATTATATAAAAAGACGCGACCCGCAAGGGATACCGGCAAAGCACCCCATAAGCGCAGACTCTCAACAGAAGACCGAAGCATGGGTCGAACATTAATCTCATAAAGGCGCTTCAAGGTGGAGGGAATAAGAACCCCCAAGTATTTCACCTGAGCCGGAGCCTCCTTCAGAGGAAAGTCCGACCACAGGTGAGAAATACGCAGACGGAGAGGGAGCGCTTCTGACTTAGATACATTGAGTTTGAGGCCCGAAAGCTCCCCAAACTGCCGAAACAACTCCAGCAGTAAGGAAAGGTGCGAAACAGGGTCGGTCAAAAGAATCATGATATCATCTGCAAAGGCCAAACTACGCAGGGAGGAATCTCCCACCTCCACTCCCTCAAGCAGCGGATGCGTGCGGATACAAAGCAATAAAGGTTCCAAGAATAAAATATAAAGCAAAGGAGACAGGGGGCAACCCTGCCGAGTACCCCGCCGCAGGGAAAAAACCGGGGAAGCTATCCCGTTGACAATCACAGCAGCCTCGGGATTAGAGTATAGAGCACGGAGAGCGTTCAGATAGAAGCCATTCACCCCATAACGAAGGAGCAGCGGAAAAAGGAAGGCCCACTCAACCCGATCAAAGGCCTTTTCAGAGTCAAAACTAATGGCCAATGTGGGCTGTCGCCGGGAGTCACAGTGAGCTAAAGCCAGTAAAAGCTTCCAAACATTATGACCTGCCTGACGACCCTTCACAAAGCCCACCTGGTCCTGTCCCACCAGGGAAGGGATAAGTGGGGCCAACCGGTTAGCCAATATCCGGGCTAGAATTTTAAGATCTACGTTGATAAGCGAAATGGGCCTATAAGACCCCACCAAGAGAGGGTCCTTACCCGGTTTGGGCAGTACCGTTATCAGTGCCCAATTCGAGCCAGGCGGAAATGAACCCCCCTCCACCGCCCGCTCATAATACCGCCTCAGCGGATCGGCCACAAACCCCTTCAAGAGGCGATAAAATTCCCCGCCAAAGCCATCCGGACCCGGGGATTTACAGAGAGGCAAGGTTTTAATAACCCCCAAGACCTCCTCCCCGGAGATGGGGGAGACCAAGCTCGCACTATCAGCTTCCGAAAGCCGAGGCAAGGGCAGCGAGTCAAAGTACGCCTGAATCGAAGAGTCCCGGTCCACCACCTCCGCTGAATAAAGAGAGCTGTAAAAAGAGACAAAAAGCTGTTCAAGCTGAGGCTGGGCTGTAACCAGCTGCCCCCCAGCGCCTTTAAGTGAGGTGATGGAGGAGGACCCCCTCCGCGCCCTAGTCAGCCGTGCCAGCATTCTACCCGGGCGATTACCAAACCTATGGAGGCGATATTTAAAATAAAAGAGCGACTTGTAGGCTCGTTCATGTAAGAGGGCATGGAGCGCTGTCTGGGCCGCCTGAAACTCATGTTTATGGGATAGAGTAGGGGAATGTAACACTAAGAGCCTGCTCTGCCGTACTTTACGCTCGAGAGCCAAAATCTTGGTCGCCAACAGTTTCTTCCGTCGGGCACAGTACGCTATCACCGCCCCACGGATCACCACCTTGGCTGCTTCCCAAAAAAGAGCTCCGTCATCCGCATGCACCCCATTGAACTCAACATACTCCTTCCACTGCACCTCCAGATACTGTTTAAAATCAGGGTCAGAATAGAGCGCTACCGGAAAACGCCAGCGCCCACCCCCAGCGGGGGGCCCATCAGCAAAGCTAATATCCATCCAAACCATAGTATGATCAGAAATAGCCAGCACCCCAATCTCAGCCTGTACTGCATAGAAGGAGGAACGGGAGAGGAAAACATAGTCAATTCTAGAGGAGGAATCATGCACTTTGGAAGTATGAGTAAAATCCCGCTCACCAGGATGAAGGGTTCTCCACACATCCACCACATTCAAAGCCTGCATCCAAGCACACAGCTTGATCTCCCCGAGGACCCAGAGATCCCACTAGAAGAGTCCAGAACAGGATCCAGAATAGAGTTGAAATCCCCCAGGAAAATCATATGGGTCCCAGGTAACAAGGTCACCGACAGGATTACCCCCAAAAGTTTCTTATAAAAGGACCGTTGGGCAGTATTGGGAGCATACACTGACATCAAGAGAACCGGACGCTGGCTCAGCGTACCCTGAACCAGTACATAGTGACCCTCCGGATCGGAAAGGACCCGAGATTGAACAAAAGGAATGGACTTATGCAGCAGGAGAGCCACCCCAGCCTTGGCCTTAGAAGAAGAAGCTGAATAACATTGTCCTACCCAGGACTGCCTCAGCTTTCCATGTTCGTTCTCGGAAAGCTTAGTCTCCTGCAGGCCCACTATATCTGCCCTATGTCTGGCCAAATGCTGCAAAATCTTGGTTCTCTTTATCGGAGAGTTAATACCCGATACATTCCACGTCACACAACGCACTCCCCGCTTAGGCGGCATTCAGAGGGAAACTAACAGAGTCTACCAAACAAAGGAGAAGAGAACTCCTGCCGAGAGTCCCAGCCCTCCTCCCGGCAGCCACCCGTCCATCACACACACACAGACCACCCACCAATAGCCACACTGATCCTATCCCCCCACCCCACCATCCACTATCCCTCCACCCCACCATCCACTGTCCCTCTTCAACCCCAACTCCCCCCTCCCAGACCCCCCCACCCCACCCAAACCCACCTCCCCCACCCTCCCCCCCCCACCCCCCACCCCCAAACCCAACATCCCCCTCCCAGTCCCCCTCTGAAACCCCATTCCACCACTCCAGGAGAGGGTACGCCAAGGGCCCAAAGACCCTCCCCCCCTCAGCCTCCCATACAAAGACCAAGCAATAACAAAGCAAGGTTGAAGAAAGGCAAGAGCCAGGTGTCAAATACCCTCATCAAAAGCAGGACCCCAGAGGAAGAGAGCAGCGAAGGAAAGTAGAAAACACAAAGTCCCGCCACGGCAGGACTTAACAACAATCCGGCTCATAGGGCCAGAAACCAGTATCCAAAACAAACAAAAGTGACCCCCACTAAGGGGCCACAAAACGAAGGTAGCCATCATAATATGCTTCATCATGTCTCGAAGGGAACACCTCCGGTGTCCCACGGGTGCCCCCCCCCCCCCACATAGCAGAAAGGAACCACAAGTCACTGTCAGGGTCCATCAAGTGCTCGGCTCCAGATCAGGATACCACAGAAGAACCTGAGCCCGGGCGGCCTCGCTGGTTTCAAAGAGAAAGGGTTGGCCCCCATGAAGCACTCGAAGCTTGGCAGGATATTGCAGGGTGAAGCGTAGTTTTTTCTCAGTGAGTTGCTTGCAGACGGTTGAGTAGCCTTGACGTAGAGATGCCACCTGTGCAGAATAATCCTGGAACATCAGAATACGCTGGTTCTGGAACTATAAATCCTTTTTCTGGCGATAGGTGCGCAGCAAGAGATCTTTGATAGCAAAATTGAGGATGCGGAGGATCACCACGCGCGGCCTGGTCGAGCCCTCCTGCCTCCTGCCCAACCGATGCGCCCGTTCAATACGCAAGGGACCCAGGCCCCGCGTGGCCAGCAGCTCAGTCGTCAACCACGCTTCCAGGGTAGGCAGGAGATCTCCATCCGATATTGATTCTGGGACCCCCACCAGGCGCAGATTATTCCGTCTGGAGCGATTCTCCAGATCCTCCATCTTCTCTTCACATTGCCCCACTTGTCGCTGAAGTCGCTGTATCTCTGCTTGCATGAAAGTAATAGAGTCCTCCGCAGTGCTGATCCGTTGCTCAGCGTCAGACACGCGAGTGTTAAACTCTGCCACTGAGGCAGAGAGAGTAGATATGGACTCCTGCACCTTGTCCAAGCGCGTCCCCAGCGCCAACACAACTGCCTCCATTAGCCGCGCGATCATGTCCGCCCCCGCTGAGTCCGTGGCATCTCCTAAGCCGGCCATTTTGCATTTTGTGCCGGGCCCCGATTTTGTGCATTCACGCTCCTTTTTCCCAGCCTTCGCCGCCATATCTCCGCTTCCTTTTTGCAAATATTTGTCCATAGAGCCCCGAGGAATCGGGGGAAAGCGCTTGGTGGGAATATAGTCGCTGAATCTAGGTCCGGGAGGCCGAAGCAGAGGAAGAGCAGCGGAGCTCAAGGAAAATGCGTCTTCCCTGCTCTCGGCACGGCCACGCCCCCCCCATATTCTTTGAAATGAAAGCAAACTTAGCCAGCTTGCCTCGCTTATGCCTTGCCAATCTCTAATAATATATCAGCACGTCCCCTGTACTGCAGAATCTCCAAGCTATGAAGATAAACAGTTCCCGTTATGAGTTCAAACCTCTGTCTTAGGTTGCATAGGTCGTATCTATATCTTACCTGTCGTTGAGCGAATGAACGGTGCATAATGGATGCAGGAAACTTTCTCAGGAGGCCCAGGCAAAAAGGTACAAAGATGTCATAAGAGAGTATGTAAGTATGGGATATGGGATAATATTATCTCTGACCCTGGTAATGGTAATGCAATAGGCCATGCCAAATTAAAACCAAATTAGAACCAAATTAGCAAGTGTCAGAGAAGATACTGGAAATTCATGTATAACTGCCTTAAAAGCTAGAAGGAACCTTGTGAGAAAAGAAATGTACACGTGTTTCACTCTACAGCAAAGGAGAATCATAACAATACATAGCAAAATTTGTAGAATAGTTAAGATAGGGTGAATTAAAACATTAAATACATGGTTTGCAGTGGGCGAATACTCAAAGAAAAGTTCCAAAGCTTGAGACATGAGCATCTCTGAGCAAATTTTGTGCAATCTGTCCATTTTCAAAAGTGATAGTATGATTCACTTCTTTGGAGGTTTTCTTAAGTTGTTCAATAAAGTTCAGCAGCTTATGAAATGTCTCATTGCCCATACCAAGAGGTAGTAGATGTACAGCATATGAAATAAAGTCTGGAATGTCCGTAGAATAGGTTAAATAGGTGGAATTGTACAGCAAAGCGTTCTTAGGAAGGTGGCTATATCCGATGAACAGGAAACATTGTGTAAAAGTCTTTGCAGTCAGGGTACAGGAAGATGAATTACAGTCTCTTTAAACTGGTGAGATGCACGCTTGGGATGAAATGTGCACAGGATCTGTGTTCACCCTTGAGATGAAATGATGTCTGTGCATACAGGGAGGGATTTGAAAAGAGTCCCGATATCATTCAGCAGCTGTACTTCAGTGTGATCCAAATAAGAGATAGAAAACGGGAGAGAAACCATGTTGCCTGTACTGAATGTAGAGGGAGAGAGAGAGAGAGACCAGGTTGCCTGTACTGAATGTGGCAACATGTGACAATATTAATACATTTACTTGTTATAGTTATGGCAAAAGAGAGACAATATTCAAGTACTTAAGGTTCTTAATCAGACATTCCAAAAAGATATGTTTTTGTGTGCTGCATATAACTATTATGGCAATTCAGAGAGACCATAATTCTGTACTGAATGTATTTAAAAAATTATGTCAGAAATGTGTACTGAATGGTTCATATCTAGTGAGCACCATAGAATAAACATGTATAGATATAGAATAAAACCTTTTCTTAAAAATATAACCCCTAACTAAGCTACATTTAGCATATGCAAATTATAGGGAAAAAAGAACAATGCGCATTTGGGCTAGTAAAAGTGGGAAAAGAGCTAGCTCTAGAAATGGCCAATATTATGTATCCTGGGGTACCCCTCAAACTAAAACAAGTAGACAAAACACAGACCACATGGCACAGACAAAACACAAAACACATAGCTCTAGGCTTCAAACTATTCTTCCATCGGTCAAGTGTTCAGAGCTGAACTTATCTCTGGAAATAAACACATTGTTATAGAAAAACAAAACAGAGATGAACACATGAGTAAAGTATATGGACAAATAATGCATAGCATAACCATCTCATATTTAGAAAAGCTAATGTCTCTTTGGATCGTCTTTATCTCTGCAGTGACAAAGAGGATCCCTAGAAAACACCAGAAATATCCTAGTGCCAAAACTGGGATTGGCATGCATATCTCCGAACTGCTGCTAAGAAAAAGAAAAGAAAAACACATTTTAATTTTGCAACATCCTAATTTCAGCTAAAACAATAGGAAGGAATTTTTTCCATTCACAAATGTGCCAGCTGTGGCTTTCCAGATTTTATCTTTAATAGTCCTGTTCATGCGTTCGACAATACCGGAACTCTGTGGGTGATATGGGAGATGAAATTTCCACTCAATGCGGAGTGCGATAGCTAAATCTTTGCATACTCTGGCAGTGAAAGCAGGACCATTATCTGAGTTGATGTGTGTGGGACATCCCCACCTAGGGATGATTTCGCGAAGTAAAATGTTCACCATAGTCTGAGCAGTTTCATTTGTAGTGGGGAAAAACTTCAGGTTATCGGGAGAACATGTCAACAAGGGCAGCTGGTATACAGGGTTTCCCCTCTTTGCACTAAAGTCCGTCCGAAGGGCGGCTTTGGGCACCGGCCAGATGGGCATTGATTAAGCCAGTGACCAGGGTCTCCGCAATTAAAACATCCAGTACTTCTGGATGGATTATTACCACCTCGATCGGAGGCAGGGGCCTGCCCCCTACGAAACCCGTGACCCCCTATTCCGTGAGGAGCGGACAGGTGCGGTCCCCAGGTAGGTAGCTGGCCCTGATAATGCAGGATTTCCCGAGGCTTAGAGATCTCAAAGCGTAGGAGAGTGTTGTGTAGTGGTTAGCTCTACAGCCTAAGGAACCTGAGGTTTGGGGGTTCAAACCCAACACTGCTCCTTTTTTTCCAATCTGAAATTCTGCATGAGAACTAGTGGGCCATTCTGAAATAATTTGTTTGACCAGAATCTGCAAAGGAGAACGGAGGTTAGGAAGGAAAGTCTGAATAAGTAGGGAATCCATATTTGCATGGGCACTAAGACCTACCTCTTGGGTCCAGGTTTCATTAAACCTCTTCAACACCTATCAAGCTCTGTCTGCAATCCTGATCGAATCACATTGGATTCCTGTTACTCATCGCATTACCTTTAAAATCCTACTTTTAGTTTTTTAAAACACTGTCTTTGAACGAACCCCAATTCATTAATAACTATTTATTCCCCATAGTATATCACATTCTTTAAGATCCATTAATCAAAAACTCTTAACAATTCAATCACTGAAAGTTATCGGAACTCATTATCATGATATCTTCTCTGTAATGGCCCCACAATTATGGAACACCTTACCTCAGCATTTAAGAGAAGAAAATTACCTAAACCATTGTAAAGCAATCTGAAGAGCTTCCTTTTTAAAATTCGCCTTTAATTTATTTATTCCTTATTCCTATTGTTTTCACCATTCATGTCTTCTTTTGTGCTTTATTAATACAATTGTAGTTCTGCCCTTTTTTCCTTATGTATCTGTTAGTTTGTATGTCAATATGTCAAACTCATGTAATTTATTATAAATAAGCTTATGTGTACTCCTTGTTTTTTATTTGTAAATCACTTAGCAAATTAAATTAAGCTATTCAATAAGTTAAAAATAAACTTGAAACTTGAATCTCACAAATTTCCATATTTTTTCTTGCTCTATCTGTAAAACTGATTCTGGCCCCTGTATTAATTAAAGTTAATTTATCCTGACCTTCTTTGGTAGTATTAACATTGGGGCGGCCGCAAGTGCCCAAAATCAAAGGTGCCACATACCTCAAGCTGAATTCAGAGTCTGACTTCTTTCCCTTATCCTGCGTCTCCAAAATTGAGTCCACAGGAAAGTGATAGGAGTCCGGCAGGGCTGTGAAGGTTTGAGTGATCTTGGTATTTAGATACAGAAAGTCAGGACATCCCTATGCACTAACACTGTTTTTTTTTTCTCCTGGCTGTCAAATCACTTTTTACTCTTTCCAATTCTATCTGCATTGTATCTCGATCCTGTTGCAATGCATTATATAAAGGCATCACTAAGAAAGAAAGATAATGCCTCCAAATTATTCAAAATACTGCCATTAAAATCATTTCAACTTAAAAGCTCGAAAATTTGATCATGTCACACCACTTTTGATTAACTCCCATTGGCTTCCCATAGATCATCGATTTACTTATAAAATAATGTTACTGATACATAAAACCATAGCTTCCGGTCTATCCCCACAACCTCCATCGCACATTACGTTCTTCTTATCAAAACCTGTTATCCATTCCCTCTTTAAGACACATTGGCACCATGCATATTAATATCTTTTCTGTGACGGCCCCTACCGTCTGGAACTCATCACCAAATTATATAAGAGAAAGTTCATCACTTGATAAATTTAAAACTAGTTTGAAGGCCTTTCTTTTTAAAGACGCATTTGGAGTATAAAAGTCCTTTTAAGGACTGTAATGGGACTTTGCTCCTTGCTTTTCTTATTCATTTTAATCTTTTCTACAAAGTGCTAGATTATTTATTTTTTGTTTCCTCCCTTTTGTTTTGATTCTTCTCTCTTTCTTTTTCATTATAATTAGTTTTGTTTTTTAAATATATGCCTTTCTGACTGTCTGTTTTAATAATTACACAAATGTATTTCTACCCTTTTTCATTTTGTTTCGGTAAGTTCCCCAAACAAACCTGAAACCTTATTTCAGACAATTTGTCTATGTATCAAACAAGCTGCTGAAAAGTTCTCAGCCAGCATACAAACAGTGCTGAAAACTAGTCAGCCTGCTTGTCACTACAACAAAGGAGAAGGAGGACGAGAAGGAGGGGCTGCCACCGAATCAGAATCAGATCTCCGACTCCAACTCAACCACTTCACTCATACCACACATCCACAACCTGGTTCACTCACATTCAATTCATATTAAGCCCTACAGGGTTCACCACTTTCACCTACCCTATTCAACATTTACATATCCTCTCTAGGACACCCACTGCAAAAAACAAACCTGATCTATTACATATATGCAGACGACATCTCCATCCTAATCCCAGTGAATAGCATAACAAATGAAACCTCAAAATACATTACTCATATAATGACCGAAATAGAACATTGGACAAGCAACTTCAAACTGAAACTTAACACAGAAAAAAACAAAAATCTTCCTTGCAAGCCCAACGGATAAAATTACCAGTTCAACGCTACATATAAAAGACCATGATTACCCAATTACCAACACAATAAAAATATTGGGAGTCACATTGGACACACACACCTCACTATGATTGAACACACGAATATAGTGGCAACAAAATGTTTCACGATGTTATGGAGATTAAAGACCATCAAAAAATACTTCGACCCACTATCGTTTAGATTACTAGTGCAGTCACTAGTGCTTTCTACCCTGGACTATTGTAATATTGTTTATTTGGGTATCATTCAGAACTCAGCTGTCCGCTTGATATATGGATTAAAAAAGAATGACCATGTCACCCCCACCACAAACCACTGCACTGGCTGTCAGTCGAGGCAAGAATATTATTCAAGTTCTCCTGCATATGTTTCAAGCTAGTTTGGGGACCAGCACCTAAGTATCTACAAACCCACTTCGCACTCCACAACCCAACAAGACAAACCAGAAACAGCTATCTTTTTTGCATACCGAAGCATAACCAATTGTAAATACAAAACCTTTCTGGACAGAACCTTCATGCTCCAAACAAATAAACAACAACATTGGCTAGACAGTCACATTAATAAAGCCGAACTGACCTACAATGCCTTTAGAAAACTCATAAAAACTACCCCATTTGACAGATACATCACCTAAACAGAACCTCACCAAGTACTCTTTCTTTTCACAATGCTCTCTGAAATCCTAATTCTTGCTGTTTCTGAATCTCTAAACAAACTGTACATTGTAATTTTTTCCCTTTTTCCAGGAAAGCTGCTACTTTTCCCTACAGGTCCGCTCCGAAATTCTTAGCAAACATCATATTTTGTAATTTTGATTCCTAATAGTCTCTGTACTCTGTCCTAATAGTCTCTGTACTCTGTACTCCCTCCACATATTGTAAATCACTGAATGTTCAGCTCTCTTAAATGTAAACCGCCTAGAAGTCGCAAAACTGTGGCGGTATAGAAGAATAAAGTCATTACCATTATTATTATTATTATTACTGAAGGGAACAAAGTCTCATCTGTCTAGGAGGTGGAGAATCCTAAGTGCCTTTATGACCCATTAGAAAAACAATATCACAATGCAGGAATTTTTTTTTAAAAAAACAACAATATAACAATGCAGAAATTTTCGCTTACCTTACCTTATAAGCGAGGTACATTAATAATATACAATATAATCTTATACTCTATAAAATCTTATCTAAGCGATAGAAGAGAAAAGCGCATGCAAAGAATGGCACAGATGACAGAATGCGCAGACGTTTCTATAAATCCACAATAGAGACTTTCCAAAAGTCTTCACTTAATTCTTCCCGAAAGAATGGCAGCTGCTTATTTTCGCGGCGGGAGTTTACCGAAAACTCCACATTAATATTTGTCCTTGCCAAAAGAACAGTAACCGCGGCGGGTTTACCAAAAACCCTACAATATAAATAAAGGGTTGCCTTTCAGCTATCATAAACAACTCATAAAGAGACTAGCTAGTTTTGAACTGGTATATATTCCATCTGACCGACTTCCAGAGTTTCAGCAAACGACTTGTCTCCTTCAAATCAGGAAATTTATGGCTCAAACAGCTTTCAATGCATTTAATGCGACATATAGAGCATCGCTTATGTCTATTGCCATGAGATGTCTAGCATGGCTTTGAGCTCTAACCTGGACATCAACATTCAAGATCATTTAGCAAATATTCCCTCTGTAGGTGAGGAGCTATTTGGGGACAAAGTTGAAGATGCCATACAGAGGCTTGTTCAACATGAACAGAGCTGGGCTACCTTAGTGGGTCTAAGTCTAAGATTCAACCATCTAAATCTTCCCAGAAACCAGTGTAATCTATCTATAAGAGGTGCTTCCAACAACTTTGTCGTCTTCTAAACCTCCACCACAGAAGAGACAAAACACGCAGAAGCCTCAGAAATCTCAGACTTCTCCACAAAAATCAATTCAGTGTTTTTGACATGCTTCTAGAGAGCATAGCCACAATTCCTCCAACTCTGCCACATCCCCAACTCATCAGAGGCCAACTTCTTTTGTGTCATCAATGCTGGACTCATTACTGCAGCCACTTGGGTCCTCAGTCATACAAAAGGGTTACTCTCTTCATTTCATTACCATTCCTCCAAACAACCCTCCAAGAGAGTTTTCTTTCACATCTCAACAGATTTCCTTTCTTCAGGAAGTCTACTTCAACTGAATGCTATAGAAGTAGTACTCCCTTCACAGAAAAATCAGGGGTTCTACTCCAGATTTTTCCTAAATCCAAAGAAGATGGGAGGTCTTCATTCCATTCTCGATCGCCGAGCTCTCTACAAATATTTGGTCAAAGAAAAGTTTTGCATGCTGTCTCTGGGGACTCTATACCCATTTCTAGAATGAAATGATTGCTGTACGCTCTAGACTTAAAAGTGGCCTACACATACATTTCCCATACATCCGGACCACAGAAAGTTTTGTTTTTTGGGGGATTTTTTTGTTGTTTTTTTTGTTGTAGGTCATCTTCCCTCCTTCCCCTCTCTTGCCCTTTCTCCCCATTGTTCCCACATCCCTTAAGTTAACTCAACTTGTACGTCAACTCAACTTGTACCTCACTAATCTTCTGTAAACCGCATAGAACTTAACGGTATTGCGGTATATAAACTGTTATTATTATTATTATCTTCAATACAAAGTTTTGCTTCATCTCTAAAAGTATTTACAAAATGCCTAGTAGCAGTGGCAGGAACCCTGTGTTACCCAGGGGTTTCAAGTGTTTCCTTATTTAGACAATTAGTTGATTAAAGTTGCATTGCCTTCTGCAGTCCAATCAGCTACACAGGTGACTAACTCTTCTACAACTTCTAGGTTTCAAAGTAAATTTTCCAGTCTCATCTTCTGACATCTCAAGTATTGGAGTTCATAGGAGCTAAGCAAGACTTACGGGCTTTCTTGCCCCAACAAAGACAAAACACCTTATTTCAACTTTGCAATCATGTGTTTTTACTCTACTAAACATCTCAGCAAGACAAATGAGGCTCCTGCATAACATGGCATCCACAGTTCATGTAATTCCCTTTGCTCAACTTCATCTCAGATCAGCTGTGATCACAGATTCCTTATCCCAACAGATCAGTCACCTTGCCTCTTTGTCAATCTCTTTAATGGTATTTGAATCAGAGGTTTGCTCTTTCACATCCCTCCACATCAGAGAGTACTCATGACAGTCGCATCCATGTATGCTTGGGTAGCTCATCTAGATGGTCTCTGGACTCGGGTATGTGGTCTGCTCGGGAGAAAGCTTTCCGCATCAACCTGTTAAGAGCTGCGGACAATTCGCAATGCTTTCAAAACATTTCAGAATTGTCTTTTAACCAAGTCCTCTTTGTTCGAACATTCAATCAAGTAGCAACGTACTGTTATCCCAGAATAAGCAGGCAGCATATTCTCACATGTGGGTGATGTCATCCATGGAGCCTGGATGCGGACAGCCTCACAAGCAGACTTGCTTGTAAAACTTTAAGAAAGTTTGCGACTGCCGCACCGTGCATGCGCGAGTGCCTTCCCACCCGACACAGGGCAGTTTTCCGCAGAGCCGACAAACCACTCGTTTCGAATCTCTGCACTAGACTTAGCTCTACTCATGCCTTCTCTCACCGTGGCTCGTGTATTTTCTTTTTCAGGGTTGTTGTGTTTAATTGTGCATTTCTAAAAAAAAAAATGTAGTTTTTCTTATTTTCTTAATGACAAGGCGTAGCCTGCTCGTGGCTTTTGCCTGCGGGGCTCAATTTTGCCATACCCGTCTTTCATTCCATTCCCGCTGGTCACAGAGTTACGCAGTGTAGCCTGACCACGTTCAGGACGGGTGTTCGCTGGGCTCCATTTACCAGAAATGGATCGGTCTTTGCCTAGGGCCTGGAATCCTGTTCCTACCTCGACCTGAAAGCCAGCCCACTTTTCTCAGAGGTCAAAATCTTCAACCTCGACCTCAATTAAATCTTCCTTGATGGGGAAGCCATTGTTTTCAGGGAGCTCAGCTAATTCTTCCCCTGGGGCACTGTTATCCTTGGTGTCTCAATCAGGTACGATTGCTCAGCCAACCCTTACGGACATGCCAACTCTAGAACCAGTGGGTCTGAGGATCTCCAGGACATGTGTCTCGAAATCGAGGCAACACTCTTCCTCGAGGTCATCTTCCGCGGAGTCTATAGCCATACCAATTGTGCCAGCTTCAGTGGTCTTGGTGCCGGCTTTGCAGAATATTTTGAGACTTAGTCTGCATCGGGAGTTTGGTAACATGCTTGCCAACTTAACTCCTGCCTCGACCCTGCTTCTGTAGGCCAGCCTGAGCACTCAGCAGTAATACAAGGAATCAAGTCCTTGAGAGTGCCTCGAGAAAAACCATGGAGTCGAGAAAATACAAGGAGTCGAGTCCTTCAGAGTGCTATGAGATCAGTCTACACACTCTATTCAAGGAGTTGAGTCTTTTTGAGTGCCTCAAGATACATCTGCACAAGGAGCTGAGTCCTTATCAGTGTCTCGACTTCGATCTCCAACTTCCATAAGGCATTGCCTTCTTTGAGGCACAGGGCGAGGACTCCTCGACATTCCTCATCGAGGCTGGATTCGAGATCACTACCTCGTTCTTCAAGGCACAGTTCATCTCCACACCATCTGTCGAGGTATTCATAGAGACCCAGGTCCTCTTCTTCAGACAGACCTTGTTTCTTGAGGCATAGGCAATCCTCGAGAAACAAGGAAATCTACAAGGCAATCCTCCTTCTCGAGAAAATCTACAGCAGAACCACTTTCGTCAGTTGAGTCCTTCTCATGTGTTTTTTATCACCAACTGGTTCTTTTTTGCCTATGGATTCAGATCTCAGGTGTCAATATTCCACAGCGGCTTCACGTTCTGTCTCTGCCATTAGACATACTTCGAGGGGTTTCCGGTCATCTTCGACTCAATTGGATCTCCCCTTTTCTACTTCGATGTCCTTTACTCAATTTTCATGCCAAATGAGTAAAGATCTTAACATCACTTTGCAATCTGATTCAAAATATTCTAAGGAGTATTTGGAAGAACTGGGTATACCTCATCTTCATGCGGATTCATTAAAATTACCCATGAATAGCATTCTCGTTCAAACTTTCAAAAGAAATCTTGCTACACCATATTCAGTTCCTGCTATGCCAGCGAATCTGGAATCTCAATATCAAATGGTTCACTGTACGGGATTTGAAAAGTCTCTACTATCCCATCAATCTCTTCTTGTTGGGTCTTCCTTGAAAACAACCAATCCGGCCAGGTCTATGCCACAGTCTCACCTGGCCGAGAGGGAAGGGCCATGGATAAATTTGGCTGACTCCTGTATCAAAATTCTATGATGATATATAGAATTTTAAACTACAACTTTGTCTTTACAACATATCTCAAATATTGGGTCAATGCTATGCCCACTTTTTTCAAGTACCTTACAGAGCATCGCCTGACAAGAGTTTCAGCATATGCATTCCACTCTAGCACAAATTTGCATACATATGGTCCAGGCTGCATATAATGCTTTTGAGATGTCCTCCAGGGCCACTGCTTTCTCGGTGGAGATGCGCCGCCGTCTCGCCTGACTCCACACCATAGATATGGACCAAAATCTACAGAATCAGCTAGCCAACATCCCATGCCAAGTCAATGACTTGTTTGATGACTCTATTGAGGCAATTACAAAGCGCTTCTCTGAGCTGAAGAAGTCATATGTTTCAATCATCAGATTAAACCCAAACCCTTCCACAGATAAAGGTTCTACACCTCCTCCATCTTCTCAAAGGTGTTTCCCTCAAAAGTCAGCATCTGATTCAAGGCTGCCTCTTAAGAAACAGCAGCCTCAACAGCAGCAATGCCAGCAGCGTAAACCTCAGACTCCTGCTGTGCCTAAGCTTTCCCAGTCTTTTTAACCAACTCACAGAGAGCATAACTTTTTTCGTTCTACCTCTCTCATCTCTTTTTTTTTTTCCCCACAGGGGGTTGTTTCCATCATTTTTACCAACAATGGGACCTCACTCTCATCTGGGAAGGCCTCTCTCTACACTTTCTTCAATTACAAAAGAGTATCCTTTCCATCTTTCTGGACCACTTTTCTTCTTCATGCAGCTTAAGTTCCACTTTGTCTATTTCATCGAGGAGGCTCTTCTGGGGCAGCAGACCATAGGGTTTTACTCCTGTTGCTTCCTTTTCCCGAGGAAGATGGGGTATCTGCGACCTATCCTGAACAAATTCCTTGTCAGAATAATTTCAGATGCTACCTAGATCATCATTATATCCACTTCTGGATTACACCGATTGGTTAAGCTCTCATTTTCAGTACAGAGTGTTTTTTTTTTTTCACCTGGATCATCTTCCAAAGTTTTTCACCAAGTGCCTGATTAGTGGTGGCAGCAGCTCTGCACAGCCATGGTATCCAGGTATTCCCAAACTAGGACGACTGGCTCATCAACAATTCAACATCTCAGGGGGTTCTTATAGTAACCCAACAGATTATTTGGTTCTTTCAACACTTGGGATGCAAAATCCACTTTTCAGAATCCTAGCTCCAACCCTCTCTGAATCCTACAGTTCATTGGCACTGTACTGGATACTGTGTATCTCAGAGCATTTCTTCCTCAGCAGCGTCAGGATGCTCTCATTCAACTTTGTCACCAAGTGTCATCTCTCACTTACTTTTACATGATGATTCTCTTGGGTCACATGACCTCTTCAGTTCACGTGACAACTTTTGCTAGATTTCACCTCGCTGGACCCTGGCATCTCAGTGGGCACAGGCTTTAGACCCACTCTCTCAGCACTTTATAGTGACTCCTTCGTTGATACAATCTCTCCACTAGTGGTTGCTCTCTTCCAATCTCTCCAGAGATTTACTGTTTCAAATGCCCCCTCATCAGAAGGTCCTCACGACAGATTCTTCGACCTATATTTGGAGGGTTCATCTCGATGGTCTACTTACTCAAGGCCATTGGTCCACTACAGATCGTTAGTGTCAATTAAATTGGTGGGAGCTCAGAGCGATTTTCAATGCTCTCAAAGATTTTCAGCATCTTCTCCATGATCAAGTAGTACTCATTCAGACAGACAATCAAGTCCCCATGTACTACGTCAGCAAGCAGGGAGAAACAGGATCTCTCCCTCTCTGCCAGGAAGCTCAAACGGTATGGAATTGGGCAATCCTTCACAACACCTTTCTAAAAGCAGTCTATATTCAAGGAGAAGACAAACTGTCTGGTGGACAAATTGAGTCATCTTCTGCAACCTCACGAATGGACACTCAATTCCTCGCCTCTCATCACATTTTTTTCTCAGTGGGGGATTCTTCAGATAGATTTATTTACATCTCCCCACAACAACAAACTGCCTCAATTCTGCTCCAAGATATACTCTCCTCATCGCCTTGAGGCAAATGCTTTTCTTCTGGAATTGTCAAATGCATTTCCTCCATTTCCTCTCATTCTCAAGATGAACATGCCATCATGAGTTCCTTGGTTGGCCAGACAACCCTGCTCTCCCTTCTGCTTCAACTCGGCAGCACAGAGCCACTACTCCTACCAGTGTGTCCCTCTCTGCTTACACAGAGTCAGGGGTCTCTACTTCATCCCAACCTGCAGTCTCTACACCTGACAGCTTGGTACTTCTCAACCTAACTGCCACTCTACAGTTTTCTCAATCTGTCAAGGACATTTTAGAGGCTTCCAGGAAGCCTACCACTAGACATTGTTACAACCAGAACGGACTAGATTTTCTGCTTGGTGCACCATTCATTGCAAGGAGCCTCAATTTACCTCCTTGCATTACCTGTTGCATTATCTCAATCAGGCCTCCAATCCACATCTATTCGAGTTCATCTCAGTGCAACTGATGCTTTCCATTAGCCTATAGAAGGGGAAACCCCTTTCTGCTCATCCTGTGATTTCCAGATTTATGAAACGACTTTTCAATGTCAAGCCAAACCGCCTCCAGTGGTTTGGGATCTCACTGCTGTTCTTGCTCAATTGATGAAGCCTCCCTTTGTACCAATGGCTTCAGCTCATCTCAAATATCTCACTTGCGCAGTGGTTTTTCTCATTGCTCTCACACCTGCTTGTAGAGTCAGTGAGTTACAAGCTTTACTAGCGGACCCACCTTTCACAGTATTTCACCATGACAAGGTGGTCCTCCGTACTCATCCTAAATTCTTATCTAAAGTGATTTCAGAATTTCATCTTAACCAATCAATTGTACTTCCAGTGTGTTTTCCAAAGTCTCTTTCTCAACCTGGAGGAACAGCTCTTCCTACTCTGAACTGTAAGCGGGCTTTGGCTTTCTACCTGCAACATACTAAGCCATACAAATCTAATCCTCAACTTTTTGTCTCTTTCGATCCAAACAAGTTGGGACATCCGGTTTCCAATCACACCATCTCTAACTGGATGGTTGCTTGCATCTCTTTCTGCTATGCTCGGGCTGCACTGCATCTACATGGTTGAGTCACAGTCCATAAAGTCAGAGCCATGGCGGCATCAGTAGCTTTTCTTAGATTTACTCCTATTGAGGAACTCTGCAAAGCTGCCACTTAGTCCTCGTTTCATGTTTTCACCTCTCATTATTGCCTGGATTCTTTTTCCAGACGGGATGGCCATTTTGGCCAGGCAGTTTTACAAAATTTATTCTCCTAAATTGCCAACACTCCCACCATCCCATTCTGGTTAGCTTGGAGGTCACCCACATGTGAGAATATGCTGTCTGCTTGTCCTGGGATAAAGCACAGTTACTGCAATCTCAGTCAAGGTTCTCTTTTATATCTCAATCTGCAATCTCTGCACCTAACAGTTTGGTACCTCTCGATCTGACTTCAGCAGATTTCACACTTTCTGCACCAGTACGGGCTATTATAGCTGTTTCCAGAAAACCACCTACTCAGCAGTTCTATCTGATTCAAGTGGGCACGCTTTACTTCCTGATGTAATCTCTACCACCTGGATCCTTCCTCATCTTCTATTTATTTGGTATTGGACTGCCATCTTCACTTATCCAACTCTGGACTTAAAACCACTTCTATCAGAGTTCATCTCAATGCTATTAGTGCATACCATTTTCCTTTCAACAACAAACTTATCCACTCACCCACTTGTTTATCGGTTTATGAAAGGACTCTTAAATTCAAAACCTCCGCTAATGCTGCCTCCAGTTATCTGGGATCTCAATGTAGTCCTCACCATTCTGATGAAGCCTCCATTTGAACCTATGGCAACCACTCATATTAATTTTGAATGTTGAAGTATTATATATTATATATATAAAAAACAACACAACCCCCCAAAAAGCAAAACAGGTGAATTTGTATTTCAAACATTTCAACAGTGGAGAAATAGCCTATTGGTTAGAACAGAGGGCTGAAAACCAGGGAAGCCTGTTTCAAATCCCACTGTGGGTCCTTGTGATGGTCTGAGTTTCCTTTTGCTATGCTTAGGCAGGGCTGCAGCTTGAGGGGTATGATACAGCACACAAGATCCAAGCTATGGCAGTATCAGTGGCTTTTTTGCATTCCACTCCCATTGAAGATATTTGCAAAGCAGCTACTTGGTCCTCAATTCACACATTTACATCTCATTACTGTCTAGAATCCTGTTCCAGACAAGATGATTGTTTCGGTCAAGCATTTGTACAGAATTTATTTTCTTTCTAAAGGCCAACTCTCCCTCCATTCCGTTTAGTAAGCTAGGGAGTCCCGCATATGAGAATATGCTGCCTGCTTGTCAAAGAATAGAGCACAGTTACTTAATGTAAAAGGTGTTGCGGACAGCAGGCAGATATTCATATATCCCTTCTACCTCCCATGGTTGGCTTCTTAGCTTGCTTAAGGAATGAGGAGCTGCGAACTGCGAGCTGACATCTGGCAGGAAGACACTTGCGCGGTGCAGGCACTCTTGAAGCTTCTTAGAAAGTTTAAAGTGACAGTATACTTTTAGCACTGTCTGTACTGGGCTCCGTACATGAATTCACCCACATGTGAGAATATCTGCCTGTTGTCCCTGGATAACACCTGTCACGGTAAGTAACACTGCTTTCTCATCTTCCTCAATATTTTAGTGGCGTAATATCCTATTGTCTAAATTAATGTTTTGCAACTGACATCCTTTTTCTATTTCAAATGATTTTTTGTTTGAATGTTGAAGTATTAAAAAAATAAATAAATAAATAAAAACCCCCAAAAAGCAAAACAGGTGAATTTGTATTTCAAACGTTTCAACAGTGGAGAAATAGCCTATTGGTTATAATAATAATAATAATAATAATTTTATTTCTTATATACCACTATACCCTAAGTTCAAAGCGGTTTACAATAAGAGTCGTGCTGAGAGAGCAAGCAGTGTTTACAATAGGAGACATATGTTTACAACAAGATACATATGTTTGGAGAAGGATATAAGATACAAGCTTTTGGAATCAGAAATCTAGGATACATAAGCTTTGGGATAAGATATCTAAGATGCTTAGGCTTGGAACCAGAAGTCTTGGATACATTATCTTTGGAATAAGATATCTCAGATACATAGGCTTGGAACAGGATACATCTGGATGTGAACAGGGTACATCTGGATGTGAACAAGATATTTACAATGCGAGTAAGATTTTTACAAGATATTTACAATGTGAATAAGATACAGGGTATTACCATGTGAAAGATACAGGAAGATTTTACAAGATACAGGATAATACGATTTGAAAGATAAGAGATCAACGCTGTTTACAGGAAGAAATTTACCATGTGAATAAGAGAGGATAACGTCAATATACTTTGAAAGGGGAAGGGCAGGGGCAGCGGATGGGCTTTCGGGGGGATTACAATTGGGAGGGGGGAAAGACTTAGGTAGCGTTGAAGAGACGTGTCTTCAGGGATTTTCTGAAGTCAGCGTATGTAGTGGCCTCGAGGAAGAGGGCTGAAAACCAGGGAAGCCTGTTTCAAATCCCACTGTGGGTCCTTGTGATGTTGTCCATTAGTGCGACTGACGTAGGTTAAAGATAAGTGCCTTTGCATTAAAATTCGAGCAGCTACAGATAAAACATCAAGGTTTCTTTAATGTAAGAATCTGAAATAAAAGTGAAGATACTGAGATTGTTAAAATCTGAAATACAAAAAAGGAGTTTAAGTAAATGAATTTGAAAACCTAATTCTGAAGATATTTGGTCACAAATATACTAGTGTGCAAAATGTTTTTGCAGGTATTAGTGAACCTCATAGTGTTGTCTATCAAAATGAAGATGGAAAGTGGGTGACAGACCTTGCATACTATACTTCCTTTAATAAGGAACCAGAATTGGATGTTGCTGGTGCTATAAATGATGACGAATTTGTTTCTGGGTGTAAGTAAATGATTTCCTTGCTTTTAAAGATTCAGACTTCCTGTGTGGTATGATTAATATGTCATGTCATCTCAAAAAAAGAAGCCCTCTCCTTTCCGTTAGCTGCATTTGTGTAGAATCCTAGAAACATAGAAGATGACGGCAGAAAGGGGCCATGGCCCATCAAGTCTGCCCACTCTAATGACCCACCCATTACCCCCCCTAGAGTTCCCACATGTATATCCCATTTCCTTTTAAAGTCTGGCACGCTGCTGGCCTCAATCACCTGAAGTGGAAGTCCTGTGTCACTAAAGAACAGTGCTCAAGTGCTGGTGATGGCCTCCTTTTAACTTTACCACAGACAGCTTTGAACTTTTCATTTTGAAGCAGGTGAAGGACTGGAAAGGCAAAGTTTGAAAAAATTAGCTACCATAGTTATGAGCAATTTAGAAAAACTTCAGGGAAACAAAATTTGGCATGGTACTCAACAAGATAGATGCTTATTCTAAGATAAAATATGCTTGTGTTTCAAATGCGTTTTGTTTCTATTTTTAAAATAGTAGATGCTGTAGAGATGATTAAGGAAGATGAGAAACAATTTGAGAGAGAACACAGGTTTATTCAGGTATGGATACAGTTAACTAAAACTTTATTTGCCATAAAAGTTGTTACAGATAACATTTGCTAATTTAGGGGCCTTTCTATTAAGCTGCATTAAGCAGTGTTATTAGCACTGTAGACAGTAGCACACACCTATGCTTCTGTTGACCGTGCTAAAATGAACATCAGTGTGGAAAAACAATATGGGCTAGATTCACTAACCTGACTTCTGTGGCTGATCCCAGCAGGCCCGACCAATTCACAACAGCAAAAAATTCAAATGAGGGCAATCGGAGGAACGCTATCCTCCGACTGCATGGATTGCCAGTGTGTGATCCTGATGCATGCGCAGACAATCTGCTTTCCCTGCAGTTGGTCTGCGCATGCGTTTTGTCTGTCTTCTGTCTTCTTTTTTTTTTTTTTTTTTTTTTTTTTGCTGGGTGTTTTTGTTTTCCCGGGCCCCAACTCTCCTGCTCTCCCATAGAAGGGCTATCCCCGGCGGTGGCAGCAGTCTCTTCCCTTTCGCTGACACTGATTGCTGAGACCTAACGAGTTCCCATTAAATTGTTTGGGAAAGATTGTGGCAGATCCTGCTTTCTCTTGTCAGCCTGTCATGTCCTGCTCTCTGCTCTGAGACCTGGATCTCTGCCGCCTTCCCTGCAGTGCAAGCCCGCGGGTTTAAAGCAGGGCTACACTGTGGCTTGCAGCCCCTCTTTAAACCTGCTGGCTCGCACTGCAGGGAAGGCGGCAGAGATTCAGAGCTCGGAGCAGAGAGCATGGCTGGAAGATCGGGGCAGAGAGCAGGATGACAATGGAGCAGGAGAGTCGGCAGAGATGTGTGTGACTGGTCCCCAGCAGTCACTTCTGTTGATCGGCCAGCCCAGTCAGTGTCCCAGATTTGTTTGGTGAATCGCGTCCCTGCCTACTTTTCATGCCGTTTCCCCTCATTTGCATGCACGGATAGGAAGCAGATCGCAGGAGAGGTTAGTGAATTGGGTCGTAGGGAAATCAGGTCGCAAAGGGGTCGCAAACTGATTGATACACGATTGGTTTGCTTAGTGAATCTAGCCCTATATTATTTGCTTAACATGGGTGTGGTCTGGGTTAGAGTGGGGGAGAGTGTGGCGCAGTGGTTAAAGCTATAGCCTCAGCACCCTGAGATTGTGGGTTCAAACCCATGCTGCTGCTCCTGATCCCGGGCAAGTCACTTAAGCCCCGCATTGCCCCAGGTACATTAGATAGATTGTGAGCCCGCCGGGACAGACCGGGGAGAATGCTTGAGTACCTGAATAAATTAATGTAAAACTGTTCTGAGCTCCCCTGAGAGAACAGTATAGAAAATTGAATAAATAAAGAGAGAAATAGACATGGTATCTGTTTCCTGCGGTTAACCCGTGGCAACTGCAGGAGCAGGCAAAAATTTTATGTCTACTGCTGGTGCAGGAACAAAGCTTTTTTAATGCTCTGCAGGAGTGATAAAAGGTTTTGATCCTGTGGGGAAACCCCCACAATCACAGCTCACCACCATCAGTACCCCCCTTGGGGCTCCAACCATCCCTTCGTTCCCCTCACAGCGTCAGCTCCCCTTCATAGGTCCGGTGGTTTCAGGCCCCCCTCCTAGCTCATGGGGCTGGTGACTTCAGTCCCAACCCCCCTCACTCATGGATCTGGTGGCTTCAGTCCCAACCCCCCTCGCTCATGGATCTGGTGGCTTCAGCCCTCCCCCTTCTCACTCATGGGTCTGGTGGTTTCAGTCCCCTCTCGCTCACTGGTCTGGTGGCTTCAGTCCCAACCCCCCACCCTCGCTCACGGGTCTGGCGGCCCAAGGCCCCTCCCTGCTGCTGGCATATACCTTGTAGAAGAGCAATCTGGTCCCTACACAGGCCTGCTTGCAGCCTTCCCTTTGCCTGGCACCTCCTTATGACACAGCTTTCTTTTTTCACAAAGACAGTAAGTTGCCTCATAAAGGGCATAGGCAGAAGGACTGGAGCTGGAGGAAAGGACACAGGTAGAAGAGCTGGGGCTGGAGGATCTGTTGGGAAGGGGCTGAAGGGAAGAGAAAGGAAAAAGATGCAATACTAATCTCATCATTGAATTCCTATAACTGTAAACAACAACTTACAGTACCCCTCTAACTTTATACACACATTACTTTTAAAGTAGTAGCTCTAAAACTCTCCTAAACCCACATCCACAATGAAACCCTCGCACATAGAATTCCTACCTCTTCTATGCCGCATCAACCTAATAGAGGTTCAGACCACTTTTACCACTGACAGAACCATCTCCTCATGGCATTCCGGCCAACAAAGGTCTCAGACCTCAAAATCCACCTACCACATCCAAGGAATGCTATGAATCTCACCAGGACCCCATCATCCTCAGAATCAAACGCAATACCAGCAATAGACAGCAAAAATAACCCCCCTTTAGAAATCACATTAATCTAATACCAATTTTCAACAGAAAACATTAAAAAATCTCCCCCCAAATCCCTCACCTAGGTTCCCTGCATGTATGTCAGTGCAAGATCAGTGGTAAACAAACTATTCCTTCTAAATGAGCTAATCTCAACAAATGATCTCGAGCTGACCTTCCTCCTTTGGCTTAAGACCCAAACAGTCCAGAACTACCCCACCTCTGCCAAGGTACAACATCCTCCAAATCCCTAGGAAACATAGGAGAGGAGGGGACATAGCCATAATCTACAAAAATATATTACTGAGATGGATTCCACCAACCATCCAGATATGGAATACATAGCATGTAAGCTAGAGGACAAGCCCAACTCTACGCTAATAGGAATCCTACTGGTATAAAGACCCCCAAACTCCCAATCGAGCACAACTACCAAATTGCTAGAAATAATATCCAGCATTGCCTGCGAATACACCAGACTGCTTATTCTTGGAGATATTAACATACTTCTTATCTACCACCAACAAAGATGCCAGTAACTTCAAAAAAACTATTGAAAGGCAGCGAAATCACTGTCATATCATTGGGCCCTACACATGAAAAGGGTCACACCCTCAACCTATCGCATTCACAACCGCTTGCCTCACCTCCGATATCAAATGGTCATCTATCCCCTGGTCAGACCACTGCCTCCTCAACTTCAACCTGAACCTTACAACAGGAATCCTGAACAACAAAACCCCCAGAAGAGATAAGTTGGTGCAACGAAAAATGAATCCTACCTTTTTCTGGAACAGAGTAACCGAATCCTTGATTGACCCATCAGACTGCATAAACACTATGCTAGCAAGCTGGAACAACTCCATTACCAGCACACTAGACGCCCTTGCCCCTCTACATTTCCACAAAATAAAACAAACTAAAACCTCCCCCTGATTTACTGAGACACTGAAAACACAAAACAACTGTGCTGACGATTAGAAAGAATATGGCAAAGAACAAATTGCCAGCCCACAAAAAGCAACAGAAGACGGCAATAAATCAGTACAAATGCAACATCTCAGAGGCTAATAAAAACTACTATGCCAATGAAATAAGAAACAAAACTCTAGACAACAAAAAAACTATTTCATCTTGTAAGGCGTTTAATGACACCCCTGAAACAGGACACCACAGACTACTACAACCAATCAACTGCCCAGGACCTTGCTGACTGCTTCCTCAATAAGATTATAATGACTGAAACAGAAGTTGCCAAAATGACCTCCGCCCAAAAGGTAACACTCCACACACAGGAGAATCCTATGGAACCCAGCAATGCTGACCAAATATGGAACTCCTTTACCCTTATATCGACCCTTGAGACAAAACCTACTAAATAAACTTTCCACTTGTTGCAGCCCCCTGAGCAATTGCCCTTCCTACCTTCTCTCTTCTGCACCTGAAGTAATCATCACTCCAAAGAGTTTTAGGGTAGGTTGTATGGCGTATTTGGTAGTGTTTATTTCTTATTTCTGTTATAGTTGGAGTTTTGTTCTTTTCGAGTAGTAAGACTTTTGTTTTGTCTGTGTTCAGCTTTAGTTTGTGGTCTCTTTTTTTTTTTTAATCCATTTTTCAACAGATTCTAAAGTTTTTTTGCAGTTTTCCTTTTGTGATGGTTGTTAGTTGATTGAATGGAAGGAATATGGTGATGTCGGTCTGCGTAGCTGATGATATTCTTAGATTGTCCGGACTGGTGCTGAGGGAGGCAACGCAGAGGATGAACAGCATTAGGGATAGTGATGATCCTTGGGGTACTCCACAGGGTTTGGACCAAGGTTTTGATTTTTCTGTGTTTGTTTTGACTCTGTAGTTTCTCTATTGGAGGAAATCTTGGAACCATGTGTGTACTTTGCCTGTTGCTTCCAGTGTTTGTAGAAGTATATTGTGGTCAACCAGGTCAAATGCTGCGGAGAGGTCTAGTTATATGATCAGTATCCTCTTGCCTTTGCTGAAGTGATGTCGGGCCTTATCCAGGAGAGACCCTAGTAGTGTCTCAGTGCTGTAGTTGGACCTCAACCCTGATTGTGAATGATGATGTAGGCTGTGGTGATCTAGGTAATTTGTGAGGTATTGTGCCACTAGGCCTTCCATTAGTTTGATGTAGATTGGTATTGAGGCTATTGGTCTGTAGATGGAGGGAAGTTAAGTTTAAGTTTATTAGGATTTTATATACCGCCTATCAAGGTTATCTAAGCGGTTTTTACAATCAGGTACTCAAGCATTTTTCCCTCTCTGTCCCGGTGGGCTCACAATCTATCTAACGTACCTGGGGCTATGGAGGATTAAGTGACTTGCCCAGGGTCACAAGGAGCAGCGCGGGGTTTGAACCCACAACCCCAGGGTGCTGAGGCTGTAGATCCAACCACTGCGCCACACACTCCTCATAAGGTCGGTTACCGCGTGCCTTTCATAATTGGGGGGGGGGTGATGGATCTTGCTTAGTTCCTGCTGGAATTAGCCATCTGTGAGCATAGATTGTACCCATTGCATAAGGAGGATATGGAATTTTGGGGTGGAGGTTTGTAACAGGTAAGGAGGCAGTTTTTAAAGTTACTTGCTGTATAGCTGCTTTTTTTTTTTTTTTTTGTAGAGTTGATTCAGGTTGAGCCATTATACTGTTGGGAAGTCGGTCAATGTTCTGTTTGCTGTGATGGACTTTCCTTCTGTGGGGAGTAGTGTTACCTCATCCAGGAGGATGGGGGTGCTGTTGAAGGTTGCCCTGGCAGTTGTGATCTTGTTCTTGAAGAATTCTGCAAATTGGGAGGCTGAGGGGGCGTTCCTCAGACGCCAAAACACAGTGCTGTGTCGGGTCCACAGCTTCTGCTTGTGTCCTTTTATGAAATAAACAAGTTGGTTTTACATCAGTGTTCTTCAGTGGAGTGCTCATTGAACGTTCCCACTTCCTTTTGTACTGTTTTATACCTGTGGGTTCTCTGTCCTGTTGGACTTTTTGGTGTTTATCTGTAACCAGCACCATTAATTTTTTTAGAAATAAGAAATCTATAAGAATCATGTGGGATAGTGTGGAAGCTATATGATCCACTGGGGATTTTCCATATCCAACATAGAAGTCAAGGTAACTGCTACTGAAGTGTTAAGTTACACTGGACTTCCTTTAGGTCTTCTATCCAATACTAAGTCTAGAGGTTGATTGAAGGCACTTGTTAATATTGTGGACCTTATCCATGCTCCACTAACACTTCCCCAACAACCTCCTCAAAACTAGGTGTATGTTAATGTTTGTAGCACTGAATTAAATATTTTGTGTTAAATAGGCATATTTAAATATTGAAAAAAATATTACATTACAGTACTTAAGCTTGTTTTTTTCCTATAGGAGGAGAAGATGGATTTACAAAACACATCACTGGCACAAGGAGATGCATCATGGAAGATACCAGCAAATAGCCTTTTAAGAACTTCTCAGTTAAATTCTGATGATGAAGATGCTAGTTACTTAAGACTTTCCTTAGGGGAGTTTTTTGGTCAAAGATCTGAAGCCCTTGGCTGTCTTGGAGGAGATTTAGATGTTAAAAGGGTATGTATAGAATTTTTGTTTTCATTTAATGGTTTTTAAAGTTAGTTATTACTCTGACCTTTCATAACTTCTTGTACAATCCACTCTATTCCTGGATAAGTGGGTTATGCATCCCATGTCACGAGATTGCTTGTAGGATGCCTCAGTTTCATAATTTTTCTGATCCTCCCCTCTTACCTCAGGACTGCTCTCTGGTTCCCAGTTGCTTTCCTACAAGCGAGACAGTAGGAGCCAATCTTTTCTGTTTGTTTATATTTTATTTTCCTTTTATACATTTTTTGCATGGCTTCTTGCTACAGAGTTTCCCAGTGGGGACAGCTCTGATTGCAGGAGATCGCAGACTTTACAGATAAAGTTTGCTAATGGGGGGGGGGGGGGGGTGGCGGC
Source organism: Geotrypetes seraphini (assembly GCF_902459505.1). NCBI lineage: Eukaryota > Metazoa > Chordata > Amphibia > Gymnophiona > Dermophiidae > Geotrypetes > Geotrypetes seraphini. Next base: position 158,735,673 of record NC_047085.1, read on the forward strand.
TGCTTGGCAGTGCTCCTACCCGGACAGTCTGCATTTTCAAATCTGGGCTCAAGGGCTATTCTCTTGGGAGCTGGCTTTACCCTAGGTTTGTCCGCTAGTGAGTTTGAGTGCAGGCTGTGTGACTCCATGGAGTTGTGACTGCGTTCTTCTACCAGATCATGTGCATGGCGTGTCTCTGATGTGGCAGAGGTCTCTGGCTGAAGCATCAGGCTGGAATGGCAGTCAGAAAGCCAGCAGTCCAGGTTCCAAAGCTTGTTGAGGCAGAGGATCTCCCTGTAAGCTGTTTCAGCTTCCTTTTCTGCAGCTCCCAGCACACAAAATTGCACAGTGAGTAAGAGGCTGACAGCTTGTGACAGCGATTTTGGGGGGGGGGGTCTCTAAAAGTGTTTTTTGGACTGTTTAGTGTTTAGCCCTAGGTACCCCATCCCTAAAATCCTAAAAAAAGCCACATTTTGAGGGTTTTTGTTCCTTACCCGAGCTATTTTCTTTTGAAAATTGCTCCTACGGTGGCCATCTTGGATTTTCCTGATTTGAATTTAAACTTCATTTTTGCAATAAAACATATCAGGTGGACTCATTAGGGCAGGATACTTCGGATTCATGCCTCGTTTGCAGTGGATTGCTGACTGGCGAGCAGCCATGTTTCATGTGCCATGCAGCGCATGAGGGAGTTGATATTTCATTGGCCTTGGCTCCCTTGACCCCTTTGGTGTTGGTGGGGAGGGTCCTACCACCCTGGCCAGTTGAAAAAGTCAAATCAGATCCCGGGAAAGGCGTACTTGCAACCCTGACGAAACAGAACCGCAATTCGGTGTCGAAGGTGCCCAAATTCTCTAAAAGCACTAAAAGGAGCTTCCAGGAGGTGGCTGCTACTCTGGATGAGGGTTTCCACCAAAAATTTATTAATATGCTCTTCCAGGCTTATCTAGCCAAGAAAAAGTTGCCAAATGTGTCTCCTGTGGCATCCTTGTTGGCAAAAAGGTTCCTCTCTTCCCAAAACAAGTCCAGAATCCCTGGGTTGGCAAGGGACAATGCACTGATGACATGGATGATTCAGATGATTCAACCATTCCTTTGATAATGCAGGCAGGCGTTTCCATGATTTGTATCTCGGGGATGCTCCGGATCTTAGAGGATCCCACAATGCGGATGCTCTTTAAGCACTCCATTTTGATTGGATTGATTTCCGAATCCCTCCAGAGTTGAAATTGGAGGTTGGATATTCAGCAGTGACGGAATGCTCTCTCATGAGTAGCACAAAGTCATAGTTTTCATCCTTTCCTAATCATCTGGACATCACAAAAATGCTTACAGATTACTGGGAGGCACTGGAAGGTCCTCTGAGAGTGGCTAGGGTCATGTCCAAACTCTTCTTTATGGATAATCAAAAGCATGGGCAGACTAGATGGGCCATTTGGCCTTTAGCTGCCATCATGTTTCTGTCATCTTAAGTTTTAAATAGCAAACAAATGCAATAATCTTGTAAATATTATAATTGCAACTACAAACCACGTGCTTTTTAATTGGCAATTAGCAGAAGCGTTTAACCAATGTTTTCCATCCCCAAAGGTAGATTCCTAGGTGGCACAGATCACCAAGCGTACTTTTCTCCCTAGTGAGGGAGGGTATTATGTGCTGAAGGATGCACAGGACTGTAGGATTGAGTTTGTCCTTAAACGGCTCTTTGATTCGGTGGCCTCCGGTCAGAAAACAGCCGCGGCCACATTTTTTTGTGGCCAGAGCCTGCCTCTCAAAGCTTCACCATGATCCTGACACTATTGTGCTCCATGATCTTTCCTTTTTGATTTCTGGCATAGATTGTGGCAGATGCCTTGTATGATCTCTTCAGAGTGGTGAGCAAGCTCTCAGCATATTCTTATCTCCGTGCGCAGGATTTTTGTGGGTCAAGCAGTAGTTTGGTGATTGGTCCTCCAAGGTGACTTTCGGTATGCGACCTTACGACTGGTATGCAGGACCATACACCCAAGTCTTTTCCGAGTAGCAGGCCTTCCACATGCATCCCAGGATACACTGGAAAAGGAAAGATCCACCATTTTTGAGTAGCGGGCCTGCTAGTAGGAGGGACTGAGCATCCCTTCTGTTTTCTGCTTCATAGAGAGGTATGGGGAGTGATTCAGTGGGCCCAGGAGGGACATTCAGTGGTAGGAGGGAGTGGGTAGCCCTCCAATTGATTTTTTTTGTAAATTAAAGGGGGGAGGGGTTAATTTCAGCAGGGGAGTTTGCGGCGGCAGGAGGGAGTGGGCATCACACCTGCTGATTTTTATTAAAGTATGGGAAGAGGGGGGTCCTGGGCGGGAGGGGGGATATCGGGTTGTGATTTTTCTGGTCGTAGCCATCATGGATTTTAAACAATTTTTTTTTTTTTTAAAGCCTCTTTCTGCCTCAATTAAAAATAAAAAAAAAAATCTGCAGGGATGGACTCAGTGTGTGCTAACGTCATCTTGTGTGAAATTTGCTCCAGATCTGTGGAGGAGCATCCAAGTACTGTGTACTGGAGCTTGAGCTTAGCCCAATCTATGTCCTCCAGAGTTAGGGAACTGCTGTGGGTATGGTAAATGGGTAAAAAGTTCCATCCAGAGTGAATTTTGTGAAGATGTGAAGCATAGACGCATGGCATCTGTGGAACCCATGAAAGCCCAGTTGGAGGTTCTGCAGGGTTCATTTATCTCTCCTGCACAAGGCTTTTCCCCAGAATTTGTAAATCTCATGTGGAGAGCATTTTTAATGAGACCAAGACAAGCACTGCAGTCTACAAGTGCATCACCATTAGTCCAGGGAGCATCTTTGCTTCCTGTGATTGTTTCTCAGAGAAGCAAGCCGGGCCCCAGCTCCAGTGACAAATTCAGATCCAGATTGGCAGGATTGGAGATCAGACTCCATGCCACTTTTATCTAAGAAACATAGAAACATGGTGGTAGATAAAGGCCAAATGGCCCATCCAGTCTGCCCATCCGCAGTAACAATTATCTCTTCCTCTCTCTGAGATCCCACATGCCTATACCAGGCTTTCTTGAATTCAGTCTGTCTCTCCACCATCTCTTCCGGGAGACTGTTCCATGCATCAACCATTCTTTCTGTAAAAAAATATTTCCTTAGATTACTCCTGAGCCTATCACCTCTTAATGTCATCCTATGCCCTTTCATTCCAGAACTTCCTTTCAAATAAAACATACTGGACTCATTGCATTTATATCATGTAGGTATTTAGACATCTCTATCATATCTCCTGTCTTTCCTCCAAAGTATACAGATTGAGATCTTTGTCTGTCCCCATACGCCTTATGACGAAGATCATGCATCATTTTAGTAGCCTTCCTCTGGACTGACTTCATTCTTTTTATATATTTTTGAAGGTGCAGCCTCTAAAATTGGTGAGACCTCATTTAGAATATTGTATACAAAGTCTTATAAAGGGGCATAAATACCTCCTTTTTCCTACTGGCCATACCTTTCCCTATGTACTGTTTGGCCACCATTAAAATCATCACATACAATCACGCCCAAGTCCTGCTGTTCTGTCGTGCACTTAAGTTCTTCACCCCTTAATCCCAAGATGCACTGGGAAGGGGCAGGCCTGCCATTCCGTCCATCCGTTCATCTAAAAAAGGTTGGGGGGTGGTGGTCTAGGTGGTCTTGGGAAGATCAGGTGGGGGTGGGCTACCTTTGGGCATCTCTCCTGCTGGTTATCCTTACATGGGAGGGGGTTGCAGCAGATTCCGGCAGGAGGGACTGGGCATCCCTCCTGTTGCAATCGTTGCTGGGGGGACGGTGCCACGATTCCTAACTGGCGCTTATGACAAATGATGGTTAGAGAATCGTGGTTTTAGGTGAAGGACTGGTTCCTCCCATGCATAAAAGGTTTTGTTTTGGGCATTTGAGACTTGGGGTAAATTTTTGTTAAGGAATAGGGCTTAAAGCCAGATGTAGTGGCGGTCTGGGCGATTAAACACCTGTACAGGTAGGCCATGCTTGGAAAAAACCCACATTTTGGATGTTTTTTCGAGAATGGACATTCCCTGCTGCCTACTTTGGGTGCCTAGTGCCTTAAGTCAAAAAAGTACTTAAACATTTTTTTTCAATTATGTCCTCTATCTGTCCTAGTAGTTTCTCCTAAAGGCTACTTGCAAGCAACATCAAGCGAGAAATTGAGAAGTTTTTAAACTAGGAAGAAGGGGAAAGCCGATAGACGACCAAGAGTCAATGGTTTGGGAAACAGTATACCCAGAGAGGATACCATACAGGTTTGGGAAACTGTATACCCAGAGAGGATACCATGCAGGAAGATTGTGGGAAATCACCGGATCATAGGTGAGATAGAAATCCAGACAGATCAAAAGGGACACAAGAGGGAAGGAAATGCAAGAAAGGAACGGAATCACTAGATCATAGATGAGATAGAAATCCAGGGATCAAAAGGGACACAAGAGGGAAGGAAATGCAAGAAAGTAACAGGCTGCAAACTCAAGTGTATGTACATGAACGCAAGGAACCTAAGGAATAAGATGGGGGAATTGGAAAATATAGCACAAAAAGTTAACCTTGACATCGACATTATGGAAACATGGTGGAATGAGGAAAACGTCTGGCACACTGTGCTACCGGGATACAAGCTATACCGCAGAGACAGAACAGAGTAGGACAACAAGGTGGGGAATCAAAGAGGGAATCGAGTTTACTGGAGAGAACATGCCGGAAATGAAAAATAAGATTGTTTCCATTCCTGGAATTTTGGCCCATAGAGACTAAGATTGGCATCTATTACTGACCCCCAGGGAGTCCAAAGAAACTGATGGAGAAATGACCGAGATTAAACGCAACTGCAAGGGAGGCAAAGCAGTTATCATGAGCAATTTCAATTATCCAGGGATAGACTGGAACCTAGGCACCTCCGGCTGCAGTAGGGAGACCAAGTTCCTGGATGCTGTAGGCGATTGCTTCCTGGAACAACTTGTCAAGGAAAATACAAGAGGAAATGCAATTCTGGATTTAATTCTAAATGGACTACGAGGACCGGCGCAAAGTATAGAAGTAGAAGGGATGCTGTTCAGTAGCGATCACAATATGATCCACGTAATCCTGGACACGGGAGCAAAATATCGATTCAGAACGACGGCCATGGCATTGAACTTCTGAAAAGGGAATTCCGAAGGGATGAGACTCATGATAGTAGAAGAAGATTAAGATGATAAGCACTGTAAAAACGCTAGAGCAAGCATAGTCCCTCTTTAAGGACACAGTTACCGAGGTGCAAAATCTATATATACTGCATATCAACAAGGGTTCCAAAGAGGAAAAAACAAGGAACCGGTGTGACTCACTGTAGCGGTGAAGGAAGTGATCAGAGACAAGAAGACTGTTTAAGGAATGGAAAAGGTCAAAAACGGACAAAACCTGGAAAAAAAATACAAACATCAAAGCAGGTGCCATAAGGTGGTGAGAGGGGCCAAAAGAGACTACGAGGAAAAAATAGCCAAGGAGACAAAAAACTTCTAGCCGTTCTTTCGATTAATCTAATCTTCTATTTCTGCATCGCTCATACCTAGGTAGGCTAAAGGCGATTTAAAGAGGGGGAGGAGGGGTGGGGTAGGGAGAGGGGTGGAGGGGGGAGGAGAGGGTACAGGTGATTTAAGTGTCAAATAGATGAGTTTTCAGTTTCTTTTGGAATATGGTGTAGTTAGGTTCTGTCCTGGTCATTTCAGTAAGGTCATTCCAAGTTTTTACGCCTAGAAAGGTGAGCATGGAATGGAAAACACATTTGTATTGCAGATTTTTTGTGGAAAGGAGATTTAGAAGTATTCTGTTGAGAGTTCTGCGGGATGTAGACCATGCCTTGGAGAAGAATTGGATGAGAGGAGCCGTGGAGTTTCAAGGGGGAAACGAAGGAAGTGGTGGGGCAGTTGGATGACCATGGAATAAAGGGAGTACTAAAGGAGGACAAAGCCATCGCTGACAAACTGAACACATTTTTTTGCGTCTGTTGTATTATCCGCAAAGATAGATAGGGAGGGTCATTAGAGTGGGCAGACTTGATGGGCTGTGGCCCTTATCTGCCGTCTACTTCTATGGTTCTACACAACATACCTGAAGCTGACAGACTATATGCAGGAAACGAAGACAGGAAACTGAAAGGGTTGACGGTCAGTCTAGAAGAGGTATGCAGGCAGATTGATAGGCTTAAAAAACAATAAATCCCTGGGACTGGACGGCATCCATCCGAGAGTAATCAAGGAACTGAAAGGGGTTATAGCTGAACTGCTCCAACTAATAGCCAATCTGTTTATCAAATTAAGAAGGATTCTGGAAGACTGGAAAGTGGCGAATGTTACGCTGATTTTCAAGAAAGGTTCGAGGGGAGATCTGAGACACTACATACCGGTGAGTCTGACCTCGGTACCGGGAAAGATGGTAGAGGCGCTGATAAAGGACGGATACTGGTCCTCATCAGATTGTCAGCATGGCTTCAGCAAAGGAAGATCTTGCTTGACGAACTTACTGTACTTTTTTGAGGGAGTAAACAGGCAGATAGACAAGCGTGACCTGGTCAACATTGTATATCTGGATTTTCAGAACGCGTTCGACAAGGTCCCGCATGAACGAATACATTGAAAAATTACAAGCCATGGAATTGAGGGTGAAATACTCACGTGGGTTAAAAACTGGTTGCCTACCTTACTTCTAGGCGGTTTAACAATCTAAAATCATTTTTAAAAAGGTTGAAACAAAAGACTAACAGGATTGACTGGAACAAAATGGTTGAAGGTAGGAAATCCATCTTAAAATAGTGAAGTGTTTCTAGAAAGGGAAAATACTTCCTCCCGTACCTCTAATTGTGTAGACTCTACTGAAACTTAGTTAAGATCAGCAACCATGATTCTCATAATCCCTCGTTAGACATGTCAGCCATGGTTACCTCTCCTCCTACAGTTGGGGAACCCATCACACCTCAGCTGTTCCCAACATTATTCACACAAAATGAGGGCTCTTTTCTCTATAACAGTCTGCATTCATTAGCACTCAAAGTATACTTGTAGTATACTCACATTACACTCACAGTATATAGTTTTATTCTACCTGCACCAGTGTTGGCCATTATTGAAGCTTCCAAAAAACCTTCCACACAACATTGCTACCATTTCAAATGGACTCACTTCACTGATGTAATTAGTTAGATCCAATAACTCGTTCTCTACTATCAGTTCTGAATTTCCTTTATCTTTCCAACTCTGGCCTCAAGACTACTTCAATACGTGTTCATCTCGGTGCTCTCTCACTCACCATTAGACAAGAAACTATTATCTGTACGTCCCTAGGTTTCGAGATTCATGAAAGATGTCTGCCTTTCCAAGCTTCCTGTCATTTCCTGGGACCACTGTATAGTTCTCTCCATATTGATGAAGTCTTCCTTTGAACCTCTCAACTTGTTCATTCAAACATCTGATTTTAAAAGTAGGTTTCCTCATAGCTCTTAGGTCTGCATGCCGGGTCAGTGAACTTCAAACTCTTGTATCTGGTCAATCCTACATAAGATTCCACACTCCAAGGGGTGGTTCTTCACATTCATATCCAAAGTTCCTCCTGAAGGTTGTCTCTGAATTTCATCTCAACCAGTCCATAGTTCTCTGTCTTCTTCCTGAGAGCACATGCACGTCCTGGTGAGGTAGCTCTTCATATCTTAAAATGTAAACATGCACTGGCTTATTGCTTGGATTGAACCAAGCCAAGCCATATAGAGCTACCACTGAACTCTGTATCATTTGACTAACAGACTTGGGACTTCTGGTTGCCAAGAGAACCATCTCTACATGGCTGGTGGACTGTATCTCCATTGCATATGATAAAGCTGGGCTGATGCTTGAAGGCCGTATCACTGCTCATAAAGTTTAAGCTATGGCAACTTCAGTAACCCATCTTCATTTCACAATTATCACGGACATCTGTAAGACAGCAACCTAATCTTCAGTCCGTAACTTCACTTCCCATTTCTGTTTAGGGAATCATTCCAGATGAGACAGCTGGTTTGGGTAAGTAGTTATGCAAAATCTATTCTCTTCTTACAGGCCAACTCCCCTCCAACTCTTTGTTTCGCCAGACTAATGATAGTTTTCTGTAATCTTATTAGAGGCATGATCCTGGCAGTGTGTGCGAGTCTTATATGTAAGAATATCATGCCTGTTTGTCCTTGAAGAAAGCAGAGTCACTCACCTATGGCAGGTGTTTTCTGAAGAAAGTAGGCATACGTTCTCACAACTTTCTTACCTCCTCTAGTTGACTTCTTTGCTATCTTACTGAACTGTAGATCCTGCAAACAGATGTCAGGTGGGTAAGCACTACCACACGCGTGGCATGGGTGGTCTTTTTTTTTTTTTTTAATAAATCTTTATTCATTTTTACATCTTACAACAAGTGTATCAATAATTGTCAATTGAGATTAAATACATCACTTGAATTTCTATCATATTTAACATTAATACATAAAATTTAACCCCTTCCTTCCCACCCCTATCATAACATATGCAATCCGATATATCCTATAAAATATTCTTTTCTACTAATCCAAATATTTAATAAAATTCAATTCCCCCTTCACTTGTATTGTACATATACTGGAAAATGGTATCTCTTCATTACAATAATTTGTCAATGGCCCCCATCTCTTTAAATTTTTTATAGTTTCCTTTTTGTACGGCTACTGTTCTCTCCATCTTATAGATGTGACACAACGAGTTCCACCAAAATTGTAATTAAGTCTGCTCCAATTTTTCCAATTATTTGTGATATGTTGTATGGCGACTCCTGTCATAATCAATAAAAGCTTATTATTATTTGATGAAATTTGTTCCTTTGTTCTCATTGACATCCCAAATAGGATCGTATCATACGATAAAGCCACGGGATTCTCCAATAAACAATTTATTTGGGTCCAAATTGATTTCCAAAAGGTCAAAATAAAGGGACAATAGTATAACAAGTGGTCTAGTGTCCCAATTTCAAGACTACAATGCCAGCATCTATTAGACTTGGAGCTATTTAACTTCTGTAATTTAACTGGGGTCCAAAATGCTCTATGTAAAAGGAAAAACCAAGTTTGTCTCATAGATGCGGACACTGTACATCTCATCCTCCAAGACCAAATGCTCCAAATATCCCTAAGTCCATTTTTAGGTTTTTTATTTACAAATCCGTTTATCAATTTATACCACTGTGCGGCCTAGTGTCCCAAAAAGTCTACCTGGAAGCATAAATATTCTAAACTATATTGATTAAGATTTTTCCGTTCAGGGAACCTTGCCTGAATGGCCTGCTTTAGCTGTAACCATCTAAAGCTTTGTGATTTATTAAGACCATATTTATGCTGCAGCTGTGAAAAATCAAGCAGTTTACCATTTGAAATAACATCACTTAAAATCCGTATACCTGCTATCATCCAATGTTTCCAGATGACCTTAAATCCGCCAATTTGAATCTTGGAGTTTAACCATATAGTTTGATTTGTTGATTTATAGATTGGAATAGATGTTAAATTACTGACATAGCGCAGAGTTTTCCATGTATCCATTAATATTCTGTTTTCTTTATACAATCTAGGCATTTTAATACTAAGAACATGACATAAATGTAAAGGGAACATGAGTCGCCATTCCAACCACAACCAGTCTGGGGTATTATCAATGAGCTCTGGGAGGACCCAATACATACCCTGGCGCAAAATATAGGCTTGATGATACCTATAAAAATTTGGAAAATTTACCCCACCCTCTGCAATTGGTTTTTGTAAAGATACTAAAACGATTCTAGGAGTTTTACCTAGCCAAACAAATTTTGTAAGAATACTGTTTAACTTTTTATAAAAGGACCCCTTAAAAAAAACTGGTAGCATTCCCATTTTATAACAAATCACAGGCAATATCATTTTAATAGTTTGGACTCTCCCCCACCAAGACAGATGTAATGGATTCCATTGCTCACACATTTCTGTTACCTTCTGTAATAAAGATTTTTCATTCTCTTTCATTGTGTCTTCCAGCGTATTTTTAATCCAAATTCCTAAATATTTTAATCCACCTTTCTTCCATACAAAAGAAAATGAATCAAACAAGCCTTTTGTACAATACACATTTAGTGGAAGAACTTTAGATTTATTCCAATTTATCTTATAACCTGAGAATTTTCTAAATTTCTCAATCAATTCAAGTAAGCATGGAATGGTTGTTTTGGGATTTCTCAAATGAAGCAGTATATCATCTGCATATGCAGAGACTTTGTATTCCCGATCTGAAAAAGGAATACCCTGTATCTCCTGTACTTGCTGAGTAGCTAATAACAAGGGTTCCAAAACAATATCAAAAAGCAAAGGCTTGTCTAACCCCCCTCTGCAAATTAAAGCGTTCAGAAAAATTATTATTAATATACAATTTTGCAACAGGGGAGCTATACAATGTTTGTATCATTTGTATAAATCCTGAACCTATTCCAAACCATTCCATAGCTTGATACATGAAGGTCCATTCCATTCGATCAAAGACTTTTTCTGCATCTAAGGACACAGAAAAAGCTGGATCTTTCATAGCTTTTGTTAAATTCAACATATGAAAAGCCAATCTTGTGTTATTAGATGAGTGTCTCTTAGCAACAAATCCAGTTTGGTGCATATCAATAATAAAAAGGAGAGCCTTAGCTAAGCGTAAAGCCAATGTCTTAGCCAAAAGTTTTCCATCTACATTGATTAATGAGATAGGCCTGTAATTTGAAACCAACGTGGGATCTTTATTTGGCTTTGGCAAAACTATAGTCAATGATTCTGCCATAGTACTTGTAATAGAACCCTTAGTTAGTTGAGTCTGATATAAATTTAATAAATGAGGTAATAGAGTAATTTGAAATGATTTATAAAACTCTACCGTGAAACCATCACCACCTGGAGCGGATCCAACTCTAAGAGACTTCAATGCTGATTCTAATTCTTTTAATGATATAGGCTCCTCTAAACTTCTTTTATGCTCAGGAACTTTCAGTCCATTGATTAATTTCAAAAATTCTAATCCATCCTTTCCCCTATTATCATAAGGCTCAGAAGAGTATAAGTCTTTATAAAAATTTAAAAATTGATTTAAAATATCTCCAATTTAAGTATATGTAAAACCTTTCTCATCCTTTATTGCAATAATTTTTGTTCTTCTTTTCTTTGCTTTAAGATAATTTGCTAATAATCTACCCGCCTTATTTGAGTTTCCATAATATAGAGTCTGCTGGGAAAACAAATCTTTCCTTACTAATTTTGAAGATATTTCATTAAACCTTTTGCTTTTAATAGAGCCTGCAGAGTACTTTGTTCCCATTTATCAATCAATTTAAACTCTAGATTCTTAATTTCTTTTTCTAAATTAGAAAATTGTTTAAGTTGTTTCCTAATATATGCCAAATATGATATAATATTACCTCTCATAGTCGCCTTAAAGGCATCCCATAAAATTTCCATGGAGGTTTCTTCCAATGTATTAATTTGAAAGAATTAATTCATTTTTAATTGAAACTCTTCAAGGAATTTTGAATCTGCAATCAATGTATTATCAAATCTCCATATAGATCTACTATTTTCTTGTTCAGTAAACTTAAATTCAATCCACACACCACCATGATCAGACAAAATGATTGGATCTATGGAGGCTTGTGTCACCTGTTGTACTAATTGATTTGAAACAAAAATATAGTCTATTCTTGGAAAGGATTTATGGGCTTTTGAGCAAAAAGAAAATTCCCGATCATCAAAATGAAGTATCCGCCATATATCTTTCAAATCACAAGATTGAACTAAATTATCTAACCTAATGTTTTAATAACTTTGCTTGGATTTTTATCTATTAATGGATCCATGACAGCATTGAAATCTCCAGCCACCACTAAGCTAGAAACAGCCAGTGGGAGAATCAGTTGTTGTAATGTTCTAAAAAATTTGGCTTGATTCGAATTAGGGGCATACACATTAAACAGTGCCAGGGCAATATTTCCCATGCTGATTTTCACTTATAACCATCTACCCAAAATATCAAAATCAATAATTTGAAAATTAGCTGTGCATTTCTTATTTATTAATATAGCAACCCCTGCTTTTTTCCCAGATGCCGGGGTGAAAAAACATTTTCACCCAACCCCCTTCCAATTTTTTTGACTCTACCGCTGATAGATGTGTCTCTTGTATATAATATGTCAGCATTCTGTTGTTTCAAAAAGGCGAGCATTTTTTTCTTTTTATTTGATGGTTGAGGCCATTAACATTTAATGAAAAAATTTTAAGCTCCATTATATATTATTTCTAAATACATATACCAATGAAAATAATCAGATTTAATTAATTTAGAATGAACAGACACTATTTCCAATATTCTAAAACTTTGCACATATAATTTCTCCCTCTAATCCTACCTTCTCCACCCTTTTCCCAACCCTCCCTCCCTCCCTCCCCAATTCCTCATTAAAAGTGAAAACTTGGTGACACACATATTAGACCAGGCAATGAGAAATCCCCGTCAGACTACCTTTAAATCATTTCTTAAAAATAAGCCACATAAAAACATTTATAATAATTTACAATAATTCATTACTTAACTTATTCTAGCTCATAAATTATCTATCATCATTATCTATTTAATAAATCCATATGTATCCTTAGAAATGTTTAAACAAATATAGATTAATATGTATGAGACAGTAAATTATATTCTAAGTCTCTCAACTTTTAATTAATATATTTTAATAGTATGCTTACTCTATCTTAATACCATTTAATACCATTTCTATAAAGTAATTTATAACACCTAAAATTAAATATCACTATTAGTTCCAATTTCCTTGTGATTCCTTTTGTCAACTTATTACTTACTCTTATTTATTATATTACATTAATTAACTGAAAATTGTCAACTTCCTACATATTAAGTCATTAAAAACTTATAAAATTTTATCTATCTTGTCTTTTTCCAAATTCATTAAATATCTAACTAAACAATGAATCGGTGTATAACCTGATTAAACACCTAAAGTAATATTATAAGATAATTAATTTATATTTGAATATTTGAATCAATTAGAATCCTTAACCATCTGAATAACAGCTTTTTATAATTTAATACTCAAACTTAGTTTAAATTTATTGAATCTCCATGAACCAAATCATAACATCCATCTTTTGATCAATGTATTATAATTTAATTCTTCTTATGAATATTTTCAATAAATCTAATGGGATCCCATATGTGAAACATAAGCTTATTTAAAATCATTCAATGAATATTTCATATTTAAATTCATACATGAAACAAATAAATAAATAAATGTATGTTAGCTTCTACCATTATAATAACTTCCTTCAAAATTTCATTTACATATTGTGGAGCTATTAAATCTTTCTCCCTTCAAAATCTTATTTGAAATATTTATATTATCAAAATTATAGAATAAATCTAAGTTAGTATTATGTTTTATTATGTTATTTTCAAAAAATTATCTTATATGCAAAGGATCCACGCCAGTCTTCTCAAGCAGTCACATTTATTGAAGCAATATCTCCCGAAAAAGAACTTCGCTGTTGTTTTCTCTCACATCGGGAATCAATCTTCACAGCGTGTCACTGCTCCATACTCTCCAATTTCCCGCCTCCGACGCTTCAAATGATCCACTTTCCCACTGCTTTGTCACAGTAACAAATGGCAATCCTGTACGCTCTTCCAATCTAGCTGCAACACACCCGATGAAATCCATTTCTGATTTTCAATCCAGCTCTATATGCCAGATCCCTGACCGTTAGCACATAGATTTAAAGTATAGCTACTCTCATTCTGGCCATGGCTCACTTCATTTGCTGTACATACGCACCAATCTCCTGGCTCCATGTATTGGAACAGCAGTTTTAAAACTTCCGAAGACTCCCCTGATGTGACAATCAAGACATCAGGGAGCCTCCGCCTTCCAAGTAGAAGCACCCCATGAATCTCCTTTGCCACTGAGATATGCACTTCCATGATAAAAGTATCAAATGAGCTCTGGCACTTATCCATATGGTTTTCAAAATGATCTGTTTATTTGCCTCTTTCATTATTCAATGACATCCCTACGTTGTTAAAATTCTATTATTCCACTTTCATTACAAATGGGATACACAGGATAGAGACCAAAAAAGCATTCCAGTTCTCATTACAGAAACCATTGCGTCATATAATTCAAATTGAATTAACAAAACATTTTCTTCCGTTTTCCCTCTAATCTTTCATGGAGAACATGTTTGATTCAAAAATTATATCATTAAGTAAGACCCTATTTTCATTATTTATTAAGAGAGAATTAAAACAAATAGCTTTGAAAGAACCCAAAAACATATTTCATCGTAATTAAAACTTTTTTTTTTTTTTAAAATCCCATGTAAGATTTATGTTGACATTGGCTGCTCCTGTTGAATTATAAATTCATGTAACTTTCCTGGATCGTCAAAAGTAATAGTCTTGTTCTCAAAAGTAATTTTCATAAGTGCCGGGTATAGTAACCTGTATTTAGCCCCCATAGCTCTCAACTGTGGTCTAAGCGCTAGAAAACCTTTTCTTTTACTTGCCGTGTTTTAGCGAAGTCAGGAACTATGTGAATACGAGCATCCTGACACTTCAAATTTTTATTCTGTTTTGCTAATTGAAATATTTCTAAAACCTGCTGGTGCCTCAGCAGCTTAAATATTAATGGACGAGGACCCGTTTGCCTATCAACTCTCTTTACAGGGATCCTGTGTGCCCTCTCGATTTCAAGAGGAAACTTTGTTTTTATAGGCAGTATCTTGGTTAAAAAGTTCTCTAGAAAGGAAATATTATTCCCTTTCTCCACCCCTTCCAGTAGACCCAAGATCCGCAAATTGCTCTTCCTCTCACGGTTTGAATAATCTTTCAGTTCACGGGTAAGTAAATCAATTTTCCTCCAATCCATTTTATTTTGGAGTAACTCTGTTTCTGCTTCATCCATTCTTTTCCCGATATTATTTGTCTTAGTTTCAATCTGTTCCATTCTCCTGGTTAGATTAGAAACTTCATCTGTGAGATCATTCACTTTCTTAGCAATGCCCGATACGATTTCTTTTATTTCTTTCAGTTCCTTCATAACTTAACTGTCGCCATTTTTTGATGATAGCGACTTCAATGGAGTTTTTGGCTCAGTCTTTACTCTTTTTATACTCCCAGAGGCTACAAACGTCAAGTCATTCTTGGTTTGCTTCCCTGACACCATTCTGAGTCCTTACCCTTTATTTAAGCAAATTTAAAAAATCTTTTGCGTGACTTATTACACTTTCAAGGTGTCAATACGGAGCTCACTCGCTACCTGACCTTCTCCATGCGCGACCAAGCCACGCCCCCCCCGGCATGGGTGGTCTTAAAGATTAAATTGAGAGTACTCTTTATGACTGTCCATGCCGGGTTCTATAGATGACATCACCCACTTGTGAGAATATATGCGTGTTGTCCTTGGAGAACACCTGCCACAGATGAGTAACTTCGCTTTAGCTTAGCATGATTTTTTTAAAAGGATTGGATAAGTTACTAAAAAGAGCTAACAACTTATTAAGATGACTTGGAAAATCCAGTTCTTATTTCTAGGATAAGCAGCATAAAATCGGTTTCTCTTTGGGATATTTTCAGGTACATGTGACCTGGGTTGGTTACTGTTGGAAACAGGATACTGGGCTTGATGGACCTTCTGTCTCCTAGTATGGCAACTCCTATGTTCTTAAATTAACCCTGTTACTTTATCTCATGGTAATTTTTAATAGCCTCTGGCACTTCTAAGCTTGTAATAGAAGCATTCAACTTTGTCTGTGTCACTTCCAATAGTACAGGCAAGGAGAGGCCAGACAAATAATCCTGTATCCTGTACTGTGGGATTAATTTCTTTTTGTACGACAGAATGTAATAGGCCACAAACTGGTCCCTATTTCCCTCATCTCTATAATATTTGTTCACTCTGTTCTGTAATATATTGGTCATAAGTGCCCTTTATCATAGCTGTCCTGCTGAGACCTGGAGGCCAAAGGGAAAGCTGGAGGACACTAGAGAGAAGGGGGAAACATGCAGGCGTTTGGCAAATCGGGCAGCACTGGCGCTGTACCCCATAGGAAAGTCAGCTGGCAGGCACCTCTCTTCCTCCTCAGTGTGCCATGGCACACTTGGAATCTTAGGAGGCACACTAGTGTGCCTCGGCACACAGTTTGAGATTTAGACCATCATCAGTCCGTATTACTCATCTCATTAGATCTCTCATCAGCCTTTGACACCATCATAGAAACATAGAGTATGACGGCAGAAAAGGGCCGGCGGCCCAACAAGTCTGCCCACTCAAGAACCCTCCCTCCTTTCAGAATCCATCTTTTAAATATAACTCTGTAGCAACCCCGCCTGTTTGTTCCATCATCTCTTGAAGTCGAGCAGATTACTGACCTCGACTACCTGGCGTGAAAGACCATTCCATCGATCAATCACCCTTTCGGTGAAGAAGTATTTCCTGGTGTCACCATGAAATCTTCTCCCCTTAAGTTTTAGCGGATGCCCTCTTGTCACCGTGGGACCCATAAGAAAAAAGATTTCTTCCTCCACCTCAATGCGGCCCGTGATATATTTGAATGTTTCTATCATGTCCCCCCTTTCTCTGCACTCTTCGAGAGAGTACAAGCACAGTCTGCTCAGACGTTCTTCATATGGGAGATCTTTAAGTCCCGAGATCATCCTAGTGGCAATTCTCTGGATCGACTCCATTCTCTTCACATCCTTTTGATAGTGTGGCCTCCAAAACTGGACACAGTACTCCAGGTGAGGTCTCACCATGGATCTGTATAACGGCAGTATGATTCAGGCTTTCAGCTGATAAAGCTCCTTCTGATGCAACCCAGCATTTCTCTAGCCTTGGCTGAAGCTTTCTCCACCTGATTGGCAGCTTTCATATTTTCCCAGATGATTACTCCCAGATGATTACTTTCTGCAACAGTTCTTGTTAAGTTCTCACCATTCAAGGTGTATGTTCTGCATGGATTTCCGCTACCAAGATGCATTACCTTACATTTTTGGCATTAAAATTTAGTTCCGCCTGCCTTACGTTGCTGTTGGTAGTTCCGGTATGGACTCCCCACCCGTTCTGTTCCTCCTCTTGATAAAGACTTTACCGAAACACGGCCTCTGTTGAGGAAGGGCAAGTTATCCCGCTGCCGTCCAGGCCCTGTCTCGTGTCTGGACGAATGCGGAATGTTTTTGACACTAGCTTTATAGCACCTGTTCGTATTTTGAAAGAATTTTCCTCACAGAGTATTGGAACATATTGAAATATTATTGAAGTCTCATCTGCACATCAGCACTTTATCTTTTGGCTTGGACTTGAATTTCATTGTTTGCAGTGCCTTGATCTGTTTTTGGATGGCTGGACTGCTCATTTACGATGCTTAGCCCATTGGACTTTTCAGCTAAGTATTTGTTAAATTGCCTTTTGGACTTTGAATAGAGCTTATCCTCTTGACCATCCTTATTTGTTATTTATGTACACATTTATGTGCTCACATTGATATTGGTATTTGTGGTTGATGTTGTCTATGTTTATGTCTGTCTTTTTAGCTTATTAGGTGTTTAAATTTTTTGATAATCATTAGTATTAAAATATTCAAAAATAAAATAAATAATTTAATATGTGTTAATATTTAATTGTGCATTCTACTTATATACATATTTTTTATATAGGTCATGATTAATTTATTATAGGGGTTTTTATTTCTTCTTATACCAGTTCCTTTCGAAATCCTTTTGCGTATTGATTTCTGTCAGCTTTTTTGCTTGATTAAATTTTAGTTGCCAAGTACTGGACCATTGTTCTAGTAAAAGTAGGTCCTGCTCCATAGTGTTGGGCCTGGTTGCACGGTCAGGTTCTGTTGCCATGCCCACAACATTGCATAGTTTGGCATCATCAGCAAATAATGTAATTTTGCCTCAAAGTCCCTGAATTGGATCCCTTACAAAGATATTAAATAGCATCAGGCCCAAGACTGAGCCCTGCGGCACTCCACTGGTCACTTTCGACGTTTTTGATGGAATATCGTTTACCATTACCCTTTGAAGTCTGCCGCTAAGCCAGTCTTCTACCTATGCAGCCAGTGTTTCTCTTAGTCCTATCGTGTGGGACACTATCAAAAGCCTTACTGAAGTCTAAATACACAATATCCAAGGATTGTCCCCCTTCCAGTTTTTTTGTTACCCAGTCAAAGAAGCTTATCAGATTGGATTGAGAAGACCTTCCCTTCGAAAAGCCATGCTGGTGGGGATCCCTTAATCTTTCGTCGTCCATTGACCATAAACTTCTCTTATCACGATTACATGATGATTACATGACGTTGGTATTACAGATCAAGTCCTAGACTGGTTTTCTTCTTTCTTCACAGATCGGATTTCTAAGGTTGTATTTAATTCAACCTCTTCAGACTTTTTCACAACAGATTACGGCATACCGCAAGGATCATTTCTATCCCCTATGCTTTTTAATATCTTTTTAGCACCTCTACTAACTCTAGGCCAATCCATTGGTTTCACAACATTTTCATATGCGGACGATGGCCAATTAGTACATCTAATAGACTTAAATAACCCGAATGAAATTACCATCATTAATGAAAAATTAGAAAAGATTAATTCTTGGCTCAATGCACATATGCTCTCCGTGAATATAAATAAATCAAAATTAATGATTTTTCCTTTCAAAGATGGCCTCTCATTATTAACCCCCCCTTAAACTCAAAAATCTTCCTATCAAAGCTGTACCTTCTTTAAAATTATTAGGAGTCGCTTTCGATTGCAAACTTACCTGTCACCAACATATTAGTATAGTGGTCCAATGTTGTTTTCATCGGCTACACATGATTAAAGCCATAGCAAAACTGTTAGAGTCCGCGTTGTTGAATATTTTAATCCATTCACTGATTATTTCTTGCCTGGATTACTGCAATGCCTTTCTCAAGGGCACTACAAAAAAAGAAATAAAGGCTCCAAACGGTTCAAAATACTGCAGTAAAAATTTTATTTAACGCAAAAAAATACGATTGTCACGCCTCTTTTGCACAAAGCTCATTGGCTGCCTATAGAGCATAGGATCACTTACAAAATTCTACTTCTAACCTTTAAAATGAAAGCAAATAGCCAGCCAGAATTTATTAATAATTTGCTTATCCCCTATAATCAAACTAGGTCTCTACGATCTACCGCGCATAGTTTTAAGGAACACTTCCATTTTCATTTCTCCAACTTTTTGTTCTTCTCCTTAAGTGTTTTCTTTTCTTTCTATCAATTGTAGTTCTAATCCCTTCTTCCCTTCTGTCCCTGTTTGTCTGTGTCCTTAAATCGTTTTCTCCCTTGGTTTGTTTTAGACTAAATTATATTTTAATTGGTATATTGTTAAGGCATTTTTGTACACCGCCTAGAAGGTTCGAGTGGGCGGTATAATAAAGTTGAAATAAACTTGAAACTTGTTCTAAACCTACCTCGCCTCACCCCCCCCCCCTTTTGCCCTCTCAAACCTCATGCTGGCGCTGTGGTGTAAACAAAACAAAGACTTTTCCTTTCTCTGTTAGGTCCTAAATTATGTTCACAGTCTAAACACCAGCTCTATCTTTTGTTGTCTGGTCATTTTTTTATTCAAATCATGTTGGTGCCAGGTTCTGGTTTCTGTTTGTCTTCTGTTAACTCACTCGCCAGGGTCTCTGCTCATTTGACATTTTCTTCTTTTTCTCTGCTCGCCATCCATCTTCCATTTCTGTACTTTCCCTTCTTGTGCCATATCCAACTTTTTTGTTTCTTTCTCTCCCCTCATTATCATGTGCAATATTTCTTTCTCTTTCCCCATGCACCCTCCTCCTTATGTCCAGCATTTCTCTCTTCTCCATGCATGTCTCTCTCCCCTCCAGCCTATGCATGATTTCTACCTCTGTTGCATCTCTCCCTTCCTCTCCTTCACTCCATGTCCAACAATTCTTCCCTCCCAGCCCCCTGTGCAGTTACTTTCCATTCCTCCTAGCTCCCTGTACTGCACCTCATAACCGACCACCCCACCATGAGATCTGACATACTTTCAGGCCTCCCAAAACAGCAGCAGCAGCAGCAGCGGTGCTTCTCTCTGCTGCATTATTAGTGATGACATCAGTAACGTGGCAGAGGGAAGACCCCAGCAGGGCAGGCTGCAAGCAGCCTGCTCAAACCGCTGTCTCTACTGGCTGGCTACTGCTACTACTGTTTTAGGAATCACATGTATCACCACCCTTCCACACATTTTTGCATGTCCCCTTTCTGAATCCTTATTTGTACTTTGCAGTGTTAGAATCAGTTTGTTTCAGAACATGAAAGTATATTTAATATATATATTTTTTAATTTTGTTTTCCAGCCATCATTTGGATATCGTATAACTTCTCCTGACAAACAGGAGCCTATAGTATTGTTGAGGTCCTTAAATTCATCAAGAAGCTGTTCAGACCATGATACTATACACTTTGATGATATATTATTTCCAGGTATAGTTTGCTGTAAAAACATTGTGAATCAGTGACCAAAGATGATGCACATGCATAAATAACCTTTGTTTTATTTTGTTTAGAGGATTTAGGTGTACTTAAGGAAGAACAAACTGGATCAGTTAAATTTGATATTGGAAAACAGGATGATCCTTCAAAAGTAGAAATTAACATGCAAGAAACAGATAATTCAGAAAAAGAAAAGGTATGTCTCCCACCCCCACCACCACCCCCAATTTGTTAACAATGGCTTTCACAGGAATTTGGTTTTTGTTAGATTGAAGTGTTCATTTTGTTTACCATCTCACAAGTTTGAAGTTACATAGCCTTGTACAAAAGATTAATTCAGCTATCAGATTTTAAATTATTTCACTCAACTCAGTATGACTGAAAAAAGAGCTGATGGATGTTTTTTCAGGAATTTGAACATATTTGTGCATTGCTTCAGTCTGGTACTACAGTGGATTCCTAATTTGGTAGGGCTCAAAATTTGCATTAAAAATTGATGGGCCGCTGTTGCAGCTGTTACTGTAGGGATTTTTAAAAAGTGAGTTATTCTCCCAAAAACGCTCATGTAAATGAGGTTGGCGGAGAGTAGTAAAGGTTCGCTAAATTTGTTATGGGAGAGAGTGGGCATATCTCTTGCTGCTGGGAGGGGAGTTTCAAAGGGGGGGGGGGTTGCTTGGTGGCAGGAGGGAGTTGGTATCTCTCCCGCTGCGGGGGTGGGAGGTGGTAGCAGTGTTGGGCGATTGTGCAACATGGCAGGAGAATGGGCATCTCTCCTGCTACTCTTTAATTTGGTTTTGATTTTAATTATTTTAATTTGCAAGGGGGGGGGGTAGGGTTTGAGCTGTCAAATGTTACTTTCCTGTCCGTGCCTGAGCCAATCAGTGTTTAGGCACTGATCAGAAAGTAAGGCAACGACAGCTCAGACCTGTCTGCAATTTTGGCCACAAATGTGGCACAGCGAGGTTCAGACCCTCTCCGTAACACTAGCCTGGACTAACAGCAGCACTGCTCTCTCCTTATTGTAATTTGCCTGACTGCCCTAGTTTTAGCGAGTCAATTCCCTCTAGCAGCCTCGGGGCCTCTATTAAGCCGTCCTGCCTCTGAGGAAGAAGGAAGTTGCATCATCGGAGGTGGGGGCGGCCTAGCAAAATCCCTGAGGCTATAGAAGGGAATTGATTCGATAAAGCTATGGCAGCAGTCAGGCAAATTACAATAAGGAGAGCGGTGCTGCTGCTATTCAGGCTAGTTACTTGATGGGCCATTGGTCTGACCCAGTGAGACTATTTTTATGTTCTTATGTAAGTCCATTCTGAAAAACCTTCCTGCTAAGGCAGTATTTCTGGTGGTCATTTCCTAGGCACATCATGTATTGGAGATTCAAGTTCTGTCTTGTCAAGATCTTACTGTATATTTCCTAACTAAAACTGCCACTCCTCCATGTCTACCAGTAGATGAAGAATAAGACTTGGCCTACCCAGCTGTGCTTTAATTTAAGATGAGCACTATCAAATAATCTGTTTTTCTTGCAGACATGCTATATCGCCCTTATGCCACTTTAGGGCAACCAATATCTTGGATCTCTTTTAATTGGAGAAGTTATGCCTCCCACTTTCCCAAGATAGAACACAATTAGCAATTCACAACACTTTAGTTGTATTCTTTAAATGTGGTAAATTTCGCTCCCTCATCACCCTGAGAGCCCAGCCTTCCCCTGGGGTCTGTGCACGTCTAAGAAGGTGCAAGGTCCCATAGTCCTGAGATATTACAGGGCCACTCTTTTGTACCAAACCATGAACCACAGCGGCACACATACCAAATCCATAAATATCCAACAAGGTATTGGTTGCGCTCTTAAGTCTCCATATATTTCCCATATACACCTCCTTCCCAACCTATAAACAAAAACACCCTACTTGCATTACTTTTTTAACACTCCCTCCCTCCTCCTTTCTCCTCAATCCTCAAAGCTCAGTTTAAGTCTGATTAAAGTGGTCCTCTACTACATCCCGTTTATCAGAAGACAGGGTCATAACTAACATCCTAGCATACCTAAGCAAGTGTAATCTATTGACTTAAGATAAATTCAGAAAACTATCAATAAAACAAACACCAAGAAACCTTTTGTGGTCCGGATGTGTACCAGTCTACAGGGTGTTCCTTATGTAAGATGGTCGCACAACAAGGAGTGTCCTACTCCATCAAGCCATAAGCCAACCAGCATGTCTGCTCAGCCCTGTTGGTTGATGTAGTTGATGGCCTTTTAGCTGACTCTACCGTATTAAGATTTCCAGGAACCCTTGAGGAAAATCTTTACAATGGAAGGGTAGATCAGCATGAACCAAACATTTTTGTCTATTAGTGAGACAAGTGGGTGGATTTGCTATCTTTTCTCTTGCAGTGCTATTGAGCAGTCTTGAAAAATACGTATAGGAGTGCCTTCATAGGTTAAAAGTCTTTTCTCGAGCTTGTGGATGTAATTGCTGCCTAAGCCCGTAGCAAACTCATGCTTTGGGGCTCTATTGTGTGCGTGCCGGCTTCCCATCTCTTCTCCCCCCCGGGACATAACTTCTGGTTTCGGAGGGAAGAGAAGGGAAGCCAGCACGCACACATTAGAGCCCCGAAGCATGAGTTCGCTACGGGCTAAGGCGGGAAATATCCAAGCTGGTGAGAGGTGTTGTGTGTTTTTTTAATTTTTTTTTTTTTAATGTTGAGCAGCGGTGACAGCAGCAGCAGGATTCGTGATAGATGACAGCAGGGCGGTCATCTAAATTAGCCGGGCGGAGCGCCCAGCTAAAAGGCCCTAGGGAGATCACTGACTGTATAACGTTGTGTGTCCCCCTAGTCTTTGTAAATCTTGATGCAGTAAAAAATTGATCCACTTATACCCATTTTACATCACTCAGAATTTTGTAGACTTGAATCATATCTTCCCTCAGCCTTCTCTCTTCCAAGCTAAAGAGCCCTAACCTTTCTCATATGAGAGGAGTTCTATCCCCTTTATCATCTTAGTAGCTCTTTGAACTTTTTCTAGGTCTGCTATATCTTTTTGAGATAAGGAGCCCAAAACTGAATGCAATACTCGAGGTGAGGTTGCAATATTGAGCGATACAGAGGCATTATAACTTTCTTAGTCTTGTTAACCATCCCTTTTCTAATATGTCCTAGCATCCTGTTTGCCGCCTTGGCTGCCGCTGCACATTGGGTGGAAGGCTTCAGTGTATTGTCTACGATGATACCCAGATCCTTTTCTTGAGCGCTGACCCCCAAGGTGGTCCCTAGCATTTGATAACTATGATTTGGATTATTCTTTCCAATGTGCATCACTTTGCATTTGTCCACATTAAATTTCATCTGCCATTTGGACACCCAGTCTTCCAATTTACTAAGGTCTTTCTGCAGTTTGTCACAGTCTGATTGCGTTTTAACAGCTTTGAACAGTTTAGTGTCATCTGCAAATTTAATCACCTTGTTCGTAGTTCCAATTTCTAGATCATTTATAAATAAGTTAAATAGCACTGATCTCTGCAGCACACCAATATTTACCCTTCTCCACTGAGAAAAATGGCCTTTCAACCCTACCCTCTGTTTTCTGTCCAATAACCAGTTCTTAATCCACAATTGAACATTGCTTCTTATCCTATGACTCTAATTTTCTCAGGAGCCTCTCATGAGGAACTTTGTCAAAAGCCTTCTGGAAATCTAGATACACATCATCAACTCGCTTTTATGTACATGTTTATTCACACATCCAATACTTGTTCTTCCAGGGTTCACTGTTCTGTCCTGGAAGTGGAAAAGATGAGAACATCCCAAGGAGAGGAAGGACCAAAGCTTGAGATCCCCAAATTTCTGGATCCGTGACCACTAGGAGGTGTAAGATAGTGGTAGTTGGCAATTCCCTTCTGAGGGGTACAGAAGTGTCCATCTGCAGACCAGACATGATGTCAAGAGAGGTATGCTGTCTACCTGGTGCCAAAATCCAAGATGTTACGGAGAGCATGCTGAGACTTATCAAGCCTGATGACTGCTATCCGATGCTGCTCATCCACATTGGCACTAACGATACTACTAGGTACCCCTGTGAATGTGTTAAAAGTGACTTTAAGGCTCTGGGAGAGAAGGTGAAGCAGTCAGGTGCACAGGTGGTATTCTCATCCATCCTCCTGTTGAGGGTAAAGGCCAGGGCAGAGAAGCTCGCATCCTGGAGATGAATGCGTGGCTTCGTGGAAGGTTGAGAGCGTTTTGGTTTCCTGGACCATGGGATGATTTTCCAAGAGCTCCTGAGCAGGGATGGTATGCATCTATCAAAGAAGGGAAGAAGTGTCTTTGCCAGCAGGCTGTCTAATCTACTGAAGAGGGCTTTATACTAGAAGTGATGGGATAGGGTGATCAAACTTTCAGGTGAGTATAAGTCCTCAGGTAAGTAAATCACTGAATACCTATACATGGATGGGAAAAGAGAGCAATGTCTGGAAAGCAGTATATACTAATGCTCAAAGTATGGGAAACAAGATTCTGGATCTAGAAGTTGTGATGGAAGAAGAGGAGTTGGATGTAGTGGTGTTCACAGAGAACCATGACTGGGATGTAGTTATACTAGCTATAAACTGTTTAGGAAAGACAGGGTAGGAAGAAAAGGAGGGGGGAGTAGCATTGTTATGTTAAAGATCATATTAAAGCCACACAATTGCAGGATCTGCAGGGCAAGGAAGAGGCACTGTGGATCAATTTGAAAAGAGGGAATGGTGAATATATTTACATTGGTGTGATATACAGGCCTCCTTCACAGATGGAAGAAGTAGATAGAGATTTAATAATAGACATTCAGAATATATCTAAAAAAAGGGGATGTCTTACTAATAGATAATTTTAACATGCCGGATATTGATTGGGATATCCCACGTGCCTATCCCATGTCGGATGTTGATTAGGGTATCCCTATTGCGGGTTCTTCTAGAAGTAGGGAGATCCTGGATAATGTACAAGGAAAGCTGTTCCAGAAGTTCGTAATGGAACCCACATGAGATGGGGGCCATATAGAACTTAATGCTTATAAATGGGGAAAGTGTTTCTGATGTTACAGTGGGTGATCTGGCATCCAGTGATCACTGCATGGTAGGTTTAAAATTATTATGGGTATTGAGAGGCTCATTCAAAAGCAAAGGTTCTAGATTTAAAAAAAAAAAAACCTAACTTTGTTTGGATGGGGGTTTACATCAAGGAATTATTGTCTGCATGGGAACATCTGGAAGGAATCGAAATGTGGTGAGCAAAACTGAAAGCAATTGTAAGGGCGACAAACCTTTTTGTGAGGCAAGTAAGTAAAAGTAAGAGGAAAAGAAGGCTGCTTTGGTTTTCAAAAGCAGTAGCTGAGAAGGTAAGGAATAAGAGGTTAGCTTTCATAAACTACAAAAGGTTGCAGAAAGAGGAAGACAGGCAAAAATAACTGGGAAAGTAAAGAGAGGCTGGCCATGTAGTCAAAAAAGCACAGATGCAAATGTAAGAAAAAATAGCCAACACAGTAAAATGGGGAGACAAGACATTTTTTTAGATATGTTAGTGATAGGAAGAAGTGCAAAAGTGGCATTGTGAGACTCAAAGGTGAAGGGGAGGAATATGTAGAAGCTGATAAGGAAAAGGCCAAATTGCTTAACAATTATTTCTGTTCTGTGTTCAAGGCTAAAGCGCTGGGAGCGGGACCGCAGAAGACAAACGTGAATAGGGATGGAGGAGTAATAGACCCTAATCGATTTTCAGAGGATTATATTTGCGAGGAGCTAGCTAAAATAAAGGTAGACAAAGCATTGGGGCCGGATGGTGTACATCCGAGGGTGCTGAAGGAACTTGGGGAAGTTGTGGTAGCTTCGCTGACTGACCTTTTTAATAAGTCTCTAGAGTCAGGAGTGGGACTGGAGAAGGGTGGATGTGATACCTATCCACAAAAGTGGAAGTAAGGAAGATGTTTTGAATTACATGCCGGTAAGGCTGACTTCTGTAGTAAGCAAATTAATGGAAACACTTTTTAAAAAACAGAGAATGGTGAAATTTCTGGAATCCTGAGGATTACAGGACTGGAGGCAACATGGATTCACTAGAGGTAGGTCTTGTCAGACAAATCTGATCAATTTCTTTGACTGGGTGATCAGAGAATTGGATAGAGGATGTGCGCTAGATGTGGTGTATTTAGATTTTAGCAAAGCCTTTGATAGTGTTCCAGACAGACTTCTGATAAATAAACTGTGTGCCCTTGGGATGGATCCCAAAGTGACAGGCTGTGTCAGTAATTGATTGAGTGGAAGGCAACAAGAGGGTAGTGATCAATGGAGATCGCTCTGAGGAAAGGGATTTACCAGTGATGTGCCTCAAGGTTCTGTTCTTGGGCCTATTCTTTTTAACATTTTTATAAATGATATTACTAACATATATAATATAATATAATGTTATTATAAATTATACTAATAGCATGGGATTCAGTGACTTGAAGTCGGCCGCTGGCCTCAGGGTCCTCAATGACTTCTTGGCCGAAAAGAGTTACATTGAGGGGTATGTACCATTCCGGAACTTGGAGGCGAGGAGGATGGCAGTTTGAGTGCAGAGCTCCTCTCCCTGGACAATCTGCCTGCTTTTAAATATCAGCAGCAGTGGGAGATCAATTGCTTTTACACCTAAGCAGCAACGGGACCAACCCACCAAAAACCCACAGTCCCGGTCCTGCAAAAATATGAGCTCCACCCTCCCTGCAGTTCGCTAGGAAAATCAACTGCTTTTACACCTAAGCAGCAGCAGGACCAGCCACCACTACCAAGAGCCCTTTGCCCCGATCCAGCCAGGCATGTGAGCTCCTCCCTCTGCAGTCCATTGGAGAGATCAATCTACCTGCTTTTAAATATCAGCAACAGTGGGAAATCAACTGCTTTTACACCTCAGCAGCAGCGGAACTATCCGCAACTACCAAGAGCACACAGACCCGATCCAGCCAAGAGTGTGAGCTCCACCTCCCCCTGCAGTCCACTAGGAAGATCAACTGTTTTTTACACCTAAGCAGCAACAGGACCAGCCACCACTACCGAGAGCCCTTTGCCCTGATCCAGCCAAACAAGTAAGCTCTTCCCCCAGCATTCCGTTGGAAAAATCAATATGCTTGCTTTTAAATATTATCAGAAGTAGGAGATCAACTGCTTTTACACCTAAGCAGCCTATAATAGGAGCCCTTGCCCCGATCCAACCAGGCATGTGAGCTCCTCCCCCTATATCCCGTTTAAGAGATCAATCTACCTGCTTTAAATATCAGCAGCAGTAGAAAAACAACTGCTTTTACATACAAGCAGCAGCGAGACCTACCGCAACCACCAAGAGCCCACAGACCCGATCCTGCCAGGAGTGTGAACTCCTCCCCCTGCAGTCCATTGGAGAGATCAATCTGCCTGCTTTTAAATATCAGCAGCAGTGGAGATCAACTGCTTTTACACCTAAGCAGCAACGAGACCAGCCACAACCACCGAGAGCACACAGACCCGATCCTACCAAGAGTGTGAACTCTTCCCCCCATGCAATCCGCTAAGAAGATCGACTGTCGGCTCCGGGCGGCTTTCCCGCAGAGGAGAGAATCCTGCATTCATCGTGGGCCTCATCTGGGGCAGCCTCCTTGGAGCGGCTGGGGCACGGGCAGTGTGTCTGGGAGGGAATGCATGGATGGGAGAACATCGCAGGGGAGGAGACATAGGCATCCTGGGACTGTCTGCCAAGTCTCTTCCCTGAAGAAGCCCTTCTGGAAACGTCAATCGCTCCTCCTAAACTTACTTGCTCCACTTCATCACTGACGCTGAAACCGTGGATTGAAGACAAAGTTTTATTTTATTTTTCTTTCCAGCTTATGATTTATCTTTAATCTTATCTATTGTTTTGCCTTTTGTCTTTGTTTTGTTCTATTTCTATCATTTAAATTTCTCCAGAATTCTACTGTTCAACGGCTCCCCCTTCTGCTTCTATTCCTTTCTCTCCTCTTTTCTTCCTTCCAAAGTATTTAGATCAATGCTGTCTTGTTAAAATGTTTATTTTATTTTTATTTTTCCTCTAACTCTACTTTTCACTTCTCTATTACCCTCCAGGTACTTTAGTTAGATTGTGAGCCTTCGGGACAGTAAGGGAATTTTTCAAGTACCTTTCTTATTTCTAATCTTAATGTATATTTTCTGTAAACCGCTTAGAACCTAACGGATGTAGCGGTATATAAGAAATAAATTACATTACATTACATTACATCTCAAGCAGATATAGCTATATTTGAAGCCCTCTCCAGTGCTCCTTTTGCTGACCCTTTCCATGCTTTACACTGCTACAACCACATCAAGAGTTATGAAAAACAAAAGTTAACCATTTCTGGTGTAAAAAAAACCTCTAGGAAAGTATGGGCTTGTTGATATCGATGACGCACTAACTGTGTAGGTGTAGCTGCTCCAGCCGCTGATGATGATGATGATGACATGATCTCTTTGGGTCAGATGATGATGAGGAAGGTGTAGCAGCACAGAAGCTAAAAGAAGAACGTCTTGCTCAGTATGAGTCCAAGAAATGAAAAAAAAAAAAAACCCCAGCACTGATCGCTAAATCTTCCATCCTGCTTGATGTGAAACCCTGGGATGATGAGACAGATATGGCAAAACTTGGAGTGTGTTCACATTATTCAGCTGGATGGCTTGGTCTGGGGAGGATCCAAGCTTGTCCCCTTGGGCTACGGCATCAAGAAGCTGCAGATTCAATGTGAGGTTGAAGATGACAAAGTAGGAGTTGATATGTTGGAAGAGATAATAACAGCCTTTGAAGAATATGTACAGTCCATGGATGTAGCAGTGCTGTTTACATCTAGTGACGTTTACAGAGATAAGTGCTTTTTGAAAGTATATGCACTATCTTTTATTGATAAAGTTTAAAATGATGAAAATGAAGTTAAACATATTTTAACCCCCCCCCCCCCCACACAAAGTTTATATAAAATATTTATTCATTGAAGTTTGGGTCGATGATTGATTGAGATATTGACCTGCAACAATTTCTAACAGTCAGTTGCTTGACTTCAAGGTCTCTGAGGCCCATCTTCATTGTTAAAAATTGACACTTTTGGTGCAATAAGTTTGAAGGGTGTTTTTTGGTTTTGACTATCTATTTGAACACCTGATTTTATATTTGGTTTATTGACAGACTTAAAGATCTCAATCTGTATACTTTGGAGGAAAGGCGGGAGATGGGAGATATGATAGTCGTTTAAATACCTACACAATATAAATATCTACCTCTGTCCTTCAGCTGTGAGGAACGGTGATGTCATAAATCAATCATGGTGATGTTATTGAATTATTAGTGCTTTGTATATTTGCCCCGCAATTTAAATCTATATCAGCTGTGCTCAGTATTTTACTGCCCTGCAATTTATGTAGCCAATAAAATAGCATAATTAGCCTTATCTTGTGTGTGTGGGTATCTCTTTGTGTGCCATGAAGTGCTGACTACCTAACGAACTTGGCAGTACAAAATTTGGTACCAGGAGTGGAGTATCCATGAAGTCATGGAAACAAAACAAACAAAGATATAAAAAAACAGAGAGGAAAGGTGGATTGGCACACTTTTTGCCCTATATGATTATTGTAGTAGATGCAGGACTGGCTCAGCACTAGCTCTCCAGAATTAGGAAATAATTTAGAATATCTTTTCCATGACCAGATAAATAGGCTTCCTGTACTAAAAGTGAAAGTAGTTTGTACACTTTGGAAAATAAAGAAAAAGTGTGGAGAGCGACAGGAGCCAGGGAAAAAAATGATTTTATTTCAGGTGTATTTTTCATTAAGCTGCTTGTTAAAAGGATGTATTAATAGATTCACCATTCCTCACAGATGACTAGGGAATCCTTTCCAGACAGTGATAGACCGGGTCAACCAATCGTGGGAATCTATCAGCGCGCTGTAAAGAGAGTCCCATGGTTGGTTGACCCAGTCTATCACTGCCTGGAAAGGATTCCTCAGTCAGTTGTGAGGAATGGTGATGTCATAATCAGTCATGGTGAAGTTATTCTGAATTATTAGTGCTTTGTATATTTGCCTCACAATTTAAATCTATATCGGCTATGCTCAGTATTTTTACTGCACTGAAATTTATGTAGCCAATAAAGCAGCATAATTAGTCTTATCTTGTGTGTATAGGTATCTTTATGTGCCATGAAGTGCTGACTACCTAATGAACTTGGCAATATAAAACAGGATCCTGGGTTAGATGGACCATTAGCCATACCCTTTATGGCTGTTCTTATGATTATGGTCTTGACAAGAACAAACCCTCTGTATCACTCTTAGAACTACTAGCAATGGATAACGCTTTCAAAACATTCCAAGACAGACTTCTCCACCAATTTGTCCTTGTTCTACAGACAAATCAAGTTGCCATGTTCTATCTGAACAAACAAGGAGGCATGGGTTCTCACCTCCTTTCGTAGAAGCAATCCAGATTTGGACCTGGGTGACTTCTTGTGGCATATTTCTCAAGGCAATTTATCAGGGAAGCAGAATGTATTAATGGACAAACTGAGCAGAATTCAACACAACAAATGGTCTGTCAGCACATCTGGGGACACGGGACATGGATATCTTTGTTTCTCCCCACAACAACAAACTTCCACTATTCTGTTCCAGTCTCTTTGCCCCCAATCTCCTGGCATTGAATGCTTTTCTTATTTACTTAGCGGACAGATTATGCATTTCCTCTAATACCTCTCATCAGGAAAAATCCCTATGTAATCTTTGGCAAGGTCGAGGTACCATGATCCTCATAGCACATCATTGACCATGTCATCCGTGGTTCCTGCTCCTCCTAGAGCTCTCATCCAAGGAACTGTGCAAATTGCAACCATTCCCCATACTAATAATGTAGAACAGATTTCTCATTCATCCCAACTGCTGATCATTAGCATTCACAGCATGGATTCTTTCACTGAGCAAGTAAATGCTTTTTGCCTCTTGACTGCCATATCTGCTGTCATTGAAGCATCTAGAAAACCTTACACTCAGTGCTATTACCACTTCAAGTGAATGAGATTTTTTTTTTTGTACACAATTCACTGGAACCTGTCACATAGAAACATGACGGCAGATAAAGACCAAATGGCCCATTTAATCTGCCCATCCAGAGTAACCATTATCTTTCTCTCTCTGGAGAGATCCTACTTGCCTATCCTAGGCTCTCTTGAATTCAGAGACAGTCTCTATTAACACCACCTCTTCTGGGAGACTGTTTCATGCATTTACCACCCTTTCCGTAAAAAAGTATTTCCTCAGATTACTCCGAGCCTATCACCTCTTAACTTCATCCTATGCCCTCTCATTGCAGAGTTTCCTTTCAGATGAAAGAGGCTCGACTCATGCATATTTATATTACTTAGATATTTAAACATCTCTATTATATCTCCCCCTCTCCCGCCTTTCCTCCAAAGTATACAGATTGAGATCTTTAAGTCTGTTCCCATGCGCCTTATCACGAAGACCATGCATCATTTTAGTAGCCTTCCTCTGGACCAACTCCATCCTTTTTATATATTTCTAAAGGTGCGGCCTCCAGAATTGTACACAATATTCTAAATGAGGACTCACCAGAGTCTTATACAGAGGCATCAGTACCTCCTTTTTCCTACTGGCCATACCTATCTCTATGTAACCTAGCATCCTTCTAGCTTTCGCCGTCACCTTTTCAATCTGTTTGGCCACATTAAGATCATCACATACAATCACACCCAAGTCCCGCACTTCCATCATGCACATAAGTTCTTCACCCCCTAAACTGTACCATTCCCTCGGGTTTTTGCATCCCAAATGCATGACCTTGCATTTCTTAGTATTAATTTTAGCTGCCAAATTTCAGACCATTCTTCAAGCTTCACCAAGTCTTCATGTCATTCACATCATCTGGCGTGTCTACTCTATTGCAGATTTTGTTATCATTCGCAAAGAGGCAAATCTTACCTGACAACCCTTCAGCAATATCATTTATAAAAATGTTAAAAAGAACAGGCCCAAGAACAGAACCTTGAGGCACACCACTGTTAACATCCCTTTCCTCAGAGCGATCTACATTGATCACTGCCCTCTGTCACTTTCCACTCAACCAGTTCCTAACCCAGTCTGTCACTTTTTGGGACCCATCCCAAGAGTACTCAGTTTATTTATCAGATACCTGTGTGGAACACTATCAAAGGCTTTGCTAAAATCTAAATACACCACATCTAGCGCACATCCTCTATCCAATTCTCTGGTCACCTAGTCAAAGAAATTAATCAGATTTGTCTGACAAGACCTACCTCTAGTGAATCCATGTTGCTTCCTGTAATCTAATCTAATTTAATCTTCAGTTTATATACTAGGTCATCTTCCAAAGGAGCTCGACTCGGTTCAGAATGAACATAAAATGTAAGCCTAAAAAAGAAAATGCTATTAATGCATCATTTCCAGTAGAAACTCTAATTGTTAAGATTAAGATCTAAAATTGAATAAGAACTGAAAGAATGAAATATACCATTACTTCGACACTTTCCTGTTTTAAAAGTGTTTCCATTAATTTGCTTACCACAGAAGTCAGACTTGCCAGCTTGTAATTCCCTACTTTTTCCTTACTTCCACTTTTGTGGAGAGGGACCACATCCACCCTTCTCCAATCCTCTGGTACCAGTCCCGATTCTAGAGACTCATTGAAAATGTCCACTTCGGTCCATCCTGGATTACCTTTTCACCTTTCTAACTCTGGTCTAAACAATTCAGTTTGATTATATCTCGGTGCTATCAGTGTGTCATTTTTCCCTTGGACAAGAAACCAACCTTTGTTAATTGCTTGGTATCCAGATTCATGAAAGGACTTTACCACACCAAACCACCTATCAAACCTCTCCCCAAGGCCTGGGATGTTAAATGGTACTATATATTCTTATGAAGTCTCCCTTTGAGCCACTTGCAATTTGCTCTCTTAAAACTCTCGCCTGGAAAGTTGTTTTCCTCATAGCCCCCATGTCTGCATGCTGTGTGGGTGAACTTTGAAGCGCTTGTGTCTGATGCTCCCTACATAAGATTCTACCTCCTCATCCGAAATTTCTATTTAAAGTTGTCTCAGAATTCCGCCTCAGCCAGTCCATAGTACTGCCTGTTTTCTTTCCAAAACTGCATTTGCATCCTGGAGAGGCAGCTCTTCATATCTTAGACTTAAAATGTACTCTGGCATACTACATGGACCAGACTAAATCTCATAGAGGATCCTCTCAGCAGTTTGTGGTTTTTCACCCTAACAGATTAGGAGTTCCTGCTACCAAAAGAACCATTTCTATTTGGTTTATGAATTGTATCCTCTTCACATTTACTCAAGCTGGGCTTACACTACAGGGATGTGTAACAGCCAACAGTGTCTCAACTATGACTGCCCTGGTAGGTCATATTTGCTCTGCATCTATTTAGGATATTTGCAAAGCTGCTACTTCGTTTCCAGTCCATACCTTTACTTGTTACTACTGTTTGGAACAGAACTCCAGAAGAGACGGTCAGTTTTGATATGGCATTGTTCAGAATCTTTTTATTTCCAGATTACCAATTTTCTGTTCAACACTCTTGGGTTTGCTGGGATCATCATAATACGATGAAACCTTCCGCCCAATGTGCGGCAGCTTCAAAAAAGCAAACAGGATGCTAGGAATTATTTAAAAAGGGATGGTTAACAAGACTAAAAATGTTATGATGCCCCTGTATCACTCCATGGTGCGACCTCATCTGGAGTATTGCATTCTGGTATCCTTATCTCAAGAAAGATATAGCGATGCTTGAAAAGGTTCAAAGAAGAGCGACCAAAATGATAAAGGGGATGGAACTCCCCTCGTATGGGGATAGACTTAAAAGGTTAGGGCTCTTCAGCTTGGAAAAGAGACAGCTGAGAGGAGATATGATTGAAGTCTACAAAATCCTGAGTGGAATAGAACAGGTACAAGTGGATCAATTTTTCACTCTGTCAAAAATTACAAAGACTAGGAGATATTTGAAGTTACAAGGGAATACTTTAAAAACCAATAGGAGGAATTTTTTTTTTTCACTCAGAGAGTAGTTAAGCTCTGGAACGCATTGCCAGAGGTTCTGGTAAAAGCGGATAGCGTAGCTGGTTTTAGGAAAGGTTTGGACAATTTTCTGGAGGAAAAGTCCATAGTCTTCTATTGAAAAAGACATGGGGGGGAAGCCACTGCTTACCCTGGATCGGTAATATGGAATGTTGCTACTCCTTGGGTTTTGGCCAGGTACTAGGGACCTGGATTGGCCACCGTGAGAACGAACTACTGGGCTTGATGGACCATTGGTCTGGCCCAGTAAGGCTATTCCAATGTTACGGCACCTAGATTATTGCAACATTGTCTATTTAGCAGGAGTAAAGAAGAATAATTCCAGAATACGACTCATACAGAACATAGTGGTGAGACTAATCTATGGTCTAAAAAAAAATCATAACTCCCTTCTATCGTGAATTTCACTGGCTACCTATAGAGGCCCGTGTTATTTTTAAGTTTGGTTGTATCTATTAAAGAATCAGAATAGGACAGGCTCTTTCCTATCTTTTTTTTTGAACATCATTTTTATTAAAGAGACCACAAGAGAAACAAGCATGTGTCCAAGAATACAGAACAAAATTGCAAATACTGGCAAGCAGTACAGAGGCAGAACATGCAGCAACAAAAGTGCAAGATAAACCACTAAAACACAGGATAATCCAATGAGAAAAACAGCCCGCCTCTTCTGTGAGCCTCAGAAATTTTGGAAAATGGTCCATCCCACCCCGAGAATATCCCACAGAAGAAAGAACACACATACCAACCAACACAGAGCAGTCAACCAGATAGTCAAACCCCTCTCATACGCCCCAGTCATACCGACCCCCCCTCTCATCCCACCCCACGCCGGAGAACCAGAGGTAACTGCAGGAACACCCTCCAAAGAGCCAGATAAGCCAGCACCTCAGGGTTGGAGGAACGTTTATAATAGCAAAGTTTGAAACGTGCCAGCTCAATCATCTGATGGAGCCAACTGTCCAAGGGAATAGACCCCGCCTGAACCCAATATTGTAAAATTGTACGTTTGACCATCAACAAAGTCAGGTAAATAAAGCGCCGCTGCGGCACCGTAAAGCCCTGCTCTTCAAATAGGGACTGGCAGGCTCTTTCCTATCTGATGGATATATTCATGGTCTCTAACCAAAAACATTCTCGTGAAGTTTACGCGTTTTTTAACCTACCCTTCAGTTAATGGCTGTAAGTTTAAAAGATACCATGAACGTGTGCTTTCATATCAAGCCGCTGTTTGGGATAAAGATTTTAAGCAATTACTTTCTGTATCTGCTTCCTACTTGGATTTCAGAAGGCATCTAAAGACCTATTTGTTTTCTAGTTCTTGGGTAACTAATTTTTCTGAGTTCAATTGAGGGTTACTCGAAGTTCTCACTTATGTACCTACCCTAATTTAAAACCTTGTCGATATAAGATGTTCCTGGATAGGACGCCCGCATTTCAGGCAGGCAAACTGCAAACTTGGTTAGGTGAATGTATCCATCAAGCCTTGTCTTATTGCTCCTTTCGGAAATTAGTTAAGACCAATCTGACAAATTTATTACCTGAATTAGGTGGGTTTTCAAAGCTGTAACTGTATTTTTTATACAATTGTATTTTTCACTGATTGTCCAATTTTCTTTTATGTAAACCACCTAGAACTGCTGGTGATGGCAGTATAAAAAATAAAGTTGTTCTTCTAATATAATCTTTTGTAAACTGCATAGATCCTCATGGTTATGCGGTCTATAGGTTGATTTTATGTTATGTTTATATTCTTATGTTATACTTGTCCAGAGTCATGATCCTGGCAACTTGGGGAGTTCAACATGTTTGAATACCATGCCTGCTTGGCCTCAGAGAAAGTAAAGAAACTTACCTGTAGCTAGTGTTCTCAGAGGACAGCAAGCGCATATTCTCACAACATGCGCACCTCCCCTTATTGGCTTCTTAGCTTTGTTACTGAACTGTTAGTCCTGCAAGCCAACGTTGAGCAGGAAGGCAATGGCACTGTGTGAGGTGCACTTGGTAGTGCCTATTTTATGGATTGCGTCAGCAACATGTGACAATATATGCCTGCTGTCCTTGGAGAGCACTTGCTACAGGTAAGTATCTTCACATGAATTAATAAATAAAATAAAAATGATTTTTTGCCAAGATTGTTTAATTTGTGGTTGTCTTTCAAGTCTGAATTTGAATTGGCACCTCAGATTTTGGCAATGCTTGTCAGTTGCTGCTAATTAAATTACAACCACTCGGGTTTTATGTGTAATTTGTTTAGAAAGGTGCCTTCTCAATTTATCAATGTATATTAAGGGCTAGATTCATTAAGCAAACTTATCGTGTACCGATTGGTTTGCGACCCAATTTTCCTCCGACTGATTCACTAACCTCTGTGCTGATCCGATTCTGATCCGTGCATGCAAATGAGGGGAAACGGCATGCAAAGTAGACAGGCAGCGATTCACTAAACAAAAATCTTGAACACCAACTGGGCTGGCTGATCAAAAAGAAGCGACTGCTGGGGACCAGTCGCTTGCGTCCTTTCCTGCCAGCCCTGCAACCCTGAAATAAACCTGCTTTCTGGCTCCCCGACTCTCTTCTCTCTGACTTCCCGGCTCTCCTACTCAATGCCGCGACCTGCTCTTTGCCATCCTTCCTGCAGTGTGAGCCCATGGTTTTAACTCTCTTTAAACCTGCGGGATAAAACCACGGGCTTGCAATGCAGGGAAGGGCAGCAGAGAGTCGGGGCCAGTGTAAAAAAAAAAACCAACCCAAAACCAGACAGCAAACATATGCGCAGACTATCTACAGGCAAAGTAGATAGTCTGTGCATGCGTCGGGATTGCTACGCAGTGATCCGTGTTATCAGATGGGGGGCATGCCTCTGATTGCCCCAATTCCATGAAGATGGGTTGGTGAATCAGACGGCCTGCCTCCAATCGTCCAAGGATCGGACATGGATTGGAAGGTTAGTGAATCTAGCCCTAAGTGTTGAAAAATTATTTGTTAAACTTGAGTGATATACTAATTGAGCTCTTTCCCTCCTTCAGGAACATTTTGATGTAAGAAAACCAGTTGAAATGGAACAAACACAGGGCACAGAATCTATGCTAAGTATAAGCACAATTGCTTCTGCTTTAGCAAATGCTTCAGTTAGTGCTGACCCTTCCCAGTTAGCTGCCATGATTATGGCTCTTTCAAATAAAAATAGGAAAAAAACGCTTGACTTTAGTCATGAAATGGATACTATTCTTATGAACCAGATTTTTTCAAGCTCTCTAGAAAAGAGCCAGGCACTTAAGAGCTTTGACATGGAAAGATATTTAAAAAAGACAGATTGTGATAATCAGGAAGTAGAACATCAAAGCTTTACGATAAATGGAGATTCTATCCAGGATTTTACTTATGATCTGTCTTCACTACAAAAGCAGACCCTGCAACATCCCATTACAATAGGTGTGCTTAATTCTACATACTTCAAGATACCAGATGACAGTGTGCTCCTGGATTCAAAATCACAAATATGTAAAAATATTCCTGGGCTTCAAGTGGTTTCTTCAATAGAAGAGGGCAAAATTTCAAATGGCACTGAATACTCAAAAATAATTTCTGATGATCAAGCCATTGAAAATACTCTTTGTAGCATTGCCACAAATGTTCTGACACTTAAGGAAAAGGAACTCGATGGAAAGTCCAATGGGAGAGCTATCAGCATGAAAGAATGTTTCAGTGATCTTGGCACAAATAATAAAATACATCGAAGGTCATCAGATACAAAGTATGAAGAATGTGTAAAAGATGCCTCTGAAATTCAATCATCTTCATTAAAACAATTGAATAAGAACAGAAGTTCTTGGGAGAACAGTAAGTCAAAATTCTCATGTGCCAGTGAAAAAATGGAGCATCTACCACTGGGAAAAGAAAATTCAAGTAATTCATTATATGATACTGGTTCAGAAAATTCATCATTTGTTCAGTCCATTCCAGCTTCAGTTGATAACATGTGTACAAGAAAAAGCAGCACTATCTCATTAATTAGTGGTCCAAATTCAAAAATGTTGCCAGAGTCATGTAAAAGGAAAGATGAGAATTTTGAAAACTCTGAAAAGCACAAGTATGAAGCTATTTCATCTAATGCAAAACATGTCAGTTTTGAAAAGCAGTCGTGTTCTTTATTTTTACCAGAAAATGTTGGTAAGTAAGATTTCACTTTAAATTTTAAAATACTAGATTGTTTTCATGATGTACTAATTGTGTTTTTATTAACAGCACTGCCGGAATGTAAATTTCCTGAACATGTAAACTGCCCAGAGGATGAACAGTGCAGCTTTAGGCCCTCAACTTCACCACTGATTCACTCCTCTCCTAGTCAGGTTATTGAAATGGCTACAGCATTAGGGTAAGCTTTCAACTTAATGTGTTGCATAGTGATTAAAATATGTATACATTTATAGTTTGCAAAATAGCTTTGTGAGCCATGGATGAATTACAAATTAATTGAACCAGAGAGTAATGTTAATGCTGATAGCAAAAATCTCATGATTCAAGCTGCCTAGTCGGCTTGTCCCTTTTATGGTATCTTAAAGAAGTAAAGAAATTTAAGTTTTGAGGATAAACATTAAGGTAATCATGCTAAGCAATTTGCATATTAATATAGTGGAAATTGTCGGTTTGATATAAAATGTTTGATAAATCTAATAATCTAATCTAATATACAACTTATTAATCACACTATACCAAAATGGTTCAAGGCGATTTTACATCCAAAGAAACTAAAATCTACAGGAAAATATATTCTTTTCTCTTTAGACCTGTACAGATGTCGGATTGTGTTCTACCAGCAGATGCAGACAAAGTACAATTCATTTGATATAACCTCGTAAAAGGGTCCTCAGCCATCTAGTATTTCTCTCTCTAGCAGATAGCAGTCTAGCAAGATATGTATTCTGGGTTCATTTAGAGAAGGCTGGTTAGCTTGAGAGCTCTGTTTAAGAGATGCTGCAGTCCAGAGATATTGAATCTACCTGACATTGGCAGGGTTTTGCATCCTTTCTTGGAGCGATGTGTGGACATGCTTTATTTGTTTCTGTTCTTGCAGAGAGTCCAAGGTCCTTTGAGGTGAAAACATAAGAACATAAGATTTGCCACTGCTGGATCAGACCAGTGGTCCATCATGCCCAGTAGTCTGCTCACGCGGTGGCCTTTAGGTCAAAGACCAGTGCCCTATTTGAGTCTAGCTTTACCTACGTATATTCTGTTCCAGCAGGAACTTATCCAACCTTTTCTTGAATCTCCGAAGGGTGCTTTCCCCTATGACAGCCTCTGGAAAAACGTTTCAGATTTCTACCACTCTCTGGGTGAAGAAGAACTTCCTTACATTTGTATGGAATCTGTTCCCTTTTAACTTTAGCGAGTGCCCTCTCGTTCTCTTCACCTTGGAGAGGGTGAACAATCTTTCTTTCTCTACTAAGTCAATTCCCTTCAATATCTTGAACTGTGATGTGAACAAGACTTCCCTGTGAACTTCTAAAAGCTAAGTTACTCAGAATTTCATATTCTGTTCTTTTCACTGTTTTT
The DNA here is from genome assembly GCF_902459505.1 of Geotrypetes seraphini. NCBI lineage: Eukaryota > Metazoa > Chordata > Amphibia > Gymnophiona > Dermophiidae > Geotrypetes > Geotrypetes seraphini. Next base: position 158,775,942 of record NC_047085.1, read on the forward strand.
CAGCATTATATCTGCTTAATCTCTCTTCTCCTCCTCCCTGTTTCTTACTTAAAAAAATAAACCCTTCTATTTCCTCTGTTAAAGCTTATTTCCTCTTCCTCTTCACAGGAATAAGGGTAAGACTTATATTAATTCTAATTAAATCCTAGTGCCTGTGGCACAGGGTGACTAAAGTAGGGAAAATCCTGTTATAAATCCTGTGTTTTAGGGTATCCACTGTTATCACAGGACAAGCAGGCAGCATATTATCTACGTGTGGGTGACGTCACCCTAGCGGACGTTTTCGCAAGCAGATTTGCTTGAAGACCTTCAAGCTTGCGATTGGTCCGCGCATGCGCGCGTGCCCCTCCCGCCCGGTCTAGGGCATGCATCTCCTCAGCGTGTCCTCAGTTCTCTGTTTTCCGCGGAGCCAGCAGCACTGCTTCCTTGTTAAGCGCGATATCATTGTCCCTCTTGCACCGCGGTTTGTTTGATTAGTTTCTTTTGAGTCGCTGTGCTCGCGTCTGTTTTTTTTTTTTTTCTTCTTTTCTTTTGTTTTTCGGTTCGTACTTTTTTGACCGGGTTCCCGGTCTTTCTCTGGCCACCTGGCCTCGCGGGGCCACAGCCGTCTTTTTTTTTATTATGTCCCGGCCTTGTTCCGGGTTTAAAAACTGTACTAAGTGCAACCGGGTTATCTCCATCACCGACCCTCATCGTTGGTGTGTGGAGTGCCTGGGTGCAGAGCACTGCGCTGAGTTGTGCCCCCGTTGTGTGACTTTGCAACCGCGGGCTCTTCGGAGGGTGGCCAAGATTCTCCAACTCTTTAGCCCCATGGATTCTGCGGGACAGGCCTCGAGCTCGGCCTCGGTGCCCTCGTTGGGTGCTTCAGCCTCGAAGTCCTCCGCTGAAGCCTCGAAGGCTCCGGCCTCGGCCCCTCCTGTTACTCCGGCCTCAGGTAAGTTTCTTCTTTTCTCCTCAGATGTACTGGCAAAGAAGCCTACTTCCGAGTCTCATGCCAGTGCCGCCTCATCGGCATCTTCAATAAATCACTCTAAGCGTGCCTCCTCACGTAGGGAATATTCTTCCTCGAGGTCGCCCCCGAAGGAGCGCATGCCTGCACCTAAGCCCCAACCACCTTTGGTCTCGGTGCCCATGTTCGAGGACATGCTTAAGGCTATTCTTACGCAGCTTTCCTCGGTGGTGAGCCAACTGGTCCCGACTTTGACGCCTCTGACCTCGGTCTCGACCCAGTCTCGGTCTGACCAGCCTGAGCGTCCCCTCGTTTCTCAAGGCCCTGCCTGCAAGACTCGCCGGGTACCCTTGAGTGATTCTTCGTCCCCCGGGTCACCTGTAACTTTTCGGGATTCCAGACCGGGGGGTCATTTTTTCCCCCCACTACTTTGTCAAGGTTTGTCCCTCCTAAGAAGCCCTGGTCTTCCCCGCCCCTTCGGGCAGGTCTCCACCCGTGAAACCTTGTTTAATGCCAGAAGTAGCCTTAGGCGTTGGTAGGCATCTCTGGAGTTGTAATTCTCATCACAGATTGGTGCTGGAAATTTAGGACTAGATTCACTAACCTGCCCGATCCATGGGCGATCCGCAGCAGGCCTATGAATTCTGAACAGGTCAGTATGCAAATGGGGGTGATCGCTAGTGAGTAATCCTGAAGCATGCGCAGACCATCTTCTTTGTCTGTAGATCAGAGGTGTCAAAATCCCTCTTCGAGGGCCGCAATCCAGTCGGGTTTTCAGGATTTCCTCAATGAATATGCATGAGATCTATTTGCCAGCACTGCTTTCATTGTATGCTAATAGATCTCATGCATATTCATTGGGGAAATCCTGAAAACCCGACTGGATTGTGGCCCTCGAGGAGGGTACTTTGGCACCCCTGCTGTAGATGGTCTGCACATGCTTACAAAGTTGCGAGCTGCTTTTTTAAAACTTTTTTAATACTTTGCGAGCCTGTGGTTTTAACCTGCTTTAAACCCTGTGTATTCTGCATTGAATTGTTAAAGGTATTTGTGAAATATAAGAGAGGTACTATTTAATCATTGCTATAGATCAGCAGTTTTCATCATCTGTTAAAGGGATTTCTGTAGGCAGTAGGATAAAACTCCCCCCCTCCCCCCCCCCGGGTCTCTTCATTCAGGAGAATTGAAACTTAAGCTCTGTAATAGACTAGAAGGTGGTTGGAGTAAAGGAAGTTACAAGCTTGATCAGAAAAGCCACCTCATTGTATCTGTCATCAGATGATATTTCCCATGTGTGTGTAGTTTTATCCTGCTGTCTATGGAGATCTTCTGTTACAGGTATGCAACTTTTTCCTGGACAACTGGGGAAAGTTTTGCTTATTACCAGATAATTTTAGAATACTGTATATCAATGGATCACAATGAGGGCTTTCACTAAATATCAGATGCTTATAAGGCCAAGTTTGCTTGTAACAAACAGGTTGACTTACCATGGTAACAGACATAAGCTTGTAGATAACAAATACTAATTTTGTTTTCTTCCAGAGTTTTTGGTGACTGTGTTAGTGCTCCATCTTCTTTTCAAACATCTGCTTGTGGTGATACTTTACCTTTTCAATCATCCCATTCAAGTCCTGGCATAAGTAGGTTGACATATATCTCTTCCACTGATGGTACTCTTCATGATAACACTATTGTGCCCAGTCCACAGAAAGAGGTATGTGAAATTTATCAAACTTGAAATTGAGATTTACATTATCACAATTGATACTGATAAGAGTACATTAGTTTCCTAACTAGACATTGCTCTTGTTACCTTTTCCTGAAAACTGTTCTACTTTCTGAAATCATAGGTATGAACATTTGTTGTGGTAATACCCTGTTTCTCAGAAACTGCACTGAGCTCTCTCATTAGTTAGTATAGTATTGGGGGACACTAATAGTTTAATTTGGATAATCACTTAATTTTCCTTTGTCTCGGGTACAAATTCAGATTGAGTCCTCCAGGAACAGAAAAATACTTATTGTACCTGAATGTATATTGCTTCAATAGCTTTCACCATCAACTGAAAAAACAGTTGGGATGATATTGGAAGAGAATACAGATAATATCAAAATTATATCTTAGATACTCAGTCTGATAGTCTGTCTTTATCCGTTGTTTGACTGTAAACACAGATAAAATGCTTCATGAGATTTTTACAAAATTATCTGTGTCAAAAGGAGCTCATAATCTGCATAAATTCTGAATTGACTGATTTTTTTTTTTTTTTAAACTTATAACATAAAATTTCCTTTTTGACCAGAGAATTAGATCAAGGAAGTGTGCTAGATTTAATTTACTTAGATTTCAGCAAAGCTTTTGACATAGTTCCTCATAGGAGGCTCTTAAACTTGAATGGCTGAAGTTAGGACCTAAAGTGGTGAACTGTATTAGAAACTGGTTGACAGACAGAATTCAGAGGGTGGTGGTAATGGAATTTGCTCGGAGGAAGGAGAGGTGAGTAGTGAAGTGCCTCAAGAATCGATGCTGGAGCCTATTCTGTTCATTGTGTTTGTAAACAATATTGCTGAAGGGTTAGAAGGAAAGCTTTGCCTTTTTGCAGATGATACCAGGATTTATAACAGAGTGGACACCCTGGAGGGAGTGGAAAACATGAAAAAGGATCTGCAAAAATTAGAAGAATGGTCTGTTTGGCAATTAAAATTCAATGTGAAGAAGTGCAGAGTGAAGCACTTGGGGAGTAGAAATCTGAGGGAACGGTATGTGCTGAGAGGTGAAAGGCTGTTATGCACGGATGGGGAGAGGAACCTTGGGGTGATAGTGTCTAAGCATGCAAATTTGCATGTGGCCCAAACTTAAGATATTTTACGCTGATTAATACACACAGAGATGTATTTTCATAAAAATAATATTTATTATAAGCCCAAGAAATGGTCTGTGTGGGAGAGACATTTCTCATGAGACAAAATCATCCTTGCATGTGGGAAGGTCTTCACTTGAAAAGGTCATCATAGTTGCTTATATACTATTAAAATGACCAATGGCACGTTACTCTGGTCTTCCAAAGTTCAGCTAATACATCACTTTAAGAGGCAAGTCTCATTTAAACAAAGGCATTCTTTTGATTTTTACAGGCATTCTTTTGATTTTAACATCAAAGGTTATCTCTTACACAAGTTTTCCCTGCAAGTTATATTTCTTTCAGGTTTAACAAAGGAATTTTTTTTAAAAAAAATATTATTTATTGATTTTTCCAAATGGTCAACAGTGCAATAAAACAATGATATGTACATAAAATATTTCAAGAAAAGCACAATCATCTTTCAGTAATACATGAACAATCATTTTTTAACCCCCTCCTGCCCACCCACCAATTTATTACTTAAGAAAAACATTATATATATATATATATATATATATATATATATATATATATACTTATATATATATACTTATATATATATATATACTTATATATACTTATATATACTTATATACTTATATATATATACTTATATATATATACTTATATATATATACTTATATATATATACTTATATATATATATATACTTATATATATATATATACTTATATATACTTATATATACTTATATATACTTATATATACTTATATATACTTATATATACTTATATACTTATATATATATACTTATATATATATATTACTTAAGAAAAACATTATATATATATATATATATATATATATATATATAATGTTTTTCTTAAGTAATAAATATATGTAACCTGGTTTTGGAAACCCGGTTTACGATATATATATATATATATATATTTTTTTTTTTCCTTCAATAACCTTTCCCAAATTTATCATCTGTAAAAATTTAAGATATTCCCAACCCTCCCACACCCCCTTTGGGTGTGTAAGTTATATATAGGCATAAGTTATTATACCAGTCAATTATTAATAAAATTAGTCAACGGACCCCAGGTCAGTTGAAATAATTTATTATTACCCCTTTGATCGGAGAATATTTTCTCAGACATATAACACTTACATAATGTATGCTACCAAAAAAGTAAAATTTAGCCGATCAAAGTTTTTCCAATTTTTTGTGATCATTTGGATGGCTACCCCAGTCATGATTCCTAACCATCTATTTTTGTGTCTATCAATTGGTGGCTTAGGGGATAATAATGTCCCACAAATTACCATATCATAAGAGAGTGGAATCAGTCTCTAGAACAAGATTAATATGACACCAGATAGAACGCCAGAAGGTAAGTATTAGCGGACAATAAAATAGCAGATGATCCAGTGTCCCAATATCGATGTGACAGTGCCAGCATCTATTTGATTTTAAACTATCTAATTTCTGTAAACGAACAAGGTTCCAAAAACTTCTATGCAACAAAAAAACAAACAAACAAGTTTGTCTCATAGATGTTGACGTTGTACATCTCATCCTCCAAGACCAAATTCATGGCCATTGAGTAGGAGAAATCTGTTGCTTAATCTCAGTGCTCCAAATATCCCAAAGGCTCATTTTTGGTTTCCTATTGAAAAATTCAGATATTAATATGAACCACTTGGCTGCCTGATGTCCTAGGAAATCTGTCTGGAAGCATAGGACTGGCAAGCTATACTGAGTTTTTAAGTTCCGCCTTTCAGGGAACCACTTCTGGATGGCCTGCTTCAGCTGCAACCATTTATATATTTGAGACTTAGCAATACCAAATATTTGTTGCAGTTGTGAAAAATCAAGCAGTTTTCCATCTGATAATACATCATCCAGAGTACGTATGCCCACCTGCAGCCTATGCTTCCAGAGGATCTTAGACTTGCCAATTTGAATGTTGGCGTTCAACAATAATGACTGACCGTGGATTTTTCTACTGGAATATCTATTAAGCTGTTAATAAATTTCAAGGTTTTCTATGTGGCTAATAAGATACTATTGTCCTTATAAATTCTTGGTAATTTGATACTCGCCATATGACATAATTGTAATGGGTTTATCTAAACGGCACTCAATTTTTATATATAAATGTTCTTGTGAGGATCACCAATCAAACTCTCACCAAGATGTATATCAAGCTCAATATATACCTCAAACTCATCACCTCTAATGTATAATCCCTAGCTCCTCAGAAGTACCACCTGGGCTCAAAAGCTTTCACAGCCCTAGGCTTTATGTACTATCTCCTCACTGGAGCCGTTATCAGTTTTTATGCACAAACTTCATTTAAAAATTTTTATTTAACAGATGGGGGGCGTGGCTTGGAAGCGCAGCCGGATGGTTGAGTGCTGAGTGAGCTCTGATATCACAAGCTTTCTGAAGGAAATAAGTCACTAATTTAGTTTTATTTTAGTGTTTTTGAGTGATTTCAAGTCTGGTTATGGCTACAAATAAACAGATGAAGAACGAAGGAGCTAGCACAAGTGGTGGAGGTGCTAAAAGATCAAAGCTGGATCCTGCGAAAGTGCCGTTGCCGAAAGAGGATAATGGTGACATTTCTGCTCAACTGAAACTAATAACTGAGATAGTTTCGGACAATACTAAAAATCTGAAGGAGGTGAAAGAAGAAATGAAAAGTCTCACAGCGAGAATGGAAAGATTTGAACTAAAAACGGACCAGATGGAAAAAAGAATGTCAGCAAATGAAGCTGAGTTAAAGAAATGTAAAATGTATAAAGAAAAAGTGGAATTTCTCTCTAAAGAAATGGAAGATATTATTAACAGGGAAAAACGGAATAATTTGAGAATTATTGGTCTCCCTGAAGGTGTTGAAAATAATGATGCCATTACCTTTCTTGAACAGTTTCTTCCTAAGATTTTACCACTCAAATTAAAATTTCCTTTAGAGTTTGAAAGAGCTCACAGGATTCCTGTTAGAAGAGTTGGCAAGGATTTAAGACCACGTCCTTTGATTTTTAAGCTGTTAAGGCACCAACAGGTGATGGAAATCATAAAGCTTGCAAAGGAAAATAAGAACTTAAAATGTCAGGACACAAAAATTCACATAGTTCCGGATTTTGCTAAGGCCACTGCTGATAAGAGAAAAAAAAATGTTGGATTTACAGCCACAAATGAGGCAATTAGGAGCTAAGTTTGGCTTATTTATACCCTGCTATAATGAGGGTAACAACCTATGCCAATAAAACCATGAATTTTGATTGTCCTGACAAATTGAAAGACTTTTTAGATGATTGTGAGCATTTGATGATATCATAAGATGAAGATAAAAAGTTCCGATGGCTTGTACTTTTTTATTTGAAGGATTGAAAAGAAAAGAAAAAAAAAGGAAGTAAAAAGATAGTTAAGATATGTTTATATTTTATGTTTGGAGAAATGGAATCCTTTTTGAATTCAACTGAATTAACTGTCCTCAAACACGCAGTAATATTAGTTAACATTTTATTTGGATTACTTGGAAAGAAGATGGAGGAAGATATGTAAATTAGAGAATTTCTTTCTGTGCAGATTCCCTCACTAGGATTTCTCCCTTTGTAAACGCCTTTTCTTTCTCTCAAGAAGCTCCTTTCATGTATTCTTTACCCATAGAACTCCAATTAGTATGTAAGTTTTTTTTATTTAGACTTATTATATTGTATTAAGACTTATTGTTATTCGCTGAATGTCCAGCCTTCTTTCAATGTGAACCGCCTAGAAGTCGCCTGACTATGGCGGTATAGAAAAATAAAGTTATTATTATTATTATCATCTTGTTCTAAATGCGCTATATGGTATGAGTGTGCCATGTTTTTAATAAAAACGCTGAGGATTTATTTAGGGGCATATAGGAAAATTCTTAGAAATCTACAAAGAAAAACTTTACATTGTGCTTCTTACTTGGAGAATGGTTCCTGGCAATCCGTCTTCATAATGCTATGTTGCAGCAGTGCTGGAAGAGCCCAAGTGATCGGTGAAAAGTATGATGGAACTACAGCAACAAACAGGGAATGTTCTGAGTATCTCTCAGTTTTGAGATGAAAAAGTGGGGGAAAATACAATGATATGGAAAGTGTTTAGTTGTTTTAGTATCATTTGCTGCTTTGCTTTCTTTTGTTTTATTTTTAGTTTATAGTCTCATTAGGGTTTATATGAGATAATGGATTAGTCCAAGGATTGCTTCTTTACTTCCGGGTCACAGAAAACAAGGAAGTATTACAAGTGCATTAGAATTTGAAATATATTAAAAACACTGCGTGTTTGTTCTTTGGGCAGCATTTTATAAAGAGTTAGATGAGAATTCTGATAACATATTTGTTTTTTGAGAGATGTGTTTTATATAATTATTCTGTTCATTATATTGTTATTTTTTTTTTTCCCATTATTTTTTATTTTCAAATTTTTCATAAAGTGAACAAAATATTAAAGTACAATTGATGAATATACAATATCACTTTTATATCTAATACATCATTTTTCTAAATATATTTTCCCCCTCTCCCTCCCCCCACCCTTCTATTACTTTTTCAATCATATATTACATATTATATATCATATTATATCATTTTATGTAAAACTTATTTTCACTACCTTCCCTCTATGTGTGTCACAAAAAAGTTATTAAAAGGAAGAAAAGAAGAAGAAAAATTCTATTGTTTATTCATTGCAATATTTTGTCAATGGCCCCCATATTTTTATAAATTTGTTATATGTCCCTCTTTGTATTGATATTGTTCTTTCCATTTTAAATATGACATATTGTATTCCACCAAAATGTATAATTTAGGTTATTATAATTCTTCCAATTATTGGTTATATGTTGAATGGCAACCCCTGTCATAATTAATAAAAGCTTGTTATTTTCTGGTGAAATTTGACTTTTTTTCCTCATCATCATTCCAAATAATATTGTATCATATGATATTGCAATATGATTTTCCATCAATTTATTAATTTGTGGCCAAATTGAATTCCAAAAAGTTTTAATGTAGGGACAATGATACAATAAATGATCTAATGTCCCTGGTTCTAGATTACAGTGCCAGCATTTATTGGACTTAGAACTGTCTAATTTTTGCAAACGTGTAGGGGTCCAAAAAGCTCTATGTAATAAAAAGAACCAAGTTTGTCTCATAGATGCTGACACTGTACATCCCATTCTCCAAGACCAAATTAGTGGCCATTGAGATGCATTAATCTGATGTCCAATCTCAATGCTCCAAATATCTCTTAGACCATTTTTTGGTTTTTTATTCAAATATCCAGATATTAATTTATACCACAATGCGGCTTGATGTCCTTGGAAGTCTGCTTGAAAACATAAGAACTTTAAACTATATTGATTATTTAATGTTTTCCATTCAGAGAACCCAACCTGAATGGCCTGCTTCAATTGCAACCATTTAAAACTTTGTGTTTTATTAAGACCAAATCTATGTTGCAATTGTGAAAAATCCAGCAGTTTACCTTCTGAAATAACATCATCTAGAGATCTAATGCCTGCAATAATCCAGTTCTTCCAAAGGATTTGAACTTCGCCTATTTTGATCTTGGAGTTTATCCATAGAGATTGATTAGTTGATTTGTTTATTGGGATAGGTATTAATTTACTAATAAACCTCAATGTTTTCCAAGTATCTGTTCATTATATTGAGGAATCTATGTTATGGATGAGAAGATGATATCATTTTGTGGTAAGAGTTTAAAAGAAGATAACACTTATTAGTTAATTAAAATAAGATGCAAAAGATGGTATTATATTAGGGAGGAAATACATTGAGAGAAATAGGTTTCCTTATTTCAAATGAAATTATTATTAATTTAACTTATCTTTGCAGTTTTAAGAAGAGTTAATTTGAGAGATGAGTCTTTAATAATCTAATATATATATGTCATCTCATTTGAATGAAATTAAAATATATGAGATGTAGTATAATTTTTTATTTCTTGTTTAAGGATATGTAATAATCGCTGATTAATGAATGATATATGCACTCAATTCTTTTTTGGCTTATTATATTGATATAATTATTTGCAATGTTTAAGCTTGTGGGGTACATATCAGTACTTACTATCAAATGTGCGTTTTCAAGTTCTCAGTGATGAATAAGGGGGGTGGGATAGGGAGAGTTGGGGTTACAGGTATAAGGTTTTGTATAAAAAATTAGAATTTTGGAAAATGATGCATATTCAGGAACTGTGGAATAATTTGATTTACTTATTTTTGTTAGATTATTCTTATAAAAAAGGTTATGAGTAACTTTAAAATTTTTTCTTTAAATGTTCATGGATTCAACCATCAGGTTAAAATGAATAAAATATTAGCATTCTTAAAAAAGCAGAATGCGGATATTTATTACATCCAAGAGACTCACTTGTCTATATTAGAATCAAAAAAATTGGAAAAGAATTGGGTGAAACATTGTTTTTTTGCTCCTGCTGATGGGAAAAAAGCAAGGGTAGCTATTTTTATTAATAAGAAATGTACTGCTAATTTTAAAATGGTAGGTTCAGATCCAAAGGGAAGATGGGTCCATGTAGAGATGAGAATGGGAAATAATACCCTGGCTTTGTTTAATTTGTATGCCCCTAATTCGAATCAAAACGAATTCTTTAAGATAGTACAGAGATTGTTACTCCCACTGGCTGCTTCCAAATTGGTTGTGGCTGGAGATTTTAACACTGTTATGGATCCATTATTAGATAAAAAACATTGTAGAGATATAAAATCATTAGGGTTAGACAATTTGGTACATTCATGTGATTTAAAAGATATATGACGTATTCTTCATTTTAATGATCGGGAATTTTCCTTTTGTTCACAAGTTCATAAGTCTTTTTCTAGAATTGATTATATTTTTGTTTCAACTCATTTAGTTCAACAAGTGTTAAAAGCTTCTATAGACCCAATTATTATATCTGATCATGGGGGTGTATGGATTGAGCTTCAAATAGATCAGCAAGAGTATAGTAGACCTATTTCGAGATTTGATAACACATTGCTTGTTGATACAAAATTTTTAGATGAATTAAAATTAAAAATTAATGAATATTTTCAAGATAATTTATTAGACGAAATTTCAATGGAAAATATTTGGGATGCTTTTAAGGTTACTTTAAGAGGTAATATTATTTCTTACTCTGCTTATATTAGGAAACAAATTAAGAATCAATATTCTAAGTTAGAAAGAGAAATTAAAGTTTTGGAAGCTAAATTGATAAATAAATGGGAACATGACACTTTACAAGATTTATTAAAAGCAAAAGGTAATTATAATGAATTAGCATCAAAATTGATAAGGAAGGACCTTTTTTATCAACAAACTTTGTATTATGGAAATTCGAATAAGGCGGGTAGGTTATTGGCTAATTACCTTAAAGAAAAGAAGAACAAAAGTTATTGCAATTAAAGATGAGAAAGGTGAGATGTATTCTCAAATTGAGAGCATTTTAAGTAAATTTTTAAAGTTTTATAAAGAACTATACTCTTCTGAATCTTATGAGGGTAAAGAGAAGGATGGTATAGATTTTTAAATTTAATTATTGGTCCGAAAGTTCCGGATCATATAAAAAGGAGTTTAGATGAGCCTATATCATTAAAAGAATTAGAAACGGCGTTGAAATCTCTTTGGATCCGCTCCAGGTGGGGATGGATTTACAGTGGAATTTTACAAATCATTTCAAGTTTCTCTATTACCTCAATTATTAAATTTATTTAAATCCCAATTGTCTAAGGGATGTATTAACAGGTACTATGGCGGAATCAGTAACAATTGTTTTGCCAAAGCCAAATAGAGATCCTACTTTGGTTGCAAATTACAGGCCCATTTCATTAATAAATGTGGATGGTAAACTTTTGGCCAAGATTTTGGCTTTACAATTAGCTAAGGCTCTCCCTTTTATCATTGATATGCATCAAACTGGTTTCGTGGCAAAAAGACACTCCTCTGATAATACTAGATTGGCTTTTCATATGTTAAATTTATCTAAAGAAATTGCAGATCCGTTTTTTTTCCATTTCTTTAGATGCGGAAAAAGCGTTTGACAGAGTTGAATGGTCTTTTATGTATCAAGCACTTGGTTGGTTTGGTATTGGTCCGGGATTTATTCAAATGATTCAAGCTTTGTATAGCTCCCCTTCTGCAAGATTGTACATTAATAATAGTTTCTCTGATCGGTTTACTTTGCGGAGGGGGGTTAGACAGGGTTGTCCGTTATCTCCTTTGCTTTTTGATATTGTATTAGAACCCTTGTTATTGGCCATTCAACAAGCAAAGGGGATACAGGGTATTCCCTTTTCTGATAGAGAATATAAAGTTTCAGCATATGCGGATGACATATTGCTGTATTTGAGGAATCCTGAATCTAACATTCCATGTTTATTGGAGTTGATTGATACATTTGGAAAATTTTCAGGATATAAAATCAATTGGAATAAGTCTGAGATTCTTCCTCTTAATGTACATTGTACTAAAGGTTTATTTGATGCATTTTCATTTACCTGGAAAGAAGAGGGATTCAAATATTTAGGTATAATGATAAAAAAGACGCTGGAAGACACTTTGAAAGAGAATGAAAAACTTTTATTAAAAAAAATAACAGAAGTATGTGAGCATTGGAATCCGTTACATCTTTCATGGTGGGGGAGAGTGCAAACAATTAAAATGATGATTCTGCCTGTAGTTTGTTACCAAATGAGTATGATACCAATATTTTTTCAGGGGTCATTTTATAAAAAACTTAATGGTATTCTTATGAAATTTATTTGACTGGATAAAAGACCTAGGATTGCTCTAGTATCTCTACAAAAGCCAATTGAGGAGGGAGGGGTTAAATTTCCAAATTTTTATAGGTACCATCAAGCCTATATTTTAAGCCAGGGTATGTATTGGATCCTCCCAGAACTCTCTGATAATGCTCCAGATTGGTTATATTTGGAGTGGCGTCTAATGTTTCCTTTACATTTAGTTCATGTTGTTAATAAAAATGCCTAGAAGATATAAACAGAACAGAATTTTGATTGATACATGGAAAACTTTGAGATACATTAGTAATCTAACATCTATTCCAATAAGCAAATCAACAAATCAATCTTTATGGATAAATTTCAAGATTCGAATTGGCGGAGCTCAAATCTTATGGAAACACTGGATTATAGCAGGCATAAGAACTTTAAATGATGTTGTTTTAAATGGTAAACTGCTTGACTTTTCACAGTTGCAAATTAGATTTGGTCTTGATAAATCACAAAGTTTTAAATGGTTGCAGCTGAAGCAGGCGGGGTTCCCTGAATGGAAAACTCTTAATACTCAATATAGTTTGGAGTTCCTATGTTTCTAGACTGATTTCATGGGACACCTAGCCGCACAGTGGTATAAATTATTATCTGGATTTTTAAATAAAAAGCCAAAAACTGGTCTGAGAGACATTTGGAGCATTGAGATTAAGCATAATATTTCTGCTTCTCAATGGCCACGAATTTGGTCTTGGAGAATGAGATGTACAATGTCAGCATCTATGAGACAAACTTGGTTCTTTTTATTACATAGAGCTTTTTGGACCCCAGTTCGTTTACAAAAGTTGGATAGCTCTAAATCTAATAGATGCTGGCACTGTAATCTAGAAGTGGGGACATTGGATCATCTAATTTTTTATTGCCCCTGCATTAGGAATTTTTGGAATTCAATTTGGTCTTAAATAAATTGCTTATTGGAAGATCATGTGGAAATATCATATGATACTGTTCTGTTCGGTATGTCTATGAGGAAAAAAAGTCAATTATCAGCACATAACAATAAGCTTTTGATGATAATGACGGGTGTTGCTATGCAACATATTACTAATAACTGGAAAAATTATAGTAATCTCAATTATACGTTTTGGTGGAGTTCCCTGTGTCATATTTACAAGATGGAAAGAGCAATTGAAATACAGAAAGGAAGTTATAAAATTTTTTTAAAGATATGGAGACCGATGGTTGATTTTTGTAGTGAATAGGCATCATTTTTCTTTGATAATATACATAGGGGGGTGGGGGATTGGAAGATAAGATGTAGCAAAATTGAAATTTTGAAGGAATATGATAGTTTTAGGTTGTAACAATTTTTATTGACATGAAAGAAAGACACGCAGAAGGGAATACAGCAACAACAAATGCCAGCACAGAAAAAAGATGCACAGGCTGCATAAACAAAGACAACCATACACAATCATGTCAAATATACCTGCCCATAGAAATACTCAACCACCTCAAAATCCCGCCTCCCCCAACCCACCCCCTCCCAGCACCCCCCCCCCCCCTGCCGCCCTAAGGAAGTGGAACGCTAGGCAGAGAAAAAAAAAAAGAAAGCACAAACCTAATTCCCCCCCAGGGTCTGGACTCTGATGACCCTAGGACAGCAAAACAAGCTAAGCATCCCCCTCCTCAAAACAGAACCCCTCCAATCCCCCCCCCCCCGCAAGACCCCCCCTACCTGGTCCACAGAGCAGAGAGATGTCAAGATCCAGAACTAGCCAGGAGAAAGCCACTTCAAGCCAGGGTGTTCAGAAGAAGGCCACGTCCCCTAGGAGACAAAGAACAGAGATATGGATCCCATATCAACAAGAAGCTCCGACGACGCTTAAAGGAACCCCCCACCTCATGGGCCTCCTGAAGAACCAACTCATGAAGAAGAGCTCTCCAATGCCAAAAAGACGGAGGAGTCGAGGAGGTCCACTGCCGCATAATACAACGGTGAGCCAGGAGACACACCTTACGACACAGCCAACGAGCTTCCGGAGGCAAAGATCGAAAAGCACCCGGTAAATCCAGTACCATCTGCTCAACCGTGCCCGCTACAGACGTCTCCAAAAGAGAGCTCAAATAGGAGACTACCTCAGCCCAAAAAGCCTGAATACACCAACAAGTCCACAAAGCATGCGCAAACGTGTTCGGATCCCGACCACATTTGAGACACAGGGGAGAGGCAACACCACCAAATTTGAATAGTTGAGCTTGGGTAATATACCCTCTATACAAAATACGAGCATAACATTCCTGCAACACGGCTCCTTGGACTAAACGCGGCAAGCCCGCCAGACTCCGGGAGACCTCCCAAGAGGCGAGGTCCATGATAGTTTTAATAATTGTATAGAAAGATGGGAAGGGGAGGGTTTTTAATTAATTTACATATTAAGAATATAATGTATGATATTCAAGTGTTATATTATAGTATTTCATGTTGTTCTTTTTGTGCACTTGATGTAAGTTTTAAAAAGAATAAAGAAATTAAAAAAAAAAAAAATTTATTTAACAACCCTTCTAGCATATTTCAAGGGTACTTAGCTTTTAATTGTGGTCTTCTTTTGAGGGAAATAGGAGCCAACATGTTTCACCCACAGGTTTTTTCAAGGCTTATCATCCAAGGAATTCTGCTAACCTTGTATGTAAGCAACCTCAGCAGAATTCTTCAGCCTCACGAATGGACTCTCAGCTCAACAGCTCTCCAGTTCATCTTTACACAAAGGGGCACTCCTCAAGTGGACTTGTTTGCAGCTCCCCATAACTACAAGTTGCCCCAGTTCTGCTCCAGACTTTACTCGCCTCACCATCTGGAAGCAGATGCCTTTCTCCTGGATTTGACGCAAACGTTTCTGTATGTGTTTCTTCCCACTCCTCATCTTGAAAACTCTTTTCAAACTCATGTAGAAGTTAGCCACCATGATACTCTTAGCTCATCGGTGGCCCAGACAGCTCAGCACCAGGGAGCCCATTCCTCTTCCAATCTTTCCTTCTCTGCTTACACAGAATCAAGGAACTTTTCTTCATCCCAACCTGCAATCGTTACACCTGACAGCTTGGTAACTCTCGAGCTGAACTCAGCTGAATTACATCTTTCTCAGCCTGTCAGCAGTATTGTTGATGCTTCCAGGAAACCAGCCACTCAACAGTGTTATCAACAAAAGTGGACTTGGATTTCTTCCTGGTGTCTTCTGCATCATCATCATGATCCTACTTCCTTGTCAGTTAATTTTGTGTTAAATTATTTACTTCACCTTTCTGACTCTGGACTCAAATCAACCTCTATTAGAGTCCATCTCAGTGCTATTACAGCTTTCCACATTCCAGTTGAGGGAAAACATCTTACTGCTCATCCTTTGGTCTCCAGATTCATGAAAGGACTTTTTAATGTTAAACCACCTCTCAAACCTCCTCCTGTAGTCTGGGACCTTAATTTGGTTGTTTCCAGCTTGATGAAGCCACCATTTGAACCAATGGCCACAGCTCATCTCAAGTTTCTTGCCTGGAAAGTTGTTTTTCTTATCTCGCTCACTTCTGCCAGAAGGGTCAGTGAGTTACAAGCATTGGTGGCAGATCCACCCTTCACAGTTTTTCACCATGATAAAATGGTTCTTCTCATGCATCCAAAGTTTCTACAGAAAGTGGTCACGAAGTTTCATCTCAAACAGTCGATTGTGCTTCCAGTTTTTTTCCCTAGGCCTCATTCCCATGCAGGAGAAATGGCGCTTTTCACACTGGACTGTAAACGTGCTATGGCCTACTATATTAACAGGACAAAGCCTCATGGAACTTCTCCCCACTGTTCATCTCATTTGATCCTAACAAATTGGGGCATCCTGTTTCCAAGAGAACGATTTGTAACTTGTTTGCAGCCTGTATCTCGTTCTGTTATGCTCAGACTGGACTGCAACTGGAGAGTCATGTCACAGCTTGCAAGGTCTGAGCTATGGCAGCTTCTTTAGCTTTCCTTAGATCTACTACTATTGAGGAAATCTGTAAAGCTACCACCTGGCCCTCAGTTCATACCTTCATTTTACATTACTGTCTGGAAATTTTTTCCAGACGGGATGGGTACTTCAGGTAATCTGTTTTACAAAATTTATTTTTCTAAAGGCCAAATTTCCCACCATCCCTTTCTAGTTAGCTTGGAGGTCACCCATGTTTAAGAATATGCTGCCTGCTTGTCCTGGGATAAAGCACAGTTACTTTTAAACTGTAACAGGTGTTATACAGGGACAGCAGGCAGATATTCTCACAACCCACCCACTTCCCCTGGTTGGCTTCTTAGCTGGCTTATCTTAACTGAGGGACCGCGCACCTATGTTGGGCGGGGAAAGGCACTCGCGCATGCGTGGTACGGGCTGATCGCAAACTTTCTCAACTCTTGAAGTTGTGATCCACTTTTCAAATGTCCATACCGGGTCTCCGTTGGTGACGACACCCGTGTGTGAGAATGTCTGCCTGCTGTCCCTGGATAACACTTGTTATGGTAAGTAACTATTTTTTATGTACATTGTAATTTAACTATGTGCAAAAAATTACAGACCATCCAGAAAGTTGCTGCTAGGTTTATATCTCAGATTATATTGGCTTCCTTTCGAAGTAAGGGGTATTTTTAAATTATATACATTGTTCATTTTATTCTTCCATGGAGGAACACCAGACTATATGATATATTTAGCAGAACTACCATCTGAGATCAAGATTCCTAATCCTAGAGATATTGAATTTTAAAACAATACACACTATATCTTTTCCATATTTGGTGGCAAAATGGTGGAACTCTCGTCTAATAGAATTAAGAACTATTCCCTGTTATAAGAGTTTCTGTAAAGGTCTGAATACCTATTTGCCTGTAAGATATCTCATATCTCATTCACTCTAACATATGAGCAGATCTTCTAAGTGTTTTGATTTTTATTGTCCTGGTGATGGCCAGCTTCTTATTAACTTGGAAATCATATTGAACTTCTATTGGGGTATATTATTGATTTATAAATATTAATATAATGTAAATCATATTAATGACTATGCATTATTTAACTTTACATTGGAGGCCCGATCTACAGTATCCAATAACATTATAAATAGCCTAAAGATTTGACTGGCTTTTGGGATTAACAGGACACGATTAGGAAGTTCTGCTATATTTTTCTGCATGCTCTTTTCCATTAGTGAACCAAATGCATTAGTATGTTTTTGTTGAATCTTGCTTATAAAGCACACAAACCAATTCTCTTAAAATAACTGATTTTGCATTTGCATTGAGATAAAAGGGCTCCTTGTTAAATGTGGTCACTTGCATAAATAGTATTATTTTTGAAAATGTAGTAATAAATATTGTGTAATGTACTCTTAACATGAAAATTAAAGTTTCCTGCTTTTCTAACTATTTTAAATATATATATATTTTTTAGGGTAATAAAACAATTGAATTGAGTACAACCATAGTTCGAGCCAGCCCAACTCCATCAGAAGATCACACTTCAGTACACTCTGGAGAAACAAATCTTGTATGGCAAACTTCACAGGATAACAGTTCAAGAAAATTGAGTCAAAGGGCAAGTGAGTCTAGAAGCCCCACAGAAAATGATGGATGTTTTCTTCAGAAATTAAATGAAGAGCTTTCTTCGAACCAGCCTGACTCCACATTTAAAGAGAAAATGGACACAGTTAACTGCATTTTACCAAGCAAATCTAGTTTTTCCCACCAGGCTTCGTCAGAGAATGTAGATGCTCAGCTGCCATGGCAGGAAGTCATAGACAAAGATCCAAATTCAGGATTATCACCTTTAAATATGTTGTCTTCAAACAGTGGATTGGATATATGTGCACCTTTAACAGAGCACATTCCTGTTGATCATTATATTCCTATTCCCAGTTTCAAATCCTTTAATGCTATATCTGACTTGCAAACAGTATCTTCAGTTCCCACGTTGCTCACTGGCTGCTCACTTTCAGCAACACCATTTGCACAACAGTATTTAGCAACTATACCTTCAGGCGGAACTGTGACTTTGCCTCAGTATCAAATTAGTAACTCTGGAGGTTATTCCCTTCCTCCAGGGCTTCCTAGTTCGGTACAAGGGAGACATATTCAAAACTCTGTTACAGTTGGAATTCCTGTAGGCTCAAGTGTTCAGTCTGGATTACTGGGTCCTTCAGCTGTTCGTAATACACATTCTTACTCTGGAAATCAAAATGTGTTGCCTACAGAAAAGTCGTATACTGGACTTCGGCATTGGGGAACAAGAATGACATCTGGTTTTGGTAAGCTTAAATTTGTAAATAGGAATGCTCCCTTCTATTGAATATAACAAATCCAGAGAAAAACTGAGTTATTGAAATTACACATGTGGATTGTAAGTAGTGTAAAATCTCATTCATACTGTCAGGTTCTATAGTGGTAGTACATTTCACATTAAAATGCATGAAGTAAACACCACTTAAATATATTTGATCAAACATTTATGCTCACAAGCTTGTGTACACTTTGCTCTCTTGATCCTTACATTTGTCATTGTGCATTGAGATTAGTACACATACAATTTTGTTTTTTTTGTTGTCCTCTAGCCTGAATTGCCTGTTGTTGACACTGCTTTGATATATCAACTGATGATTAGTTTAATACTTTAGAACTACAAACTGGTCAGTTTTTCAGGTTATCCCTAATGTGTATGAAAGAGAGCAATTTGCATATTTTTTCAAATGTTTACAGCTCTTAATCCATGCATATGCATTAAGAATATCCTGAAAACTTGATCAATTTGTGACAGTCGAGGACTGAAGTCGTGCACATCTGCTCTATATACCATCCCAGGCCTATTAATATATACCCAGCATAGTTCTTTGAACAACGGAGAAAAATACTAGACAGTACCTATCTATAACAGCACATGTTAATTTATACTTATTCATTCTTCCTGTCCGAATTGTTGCTAATGCTCCAGTTAAATACAGTTTCACAGGAATTGTATACAGTGGTTATCCCAGGACAAGCAGGCATGATATTCTCACATGTGGGTGACGTCATCTACGGAGCCCCAGCGCGGACAGCTTTTCAAGCAAACTTGCTAGAAGTTTCAAGTTTGCACACTGCACCACGCATGTGCATGCCTTCTCGCCCACTAGAGGGCGCATCCCACCTCGTGGTCCTCAGTTCAATTTTTTCCGCGGAGCCAGAAAGCCCTGTGGATTTGAGCTCCAGTTTTGCATTGCCTTTCTGCTGCCGCGTTCCGTTTTTTTGATCGATTCGTGGTGTTGCTTTCTTCTTTGTGTTTTTCTTTCGTTTTAATTAAAAAAAAATATATATTTTTCTTTTCGTTGGGCTCCGGGGGCTCCCGGCAGCCGTTGCCGCGGGACGTCGGTCGTTCCCGGCCTCCTTTTCCGTTGATGTCCCGTCCTGTTACGGGATTTAAGAAGTGCAGCCGGTGTGAGAGGTTACTTTCCATCACTGACCCTCACCGGTGGTGCATTGTTTGTCTCGGGCCGGATCATCCGACAGCTTCGTGTGATCGCTGTGCTACTTTTCAGGCCAGAGCCCTCCGCCGCCGACAGGCCAGAATGGCGGAATTGTTCGCCGTGGACGCGCCGGCTAAGGCCTCGACGTCGGCCTCGGCCCCGGCCTTGACCTCGGCCTCGGCGCCCTCGGGGGCCTCGGCTTCGCCTCGGCCCTCGACTTCGAAGGCGTCCTCGGGAATACCGGCTTCGGGTAAGTCCTCTGTTCCATCCCCGTCAGCAAAGAAGCCATCCTCTGCTCCGGCTAAGGCGAGTGGGTCGACCCCGGCCCCGCCTCGGACCCCGGCATCCCACACCCCGAGGGAATACTCGAGACCGAGGTCGCCCTCCAGGGAGTGTGCTCCGGATCCGGATCTCCCGACCTTCGTTGGGATTCCGGCCTTTCAGGACCTCCTCCGAGCTCTTATTTCATCGGAGCTGTCGGGGGCCCTGGAAGTGTTGCAGCGAGCTTCGGTTCCGGTGGCCTCGACCTCGGAGGCCCCGGCCTCGGCGCCCTCGACCTCGGGGGCCCCGGCCTCGGCGGCCTCGGTCTCGGGTACGGTGGCCCCTTTAACCTCGGCCCCGGCTGTGCCCTCGACCTCGGGGGGGCCGCCTGAGCGGAGTGTGCGGCCCAAGGATAAGTTGCGCAGAGTGCGCCGTATTTCCTCCTCTTCCTCCTTGAGGTCTTCCCGGGACGCCTCGACCTCGGACGGGGCGCCGCTCGAGGAAGCCGAAGCGCCCGCGGGGCTCGCCTCGGAGGCGCGATCGTTCCTCGCCGCTCGGGGGCGAGGCGCTGCAGGTATCGGAGTTGCGCCTCGACAACCCGAGGCTCCTCCGATCGCCTCATGGGAAGTCTTCCCGTGCCGCCTCGCCGAGGAAGTGGGAGAGTGCCCCCCGGACCCCGGGGTCCTCACCCAAGGGTTCTTCGAGGCGGAGAAATTCTCCTTCCCCCTCGAGGGCCTTGGAAAGAGAATCCTGGGGCTCGGGGTCGGCCAGGGATCCTCATTATTCCCATGAGGCCTCTCCCCTCTCCTCGGTGGGGAGGTCGAGAACCCCGTCCCCTCCAGCCAGGCCGTCCTCATTTTCCACTTTTGTTCAGGACATGGCCCGAGCCCTGGGGTTGGATCTTATGGTCGGTTCTCAATATTCTAAAGAATTTTTGGAGGAGCAAGACCTTCCCACTCCTCCTAGGGAGGTGCCTAGGCTCCCCCTCAACAGAGTCCTCCTGCAGACCTGGTTGAAGAATTTGTCGAACCCTCTTACAGTCACGTCGGTACCTTCTAAAATGGAAGCGAAGTATAGGACTGTGCCCCCTAAAGGGTTTGAAAAGGCGCAGCTCTCCCACCAGTCTCTTCTGGTGGAGTCTGCCCTTAAGAAATCACAGCCCTCACGGGTTTCTGCGGCGGTTCCACCCGGCAGGGAGGGGCGGACCCTGGACAAGTTTGGCCGTCGCCTCTATTCAAATTCCCTGATGGCCACCAGGGTTCTAAATTATGCCTTCACCTTTTCCTCCTATTTGCGTGGCATGGTGAAGGACCTTCCTCAATATCGAGACTCCTTACCGGACTCCAAAAGAGCAGGATTTGATAAGTTTATGTCCAACCTGTCTCAATTGCGGTTGTACCTCTTTCATGCGGTGTACGATGCATTTGAGCTGGTTTCGAGGGTGTCGGCCTTCGCAGTGGCCATGCGCCGTCTGGCCTGGCTTCGCACCCTCGATATGGACCCAAACCTGCAGGAACGTCTTGCAGACTTGCCTTGTGTGGGGTCCGAGTTATTTGATGAGTCCTTAGATGCGGCGACCAAGCGGTTGTCGGAGC
Organism: Geotrypetes seraphini; assembly: GCF_902459505.1. Taxonomy (NCBI): domain Eukaryota; kingdom Metazoa; phylum Chordata; class Amphibia; order Gymnophiona; family Dermophiidae; genus Geotrypetes; species Geotrypetes seraphini. Next base: position 158,797,923 of record NC_047085.1, read on the forward strand.
AGGAGCGCTCGTTAGCATCCCTGGTCCGCCCCAAACCTAGGCCCCCGCCGCAGAAACCTTTCCGTCCTCCGCCGCGCCGATACCCTCAGAAGTCGACTCCGGCTTTTTCGAGGCCGCCTCCGAGACGTCCGTCTCAGCGAGGCAGAGGGGGACAATCCCAAGCTCCGGCGCAGGGTCCTTCTAAACCCGCGCCTTCCTTTTGACGGGCTGAGCGGACGGGGCGGGTTCCCCTCCGCGAAATCTCAGGAACCCCTTCCCATCGGGGGGCGTCTCCGGTTCTTCTACATGGCATGGACCGAGATAACATCAGACGCTTGGGTGCTCCGGACCGTCTCCGAGGGCTACTCGCTCAACTTTGTGTCCACACCACCGGATCATCCCCCAAGGGTTGCCTCTTGCAATCAAGCGCAACTTCCGATCCTTCTGGCCGAGGCCAGGGCTCTGTTGGAGCTTCGGGCGGTCGAACCGGTCCCCGAAGACCAGCGGGGTACGGGGTTTTACTCCCGTTACTTTTTGGTCCCAAAAAAGACCGGGGACCTACGCTCCATACTGGACCTCAGGAAGCTCAACAAATTCCTGGTCCGGGAGAAGTTTCGAATGCTGTCTCTCCCGGTTTTATATCCTCTCTTGGAGGGAGGGGACTGGATGTGCTCCCTCGACTTGAAGGAAGCATACACCCATGTTCCGGTGCATCCCGCCTTCCGAAGATTTTTACGATTCCAGGTGGGAGACCTGCACCTTCAGTACAGGGTCCTGCCCTTCGGCCTGGCCTCGTCCCCTCGAGTCTTCACGAAGTGCATGGTGGTGGTCGCGGCAGCCCTGAGGTCTCGTGGGCTTCATGTATTCCCTTACCTGGACGATTGGCTCATCAAAGCCCCGACCAGGGAGGGGGTTATCTCGGCGACCCGACAGTCTATCGCCTCCCTGCAGAGCCTCGGGTTCGAGATAAACTTTCCAAAATCACAGTTATACCCGGCCCAGTCTCTTCAATTTATAGGCGCAGTGCTGGACACTGTGCGCCTGCGCTCGTATCTCCCGCCCCCGCGGTTGGAAGCCTTGGTGCGGATGGGCAGTCAGGTCTCTCAACTGTCGGTGGTGTCGGCCCAGCGCATGATGATGCTGCTCGGCCACATGGCGTCGACGGTCCACGTCACTCCGTTCGCCAGGCTGCACCTGAGGATTCCTCAGTGGACCCTAGCTTCCCAGTGGCGTCAGGAGTGCGATCCGGTGTCTCGTCTCATTGCGGTGACTCCGCTTTTGCGGAAATCGCTGCGTTGGTGGACCGACTCTTCCAATCTGTCCAGGGGTTTACTGTTTCTCACCCCTCCTTTTCGCAAGGTTCTGACCACAGACTCCTCGGAGTACGCGTGGGGAGCCCACATCGACGGTCTTCGAACGCAGGGCCTGTGGTCTGCCGAGGACCGTCGGTGTCACATCAACGTGCTAGAACTTCGTGCCATCTTTCTGGCGGTTCGAGCGTTCGTCCACATACTGCAAAATCAGGTAGTCCTCGTCCGCACGGACAACCAAGTGGCGATGTACTATGTGAACAAGCAGGGTGGAACGGGTTCTTGGCCCCTCTGCTCGGAGGCTCTTCGCCTTTGGGAGTGGGCGGTCTCCCGGAACATCTTCCTTCGGGCGGTCTACATCCAGGGAGAACAGAACTGTCTGGCAGACAAACTCAGTCGACTTCTGCAGCCGCACGAGTGGACTCTACACTCCGGAGTCCTACGCGAGGTTTTCGATCGCTGGGGAACGCCGCAGGTGGATCTGTTTGCCTCTCCGGAGACCCGCAAACTGCCCCTGTATTGTTCTCGGATGTACTCCCGGGACCGTCTGGAGGCAGATGCCTTCCTTCTCGATTGGGAAGGGAGGTTCCTGTATGCGTTCCCTCCCTTTCCTCTGATCATGCGAACGTTAGTACATCTCAAATCGTCCGCTGCCACGATGATTCTCATTGCGCCTCGGTGGCCGCGTCAGCACTGGTTCTCCCTGCTGCTTCAGCTCAGTACCAGGGAGCCTCTACTTCTGCCTGTGTTTCCTTCTCTGCTGTCTCAGAGTCAAGGATCCATGTTGCATCCCAATCTGCAGTCATTACACCTGACAGCTTGGTTTCTTGCTCCTTAACTTCGCCCGATCTGTCTCAGTCTGTGAGGGAGGTGTTGGAAGCCTCCCGCAAGATTTCGACTAGGCTTTGTTATTCGCAGAAATGGACCAGGTTTTCCACCTGGTGTTCGTCTTTTCACCTGGATCCGGTTTCGGTTCCGGTGTCCTCGGTTTTGGAATATTTATGTCACCTGTCGCACTCTGGTCTGAAAACCACTTCTGTGCGTGTTCATCTTAGTGCTATTTCTGCTTTCCATCAACATCTGGATGGGCGTCCTCTGTCGATCCATCCTTTGGTGACACGCTTCATGAAAGGGTAATCAGGGTTTGTCCCCCTCTTAAGCCTCCTTCAGTCGTGTGGGATTTGAATGTGGTTTTAGCTCAACTGATGAAACCTCCTTTTGAGCCACTCAACAAGTCTCTTTTGAAATTTCTAACTTGGAAGGTGATTTTTCTGATTGCCCTCACATCCGCTAGGCGGATTGGGGAGTTGCAAGCTTTGGTTGCGGACCCTCCTTTCACTGTCTTCCATCATGACAAGGTGGTTCTCCGCACCCATCCTAAATTTTTACCTAAGGTTGTTTCTGATTTCCACCTCAATCAGTCCATTGTCCTTCCTGTGTTCTTTCCTAAGCCCCACTCCCATCCTGGCGAGACGGCGCTTCACACGCTTGACTGTAAGAGGGCGTTGGCATATTACCTTCAACGCACCAGGTCTCATAGGAAGGTTCCTCAATTGTTTTTGTCCTTCGATCCTAATCGATTAGGGCATCCTGTTTCCAAGCGCACTCTGTCTAACTGGTTAGCTGCTTGTATTTCTTTTTGCTATGCTCAGGCTGGACTTCCGCCCCCGGGCCGAGTCACGGGGCATAAGGTCCGAGTGATGGCAGCTTCGGTTGCTTTCCTCCGATCCACTCCTATGGAGGACATCTGTAAAGCTGCCACCTGGTCTTCGGTTCATACGTTCACCTCCCACTACTGTCTGGACACTTTGTCCAGAAGCGACGGCCGGTTTGGCCAGTCGGTGTTACGTAACCTGTTTTCCTGAATTGCCATCCTCCCACCTGCCCTTTTTTGGTTGGCTTGGAGGTCACCCACATGTGAGAATATCATGCCTGCTTGTCCTGGGATAAAGCACAGTTACTTACCGTAACAGGTGTTATCCAGAGACAGCAGGCATATATTCTCACAACCCGCCCGCCTCCCCGGGGATGGCTTCTTTGCTAGTTATGGAACTGAGGACCACGAGGTGGGATGCGCCCTCTAGTGGGCGAGAAGGCATGCACATGCGTGGTGCAGTGTGCAAACTTGAAACTTCTAGCAAGTTTGCTTGAAAAGCTGTCCGCGCTGGGGCTCCATAGATGACGTCACCCACATGTGAGAATATATGCCTGCTGTCCCTGGATAACACCTGTTACGGTAAGTAACTGTGCTTTCTCAACTGACAGAGCATCCGAGAAATATGTTACAGGGCTGGCATAGACATGGAGCAATGCTTTTTGTTTTTAAATGTTTGCACCAAGTGTGTGTGTCTCATTTCTTGCAACCCCTCCCTCTAGCCTGGTCTATCAAACCTGAAATCTTTGTCAGAAGCACAATAACATGCTGACTGGGCCAATCCAAAGCCTTTCCTCTGCTGCATCATGCCCCTCTGACATAACTTCCTGTTAATACTTGTATAGGACAGTGTTCTTCAACCACCGGTCCTTGGACCAGTGCCGGTCCACAGAAATTTCCTGCCGGTCCACAGGGCTAGCGTGTGCATCAGGCCCAAAACAGTGTTCTTCAACCGCCGGTCTACGGTGCGATCGATGCGGCGTTATCTTCGAGCCAGCTCCCTCTTCCTAACTGATTCAGTGCACAAAGCCACGGGCTGTGGCTCCTATGGGCATCCTGTGTCTGAATCGGAAGCCTTCTCTCTGACGTTGCAATATCGGAGGGAAGGCTTTCAGATGAGGCAAGGTGCAATTAGTACTATTATGGGGGCGGGGTCTGGCGCACGACTTGGCCCAGTGTTCTTCAATCTCCGGTCCACGGACCGATGCCGGTCCACAGAATAATTTTTTTATTTCTGCCGGTCCCTAGGTGTAAAAAGGTTGAAAAACACTGGTATAGGACATAGCAGAGAAAAGGCTCTGAGTTATTGTTATTGCTGCCAAAGAATTTGAGGTTTGATGAACTGGGGTTGTTTGGGGGGGGGGGGGGGAGACACACACCAGAGTACAGATGAGATAACTAGGGAGCGAGGGGGAGGTGTTAGACCATAGAGAGTGAGTATATGAGAGATGTTGGACTGCAGGGTATTGGGGGGGGAGGGTGAATGAGGCTACATGGATCTAGATGCCATGCTCTTTCCTGGGTTGCGTATTAGCATTCTTTCACTTTTAGTGTGTGGTTTTGCCACCTATACAGCCCAGAAAAAGTGTAATTGGGGCTTGTGTAGTTGCATCTTCTGCTGCCAGACTGGGCTTCCTGCAGTTGCTGCCCTGCTGTGAACATTGAAATTGTACTTTTTGGGGGAGAGGGGAGAGGCTAAAGAAGTGGGTGGTAGATGGCTGAGTTCCCATAGGAGCAATCCCTCTCTGAGAAAGTGAGCCATGTAGGGGTTGGTGGAGTTACTCCTGCTGAGTCAGAGGGGTAGGGCTCAGGCAGGGAGGTGATTAAATAGATGAGGTAGTACAGATGAGGGAGGCCCCAAGAGAGTGAAACTGAGGCTATAGGAGTGAGGGAAGTACCAGGGAATAAAAGTAGCCAGAACTTAGTAGTTTCCTTGAGGTGAGAAACTGTTTAATTCTCAGCCTCCAGAAGTTGATCTTACTGTATATGTACAGAAGACTGATAAGGTATGAGAGGAGCTTGCAGAATATTAGTTGCAACAATGTTTGGGCCTGATGGGCCTGACTAGGAGCCAGCCTTATGAAGAATATTGACTGGGATTTTATTATGAGCGAGAGAGGTTTTACTATTGCTGGATTAAAACCTATGAAATAACAGGTTTGTACATGCTGCAAACATGCTTGCAAACACAATTTCTATTGCAATAGGTGTGTCATTCTGGATGGATGGGTAATATCCCTATACTTGTGAGCCATGCAAAAGAAATCAACTCCTGCATTTGAATTCCCCCCCCCTTCTTTACTAGAGGGCTCTGCTGCCCCCTTCAGTTTTTCTTCTACGCACGAACTGGTAGGAGACTATCTCCTCTGTTCTGTATATAAATTTATTTTTACAGTCTTTTTGCATAGTTTTTGACAGCTTTTGGTGCTTAGAGCTCACCACTTTGAGGGTCAAGCTCTACCTGTGTGGAGGAGAAGCAGATTGAAGTCAGAAGCTGGTAGGCCAATCACTAATGTTGTACCTGTTAGCCAGCCTGCGGAAACTTTTGTGGAGCTTGGGGTCCAGTCCTCTACTAGCTTTGCTCACCTACTGGGTTGCAGGGACTTGAGTGCAGGTTGTAAGGCATTTGTAGAGGGCTCAGTGGGGTTCCACAGGGTGCCGACTGCATTTCACCTCCCCCTTTTATGTGCACGGATCCTTGGGGATTAGAAGCTTTCAAATTCCGGTCTGACTGGCTGCCTAAAGATTGAGTTGGAAGAGTGGTCCATTTGAGACAATAATTTCTTCTCCCATATCCAGCTACTCTAAGAGCTGAGGCAGACTGCAGCACATACACAGCACAGTAAAACTGTTACAGCCTATGAAGAATCACCTCTTCCATTCAAGGGACAAATGATTCCCCCTTTTTACCAAACCGCGAAAGCTGTATACTGTTCTGACGCTGATTGGCACTAAAATCCACTTTTGTGGTTTTGTAAAAAGGAGGGGGGATGTTTGGAAAGGGATTGTACAATCTGATGACCAACATGACAGATCATCAGCCAAAATCTCTACCTGACAGCAGACCACGAACCTCTAGAGCAGTGTATCTCAAACTGTGTGCACACTGCAGCTCACTGGGGAGGAGGAGAGACACTGGCGCCAGCTGACTGCCTATAGGACATGCCTCTCATGGCGAAAGGCACGACCTGTAGGCAATCAGTGGGCGCCAGAAGCTATTCTTTTCTCTGGCCCTGTTCCCTTCTGGCACCCCCCCACTGGCATCTCAGGGCTCGCCTGGAGGGCCTTCACACACATGCGGACATTGACATGATGATGCCACGCATGCGTGTAATGTCATCACGGCGATATCCGTGCACGTCCGGGTTCCTCGAGCCACGGCCACTACCTTTAGTGTGCCACGGGACACTGCTCTATAGGCTCCAGGCAGTCTAATTTTTATGGCTCTAGGCACTTTCAGAAGTACTCAGGAGGAGCCTCTTCTCAGTGATCCTTTTAGAGAGCCAGAGATTCTCAGATCCCAGGTGGAGCCAAACCTCTATTCTCATTCCGCTACAACATCAAATAAAGCACAATGACGTCAGGTCCAGACCAGTTCCACTGAAGATAGGGGGATGGCTATTAAGAGTATTCAGAGACCTGGGCACAGATCTCATCAGACCATTGTGTACTGGAGTTTGTTCAGATTGGTTGCAAGCTGAAATTCGACTGAGCCTTTTCCCTACCTGCCCTCCCGCAGCACAGTCGACCGGAAGTCTTCCCGATGTGAGCGCTGATGTCGGAGGGAGGGCTTAAGCAAAGTCCTCCCTCCCTCTGACATCAGCGCTGACATCGGGAAGACTTCCGGTCGACTGTGCTGCGGGAGGGCAGATAGGGAAAAGAAGACCAAGTGGCTGCAAACTTATGTCATTGTTCTGCACGATCTTCACAACCGAGGCCTCCAATTCACACTGGTGATCCCGGCAAAGCTGCGTGTGTGACAGGATGGCAGGGCAATTACCCTTGCCAAGGTGAAGGAAGCCAGGGCAGTTATGGAGCGGCTTCCTGCCCAATTTACTGCTTTTAAGACTCTGTGCGGCCTGATGGACGACTTCTGTCTTTCCTGTGGGGAATGGAGTGGACCTTGCCGGGGACGCCTCGCTGGGCACAGGGTTTTGGCCCCATGTTTGCTGTGGCCTGCTGGGGCTCCTACCGTCCTGACCCCTGTGCACCTGCATTTTCCTGGACTGTATGCTGTTTGCTGGAGGACATTGCAGGGGCCGGGGGGGGCCTTCACTCTGTGAGAACTCCAATCTGCTTTGGCTATCGGCTCTCTGCCTGTGGCCCAATTTGACTGGGGTCTTGCTGGGCTCTCTAGTTTGGTTTTGCAGTTGTGTTCTTGGATGGAATGCAGAAATGTGTTGTTTTTTTGGCTGGGGAGGAGGTCCTCTCTGGGTGGGCTGGGGAAGTGCATATGGGATTGTATGCTGGGGGAGGCATGCTCTGGGGGAGGGTGGGTGGGTGGGGGTATGGCTATGGTATGTCTGGTGTGGGGGGTATGCCTGTGTATGTTTGTGGGGTGTGTGGGGAGGGTGGGTGTAGGAGTGGGATGAGGTACCAGGGGCATTGTGGTTGGTAGCACATACTCAATCTGCGGTGGAGTTTAGCTGGGCATCCAGATAGTCTGTGGTTATGGCTGATTTGAAAGTGACTACGCTTAATGTGAATGGAGTCAAGTCTCCCATTAAGCGTTCATGGATATTGACTCATCTCATGAAGCTTGGTACTGATATAGCATATTTGTAAGAGACCCACCTTTCTCATAGTAACATAGTAGATGACGGCAGATAAAGACCCGAATGGTCCATCCAGTCTGCCCAACCTGATTCAATTTAATTTTTTTTCTTTTTTCTTAGCTATTTCTGGGCGAGAATCCAAAGCTTTATCCGGTACTGTGATTGGGTTCCAATTGCCGAAATCTCTGTTAAGACTTACTCTAGCCCATCTACACCCTCCCAGCCATTGAAGCCCTCCCCTGCCCATCCTCCACCAAACGGCCATACACAGACACAGACCGTACAAGTCTGTCCAGTAACTGGCCTAGTTCAATATTTAATATTATTTTCTGATTCTAAATCTTATGTGTTCATCCCACGCTTCTTTGAACTCAGTCACAGTTTTACTCTCCACCACCTCTCTCGGGAGCGCATTCCAGGCATCCACTACCCTCTCCGTAAAGTAGAATTTCCTAACATTGCCCCTGAATCTACCACCCCTCAACCTCAAATTATGTCCTCTGGTTTTACCATTTTCCTTTCTCTGGAAAAGATTTTGTTCTACGTTAATACCCTTCAAGTATTTGAAGGGTATTAGATCGAGCATGCCAAGCTGCTGAGGGGTTGGGTAGGGGAAGTCTACTCTTTTACCTTCAGTGGGAGGCAAAGGGGTGTTGCCATCTTAATGCATAAGAGATTGCCGTTTACTCTACATCAGTGGTTGGCAAACCATGGCTCGCGAACCGCATGTGGCTCTTTATCCACTTGAGTGTGGCTCGCGGCTCAGCTTCAACCGCCGGTCCGCAGAAATTTTCTACCGGTCCACAGGGCCGGCACCTCCATCGGGCCCAAGAGATTGTTCAGTAGCCACCGGTCTTCGGTGCGATCAATGCGGCATCTTTGGGCTGGCTCCCTGAGTGCTGCAGTGCACAAAGCCATGGGAAAAGGCTCCTACCCGCAGCCTGCGCCTAACCCAGAAGCCTTCTCTCTGATGTCGCAAAGTCAGAAGGAAGGCTTCCAAATGAGGTATGGGACACGTGCGAGGAGCCGCTTCCCACAGCTTTGTGCAATGCAGCACTTGGGGAGCCAGCCCGAAGACCCAGCGTTGATCGCACCATGGACCAGCCTGAAGCTAAACAGGGGGGACAGGCTAGAAAGCAAGACACATGGAGGGAGAGAGACAACAACGGTAGAGGAAATGCTTTTATTTAGTGATTTTGCATCTGCTGTTTGTTCAGGAAGAAATGCACTTGTTTGGTTTTCTCTGGGGGTTGTACTGCTTGAAGAGTCTTGCATCTTAGGGTTTGTTTGAATGTTAGTACTTTTAGTTTTTGGTCCTGCATTTGCATAGGGTTATCTGTTTTCTGGTAGAAATGTTGAAAAGCATACAGTATGCTTTCTGTATTTTAATTTTGTGGTTAACCATTATGTGTTGTTAATACGATTATATTGTATGCGTGTATATATGAAAAATGGATCGAAAAAATGGTGTTACAATTAGTACTATTATGGGGGGTGGGGTCTGGGGTGGAGATGGGAAGATTGGTCAGCCCAGCGCTTCAGCATCCTCTTTACCGGGAAGGGAAGCATGGAGAGCTCAGAACTTGGCTGCAGCCTGTTCCCCGATTGCGGCATCAGTGGCAGCCTGTTCCCCATGGCGGTGGCTTGGGGGAGGGCAGTGAGAAAGAAAGAAAGAAATGGGGGCAGAGAGAGAGAAAGAAAAGGGCAGGGTGAAAAAGAAAAAGTTGGGGAAGGGAATGAAGTCTGGACCAACTTTATGGAAAAATAAGTCTCCAGACAACAAAGGTAAAAAACGGAATTTAATGACTAAAATATATTAGCTTTGGGAAATGTATATAGCAGATGTTTTTTTTTGTGTTCAAAAGAAAAGGAAATGCATTTCTGGTTTTATTTCTACAGTGTTGTAGTACTTGCTGACCCTTGCTGTGACTGGTGGGGACCCCCAAGCACCGCCAGCAGAGGACCTCCTCTATAGACGGCCAGAGCTCCCCTCCACCAAGCACAGCAGTCACTGGCAGCATTCATGAGCCACTGAGGTGCCAGCATCTGTGCCAAGCTTGGCAAAAGGGACCCCCGGCCAACTGCGAAGGAAGTCCTCAGCTGACAGCTTGGGGGTTCTCATCAGCTGAGTGTTTATATTTTATATTTACACATTAGAGGCTCTGGTAGAAACCCGTTTACAAAGTATGTATTCTTCCCAATTAATATTTCCAAATTAATAAAGTCTTTTTGCTTATTTGTAAATGGGTTTCTACAAGAGCCTTTAATTCAGTAGCATAATTAAATGAAATAACTATTTCTGAAGTTTATAGGGATGGGCGGGGACGGAGGGGATTCCTCGTGGGGACGGAGGGGATTCCTCACGGGGACGGGTGGGGACGGAGGGATTCCTCCCGGAGAAGGGTGGGATTCCTCGTGGGGACGGGTGGCATTTTGGCGGGGACGGGTGGTATTTCTGTCCCCGCGCAACTCTCTAGCTGGAACATAGGAGGGGGGGGGTGAGAAGAGACAGAATTGCTAGATCATGCTTGACATGGTGTAACCATGTGGGAAAGGCCATGGTGATTTACAAGGAAATGAGTGACAGGAGAATGGTGAATATAGAGCAGTGGTTCCCAAACCTCTCTTGGGGAACCCGAATTAGTCAGATTTTCAGGATATCCACAATACATATTAATGTGAGATTTACATTCACCTCCTTCACTACATGTAGATATTTCATATGAATATTCACTGTGGATATCTTAACCTGAATGGCTGAAGGTTGCCCCAGCTAGTTAGAATCGGAGCAGGAGCTTGCTTCACTATTCTAGAATAGTTGCACACACTGAAGCTAGTAATTAGCAAAACCAGATATACTGATATCGCTATTTGAGTGAATCTGTGAACTTTAAACACCCAACACCCCCAAATTACAGGCGTCTAATGGGGTATGAATATCATCATAAGTTCCGCAGGATCTCATGTAAGACTATTTAACTGATCAAATGCTGTAGTGTAGAATATATGAGAAAATCAGCAAAAAAAGCAAAAGTACTTAGCTTTGTCCCAACTGGAGCCCTGCCGTTTTCCTATTTAAAGCTTAATCAGAGGTTAGTAAACTTTTGCGTTCTGATATCAACAATTCAGCATTTTGATTGCCTTCACCTATTAAAAGATATCAAATAAAGAAGTTTTGTTCAAAGCCTGCATTTCTTGTCCCTAAATAATATTACATTGACCTTGTTAAAACATTTAACAGTGATTGTTGACGCTACTGGAGCATACAGCATTTATAGTGTCATTTATCATATTGTGATATTAAAATACCTCCAAACTGAAAATTAGAAAATTTTTTTTTTTTAATTCTTTATTCATTTTCAAATTGAACAGCAAGTGCACAAAAGAATATACTATACAAGTTATTTCACAATAGCACATTAATCTCTACCACATAATATTCTAGTGATATAATAACCCCCCCAACCACCCATCCTTTCTCACATTTTCAGTAAGAATAAACACACATATTATATAGCATATTGTAACATATTATGTATAAATTATTCCTAACTCCCTCCTCCCTTTAGTGTGCTAACAAGAAAAAAAACAACACAAAAAGAAAAGGAAATGAGAAGAACTAGAAACATTTAAAAACCTTATTACTTTTAAGATCAATTTTCCACGTTTGTAATAAGTTCAGAACTTACCAAACTAATGCCTGCTAAAATTCTTAGGGCTTCTGACATTGTAGGGTGGCCAGCTGCTTAATGCTGTTGTTTTCAAAATGGTGGCAGTTTTTCAAAAGAACGCCGTCATTTCACCCTATCGGTGAATGACATGTCATTCCCAGTTCGAGAAAATTATACTAGTGCCTCGCTCCTGAATCATCTTAATAAATTTCTATCATTGTGCTGTGCATAAATTTCTTTAACAAATATTTCTTATTAAATCTCCATTGCGTTTTAAATTCATAAATTGATGGCAATGCATTTTTAAATGCGTAATTTTGATTCATATTGTATTCCAATAAAAACTATGCTGTACAAATGCTCTTTTAGAAAGAACATATTTCTTATTTTGTTATTATAGTTGGATTAAAATAATTCAACAGGTTATAAAAAGTCTTGAAAAATGCTATGAAAAAAAGAAATATCTAATGCACTGATGAAGCTGAAAAAAATAAATAAATAAATAACCTAGAGTGAATTTGCTTAATCGGTTTCAGAACTTGTGACAAACTGTTGAAGATCCCGTTGATGTTATGACAAAAGCAAAATGAGCCATTTACAGTGATGAATGTTAATTAAGTTATGATTCCTTTTTCTGTAATGACTTATAAGGAAGTGCTTTTTCTTAAGCCTTGAAGCAAGAAGTTCTGCTTTTTCTTTTGGAAGATTTTGATCACGAATAAGATCATTGAGCTCTGCTTGTGTAAAGGTCTCTAGTTCTGAATCTTCATCATTCACATTATCAGGATCAGATAATGGATTGTGATCAGCTGCTGCATCATCATCACATTCATCATCATGTTCCACAGAAGCAAGTCCATCTTGTGGAGGTACAGGAACAGGCAGTGAGTCATCATGAGGAACATGCCTAATAGCAGACTCCAGAGTAGGACATATAATTTTGTGCTTAGTTTTAGCTGAGAATCTACTTGTGTTCAGAAGGCAAAAGTAGCAATCTTTAATATGGTCTCATGGTTCTCTCCAAATCATTGAGATTGCAAATGACATTGCTGCCTTTTGTCGATTGAGCCCATCATGTAGTCCGTTGGAACAACTGTTACAGATGATATATGGAGCCCAAGACTTATCCTGGTCACCCAGTGGACAGCTAAAGTACAATTTGTAACCTCTTCAGATCTACGGTAATGGGCGATGTTGTGCTTTTGTCGTGAATGAACCACAGACTTAACAGAAACTATCTGGATGATTAGTACAATGTCTTGGCATAATAAAGACTTATATAATCACCGTCTGTAGGATAAAAATACAAAGACAACTGTTGTTAACCCTCCTTATAAGTTTATCCTATAAATGCATGATATATCGCCCAATTAATGTTTATGATTGTATATAATGAGCCTCATTGCAAAAATGTGACGTGCTAGTAAAAAATTATACACAGATTTGAAATCAGTGTGAACAATACTATAAAACCCACCCAACATTAACTCTGATGAAAATGTATTCTATTTGCTTTCTTAGCTGCCACCATACATTTGAGCTGAGAGTTTCAACATATTCTCAACGATGACACCTAGATCCTTTTCCTGGGCAGTGACTCCTAATGGAACCCTGCATCAAGTAGCTATAGTTAATGTTCCTCTTTCCCTTTTGCTCACATTAAACATCATCTGCCCAGTCTCCCAGTCCTCTTGCAATTTTTCACTTGACTTGCCATTCCTTGTGCTGTTTACAATTATTTTCAATGTTCTTAGCAAAGACCAGCTTCCAAGTTTTTTTGAATTGCACACGGTACTTAAAACTTAGCTTAGATGACTTAAACAATGAAGGTGAATATCAGTTTCTGGGGAATAACCTCATTATTTCAGGTTTTCACCTGGGTATGTCCCACAGATAGAGTGCATAGAAAGTATACTGTGGGTTTTACCCAAAAACATTATTTCTAATCACCAACATATTTTATTTTTTCAAAAAAGTGCCCTGTGCATAAAAACTTTTAAAACATTTCATATAAGCATCACTGTGATTCCTTAATAGAATAAATAGAAAAAAGTAGCAACCATCTATTTAAAACGTTGCTTAAACTTATCTGGAGATGATAGCAGCTGTTCAAATCATCAAAGGTGCTTTAGCTGAATGCCCTACAGAGACTCCCTGTTTCGTGTCCTTCCTCAGGGACATGCTCAGAAGTTCAACCCGCTGCCATCAAAAGACCACCATCTCTGAAGTGCCGTGACTGGAAGCTGGTCTTTGCTAAGAACATTGATAGGTTGTGGACCCCTTCTTACATTTAGCAAAAGTTTGGACTAATTTGGATTTACAATTATTTTCAGTCAGATCTTTCTTCCACTTTCTGAAGGATTCTCTTTTAGCTCTGAAGGATTCTCCTTCACCTCACTTGTTAACCACACCAGATGCCATTTGTTCTTCCTTTTTTTTTTAATATAAATGGAATATATCTAGTTTGGGCTTCCAGGATGGTATTTTTGAATAACATTTTCACCTGATGTAAATTTTTAACCTTTGCAGCTGCTCCTCTAAATCTCTTTTTTATCATTCTCCATATGTTATCATAAAGTCCTTTTTTATTTTTTTTTAAGTTAAATGGTATTGTATTGGTTTCAGTTTCAGATTTATTGGATTTCCTGTGAAAGACAATCATTTGAAACAGAAGGTTAGTGGGGAAAGGAAAGAATTAGTATGAATAAAAGTAAATATCTGAGAGGGAGAGCACAAAAAGATGGCTGGTTGACTACTCCAGAATACATGATCATGGTGCAGGGTGGGGAGAGAATGGATTAATTTCCAGAATTGAGAGGAAATGCCAGAGAAATAATATAATTTAAGCTGAGGTTTGAATTTAGAAAAGGATCGTTTAAGCCTCAAAGAGGGAGGGCATTCCACAGGTTTGAGCTGGCTACACCAAAGCACAAATATCTAGTACCTGAATGTAAACTTCTTAGGCTATAACGATATAGAAATACTAAAAATAAATATATAATGATGTCTATACTCTAGTTTATTTACAAGTGTAATGCTTGGATGTTGTAATTAAAAATTTGCATTAAAAACACTTTATTTATTTATTTTTTAAATCTTTATTCCTTTTTATTTCTTTCAACACGTGTACAGTATTATTACAATTAATTTACATAACACACTTGGCATTCTTAAACAATATTATTATACATGTTTTTATTTCCCCCACCTCCCACCCTTTTCCATATCAATAAAATATTCCTTCCAAATTTATATATAATTATACATCCCTTTTTGATAATACAATTAATCTGAGATGAAATCTGTCTCTCCCCCCATCCTTCTTCCTCAAACACTTTAAACATTTTATTATACCCAGTAATGCACAACAATAAATATCCCATCCTATTACATATATCTCCTTATTTTTCATAACAACATATTTCCAATATTTTTCCCTCCCTATCCCTCCCATCCCATCCCATCCCATTTCTATATATTATCCCCTAAGGAAATATAATAAACTTTACTTGTTATAATATTCAATTAATGGCCTCCACACCTCTTGAAATCTTTTAAAATACCTCCTCTATCGCAAGAAATCTTTCCATCTTATACATATGACAAACTGAGTTCCACCAAAAATTACAATTCAATCTAGAACAGTCTTTCCAATTAGTTGTTATCTGTTGAATTCCCACTCCCGTAAGAATCAACAATAATTTATTGTTTGCTGTAGATATTTGGCATTTGGCCCTCATACACATTCCAAAAATCACTGTGTCATAGGATAAAGCCACATGACTCTCCATCAACATATTAACTTGATCCCATATTGATATCCAAAATGCCTGAATACATGGACAATAAAATAAAAGATGGTCTAGAGTTCCAACTTCAATTTTACAATGCCAGCATCTATTAGACTTAGAGCAACCTAATTTTTGTAATCTAGTAGGGGTCCAGAATGCTCTATGCAACAAACAGAACCATGTTTGCCTAATAGATGCTAACATCGTACCTTTAATTCTCCAAGACCAAATACGTGGCCATTGAGATGCATTAATCTGATGCTTAATCTCAATGCTCCAAATATCTCTTAATCCATTTTTAGACTTCTTATTCAAATAATTAGATATAATTTTATACCACTTTGCGGCCTGGTGACCTAGAAAATCTGCCTGGAAACATAAGAATTCTAAGCTGTAATGATCATTTAAAGATTTCCATTCAGGGAACCCCACCTGAATCGCCTGCTTCAATTGCAACCACTTATAACTTTGTTTTTTATTCAGACCATATTTATGTTGCAATTTTGAAAATTCAAGCATCTTACCATTATCAATTACTTCCGTTAATGATCTTATACCTGCTTTAATCCAATCTTTCCAGACAACCTTAAACCCGCCTATTTGTATCTTGGAGTTTACCCAAATAGTCTGTTGTTTTGATTTTAAAATAGAATCAGTAGTTAATTTGTCTACAAACCTTAATGTTTTCCAAGTATCCATTAATACTCTATTGTCCTTACGTATTCTAGGCACTTTTATACCAAGCAAAAGATCAAGCCTAAGTGGAAAGATAAGTGATCTCTCCACCCTTAACCACTCTGGTAATTGTTCCAAAAGCTCTGGGAGGACCCAATACATACCTTGGCGCATGATATAGGCCTGATGATACCTATAAAAATTGGGAAAATTTACCCCACCCTCCTCAATTGGTCTTTGCAAAGACACTAAAGCCACTCTTGCAATTTTACCCAGCCAAATAAATTTAACCAGAATACTATTTAATTTTTTATAGAAAGACCCCTGAAAAAACACTGGTATCATTCCCAAAGGATCTGCAAAAGTTAGAGGAATGGTCTAATGCCTGGCAACTAAAATTCAATGCAAAGAAATGCAGAGTAATGCATTTGGGGATTAATAATAGGAAGGAACCGTATATGCTGGGAGGAGAGAAGCTGATATGCACGGACGGGGAGAGGGACCTTGGGGTGATAGTGTCCGAAGATCTAAAGGCGAAAAAACAGTGTGACAAGGCAGTGGCTGCTGCCAGAAGGATTCTGGGCTGTATAAAGAGAGGCGTAGTCAGTAGAAGAAAGAAGGTGTTGATGCCCCTGTACAGGTCATTGGTGAGGCCCCACTTGGAGTATTGTGTTCAGTTTTGGAGACCGTATCTGGCGAAAGACGTAAGAAGACTTGAGGCGGTCCAGAGGAGGGCGACGAAAATGATAGGAGGCTTGCACCAGAAGACATATGAGGAGAGACTGGAAGCCCTGAATATGTATACCCTAGAGGAAAGGAGAGACAGGGGAGATATGATTCAGACGTTCAAATACTTAAAGGGTATTAACGTAGAACAAAATCTTTTCCAGAGAAAGGAAAATGGTAAAACCAGAGGACATAATTTGAGGTTGAGGGGTGGTAGATTCAGGGGCAATGTTAGGAAATTCTACTTTACGGAGAGGGTGGTGGATGCCTGGAATGCGCTCCCGAGAGAGGTGGTGGAGAGTAAAACTGTGACTGAGTTCAAAGAAGCGTGGGATGAACACAGAAGATTTAGAATCAGAAAATAATATTAAAGATTGAACTAGGCCAGTTACTGGGCAGACTTGTACGGTCTGTGTCTGTGTATGGCCGTTTGGAGGAGGATGGGCAGGGGAGGGCTTCAATGGCTGGGAGGGTGTAGATGGGCTGGAGTAAGTCTTAACAGAGATTTCGGCAGTTGGAACCCAAGCACAGTACCGGGTAAAGCTTTGGATTCTCGCCCAGAAATAGCTAAGAAGAAAAAAAAAAAAAAAAAAATTTTAAATTGAATCAGGTTGGGCAGACTGGATGGACCATTCGGGTCTTTATCTGCCGTCATCTACTATGTTACTATGATAGCAAACCACAGGCAAAATCATCATTTTAACAGTTTGTACTCTTCCCCACCAGGACAAATTTAAAGGATTCCATTGCTCACACAACTCTGTAACTTTTTGTAATAAAAATTTTTCATTTATTCTCATTGTCTCTTCAAGTGTTTTATTCAGCCAAATACCTAAGTACTTTATTCCATCCTCTTTCCATATAAAAGGGAAATAATCAAGTATACCTTTTGTACAATGCACATTTAAAGGTAAAATCTCTGATTTAGTCCAATTTATTTTGTATCCTGAGAATTTTCCAAATGTATCTATGACCTTTAGTAGACATGGGATTGTTGTTTCCAGATTCCTCAAATGAAGCAAGATGTCATCTGCATAAGCAGATACTTTATATTCCACTCCAGCACATGGAATACCCTGTATGTCCTTTGCCTGTCGAATAGCTAATAATAAGGGTTCAAGAACTATATCAAAGAGCAAAGGAGATAATGGACAACCTTGTCTAACTCCCCTCTGCAACTTAAAAGCATCCGAAAAATTATTATTTATATATAAGCGAGCAGTTGGGGAGCTGTATTAAAAACACTTTAAAATTCTGCTTTAAAAATTTAATAAGAAAGATAATAAAGTTAAGCACTTTTGTTCTCATGTGAATCTTGATCCTAATTGATCACATTTCATCCTAATTTTTATCATTTTTATTTACATATGCTTTTTCTTTTAGGCAATATATTGGTTCCTGAAGAGTTCAAGTTTCCTAATGCTTGCTGTGTAGGAATTGCATCTCAGACTTCTTTTAGTATGTACAATCCAACTGAACGTTGGCTGCAAGTCAGCATTGGAATACTGAGTGTTGCTGTTAATGGGGAAAAGGTAAGTTGTAATTAAATGTAAGGTAAATAATTCAAAAGGAATCAAATTTCAGTTTAGTTGGCTTTTAAATTTTTGATAACTGCTTAAACTGTAGGGTTATTGAATGAATGTTTAGTTTGGCATATTTGCATGTTTATATGTGCAATGTTTTAAGAACATAAAAATTGCCATACTGATGATCCATCCAGCCCAATATTCTGCTTCCAGCAGTAGCCAATCTAGGTTACAAATACCTGGAAGAATTCCAGCAAGCAGTTAGATTCCATGCTACTGATCCCAGGGAGATGTAGTGGCTTTCCCCATGCTTACCAATGGTTTATGGATGTTTTCTCTAGAGACTTATGTAAACCTTTTTTTAAAACCTATATATAATAACAACTGCATTTCCAGTGCAATAAGTGTGTCATTTTGGACAAGTGGGGCAACTTCTCATGGTTGCAAGCCATCTGCAGAAGGAATCCATTCCGGATTTTTTCTGTGATCCTCTTACATCACTTTGGCCTGGTTTCTCAGAGTTACCAATATAATCTGTAGCAGTTACTAAGAGTCAAAGTTTCTAGGTTCTGAGTTGAACTTGTGTTATCTGACGCTAGCAGTTGCTGTTCACTTGTTGGTAGTGGAGGTGAATGCATTTGGTTGTTGCTGCTTCCCTTTGGGCCTGTGTAACCTAGTTGTGTCCTAAACTTTTTATATTTCTAATTCCTACTCATCTGGTTCCACATCTTCTCTTGTCACTTCTCCCTTGGGTAGGATTATAGATCTTAAGGTGCTTCTGCCACTGAAGGAATATTCTCAAGAAGTGGTAGAGTCCTATAGGCATGCTCATATTCTGCTATATCTTTTTTTTTTGTGTGTGTGTGTGAGATACAGCAACCACATTTTCAATAGAGGCATTATATTTTGTATTCCTTTCTTAATTCCTTACATTCTATATGCTTTTTTAGTCATTGCTTTACATTGATCATATTGTCCATGATGATATTACTTAGATCTTTTTCTTGGGTGGTGACTTCTAAACTGGAACCTAGCATTAAATAGCTATGATTTGGATTATTCTTCCAGCGGAAACAACGAGGTAGACAGCAAGAAAACCAAGGTGTAATGAAGATAGAAAACACAACTTTATTAACAACTGTATTCCAAAATTTGATGGCTTGACATGAGTCATTTTTTGGTCTACTGACCTGCATCAGGAGCCTAATTTGCCAATGAAATCAACTTGAAAGCAAAGGTCAAGTAGGTCATAAGCAAATGCTCAAATTCAATTTGATTACCAATCTCTCTGTTGAATATAGTGCCAAACACTGTTGGGGCTGCTGTATGTTTCAAAAAAGACTAGATCTGGAGGAGCAGCCTAATGGTTGGTTGAATGAGCTGAGAACTTGAAAAACTGGGTTCATTTCCCACTGTAACTCCTTACAGTCCTGATTTTCATCAGTATAGTCCTGGTGTGGAGAGCCTTTCATGATGGCTGATATCCACAGGGGAGAGTTTGGCAGCATATGAGGAGGCATGCAAGGGGCTTGGGATTCCCAAGGCAAATCTACCTCAGGTTCAGAGACTGACCATGTTCTAGTGGATCTTTCTGAGAGAGTTTCAGAGAATGAAATGTCTTTTTATTTTTATTTTTACTTTGCATTTACAGTCTCGGAGCAATTTCAGGTGTGTGTGTGCTAGATAGCCCCCAAGGTCAGCCAGCTGTTCAGACCTTCATCTCTGTTAGATGTTACTGATTCTTTGCGGAAGTTAATTTTGGTCTCCCAGTAGGTTCCCTGTGCTCCTTGTATAATGAGTGGAATGAAAGCCTAATCTTATGTGTTTTTCTGGCATCCTGGTATAATGGTATTAGTCCCTGAGCATTGGGATGCTCCTGGAGGATCCCTCACACTAACTATGCAAGCAGCTCGGCTGTATCTGATGTTTTGACTTCTCTGATCTCAACCTACAGTTTGCTCTGAATCAGGCTATGGGCTGGAGTTTCCACTTCCAAGTCTATCCTCAGCAGACTTCCTTTTAGGAGTCAAATGTTGTTCCAAATAGGAATGGACGGTCGCATGACCAGTTTGGCAGATTGCCACTTGCCTGGCAGCAGACTGAAAACCTCTAGTGGCTCCGGGCGATCTAATTCTAGTGGTTCCAGGTGCTTTTGGCAGTCCTCAGCAGGAGCAGCCTCTCAGAGATCCTTCTAGGGATCCAGACAGAGATTCTCAGGTTCAGGTATAGCTAAGCCTCCAGTTTTTGTCCCACTTCGACCTTCAAGACAACGCAATGATGCCAGGTGTGGAGTGCTCCATCTAAAGATAAGGGGATGGCATTTGTGAAAGCCTAGGCACAGATCTTGGTAGATCATTTGGAGCAGTTACAAACTCTTAAGTTACCCAGTCCTTGATGGACTGAGTTGACGGACTTTCCTGGTGGTGCATCCAGAGAAGGCAGCAGGGTCGCAGCTACATCCAGAGGCTGTTGAATTTTCAGGTCTTAGATTTGGTGTTACCCGAAGATTCGGGCTTGAGCATATTCTCTTTATACTTCGTTGGACCCTACAATGGCTTAGATGAGTGGTGATCCCTTCTAGAACCTGCATCACATGGCAACGGTATGTTCAGTGAGAGCGGCAGCTCCAGGGGAGTTTCTGGCCTCTCTTGATTTCACAGACCCTTTTCTGATCATTCCCATATTTCCAGACCATGAAGAGTTCCTTAGGTTGTGTGTCCTGCAAAACCATTGCCAATTATTGGCTTTTCCTTTTGGGGCTGGCAACAGCACCTCGCTGGTTCATCAAGAGGCTTGTGGTAGCTACCCACCTTTGTGAGATGGGCTTGCAAGTTCAGTCATACCTGGACATCTGGCTGATGATAACTTTGCCATTCACAGAAGGAGCGCAAGCTGTGGCTCATGTGGTTTGTGTCCTGTGAATCAGGTTTATGTAGTAGATTCTGAAAGGGCCAACTGATTCAATAACAATCTCTGCTGTACTTTGGGATCCTTTTCAACATGGTAGGTGGTCATGTTTACCAGAGGCATGCAGATAGAATCCTTGCACTCAGATAACGAGTTTGTGGGGCAATCCAGCTCAGTCTGCGTAACACTACTTCCAAGTGCTGGTTTGCAGGGTGGCCACAATAGCCAAGGTCCCTGGGCGGAAGCTTGTTGGCATCCTTTGCAGAATACATTTCTATCTCTGTGATTCCCTAAAGTGGACTCACTTCATATGCCCCTGCTGTGGACACTAGTAACCTGAGCTAGGATGGACTAGTAGCTCCACCTACCAAGGGAAGTGGTCGATCAGTGGGTTACTACATAGGGCTATTTAAGAGTCCAGAGGGACAAGCTTTCAAGTCATCTTAAACAACTCTATAGTAGTGGCGTATGGAAATGGTGGCTAAGTCTGGAAGCTCACTAACTGTTAAGGTGAGTGGAGTTTTCATCATGCACCCTCGGCAGCACAGGTAGCGGGAACAGACATTCTCAAAGCCATTTTCCTCAACAACTGGACACTGAATCAGAGTGAGTGGCCGCTGCCTCCAGCAGCCTTCCAAGCCATTGTTGGTTGCTGGGATCGCCCAACTTTTGAGCGGTTGGTGACAGCAAGCCACAAAAGGGCATATAGGTTCTTCAGTTGAAGATTAGAGTTTGGAAGCGCGGGCCTGGACTCTAATCCTGCTGTTGCCGAGGAGTGTTTTTTTCTTCGTGGTCCATCATAGGCCGGGTTCTCCACAGGATTGCAATCCATCTGAGAGCCATACTGGTGGCTCCAGGTTGGCCACCCAGACCATGGAAGGCAGGCCTAGTGTGTTGTCTTACAGGCGCAGGTCTTGCACTAAGAGTACATCCAAAACTACTTCTCAGGGACCAGTTTGTCATGGCAGGTCTGGAGCACTTCACTGTTGAGGCATGACTCTTGCATGCGTGACATTAGCATGCAAGGGTTACTCGGAGGTATTCATTGCTACTTCGCTCAGGTCTTTGAAAAAAAAAAAAAAAAGCCAACAATAGTTTTGGTTTATGCTAAGGTTTGGACAGCTTTCCAGCATTGGTGCATCAAGGAAAAGGAGGAGCCTTTCTCCGGGCTGGCCTTGCTGAGGGACTCAAATTGGAGTCCCTTAGAAGTCAAGTAGTGAGACTCTCTTGTTTTAGGGATTGATACTGAAAAGCTACAATGGTGTCTCATCAAGACATAGCCAGATTCCTAAAAAGAGCACTATGTATCAGATCTCCAGGAATCTTCCATTTCCTTCTTGGGATTTTAACGACTTAAGGAATATCTCGGCCAAGCTTTATTCAAGCGGCTGAAGGAAGCATCCTTGATGGAACTGACGCTCAAAACATTTTTTCTGATGGATATTTCCTCAGTGAGAATGTTCTCGGAGTTGCAGGCCTTTTGCTTACAGAGAGCCTTTCCTCAAATTTACTGAAACTGGAGATTTTGTGCATGGTTCCAGATTCTAAAGAAGTTATTTGTTAGAGCACTTCTCTGATAGCCTGAATTCATTGGTGACCTCAAGATAACTATCCTTTTTGTGCTGACAGATCTAACTAGGTGCAATGCCACATGGATCTGTAGGACCATTTTGTCAGCATATATTTGTGGGAAATAGTCCCATGCTTCCATAAAGACGCATTCGACTGGAAGCTTGGCTTCATTGGGGGAGAAACTCAGGCAATCTCCCCTGAGGAGATGTCTAGGGCAGCGACTTGGTCCACTCTACATACATTTTCAGTGTCTTTCCAGAGTGAGCGTAGCGGCAAGGAAGGACTCTGCCTTTTGGGTCCTCAGTGTTATGAGCCAGCACAGTGTACCAACCCTAGATTTCTGGGACTCTAGAATGACACAGCTATTGCCCTAGAAAAAGAGATTAGGTTCTTACCTTGCTAATATCTTTTCTAGTAGATAGGTGTGTCATTGTGGACTCCCGCCCTGTCACTATTTCTGCGCTTGCCTACTGTCTCACTCAAATGTTCATATTTAAACCTGTCAGTTGGATGCTAGTCAGATCTTTAAGGTATGAAAAATAGTCTATTGTTAGGATATTTTGGATATTGTTTGAGCTCCATGAATATCTAGCATGATTGTTTTTCTGTTTTGGTGTTTAGTGTTATGTTTGATTTCAGAGCAGAACATTCTGGGTTTTTTGGGAAGTTTCCCTGTACCCCTACATCATATCTGTTTCTAGAAGAGTCCTTCTTTTCCTGCTTTGGAACTAACTGTAGGGGGCAGCAGAGCCCTCTGTAAAGTAGGAGGGATTCAGAAAAAAATTTGGAGTGGATTCCTTCTGTAAGACTCGCGAGCACTGGGATAGCCCACTTGTCCAGAATGACACACCTATCTAGTAGAAAAGATATTAGCAGGTAAGAACCTAATCTCTTTTTGTAATTGTTTAATTATTCTCTATGTATGATTTGAGACATGAGAGAAATTGGTGGCTAGGTTGGATTAATCACAGACAATGGCATCAGATTTTCATCTGGTTTTACCTATTGTATTAATTTCCTTTTCAGATGGACACCTTGACCTACCCGAGTTTAATATTCAAGAACAAAACTATAATTGGTCCACATGCAGCAGAAGAGACACAAATACTTTTTTTGCCCCATCGTTCTGGAATCTTCCAGTTTGTGCTTACTGTTTCTTCTTGTCCAGTTTCTGCAGATGCAGAGACAATAGTGAGATCAGAAGCATTGGCAGTTAGAATTGTTTTGACGGCTGTTGCTGAAAATCCTTTAATAGAGGTAAAAAAATTTCCCAATACTTAAGATTGCTAAGTATAAAATGTTTCATTATTTAATTGGTTCTTAGAAAGGTCAGACTGTCTTAAAATAAGTTTTGTAATCTAAATAAACTGCAGTTGCTAAGGTACCTGCTATTTAAATGAGTGAAATATTATAATGCAAATGTTGAATCTGTTCATCCTTGATAATTTGGACTTTCATTTATTTTGACTAATTTATTAAATGTGGTATTTGCATAATGGCCCAAGATCCTTGGAGTGAATTACACTGAGCTTCACATTAGTGGAATTTGTCACCAGCCGTCTCAGGACAATGGGCCCTGAGCGACTGGGACAAGAAAAACTCTTGTGCGGCCGCTGCAGGCAGCACAAGGGAAAGAAATGGGAAGAAAACACCATCACATCAGGTAAGTCAAGGTTTCTTTGTCATAAACTTGGGCTTTATTCTTTAGTTCAAAAATAAACAAAAACTCGGTCAGGATGTTTCTGCAAATGAAAAATAGTCCCAAGAAACAATAATCAAAAATATATGAGCAAACAGTCTCAAAGTAAACTCTGGTAAAATATAGCTTCCAAATTCATACAGCATAAGTCTTTCTTAAAACTGGGCTGGTCCCACAGCCAATATTCAGAAGAAAAACAAACTCCAACACAAAAACAGTTTTAGGGCTGATCACTTCAGCCTTAGTCAGAGCTATGGCTCTGACTCTTCCAGCAGCAGATGTACTGGCCAGGCAGTGTGCTCCATGTGGTAACAAATTGCCAAAATAGGCCCACTATCCCACCACTGAATACGCGGGGCAAACCCCACTGCCTGGGACTACAACAGTCCTTTTCTCTCACAACGAGAAAACAGAAAATTATAGAGAAAAAACAGATAAGTCTTTTTAGTTCTTCAGGAGCTACACCGCTCTTCAGCTCCCACAGGGTTAACACAAAATTTGAAAGTCACTCAAATAGCAAGGACTCAGCTACTCACTCAGGTAATATCAGTTGCTTGCTTTTTATGCAACAAACCTCCATCGGAAGGACTTCATTCAAAGGCTCAGCAATTGGCTCCGGGTCTAGCTCCATATCATGAGGCTCATCAACCATACAGAAAGGTGCTTCCTCTCCAGCCTCTGTCAGCTCCATGCATTCTAGCAGTTAACCGTTATCCAGAGCTCTCAGCCCAGAGCGCTGTTGCCTGTTCTTCTCCTCTGCTCTCTCCTTCTGACTCTCTAGTAGCTTAGTTCTGTGAGAAAGTAGTCTGCAGCCCCGCCCCCAGCCTTCAGGTGAAACGGATTTCCGGTGAGCTACCTTAGGATTGAGAGGGGGATGGGTAACCTGTACTTCTGCTCTCTGACTCCCTCTAGAGGTCAAGGAGGAAAAGTCATCCACTGGTTCAAAATGAGGTTTAATTGGGTCAGTAAGTGAAGGGTTTGCTTTTAAACTATGCACTGCTCTGTGGACACCCCTAGCAGGCATAGGCTGCATACCACAAATTATCGCTTACAACAAGCATGGAAAATGTATCCCTATCTTTTTATAGCCATTAGTTGTATGCAGACCTTACCTTTTGATCTTTCCCCTTTCTACCTCCCCTTCCCAAGTCATGTTTCAAGAACATAGTTTTTGTCAATTGGGTCAATATTTTCTTTGAGCCAACCTCCTTTGAATCTTAGTACCTGACAATGATGATTTTATATCTGATTGTGGTTACTTTAGTACACAGGGACTGTGCTCCAGCATTTGGTGACTGATCAATAACTTTTCAACAATAGGTGATTTCTGTGCAGGCATCCTAAACTCTTGCCTAAGGTGGTACTGGATTACTATTGTAAAAAAATTCAGCGTCCACTTAGAAAAGGTACTAAAGCAACTTGACAAACTAAATTGCAGCAAATCACAAGGATCTCAAGAAATTCTCCCTGCGACTAGTGAATTCTGCAATCTTATTTCGGTGCCTGAGGACTGCAAATTTTTAAAAAACAATTCCAGCCTCAAATAACTAGATTGGTGAACCTTAATGTTAGTGGCTGGAAAAATGGTGAAAGCTATTAAGAATAAAATTACTAAGTGTAGACATATGGTGCTATTTGATCTGTGTATGAAAGTTGGTTTTCGACATTTATTCAGAAAGAACCAGGATGGATTAGCAAAGGGAAATTGTGCCTTACTAGTGAAAGGCCGACTGCAAGAAGTCCTTCACAGAAAAATAGTGACCACACAACGCCCTGTTAGAGTTCTCGAATTCAAGCGGTTTATTTTATCAAAGAAATGCAGTCAAGTACAAAAAGCAAATGAAAAGTTAGTAATTCATAAAGCCATAACAGGGGAGGAAGTTCTATGCTTGTAGCTAGCTATATAAGACACAGAATATTTCTCTCTAATTTTCTACTCTTATACAGGATGATTTTATCTATTCTGTTCTTCTGTAACTCAGGATAGCACTCAGATTCTTAGGTTGTGCCAGGTGATCCTAAAGGACCAAGCAAACCCAGCCCAGCAGGGCTTTTTGATCATGCAGTGGAATAATGGTGTTCTTTTGTAAGGTCCTCGGTATACAACAAGATGGGCCAAAGATAAGAGCATAAAGCACAGTTCACAACCATTATGAGAAACTAGCTCTCCTCTACATTCACATGGCAACAAACATTCAAAGATGGTAAATGTCCTTGGCTGTACACACACAGATCTTGTAAACATATCCAGAATGCTTCAGGGCAGCAAAGATGGTTCTTGGCCTAACGCAGCTCTAGTTTCCTGTCTCTATCTTCCTCTACTTATATTACTATATTAGGTTTGTTATGTACACATTACTTCAGTTTATTACAACACAGTACTATATCTTCTGCATCACCCTATGCTCTTGATTCTATAACTTAACCTCAACCATTTCCCTATCTTGCTTGTGCATATAGCACTTTTATCCTAGAACATTTCATATTTATTAATTTCATAAGATAAATTTAATAACATTATGCAATAAATTGTGATTATGGCTTGAAACTATAAAGAGACCCACTTAAGGCTTGGG
The DNA here is from genome assembly GCF_902459505.1 of Geotrypetes seraphini. Taxonomy (NCBI): domain Eukaryota; kingdom Metazoa; phylum Chordata; class Amphibia; order Gymnophiona; family Dermophiidae; genus Geotrypetes; species Geotrypetes seraphini. Next base: position 158,824,784 of record NC_047085.1, read on the forward strand.
AACCTTGGCTAAGAAACCCACCCTTACTGGACTTGCCTGTCTATTGGGTGTGACCTCTTGGCGATGGGGTTGTCAGTTTGAATAAACTGGCAGTGGTTAAATCACCAAGGACCAACGCAAGTTTTGACATTATTTTAATAATTATTAAATACATATGTAGTTTGCTTATTATGCTTAACATAATTCCTTTACTACTAACTAACATTCTTAGTAGCTGGCAATTTTTAGCCCTGTGCCACAACTAAGTTTTAAAACAAACAATAAACAGTAAATTATGTATGGTATAAAGTTCTTTCATAGTTCAACTTGAATATTTGAAGAACTCTCCAATGACAAATACAATTAATATTTTTAACTAGTTACGCTGCTGTGACTAACTGAATTCAATTGCAAATTTCTTCCCTATACAAAAAAACACCCTCCTGAACATTTGATATCCAATGCTTTTTAAGCCAAAGTGATTGCTGGTGTCAAAACTGAATTCTTTAGCAACTCTCCAGACCAGCATAGGTTAATCTTACAAGCGGGTATATATCTCATCATGACCAGCAGGTGGAGACTGAGACAAATCTTTGGAACTATACATATCATGTGACCCCTCCCTAATTACCTCAGTCTTCTCTCAGTCTCCAGCAGGTGTGGTGAGCTGTACCCATCTCCCTTGGTAGGGCTGTTGGAATTTATTTAGGAATTTTTGTCCCTTTTTCTTGCCGACTGAGCTTGGGTGGACCCTGTTTGGGGGTCCGTCCGACCTCGGGGGTGTCAAACCCAGCAGGTCTCGAGAGGGGTCCTTCCCAACATTTTTCTAGAGGTGCCTCAACAGTGAGCCTTACCCCCTGGTGGTAAGGCATATTGTTTAGAGAGCCAATGGAGTCTGTTCTGTGAAAAAAACAAAATCCTGAGGTAGTACCGGTCTGAAGGGTTGCTTTCCCTTTAAATATGTTGTAAATTATTGTATTTTTCAACTAACTAGCACTTTTCTTCTAGCTAGGTTGCATATGGAGTAATTGAGCACTTCTCAGGGGAAGAGGTGCACAATTTGGTCCAGACGCGAGGCACTCATGGCCGACCTGAAGACAGCTGTTTGGGCCGATGCGGTAGTGGAGCCCCATCAGCAGCGGCTGCAGGCGTCCAGGGCTCCCCGCTGCTTAATCCCCCTATTACCCCACTTACATTAGATAGATTGTGAGCCCGCCAGGATAGACAGGGAAAAATGCTCGAGTACCTGAGTAAATTCATATAGCACAGTTACTTACCGTAACAGAAGTTATCCAGGGACAGCAGGCAGCTATTCTCACATATGGGTGACGTCATCCGACAGAGCCCCGATGCAGACGCCTCACAAGCAGACTTGCTTGAAGAAACTAGAAGTTTCGAGTCGCCCGTACCGCGCATGCGTGAGTGCCTTCCCGCCCAGCACAGGACACGTCTCCTCAGTTCAGATAGCTAGCAGAGAAGCCAACCAGGGGAGGTGGGTGGGTTGTGAGAATAGCTGCCTGCTGTCCCTGGATAACACCTGTTATGGTAAATAACTGTGCTTTATCCCAGGACAAGCAGGCAGGTATTCTCACATATGGGTGATCTCCAAGCTAACCAAAATGGGACGGTGGGAGTGTTGGCAACTTAGGAGAATAAATTTTGTAATACTGATTGGCCAAACTGTCTATCCCATCTGGAGAAAGTATCCAGACAATAGTGAGAAGTGAATGTAGGAACCGAGGACCAAGTAGCAGACTTGCAAATTTCCTCAATAGGTGTAGATCTGAGGAAAGCTACTGAAGCTGCCATTGCTCTGACTTTATGGGCTGTGACTTTACTGTGAAGGGGTAATCCAGCCTGGGCATAGCAGAATGAGATACAAGCCGCCATCCAGTTGGAGATGGTGCGCTTAGAAATTGGATGTTCCAACTTATTGGGGTCGAAAGAAACAAAAAGTTGAGCAAATCTGTGTGGTTTGGTGCGTTCAAGTTCAAGTTCAAGTTCAGGTTTATTTTGATTAATCGCCTATATAAAGCTTTCTAGGCAATGTACAATAAAATACAAGTTAATATCATAATATCACATTAGTATTACAAAACATCCAAAACATAATCACAGATAATTATTAATTAATTAAATAAAATAGAGAAAATTACTCTTTACCTAACAATTAACGAAAACATAAGACATAACAGGGAGGAAAGGAAGGAAAGGGTTACAATATTTCTCTTTAAAAAAAAAAAAAAAAGGGAAAGAACAAATGGAAGGGAACGACAATATAAAAAAAAGGGAGAAAGGAAAGGAAATTAATCGTTAAAAGCATCGTTAAATAAAAAAGTTTTCAATAATTTTTTAAAAGAAATAAGATCTTTTTCCTTTCTGATAAAAAGAGGAAGGGTGTTCCACAATTGGCGTTCCAAATAGAAGGCCAAAGCACGTTTACAGTCCAGAGTATGAAGAGCTGATTCTCCAGGATGAGAATGAGGCTTTGGAAAAAATACTGGAAGTACGATGGATTGGTTGAGATGAAATTCTGAGACCACTTTAGATAGGAATTTCGGATGAGTACGAAGAACCACCTTATCATGATGGAACACAGTGAATGGTGGACCAGTAACTAAAGCTTGTAGCTCACTGACTCGTCGAGCAGAAGTGAGGACAATAAGAAAAACCACTTTCCAAGTGAGATACTTCAGATGAGCCTTATCAGTTGGTTCAAATGGAGGCTTCATGAGTTGAGAAAGAGCAACATTGAGATTCCAAACCACAGGAGGCGGTTTGAGAGGAGGTTTGACATTGAAAAATCCTTTCATGAATCTGGAAACCACCGGATGAGCAGAGAGGGGTTTCCCTTCAATAGGCTGATGAAAAGCCGCAATTGCACTGAGATGGACTCGGATAGATGTAGACGAGGCCAGAATTGGATAAGTGCCAAAGATAGTCCAATACTGAAGATAAGGAGGAATGCTGAGTAAAACACCATGCATAAAATCTAGTCCATTTTTGGTGATAGCATTGTCTAGTGGTAAGCTTTCTAAAAGCTTCTAAAAAGTCTCTGACAGATTGACAAAACTGAAGAGGTGTTATGTTGAGAGGTACCAGGCTGTCAGGTGTAGAGACTGCAGGTTGGGATGAAGCAGAGATCCTTGACTCTGCTTAAGCAGAGAAGGAAAAACTGGAAGAAGGTATGGCTCCCTGGTGCTGAGTTGAAGTAGAAGGGAGTACCATGGTTGTCTCGGCCACCGAGGAGCGATTAGAATCATGGTGGCATGATCATTCTTTAATTTGACTAGAGTCTTGAGAATGAGAGGAATGGAGGAAATGCGTAGAGGAAAAGATTTGTCCAGTCCAGAAGAAAAGCATCTGCCTCGAGGCGGTGAGGAGAGTATATCCTGGAGCAGACTTGAGGCAGTTTGTAGCTGTGGGGAGCTGCAAAGAGGTCTATCTGAGGCGTTCCACATTGTGAGAAAATGTGATGAAGAGACGAGGAATGGAGAGTCCATTCGTGAGGTTGCAGGAGACGACTCAAGTTGTCTGCCAAGCAATTCTGAGCCCCTTGAATGTAGACAGCTTTGAGGAAGGTGTTGTGACGGATTGCCCGGTCCCAAACTTCCAGAGCTTCTTGACAAAGGGAGACAGACCCTGTCCCTCCCTGTTTGTTGACATAATACATGGCGACTTGGTTGTCCGTGCGGACGAGGACTACTGTGTCGTAAAGGAGTTGTTGAAAAGCATGGAGAGCTTTGAGGATCGCTCTGAGTTTCAACTGATTGATACGACACTGACGATCCGTACTGGTCCAGAGGCCTTGAGTACGGAGACTATCGAGATGAGCGCCCCAAGCGTAGGTCGATGAGTCTGTCGTGAGGACCTTCTGATGAGGGGGCGTTTGAAAAAGCAAGCCTCTGGAAAGATTGGAAGAGAGCATCCACCAACGGAGAGACTGCTTCAAAGGAGTGACTGATATGTCGAGAAAGAGGATCGCAAACCTGCTTCCATTGAGATGCCAGGATCCACTGAGGGATTCTGAGGTGAAGTCTGGCAAAAGGAGTCACGTGTACTGTGGAGGCCATGTGACCCAGAAGCACCATCATGTGTCTTGCAGAGATGGAAGAGCGAGAAGACACTGTGTGACAGAGGTGAAGCAGTTGGACAGTGTCCAGAACAGCTCCAATGAATTGTAGATTATGAGAGGGTTGAAGTTGAGATTTGGGAAAGTTGATTTTGAATCCCAAACTTTGTAGGAATCAGGTAGTCCGTTGGATCGCTACAATAACCCCTTGAGATGTTGAATCTTTGATGAGCCAGTCGTCTAGGTAGGGAAATACTTGAAGACCATGATTCTGTAGAGCTGCGGCTACCACTACCAGGCACTTGGTGAACACTCTGGGAGAAGAGGCCAGGCCGAAGGGTAGAACTCTGTATTGGTAATGCAGATTCCCCACCTGAAATCTGAGATATTGACGGGAGGCCGGATGGATGGGAATATGAGTGTAGGCCTCCTTGAGATCCAGAGAGCATAACCAGTCGTTCTGCTCGAGGAGGGGATAAAGGGATGCCAGGGACAACAATCGAAACTTTTCCCTGACTAGAAATTTGTTCAGAGCCCTGAGATCCAGAATGGGTCGCAGATCGCCCGTCTTCTTCGGAACAATGAAGAAACGGGAGTAAAACCCCCTGTTCTGCTGGTCCAAAGGAACTGGTTCGATGGCATGGAGACGAAGCAGAGCTTGAGCTTCCTGAAGAAGAAGGGCGGTCTGGATTGGAAGGATACTCTCTTGGAGGAAGTTCTGGAGGAACCTGAGTGAAATGAAAAGAGTATCCCTCCCTGATGATGGTAAGCACCCAGAGATCGGATGTAATTAACATCCATCTGTTCTAAAAATGATGGAGTCGACAACCTATAGGGGGAAAAGGAGACAGGTGGATGTTGTGCTCTGGTGTAAACAGTCAAAAAGGCTGAGAAGCCTTAGGTGCAGCAGAAGGTTGGGATTTCTGTTGCTTCTGAGGTGGCTGTTTTTTCAAAGGAGGGCGAGTATAAGGAGCCGGCTTTGGAGCAAAACGCCTTTGATAGATGACAGCAGGGCGTGCAGACTTGGCAGGAGCTGGCTTCGGTTTAGGTCTGATTGAAGCAAATAATTTCTCATGGTCAGATAATTTCTTAGTGGCTGCCTCGATTGACTCGTCAAAGAGGTCGTTGCCTTGACAAGGAATGTTAGCCAAGCAGTCTTAAAGGTTAGGGTCCATGTCAATGGTACGAAGCCATGCAAGACGATGCATAGCTACAGAGCAAGCAGCCGCTCAGGCAGATAACTCGAAGGCATCGTAAGATGATTGCAGGAGATGGAGATGTAACTGAGAGAAAGAAGCAATGACTTCTTGAAACTCAAAATGCATGTGGTTATCCATATAAGTCAAAAACTTCGGCAGAAGGGAAAGAAGAAATTCAAAATAAGTAATGAAATAAAAATTATAATTGAGGACTTTTAGAGGACATCATAGCATTCTGGTAGATGCGACTTCCAAATTTGTCCATAGTTTTTCCCTCCCTTCCAGGAGGGACTGTAGCATAGACCTTGGAAGGATGGAATCTCTTCAAGGATGATTCAACAAGCAGGGATTGATGAGATAACTGTGAGTTGTCAAATCCCTTGCGATGCACAGTCTTATACCTCAAGTCCAATTTTCCTGGAACTGCTGGTATAGAAAAGGGAGTCTCCATGCATCGAGCAAAAGTCTGGTCCAAAAGCTTATGAAGTGGAAGCTTGAGAGACTCTGCTGGAGGCTGAGGAAGACGCATGACTTCGAGATATTCCTTAGAATATTTGGAGCCAGTATCCAATTTGACATCCAAGTCCACAGCCATCTGTCGAAGGAAAGAGGAGAAAGAGAGCTGATCCGGCGATGCCTTGTCTCGAGAAGGACTCGAGAACGTCGTGGCAGCATGCGTCGAAGAAGAAGCTTCGACATGGAAAAAAGTGTCATAGGAACCCAGTGACTTGGACGAGGCAATCGAGCCTGGAATATCCTCGAGGTCCGGCATCGGAGACTTCGAACGAGGAGTTGGAGGTCTGGTCGAGGTTGGAGTAGAGCGAGGCTTCAAGGAAGATGGTTTATCCTGCGAAGAACGATGCCTGGAAGAATGCCTCGATGAAGGTCTCGAATGGTGATGAGAACTGTGTCTGGAACCAGATCTCGAGGATCGAGGAGATTTTGCCTCTGAGACGGAAGCAGCCGATGCCAATGTATGAATAGGACTAGAGGCTATAGATCGAAGCTCCAGAGGCTTGGAAGAGGAACCTCGATGCACTTGCAAAGACTTTGCTCCTTGCTGAGAGTGTGAGGAGTCCTGTCGATGCACTTGCAAAGAATCTACTCCTTGCTTTTCGTGCTTGGATGGCAGACCAGACACTTGTAGAGACTCTACTCCCTGCAAAGAGTGTGACTCCGACTGGGACATAGAAAGTGGATCGATCTCGCGGGAGTCTGCTGAATGCTCAGGCAGGATAATAGGAAGCAGTTTAGGACCCATAATGGTAAGATACTGAAGAAACTACTTCTCTAAAATGGTCTGGAAAGAAGCCGGCAAGGTGGGATCCACATCTGAAACCAGACCACTTGCCTTGGCTGAAGGTTCCTTCAAGGCAGTGGGAATGTGCTTCGACTTAAGTAGTCTTAGACACCTTAATCACCACCGGCGGAACCGACTGCTGAGCTATCTGACCTGAGGAAACAGGGGAAGATACAGCAGATGATGTCGAAGCAAGAGCCGCTGCAAACGATGAAGGTTTGATGAGGCTTGAGGTGGAAGCAGGGGGCGCAGAGGGAAGTCAAGGCCGAAGACGCCATCGAAGTCAAGGGATTAGTCGAAGACTCCATCTCGAAGAGCTTGTCCACCAGAATGCAACGACGCTTGAAGGCACGAGGCTGAAGTGTTTGGCAAGGCAGGCACGACGTGGGATAATGTTTAGTCCCAAGGCACTTGAGGCAGTGTCTATGAGGGTCTGTGAGAGAGATCGCTTGCCTACACTTGCTATACTTCTTAAAGCCTGTAGCAGGCCAGGACATAGGCCGAAAAATAGCCGCCGCAAAGTCGAAGCTGGTGGGTTGCGGCCGAGTGGCCCATTCCGGAGAACAAAAGGAAAATTTATTTATTTATTTATCTTTTAAAATAAAACAGCGATTCGTGACGAAAATACACCAACCGCGGTTGAGAGAAGGCAAAAGTGAACAAAGTTGAACGCAGAGTCAAAGACGGACTTCTCGGTTCCGCGGAAAACTAAGAACTGAGGAGACACACCCTGTGCTGGGCAGGAAGGCACTCGCGCATGCGCGGTGCGGGCAACTCGAAACTTCTAGTTTCTTCAAGCAAGTCTGCTTGTGAGGCGTCCGCATCGGGGCTCCGTCAGATGACATCACCCATATATGAGAATACCTGCCTGCTTGTCCTGGGATAAAAACTGTTCTGAGCTCCCTTGGGAGAAAGTATAGAAAAATGGAATAAATAAAATAAAAATAGATTTCACCTTTTTGTTTTTTCTCTTTTCCTGCTCCCAATGTGATTTCATCATCTCCCTCTCCTAACGTGGGCCTTCATTCTACCTCTCTTCCCCATCATGCATATCTAGAGTTCAGCACCTCCCCCTTCTCTGTCAAAGCTGCTTCTGCTCTGCACCTTACCTTTATCAGGCAGGCTAAGAAAACAAAACAATGATTGCAGTCTAGCATAGAGGAAACTTCTGGTCTTGAGAGTTTGAACTCTCCGAGGTACACTTTTTTTTTTGGAGGGGGGGTGGGTTGAAGCACTTCCAGGGCTGGAAGAGGTTACACTGCCCTGAAAGTGCCTCTGTTAGTTTAAGATTGTCACTATTTTTTCCTTCTCAGCCTGTCTAGTAAGAAATGGTAGCGGGGAGGGAGATTGATAGATCAGGAGTGGGGGGGAGGGTGGAAATAGCAGCAATAGAGGGCAGCAGTTGTTAAGAAACCCATATTAATTTCCTCCTTCCCCCCCCCATGATTTTGGTGCCCTGAGCTAGTGCCTCACCTAGCTCATGGGTTGTTGACTCTGCTTCTTTATCTGAAAAGTCTTGAGCCTATATTGTCATATGGTTTATTGAGATTTAAATATTAAATTTGACTTGAAATTTCTAGTAATATATTTGGTATAATAGAAAAATAATCCTAGTTAATGCTGTTAATTGTTTTCTTTAAACAGGTTGACACTGGTAAGACAGATGGTCTTGATTTTGGTGACCTAACTTCAGGAAGTTGGAAAGCTCTCCCACTAAAACTGACAAACAACACTTATGCTACTGTTCCTATCAGGCTCATTATTAGTGCAGTAAGTACAACAAGAATTTTCTCCTATGACCAACAGGATATCATTTTTCATAAATAGGTGATGTCATCCGGGGTTCTTATGTGGTTGTTACCCAATGTTCTATTGCCTTAAGAAACTTTTTGTAGCGTCCCACCACACATGAGTGAATGCTTTGGTTTCTCACAGGATCAGCAGTCTGTTTTCGATGGAGCAGAGAGGCTGTATTTCTGTGAGCTCTCCTCTCTTTTGTTTTTGATTGATTGTCTTCCTCAAGCAGATACCTGTTTATTTTCTTCATTTTATTTTTCCCTCCCTGTTGAGGGTGCATGTAGACAAACATGGTTTAATGTGGCAGACAGCATGGGTTCAGAGGTCTTTCCTCACCAATTTATGTAAACCATTCCAAGCTGTTTTGGGAGAATGGTATAGAAAATTTAATAAATTTAAAAAAAAATTTTGCTTGTTGGGGTTTTTTTTTTTGTTTTTTTACACAAATCATAGTTACCTTATACTAGAGTCCACCTTAGGAGTCAGTACTCAAGAAAAAGATCTGGGTGTCATTGTTGACACTATGCTGAAATTTGCTCAGTGTGTGACTGCAGCAAAAAAAAGGAAAACAATGATAGGAAATATTAGAAAAGGGATGGTAAATAAGACCAAGAATATTATACCTTTGTATCATTCCATGGTATTGTCCTCACCTTAAGTATTATGCATAGGTCTGGTTATCATATCTCAAGACAGCAAAATTAGAAAAGGTTCAAAGAAGAGTGACCAAGATGATAAAAAGGTCTGGAAACTCCTCTTATATGAGGAAAGACATAGCAGAATTAGAAACGGTTCAAAAAAGGAGTGACCAAGATGATAAAAAGGTCTGGAAACTCCTCTTATATGAGGAAAGACTAAAGATGTCGGGACTCTTCATCTTGCAAAAGAGACAGTTGATGGGGTATATTAAGGTCTACAAAATTCTGATTGGTGTAGAATGGGTAAGAGTGATTTGATTTTTCACCTTTTTAGAAAGTACAAAAACCAAGGAACACATTGAAATTACATGGGAATACTTTTAAAACAAGAGGAAATATTTTTATTTACTCGGAATAGTTAAGCTCTGAAACTTATTGGCAGAAGATGTGGTTACAACGGATAGCATATCTGGGTTTAAAGGGTAAAGGGGATGGAATTTGATATACTACTTTTTCTGTGTGATTACAGTCAAAGCAGTCTACATACCTGGGGCAATGAAATGTTAATTGACATGTCCAGAGTTGCAAGGAGTTGCAGTGGGAATCGAACTGCCAATTTCAGGGTGCTGAGGCAGCTCTCTAACTACTAGGCTACAACTCCACTTTAGAAAGGTTTGTCAAGTTCCTGTGAGAAATTCCATCTGTCTGCTATTGAGACAAACATGGGAGAAGCCACTGCTTGCCTTGGATCCATAGTATGGAATGTTGCTACTGTTTAGATTTCTGCTAGGTAATATGACCTGGATTGGCCACTGTTAGAAACGGGAGACTGGACTAGGCAGACCATTGGTCTGACCCAGTATGGCTGCTGCTATTTTCATGAAGTGTCCTCTTAGAATCTTAGGGCACTTTTTAAAATTTCCATTATTTTTGTGGCTGTGAGGACTATTTAGGTCTGAGTACTGGCTGAGAGTTTTCTGTGAGGTTTTTTTCTTTTTCCTTCACCACTGAGCTTATTGATTTTCCCTCAGTTATGGTTGGGGGGGGGGGGTGGTATACTGAAAAGTTCTCAGCCCAACTAAGAAAGGAATGACGTGGAGCCATGTAACTTACTACTTATTTCACATGTGGATAAAGGTGAGCCAGTTGATATAGTGTATCTAGATGTTCAGAAAGCTTTTGACAGAGTTCCTCATGAGAGGCTCCTGAGAAAATTAAAGAGTCATGGGATAGGAGGCAAAGTTCAGTTTTGGATTAGGAATTGGTTATTGAATAGAAAACAGAGAGTAGAGTTAAATGGTAATTTTTCTCAATGGAGGAGAGCAAACAGTGGAGTGCCTCAGGGATCTGTACTGGAACCAGTGCTATTTAACTTATTTATAAACGATCTGGAAATTGGAACAACGAGTGAGGTGATTAAATTTGCAGATGACACTTAACTCTTCAAAGTTGTTAAAATGCATGCGAATTGTGAAACGTTGCAGGCAGACCTTAGGAAATTGGAAGACTGGACATCCAAGTGGTAAATGAAATTTAATGTGGACAAACGCAAAGTGATGCATATTGGGAAGAATAACCCAAATCACAGTTACCTGATGCTAGGGTCCACCTTGGGGGTTAGCGCCTTAGAAAGGGATCTGAGCGTCATTGTAGACAATACGATGAAACTTTCCACCCAATGTGTGGTGGCGGGCAATAAAGCAAACAAGATGCTAAGAATTATTAAAAAAGGGATGGTTAACAAGAATAAAGATATTATAATGCCTCTGTATCGCTCCATGGTGCAACTTCATCTGGAGTATTGCGTTCAGTTCTGGTCTCCTTATCTCAAGAAAGATATAGTGGCATAAGAAAAGGTTCAAAGAAGAGCGACCAAGATGATAAAGGGAATGGTACCGAGTAGTATAAGCCTTATTTTGCTCAGTGTTGCTTTATGAGTTAATGTTAAATAGTTGTGAAACTGACCATGTGGTTTTGTTTGTTTTGAAATGCTAATTACTTCAACAATAAATCAGCTTTTAAAAAGTGATTATGCCCTAGTGCAGGGCTACTCAATTCCTGTCCTCAAGGTCCACATGCAGGCCAGGTTTTCAGGATAACCACAATGAATATGCATAAGAAAAATGCATACCAAGGAGGCAGTGAATGCAAATCTCCTATGCAGTTTCACTAAGGATATCCTGAATCTGGTCATCAAGGACTTGGAACAGAGTAGCCCTGCCCCAGTGGGAGGTTAATATAGTGCTGTCATCATTAACTGGGTCTCTTTTGAACCTTGTTTTGAGACCTTCTATCGAGGACTTGTTTTCTGGTGGAGAATTTTGGAGTTGTAGCACTTTTTTTTATTTTTTATTTTTTTAGGGATCCCTTTCTTTCTGTTTCAGTAGGCTTGGTTCCCATTTGTACGGTTTTCTCTTTCTTTTTGCCAAAAGTAGTATCTCTTTCCAGAAGTCTTTCAGAGGTGTAATAGATATTACTCTTACGTGCCTTTGACACCATTGATCACCATCTTTTACTGCGCAGACTCACTGACCTTGGAATCACAGGCTCTGCCCTTCAGTGGTTCACCTAATTTCTACAGCAGAGAATGCAAGCAGTACTTCTAGGCCCAAACACATCAGAACCAAAACCCTTCAAATATGGAGTCCCCTAAGGTTCCCTGCTATCCCCACTCCTATTTATCCTGTACATAAGGCCAATCATTGACATTGCCCAGAAATGCAGCATCAAAATTCACTGCTATGCAGATGACATACAGCTACTCCTCCCACTAGGTGAGAACCGATCTGCCCAACTCGCCAAATTCCAACATTGCCTCTCTGAAATGAAGAACTGGAGGACAAACAAAAAACTCCAGGTAAATGCCGCTAAGACAAAACTCCTATGGATCAGAAACCCCCTCCGCCAGCTTTACCTGCCCAATACTATCTTGCGATGCCACCCTCCTAACAGCAAATGACCAGGTGCGCAGCCTCAGAGTGATACTGGATGGCCACCTGTCCCTCTCAGCCCACATCTTGCAGGCGGTCTCCACTTCCTTCTACTATCTGCGCTAACTAAGATGGTTCAAGCCATACATCTCTAAACCTGACCTGGCCCAGCTCCTCTACACCTACGTTCTCTCCAGAATGGACTACTGTAATGCCACGTTAAATGGAATTACCACTAAAGAACTCAAGTGTCTCCAATGATTCCAAAACTTGGCAATCCGCCTCCTATACAGTCTCAACTATCATGACCCCAGCTCTCCACTCAAAACACTGGCTATCTGTTAACAAATGCTGCATATTCAAAGCCCTAGTAATAGCATACCAAAGATTCCACACTGTCGCCCCTGCTTACATTACATTCAAGTTAAACCACTACACCCCTTCCTTCCTCCTCTGCTCTGAAGCAGAAAGGGAACCATGTATCCCCCCGGGAAGATCTCTCCAAATGGAAACTGCACGTAAGCACTCATACAGCCACTTCATCCTTCGGCTTAGGAACCAACTGCCTGCACAAATGAGATCTCAGGACTCATAGATGGCCTTCCGAAAAGCAATACAGACCTTCCTCTTCAACTGAACAGCCACCAACTGACGACTCCTTATTCCATTCTTCCTATGAACACTTGTTTTGCTTCCAGCCTTTTTAAAATTTACTATGACTCCCTATAATGTACTGTGGTTTTCCTCTGCATCTATCCATGTGCTTATGATGATCTTGAAAATGTCTTGTAATGTATTGTGAGTGTCCTTTTGCACCCCGTTCTGAGCTCCCGAGAGGATGGGATAGAAAACAAAGCAAATAAATAAACTGCATGTTCATAGGGCACTCAATCTGCTCCTTGGAGGTCATTGATTCCTTTTGCATATCATACCATCTATTTATACTTTTTAGAAGCTTATATTAAAGGCAAATGGTCTCTAATGTCTCTGAAGTTTTGGACAAGGCAGCAATTGATACAGCATATATTCTTATCCAGAAAGTAGTCCATTTGGTCTCTGCATTAATTTGACGATAGCTTGAGTAGCGGCTTGTACAGAATCCAGAGCAGTGTCTCCATTAGATATTTGCAGAATGGCGACCTGGTCATCATTACATCTGTTGGTCAGGCATTATAAGGGTAATATTTGTGACACAGGGAACAGTAACTTTGGCAGATTCATTTTGGAGGGATGCTTTGTTTTCCTCTTGCCATGTGGGATAAGCTTTGGTACATCTTAGGGCATGCAAAGTTAAATAAGAATATCTCCAAGCTTGAGTTTTGCAAGGATGGGGGAAATATTATAATAATAATAATAACAACTTTATTTTTGTATACCACGATACCAGAAGCAGTTCAGAGTGGTTTACAGAGGAAGAGACTGTACATAGACAGCGAAGTTACATGTATTATCAATTACATTGGTAGAGTAGATCGATTACATTAGAGAGTCGAGAATGGTTGGGTAAGACCGGAAATAGGTCGGATATGCAGTGAGTATATCAGCGGTACAATAAAGCAGGGGGGAGTCAGAGAAATTTGTCAAAGAGATAGGTTTTGATTGATTTCCTGAAGGCTTGGTAGGAGGGTGTATTTGAAATGATGGTGGTTAGACATTTATTCCATTTGCCAAATTGGAATGACAGTGTTCTATCAAGGAATCTCTTGTAGATACAGCCCTTCAGGGAGGGGAAGGCAAACAGATAGGTATTACGTGTACGGGAGGTGCCTGGAAATATAAAATGATGTGACAGGTAGATCGGGGATGTACCAGTTAAGGTTTTGAAACAAAGGCAGGCAAACTTGAAGATGACCCTTGCCTCCATTAGTAACCAGTGAAGTTTTCTGTAGAACGGGCTTACATGATCTGACTTTTTTAGACCATAAATGAGATGGACCACAGTATTCTGTATGATTCTTAGACGTTTTATGGTTTTCTTAAAGGATCCCAAGTATATGATGTTACAGTAATCTAAGGTGCTTAAAATGAGTGACTGAACCAGTAATTGAAAGGAGAGGAAGTCAAAATAGTGTTTGATGGTATGCAGTTTCCAGAGAGTGCAAAAACATTTTTTAATTTGGGCATTGGTATGATCTTCAAATGTCAGGCATCGATCCAGAGTGATTCCTAGGATTTTGATAGTAGAGTTGATAGTAGCATACCTTAAGAATATTATAATGTCTCTGTATCGCTCCATGATATGACCTCACCTTGAGTATTGTGTGAAATTCTGGTTGCCCTGTTTCATAAAAGAAATATCCCTTCTTTGAACCTTTTCTAATTATGCTATCAGAATAATTAAGGGGATGGAACTCATCTCATATGAGGAAAGACTTAGGGCTAGAGAATGACACACTGACCCATTCTGGAGGCTGACCGCAGTAAAACTGCAAGAATGGGTAGAATCTATATCTGTTCACTGCTGGCATGGGGAACAAACCTTTTCACCGCTCCGTGGAGCAGTAAAAAACTTTGTTCTCTCAGGGAACCCCACCCACCACAGCTCCACAATATCCCACCATAGCAGGTCCGGTGGCTTCAGGCCTTTCCTTTGTGGATCTGGTGGCTCCAGCTCAGCCCCCATCCCCCTTCGTGGGTCCGGCGGTTCTAGATGGCTACCCGCCCTCCCTGCCGCTGGCACACACCTTGCAGAGCGAGCTGGTCTCTATACAGGGTTGTTGGACGGTGCTCGTGGTCTGCCCTCTGCTGGGCTCCTCCTTATGACACAATTTCCTTTTTTTTGCAAAGAAAGGAAGTTGCATAATGAGCCCAGAAGAGGGAAGACCATGAGCATCGTTGAGCAAACCTGCATTTGATGTCTTTCTCTGCAAAATTTGTGCTAGTGGCAAAGAGGGAGGGAAGCCGTCTGGACCTGCGAGCTAGTGCTGCCTGATTTGCCTCATGGTCTCACTTTAAAAACTAATTATGGCCTAATAGTCGCTGGTGCACTTTCCCTCTGCTGCGGTCCCACCCCTCCTCTGACCTAATGTCCTGTTTTGGTCTGGAGCGGACCACAGCAGAGGGAAAGTGCACCAGCGATTCTCCATAGGCTGTAATTAGTTTTTAAAGTGAGACCGGGAGACCAGGGTGTTGCCGGATGATGGGAGGGGGGGCTCTCTGGTGTAGTAGCTATTAGAAGTACATGGAGGGAGGGCGGGAGGGGGTTCCAAAGGGAGGGGCATATGCTGGACTGAGGGGGGATGTGAAAGGGAAGAAATAATGGGTTTAAAAACAGGAGAAGGGAGAGAGATGGTAGATGATGGGAGGGAGGGAAAAGAAAGGGAAAGAAGTTGGACCCAAGGAATGGTGTGCAGGGAGGGGGGAATAGAGATACTGGATAGGAGGGCAGTTGGGAAGAGAAAGGGAGAGATGCTAGACCCTGGGGTGGTGGGCGAGGTGCTGGATGAAAGGGTAGTTGAGAAAAGGAGAGAGCTCCGCCCCCCCCAGGTCGACGAAACCTCACGGATTGCACCAAGGGAAGGGCTCCCATGGCTGAACCTCCAGTCGGCAGCGTTCAGAGACTTCTAATCCGGCTCCTCCACGGAGCTTTTTCCTTCAAGCTCTTCCACAGAGCTCTTCGGGCTCCCACAAGCTGCAATCGGCAGCGTTTTGAGACTGGGGCTGGCTCCTCCACGGAGCCTCCACCGAAACTGCCCCTCCTCCTCCAGCCGGGCATGTGAGCCAGCTCCGCCCCCCCAGGTCGACGAAACCACACAAATTACACCAAGGGAACGGCGCGCGTCTTTGCGAAACGTCTGAAACTCAGACCTCAGGATTGTACTCCTTACTTACCATCAAAGGGATAACCAGCTACTGCCTGTATAATCTATAATTATAGCCTGCATGCATAGCTTGCTGCCACATATATAGCCTGTACAGACAGTATAAACAATATAAACTGCATGCATAGCCTACATATATAACCTGTATAGCTTCCATAGTCTGTATATATAACGTGTATAAACTGCATGTACAGCATGCATAGGCTACATGTATTACCTGTTACAATATACACAGACTGCATCTATAGCCAGTTACCACATGTACAACCTGATACCGCATGTATAGCCAGCTACCGCATGTTTAGCCTGTACTGCCCATTACTGTTATCGCATGTATAGCCTGCTACCACATGTACAGACTGGTAACCACCATCCCTCAGCTAAGCACCACCTCTGTTTCTATCTTACTAGTAACAATTGTTAAGCTCCACCTCAGTCTGTATCTCACTAGTAGCAATTGGGTACGAATTCTTCTTCAGTTTTTAGTCCTTCTTCCGCTTCGTCCTCACCTGTACTCAATTCTCCATCCCTCCTGTCTTGCAAGCTCTGCCCAACCCTCTCATTGGTTCTCCTTGATCCCACCATGAAGCCACCTTCCTGGCTCCTTCTCCTACTCTGCTCCTTCAACACTTCCCACTGCCAAAAACCTCTCCCCCCCAACCTTCCTGACTCCAGCAACACTTGCCCTGGCCTCAGAATTCCCGCACTAGTATGCACTCTAACCCACCCATTCAAAAAACCCCTAGGAGTCAACTACACCTCTTTAAAGCCTGTTCCTCCAGCCAACCTACCCAACCTTACCTCTGACTCTCTCACCCCAGTTCCAACACTCTATTGTAACGCCAGATCAGTCCGCAATAAGACCCAAATACTAAAAATACTACTCGGAAACTTCGATCCGGGTTTCTTGTGCATCACAGAATCATGGATCGAAAAAGATGATTTATTCATACAAAACGAACTCTGTCCTCCTGGCTACTATGACCTCTTCTCTCCCAGAATCAACCAGAAAAGAGGAGGCCTGGCTCTGCTTTACAAATCATTCTTCGATGTCCAATTCCTTGAAAAGGGCAGCCATATTTCTTTAGAATTCATGTTAGCTTCAGTCAACGATGAACTTCATCCCTACCCATTAGGTATCCTGTTACTATACCAACCACCTACCCCCTGGAACAAATCCTCCGAACTCGTTCTCGAGACCATAACAAGGGCTGTACTAAAATTCCAGACTATTGATCATCGGTGATATTAATCTCGACCTAGACGATAACACCAGCAAGGATGCATCCAAATTCAAAAACTTCCTCACCTCCCTAGGCTTCACTGCTCCTTTGCCTGCCCCTACCCACGATAAGGGGCATACACTAGACATCATCAGCTTCCTCGACCTGACCAAGCACAAAACTATCTGCCGAAGAGGCTCGTTGGGAACATGTCCCCTGGTCTGATCACCTTCTAGGCTCTTTCTGCCTTCCCATTTTCATGTCACACCTTGGCACTCCACCCTGAGCCACAAATTCTATTACCTACCATAAAAAAATCACGAGTGAACTGTTTTGGACCCAATTTCTCAACCAACTTCCCTCTTTTAACTAAACATGCTGACACAGATTCCAACTTGCACAACTGGGTAATCCTTTCCGAGACCACCTACCGTGCTCTTGCCTCTTTATCTACTAAACCTATTTCCTACTCCCGCAAGGCTCCCTGGTATCTTCCATACCACAGGGAATTGAAGCAGAAATGTCGAGCCCTGGAGAGTAATGGAAAAAATCGAAATCCCCTTCAGACAGACAATCCTGGAGAGACAATATCAAGTTCTATAACACAGTATTAAAAAAAAGAAAGGAAGAATTTCTATGGATCAGAAAACCAAAATAGTACACTGTTCAACATGTGGCGCATCTTAACCTCAAAAAAACGACTCCACCTTTTCCCCCTCCACCCCATCCGCGAACGACCTAGCTAAATTCTTCAACGAAAAGATTATTACCATAAGGAGTTCCTTCCACCCAGCAGTCTCTTACAATTTTCCGGCCCCCAACGACTCCAACCCTATCCCTGCTGATAGATCCTGGACTGCCTTTGAATTCGTATTTGAACCCCAGATCTCTAAACTTTGTCTCAAACTGAAATCCTGCAAATGCATCCTGGATCCTTTCCCTTCCTACCTTTACGAAAACATTCCTGTGCAGGCCATCTTCTCCCTTACCAGACTTATATATTCTGCTTTACTATCAGGCCTGTTCTCCACAGAAATGGGACACATTGCCTTGTTCCCTCTTCTGAAAAAAGCCGATCTCGACCCTGCCTTACCATCTAACTACCGCCCCATAGCAAATATCCCTCTCCTAACTAAACTGCTAGAGACCATCGTCGCTATCCAGCTCTCATCTTACCTAGAGAGATTCTCCATTCTCCTTCCCTACCAATATGGCTTCAGACCCAGCTTCAGCACCGAATCCCTATTAATTTGGCTAATTTCAAAGGTGCAACAACTACATTCTTGTAACAAGTTCGCTGTCCTATTACAATTCGATCTCTCTGCAGCTTTCGATGTTGTCCACCATGACATATTACTTTCCGAGATAGGAATTGATTCCACCGTCCTAAAGTGGATCTCAAACTTCCTATGCTCTCGCTCCTACAACACAAATGGTACCATGTCCGTTCCTTGAACACCATCTTGTGGTGTCCCTCAGGGATCACCCCTATCCCCTATTCTCTTTAACACCTATATGTCCTCCCTGAAACTCCTCCAATTATCCCCCTTGAAACAATCTACACATACGCTGATGACATCCTTGTCCTTCTTGAGACAGACCAGAACCTCACCAACCTCCACGAGAACATTACAGCTTGCATAATGAGACTCCACTCCTGGTCCCTCTCGATACAGATGAAATTGAATCTAAAACAAAATTCCTCTGGCTTGGCCCAAAATTAGAACACCTGCTCACCCTCTTCGCACTACCCTCAGGCGCTGCACTGCAGCTTGAGTTCTCAAGCAAGGTCCTTGGCATCATTATCGATTCTTCCTTCTCCCTCAATGACCACCTCAATTCCTTGGCAAAATCATGCTTTTTCAGCCTCCACATGCTGAGGAAAGTAAGATCTACTTTTGCCAACAACATTTTGCCGTTCTTGTCCAATCCATCATCCTCTCCAAACTAGACTACTGTAATGCCATTTATTTAAGCCTAACAAAAAAAAAGTCTTCAAAGACTCCAGCTAATCCAGAACACTGCGACCAAGTTGATCTTCGCAAAACGCAAATCTGACCATGTCTCCCCTCTCCTGGCCAAACTTCACTGGTTCCCAGTGATTTCCAGAATCTATTTCAAATGCTCCTGCCTGGCTTTTAAGATCATTCATGGCATTCTTCCTCCCCTAATCCCACTTTTATAACTCCTCGAGTCCTGACTCCACCTGACCCGCCCAAAGATATAAACTATCCTTCCCCTCTATACATGGTATTTTCTATGCGGGTAAACTGAGAAAATCCCTTCTCTTCAAAATCACAGGTCTTTGAAATGACCTGCTGCGGAACCTGGGCTCCCTCCAATTATTCCGTAAGCAACTGAAAACTTGGCTTTTCACTAAAATGTAATTCTCTCTTCCCTCCTGTACGCAACCCCTACCCTTATTCTTCTATTCCTATATTTAAGTACTTGTAAACCGTGCCGAGCTCCACATCTGTGGAGATGATGCGGTATATAAACTTAAGGTTTAGTTTAGTTTAGTTTAGTTTAGAGATGGTGGTTCTGGGAATTGTGGGATCCATTGCTGCAGTCACATTTTCATTCTTCGAGCCACTGACTGTGTGAGTGAAGTAAACACGCTGCCTTCCATGGCTGGGAGCTTTCCCTCTGCTACTGCTTCCTGGCCCTTATTAGGTGCGAAGCAATAGCAGAGGGAAAGCTTCACTCTTGCGCTCTTTGAGCCACGGGCAGCATGAGTACTGCCTTATTGGATCCCATGAAGATGAACGTGGGGGAAGGAGGGGAGTGGTCATTGGAGAAATGCTGGACTGCAGGGATGGAGACAAAAAAAAAAAAAAAATAAGGAAAGATGCCAGACCTCTGAGGGAGGGAAGGGGAGGACAGAGATGGAAGATGGATGGTGAACAGAGAGAGAGAAGAAAACGCCAAATAGGCAGGAGACCCTGGCAAGCAAGTTAACAGAAGACAAAGAGAAACCAGAGCCTGGGACCAACATGATTTGAATAATGACCTGACAACAAAAGGTAGAAAAACAATTTTATTTTCTATTTTGTGATTAGAATATATAAGAACTGAAATGTTTATCCTGCCAGTGCTGTTAAACATGGGTAGGGCCTAAGGCAGAAATTTGGGAGGGGACCCTAAAGCCCTCTACTAGCCCATGCAATCTTCAGCTTCCAGCAGGCTTAGGAATTCTCTAGCCAGGGGGCAACTGCTCTAATTGCAGTCCTTAGCCTAACAGCATCCCTAGCATGTATGATCTTTATATTTTGCACAGTATAGGAAAAAAAATAATCTTTTTATTTCTTTGGTGTTTTACTAAATGGAAGGTGTGGATTCTTGGGATTTTGGTATCATTTTTGGTCAGTTGTTATGTATTTGGCATTTTTTGTGTGTGTGTGAGAGAGAGAGAGAGAGAGAGACAGAGGTATGTAGCATTCAGTTTTCCTGTTAATGGAGGGGAGATTGTGAGGGGAGATGGGTTTTGTTGATCCTTTTTCTGTATTTGTGTTGTTCCTTTTTATACTTTAATAAAATGATTTCAATATAAAATAACTATTCAAGACTTGTATGGATGGGATCAGACAGAGTCCACAGGGGACAAATTTTTATCCCGCGTCATTCTCTACTTAGGACTCTTCAGCTTGGAAAAGGAGCAGCTGAGGAAGGATTTGATAAGTGTACAAAATCCAGAGTGGAGTAGAATGGGTAAACATAAATTGAATGTTTACTCTTTCAAAAAGTACAAAGACTAGAGAATGCTCAATGAAGTTACATGGTAAATACTTTTAAAATGATTAGAAGGAAATATTTTTTCACTCAACAGGTACTTGTTTTGAATCTTTACTAAAGAATAGTGCATATTGTCTATTAAGACTCATATTGCATTTGATATACTGCCAAATTTAGGTGGTGAAATTCTCAGTTCAATAATTTGTATCTCAAGCAATCATTCATTTTGGTTTGTCCTGGCTAATAAGTTTGCTTTCTAAACCTTTTGCAGTTTTGTTTACAATGTCACCTAAACAAAGTTTGTTTTCTACAATAGAATGCTGCTGCCTGGCATTGCTTCATGTTTTCCAAAGAACCTGTTGAAATACCTGCAGAACATTTACTGAAAGCTGACCGTATTTCTCATCTAGCAGCTCCCTCTGTCATTAACCATGTCATGCATGCAAGGTGTGATGGTCAGGTATGTGATTTTATTGAAATCTTCTATTAATCTTCATTTTGTGAAATTTATTCTAGTGCGAGTTTCTAGGAGGTGGTGGTGGGAATAATTAATAGTCTCTTAGACAGTTTATTACTTGGTTGATTTTTGAAAGACATGATAACTTTTTTAACAAGCTGAGAATTTAGAACATCCAACTACAAAAACAAAATCCAAGTGTCTGCAGTAAAGCAAGGAGGCGAAGAACTTCAAGCCATTCTTTTGATATATTAAGGGGAAACGACTCATGAAGGAAGCGGTGGGACCGTTGGATGACCATGGAATAAAGGGAGCGCTAAAGGAGGACAAAGCAATCGCCGATAAACTGAACACATTTTTTGCGTCTGTATTTACTGAAGAAAATGTACACAGCATACCGGAACCCATCAGGCTATATGTTGGAAATGAAGACTGAAAGCTGACAGGATTGACGATCAGTCTATAGGAGGTGTGTAGACAGATTGATAGGCTTAACAGCGATAAATCCCCGGGACTGGATGGTATCCATCCGAGGGTCATCAAGTAACTGAAAGGGACCATAGCTGAACTGCAGAGGAGGCCACAGGCAGCGCAAGAGAATCGTTTTGTGGTGAGTGGCTTCGGAATTGAGTTGGGGAGAGCATTTGGTGGAATCAGAGGGAGGTAGGAAGAAGGGAGAGATGCTGAATGGGAGGGGCAAAGAGTAGAGGAACAGAGGGGCACATAGATGGAGGGGAGAAGAAAGAGATGGTGGCACATAGATGGATGGGAGGGAAAGACAAGAGGAAAGGGAAAGGAGATGGTGCACATGGATAGAGGGAAGAGAGAGGGATGGAGAATAGAAGGATTAGAGTTGGAAAGATATGAGATGGAGGCAGAAAAATGGAAGAAAACTGAATATGAAAATCAGTGCCAAAGATGGATGTGCAAAAAGTGAAGGAGAGGAAAGAAACAGCAAATTCATAAGGAGGCCTTGGAAGCAGAGTTAAGAACACAGATGGAACAAGATGATCAGAAAAATAAAATCGCCAGATAACAAAGGTAGGGAGAATGTTTTTATTTTCAATTTAGTGATTGAAATATGTCAGTTTTGAAAATTTACATCTGTTTTTATATTTGGACTGTTCAGGAAAAAATGCATTTCTTTCTGTTTTTCTTGTGGTGTACTGTGTGCAGAGTCTGGCATATTAGGAGTGGGCGAATAAATGGCAGATGAACTTCAATATAGAGAAATGCAAGGTCATGCATATAGGGAAAAAGAACCTGAAGTTCAGCTATAAAATGGAGGGGTTGGCTCTGGGGGAAAGTAACCTCGAAAAGGACTTAGGAGTGTTGGTGGATACAACAATGAAACCAACGGCGCAATGCGCGGCAGCCTCAAAGAAAGCAAACAGAATGCTGGGTACTATCAAGAAGGGTATTACAACAAGAACGAAGAAGGTCATCCTGCCATTGTATCGGGCAATGGTGCGCCCGCACCTGGAGTACTGTGCCAGTATTGGTCACCGTACCTTAAGAAGGATATGGCAATACTTGAGAGGGTCCAGGGGAGAGCGACGCGAATGATTAAGGGCATGGAAAACCTTTCATACACTGAAAGGTTGGAGAAACTGGGGCTCTTCTCCCTTGAAAAACAGAGACTCAGAGGAGACATGATAGAGACTTACAAGATCATGAAGGGCATAGAGAGAGTAGAGAAGGACCGATTCTTCAAACTTTCAAAGCATAAAAGAACAAGGGGGCATTCGGAAAAGTTAAAAGGGGACAGATTCAAAACGAATGCTAGGAAGTTTTTCTTTACCCAGCGTGTGGTGGACACCTGGAATGCGCTTCCAGAGGGCGTAATAGGGCAGAGTACGGTACTGGGGTTCAAGAAAGGATTGGACAATTTCCTGCTGGAAAAAGGGATAGAGGGGTATAGATAGAAGATTACTGCACTGGTCCTGGACCTGTTGGGCCGCCACGTGAGCGGACTGCTGGGCACGATGGACCTCAGGTCTGACCCAGTGGAGGCATTGCTTATGTTCTTATGTTCATTTATGTACAATAGTACTTTTACTTTGTGGGTTTGTATTTGTAGAGCGCTTTTTTTGTTTTCTGCATGTGTGGCTGAGGTCAGGTGTTCTCGTGGGGATAGCAGTCCAGAAACTTTGGCTGATGTCCAAAGTTATTCAATTTTTTGGGACTCAAAACAGCGCCAGCTGAAAAATTTGTGATTATGTATGGCATGATCCTTGAAAAATGATACTTGCATCCCTGACATAACACAAGCCTCAACTGGTAACCGGTGCAATTCATGAAAGTAAAGGGTGACATGATCAAATTTTTTCAGATTAATGATCAGTCGAATTGCAGCATTCTGGACTATGCCCAGTCTGTATAGATTTTTTTTGATAACCAGCAAAGTAGAAAATATTGCAGTAGTCCAACTAGCTCAAAACCAGTAACTGAGGGAGAGAGTTTCCAGTGAAAGATGCCTGGTGAAGGAGAGTGGAACATTGTGCTGCTTCTCTTGCCCAAGCGGTTTACAGTTCTTAAGTGCCGCAATTCAGGCAGGCACTCTGAAGGCCACCTATATCATCAGAGAGGCCCCTGCCAGCGGAGATAAAATGCTACACCCTCTGTGGTGCGTGGCCACAGGGGCGTGCCCTAAGGGACATTTTAGGCCCCTTGGGAGCCCCTTGGAGACGATTGGAGCGATGTCAGTGTATGCACCCTTTGAATTCTTGTATTGTAATATAATTTTGAGGTTTAATCTATGGGGAAACGTAAAGCTAAAATTAAAGTTTTTACTCCTGTCGCTTCTGGCTCAATTGACAAACATTTGATGTATGCTGCGACAAATACTATTCAGACTAAGAAAGCGGTTCAAATATCCGGAGCTTCATTCAGCTCTCCAGAAAGAACTCCTTCTCTCCCTCCTGAAGTTCCTGTTAACTTGGGCCCTGAAGTTGGTCCCATGGCTTCTGGTGAAGCCTCAGAGCTTCTGGCATTCCAGACTATATCCTGTACAAAATTGCCTCAAGTTAATTATTTAAAGCTCTGATGGAAAGCTCTGATGAGAACAAACAGGAAGTGTCCTTAAATGATTTATGGCAAATTAATATTAGGATGGAGAAAATGTTGAAATCAGTTATAATCAGTCAAACTCAGGATTTTTCAAAGGAGGTAGTCGAGAAACTTGAAAATGTTGATCAAAATATGAAAATTCTAGACACCCGCACGACTAAGATAGATAAGCAAGTTGCTAACCTACAGGACATTTCCATGTCAGCTATGAAGGATTCTCATTCAATTCATGTAAAATTAGAAATAGTGGAAAATGCCACAAGGGTAAGGAATTTGCGTTTAATTAATTTTCCAGAAACGCATTTGATATCTCCTGAGATCTTATTTCAGAAGTATCTCACTGAGATATTAGGGTTGACTAATTCAGAATCAATCCCTATTTCATCTCTCTATTATATTCCTAAAAAGAGGAAAATTACAGTGGAGCAGGGACTAAATCAATTGGCTTCTATTGATGTAAATTTGACAGAACTTCTGGAGGATTCACAGGACACAATACAAACCAGGTCTGCTCTTTTAGTTTCATGTACCAATGAGAGCGATAAGGCATTGATAATGAAATTATATTTTCAGAATAAAAAAGCAATGTTTTGCGGCGCTAGAATTCAAATATTCCCAGATGTGGGATAAGCATGTGGGTTCACTTTGAGGAAGTGCTTAGGGGGGAGGGTTCATAGAGTGGGCAGACTTGTTGGGCTGATGGCCCTTTTCTGCCGTTATTTTCTATGTTTCTATGTAACTCAGACGAAAGGTCTTTTTGGCTCTTAAGTCTAGGGTTGTGGAATCTGGAGCCACCTTTTTTTTAAATTTTTTTTAATATTCATGTAAATGTTTAGTAACGGCTCAAAATAAGGATTATGTGTTCTTTGACCCCCTTCAGTTAGAGTCTTTTCTTGAACATTAATTTCATTTGGTATGGTACCTGAATGGAAAGTTGTGATATTTCAATGAAATAGGAGTTTACAAAGTTAAAGCCTTTCTTAAAGTAGAGGGAGTATACACCCTCTTTTTGATTTCCTTACTATCTTATTAACATTCTCTCCCCAACTAAAATGTGGGCTTGATGGGATTTTCTTTTTATGGATTATGTATGATTTACGTCTATATATAAGTTTGTGTTTCCCATTTTCGCAATTGATTGATGTAAATTGATAAATTTGAAAATTTCAATTAAAAACCCCCCAAAAACTAACCAAAAACCAGTGACTGAACCAATAATCTTAAAGATGAAATGGCAAAATATACTCTAATAGTTCACAATTTCCACAAAGTATAGAAAACCTTCCATACCAAAGCATCCACCTGATCTTTCATTGTTAAATTCTGATCCAGAGTCACTCCCAATATTTTGATGGTGGATTGAATAGAATAAGTTATTGCATTCAAAGTCAAAGAAGTTTCAGGACACCTATGATACTAGTATACATACTGGATACAGCGCCATCTCTGCTGAAACAGCTTTCCATGCTGTTGTAGAAAGAGCTAGTTGGGCTACTGCAGTTACAACTGATGCAAAATCCTGCTCAAACAATGCCAGCCTCAGTTCAGTCTGAGCATTGCCTGCCTGGATACTTAAAGCATCAATCTCGAAATATGCAGCCTCAAATATCAGCATCTATGATCTACGTAAATGACCAATGAAAGCTGCCAATCAGGTGGAGAAAGCTTCAGCAAAGGCAAGACAAATGCTGGGTTGCATCAGAAGGAGCTTTATCAGCCAAAAACCTGAAGTCATACTACCGTTGTACAGATCCATGGTGAGACCTCACCTGGAGTACTGTGTCCAGATTTGGAGGCCACATTATCAAAAGGATGTGAAGAGAATGGAGTCGATCCAGAGAATGGCCACTAGGATGGTCTCAGGACTTAAAGACATCCCATATGAAGAACGTCTGACCAGACTACTCTTATATTCTCTCGAGGAGCGCAGAGAAAGGGGAGACATGATAGAAACATTCAAATACATCACCGGTCGAATTGCGGTGGAGGAAGAAATCTTTTTTCTTACAGGTCCTACAGTGACAAGAGGGCATCCGCTAAAACTTAAGGGGGGAAGATTTCATAGTGACACCAGGAAATACTTCTTCACCGAACGGGTGATTGATCGATGGAATAAACTTCCACGCCAGGTGGTCAAGGCCAGTAGTGTACCTGACTTCAAAAGTCGATGGGACAAACAGGTGGGAGTACTACAAAGTTATGCATGAAAGAGGGGTACACCAGGGAGGGAGGGTTCTTAAGTGGGCAGACTTGTTGGGCCGCTGGCCCTCTTATGCCATCATACTCTGTTTTTATGTTTCTAATGCAAATCAAGGATGCTCATCTTTGATGCCTAGACGTCTAGCATCTACATTGAGGCATGCATCTTTGTCATTCTCAGTACTTCTACTGATGTTTATCGAGGTACTCTAGTTAATGTTCATCTAGATGTCATCCTCTATCTCCTCGATGCTCCTTTCAATGATCTCCTTGATGTCGTTCTCCACTAACAGAACCTTACTATAGAGGATTATGACTCTGACCTATCTGACCTAGCGATTGTCCAGAGTGGTCTGTGAATGAGTCTTATGCTGCTGCGTCATCATCCCCTTTCTCTGCCTCATAGTCAGTCACCCCCAGAAGGTCTGTCTTTCATGAAATTCATTAGACAGATGGGGCAGGAACATAAGAATTGCCGCTGCTGGGTCAGACCAGTGGTCCATCGTGCCCAGCAAGTCCGCTCAAGTGGTGGCCCTTAGATCAAAGACCAGTGCCCTGAGACTAGTCTTACCTGCGTACATTCTGGTTCAGCAGAAACTTGTCTTACTTTGTCTTGAATCCCTGGAGGGTGTTTTCCCCTATAACAGCCTTTGGAAGAGCGTTCCAGTTTTCTACCATTCTCTGGGTGAAGAAAAACTTCCTTACGTTTGTATGGAATCTATCCCCTTTTAACTTTAGAGAGTGTCCTCTCGTTCTCTCTTCCTTGGATAGGTTGAACAACCTGTCATTATCTACTAAGTCTATTCCCTTCATTATCTTGACTGTTTCGATCATGTCCCCTCTCTGTCTCCTCTTTTCAAGGGAGAAGAGGCCCAGTTTCTCTAATCTCTCACTGTACGGCAACTCCTCCAGCCCCTTAACCATTTTAGTCACTCTTCTCTGGACCCTTTCGAGTAGTACTGTGTCCTCCTTCATGTACGGCGACCAGTGCTGGATGCAGTATTCCAGGTGAGGGCGTACCATGGCCCAGTACAACGGCATGATAACTTTCTCCGATCTGTTTGTGATCCCCCTTCTTAATCATTCCTAGCATTCTGTTGACCCTTTTCGCTGCTGCTGCGCATTGCGCAGATGGCTTCATTGACTTGTTGATCAGTACTCCCAAGTCTCTTTCCTGGGGGGTCTCTCCAAGTGCTGCACCGGACATCCTGTATTAGTGTATAAGATTTTTGTTACCGAAATGTATCACCTTACACTTATCCATGTTAAACCTCATTTGTCATGTCATGGCCCATTTCTCGAGCGTATTTGTCATGTTGCAGGTCTTCGCAATCCTCCTGCGTCTTCACTACTCTGAATAACTTTGTATCGTCTGCAAATTTAATCACCTCACTCATCGTACCAATTTCTAGGTCATTTATAAATATGTTGAAGAGCACAGGTCCAAGCAGTGAACCCTGCGGCACTCCACTCGTGATGCTTTTCCAGCCCAAGTATTGTCCATTTACCCCCACTCTCTATTTCCTATCCGCCAGCCAATTTTTAATCCATGTGAGCATTTCACCCTTGATTCCATGGCTTGCAATTTTTTGAAATAGTCATTCATGCAGATATACAATGTCTATCGGGTCGCCCATGTCGTCTGCCTGTTTACTCCCTCGAAGAAGTGCAGCAAGTTCGTCAAGCAAGATCTTGAACGAGGAGAATCTACGTGATCCCCGTCAACATGGATTTACTAAGGGGAGATCCTGCCAATCCAACCTGATCGGCTTCTTTGACTGGGTGACGAGAAAGCTGGATGTTGGGGAGTCCCTGGACATCGTATACCTGGACTTCAGCAAAGCATTCGATAGCGTACCACACCGCAGGTTGCTGAGCAAAATGAGTTCTATAGGATTGGGCGACACGCTGACGAAATGGATTGGGAACTGGCTTGAGGGTAGGCTTCAGAGGGTAATGGTGAATGGCACCCCCTCCGAAACGACGGAGGTGATCAGTGGAGTGCTACAGGGCTCCGTCCTGGGCCCGATCCTGTTCAACATCTACATAAGAGACTTGGCAGAAGGTCTCCGAGGTAAAATAACATTATTCGCTGATGACGCCAAACTAAGCAATGTAGTGGCCAAGAGTACAACAGACAAAAACTCAATGCCCGACAACATGATGCACGACCTACTACTACTGGAGCGCTGGTCTAGGTCCTGGCAACTCAGCTTCAATGCCAAAAAATGCAAAGTCATGCACCTGGGCAGCCATAATCCATGCAAGACTTACACCCTAAATGGCGAGATCCTAACAAGAACTGAAGCAGAGCGTGACCTAGGGGTGATCGTCAGTGAGGACATGAAGGCTGCCAATCAAGTGGAGCAAGCTTCCTCCAAAGCAAGGCAAATCATAGGTTGCATACGCAGGAGTTTCGTCAGCCGTAAGCCTGAAGTCATTATGCCATTGTATAGATCCATGGTGAGACCACACCTGGAGTACTGTGTGCAATTTTGGAGGCCGCATTACCGAAAAGATGTGCTGAGACTAGAGTCGGTGCAGAGAATGGCAACCCGGATGATCGCTGGTCTCAAGGATCTCCCTTACGAGGAAAGGCTGGATAAGTTACAGCTCTACTCACTCGAGGAACGCAGAGAGAGGGGAGACATGATCGAGACGTTCAAGTATCTCACGGGTCGCATCGAAGTGGAAGAAGATATCTTCCTTCTCATGGGTCCCACGGCAACCAGGGGGCACCCGTGGAAAATCAGGGGAGGGAAACTGCACAGTGACACCAGGAAATTCTTTTTCACTGAGAGAGTGGTTGACCGCTGGAATAATCTTCCACTTCAGGTCACTGAGGCCAGCAGCGTGCCTGATTTTAAGGCCAAATGGGATAGATACGTGGGATCTATTCACTGAGTTAGGTGGGGAAGGGTCATTGCGGTGGGCAGACTGGATGGGCCATGGCCCTTATCTGCCGTCTATTTCTATGTTTCTATGTTTCTATCTTCCCTTGCTGAAGCCGTGCTGGCTGGTCCTCATCAGATTGTGTCCGTCAAGGTGATCAGTGATGCGGTCCTTTATCAGAGCCTCTACCATCTTTCCTGGTACCGAGGTCAGACTCCCCGGTCTGTAGTTTCCCAGATCTCCCCTTGAACCTTTCTTGAAGATCGGCGTAACATTCGCCACTTTCCAGTCTTCCGGAATCCTTCCTAATTTGATCAACAGATTGGCTATTAGTTGAAGCAGTTCAGCTATAGCCCCTTTCAGTTCCTTGATTACCTTAGGATGGATGGCATCCAGATCCGGGGATTTATCATTTTTAAGCCTATCAATCTGCCTGTATACCTCTTCTAGACTGACTGCCAACCCTGTCAGTTTCCCGACCTCGTTTCCTGCGTATAGCCTGTCAGCTTCTGATATGTTGTGTATATCCTCTTCGGTAAATACAGATGCAAAAAATGTGTTCAGTTTGTCAGTGATGGCTTTGTCCTCCTTCAGTATTCCCTTTATTCCATGGTCATCCAGTGGCCCCACCGCTTCCTTCGCGGGTCGTTTCCCCTTAATATATCGAAAGAACAGCTTGAAGTTTTTTGCCTTCTTGCCTAATTTTTCCTTGTAGTCTCTCTTGGCCCCTCTTACCGCCTTATGGCACCTGCTTTGATGATGTTTGTGCTTTTTCCAATTTTTGTCCGTTTTTGACCTTTTGCATTCCTTAAACGAAGTCTTCTTGTCTCTGATCACTTCATTCACCGCTACAGTGAAGGGAAGCGTTCCTTGTTCTTTTTCCTCTTTTATCCCTTGTTGAAATGCGGTATATATAGATTTTGTGCCTCGGTGACTGTGACCTTAAAAAGGGGCCATGCTTGCTTAGCGCTTTTACAGTGCTTATCCTCTTCTTAATCTTCTTCCCCACCATGAGTCTCATCCCTTTGTAATTCCCTTTTCGGAAGTTCAGTGATGTGGTCTTCATTCTGAATCAATGTTTTTGCCCCTGTATCCAGGTTGAAGCGGATCATATCGTTTATCACTGCTTCCCAGCGTCCCTTCTACTTTTACACCTTGTGCCGGTCCTTGTAGTCCATTTAGAATTAAGTCCAGAATTGCATTTCCTCTCGTATTTTCCTTGATAAGTTGTTCCAGGAAGCAATCGCCTACAGCATCAAGGAACTTGGTCTCCTTACTGGAGCCGGAGGTCCCTAGGTTCCAGTCTATCCCTGGATAATTGAAGTCGCCCATGATAACTGCGTTTCCTCCCTTGCAGTTGCATTTAATCTCATCCATCATTTCTTCATCAGTTTCTTTGGAATGCCTTGGGGGTTGGTAGTAGATTCCGATCTTTGTTTCCGTTCCCTTTGTTCCCAGAATTTTGATCCATAGAGACTCTAGCTTATTTTTCATTTCCGGCATGTTTTTTCCGGTAGACTTAATTCCCTCTTTGATGTAATGGGCAATACCCCCACCTTTTTGACCTACTATGTCTCTCCGGTGTAGTTTGTATCCTGGTAGCACAGTGTCCCAGACGTTTTCCTCGTTCCACCATGTTTCCATGATGCCGATGATGTCAAGGTTATCTTTTTGTGCCATAGCTTCCAGTTCCCCGACCTTGTTCCTTAGGCTCCTTGAGTTCATGTACATATACTTGAGTTTGCAGCCTTTTACTTTCTTGCATTTCCTTCCCTTTTGTGTCCTTTTCGATCCATCGGGATTTCTGTCTTGCCTATGATCCAGTGAGTCTTCTCCGCTATCTTCCTGCCTGGTGTCCTCTGAGTATACCAGTTACCGAACCATCGACTTTTGGTCAACTGTCTGCTTTCCCCTTCTTCCTAGTTTAAAAACTTCACAATAAAAATGAAGTCTGATTCAGTCTCAGACAGAGCTTAGAGAGGCACTTGACTATAAAATTTTTTTTTTTTAAAAAAGGCCCCCAGACTGCATAAAGGTTCCTCTTCACAACCTCATGAAGGAAGCATTACTGAAGAACTAGAAATCTTCTCTTCATGTGGCTGTAGCTTCATGTAGACTGGACTCACTTATCCTGTCATGGGTTTGACAGACTGCAGTTACCACATCAGTCTCTATTTATAGAACCTGCCCTGAAAAAGGCTCATAGTTCCAGACCTTATGCCAGTACTCTCCCGGGAAGGGAAGGCAGAATAGAATGCTGGATAAGTTTGGACGCAGAATATTTCAAGTTTCTATGCTGACGAACAGAATTTTAAAGTTCAATTTCATTATGACTTTTTATATTAAATCCCCCATACAAAGATGCTTCATTATTATCAGTATAATAATAATAATAATAACTTTATTCTTTTATACTGCAGTTTTATTTTATCACCAGCAGTTCTAGTCAGTTTACACTGAACATTCAGTGAAAAAGTACAAAAAAATACATAATTACTTCCTCAAGAGGCAGTTTCCATTAAAATAGCTGTGAACAATCATTGAATACACAATTATGTAAAAAATGCATACTACAATTTCAACAGACTTTCTAATTTAGGTAGGAAATTTATCATAAAGATTAGTCGTTACTGATCTGGAAACCAGGAAGTATATGGCACATCTGGAGATCATTGGAGCACTTTTGAACACAATTCAAACTTGTGCATTCCTACTACAACAGACACTCGGCACTCTGCTTCAACTTTGCCAGAAAGTCTCTTTTTCTCCCTACATCTTAGCATGCCAAATGCTGCGAGTACTTGGTCAAATGGTGTCTACAGTACATGTCTTTCCCTTTGCCGTTATCATCTCAGAGATCCTCAATGGGCTCTTTCAACCCAGTGGTCTCAAGTCATGGACTTCCTCTCTCAGCAGATCAAAGTGTTACCACAACCTCAATAATTGCTCTAGTGATGGTTAACACTTACCAACCTCTCCAAGGGATTTTTGTTCCAAGTGCCACCACGTCAAGAGTCTAAAAACTGATGCTTCCATGATCAAAGG
Organism: Geotrypetes seraphini; assembly: GCF_902459505.1. Lineage (NCBI taxonomy): Eukaryota > Metazoa > Chordata > Amphibia > Gymnophiona > Dermophiidae > Geotrypetes > Geotrypetes seraphini. Next base: position 158,857,137 of record NC_047085.1, read on the forward strand.
GGAGCCCACCTCGATGGTCTCCATACCCAAGGAATTTGGAATCCTCAGGAGAAAACTCTCCATATCAATCTACTCGAACTCCGAGCAATGCGCAATGCTCTATTCACATCTAGGATTATCTCCTCAATCAAGTAGTACTCGTCCACTCGGACAACCACGTAGCCATGTGCTATGTGAACAATTAGGGAGGAATGGGATCTTACTGCCTCTGCCAGGAAGTGATACAAATCTGGTCTTGGGCGATCCCTCGCAACATTTTCCTGCAAGAGGTTTACCTGGCAGGAAAGCAAAATATATTAGCAGACAAATTGAGGCTGAATGGACACTCAACTCCAAGGTTCTTCATCAAATCTTTCCAGATTGAGGGACCCCAGAGGTAGACCTCTTTGCTTCCCCCCACAACCACAAACTTTCAGTTTTCTGTTTCAGACTCTGCATTCCCAATCATCTGGAGTCGGATCCCTTTCTCCTCGACTTATGGAGCCAATTTCTGTACATGTTCCTGCCAGTTCTGCTGATCAGGAATACTCCGCTCAAACTTCAACAAGATCAGGCCACCATGATTCAAAGAGCTCTATGGTGGCCTCATCAACCTTGGTTTCCTCTCTTCCTACAACTCAGCAGATCTTTCCAACCTTGCTGACACAGAATGAGGGCTCTCTGCTTCTTCCCAATCTATGTTTGTTAGCATTCACAGCATGGTACCTCTTTCCAAACAAGCTTCTAGAAGACCATCCACTCAATGCTGTTACTGTTTCAAGTGGACTACTTTGCAATCTGGTATAATCATCGTTCACTAGATCCAGTCACATGCCGGCTATCATCGATGCTTGAGTATCTCCTGCACCTTTCCAACTCTAGTCTTGAAACTGTTTCAGTCAGAGTTCATCTCCATGCTATTGCTGCTTTCTGTTCATCAATAGATAAAAAAAATATTGTCTGTCCATCCTCTGGTTTCTAGATTCATGAGGTTTTATTCATACCAAGCCACCTCTCAGACCTCCTCCAGTGGCATGGAATCTTAATGTGGTTCTTTCCACTTTGATGAAGCCTCTCTTTGAATCACACTCAACCTTTTCTATCAAGTATCTCACTTGTAAAGTGATATTTCTCATATCTGTCACATCTGCATGCAGAGCCTGTGAACTTCAAGCACTAGTGTTGGATCCGCCTCTTACAACATTCTACCACAACGGGGTAGTTTCTATACTCATCTGAAGTTCCTCCCTAAAGTCTCCAACTGTTTTCTTTCCAAGAACATGTTCTCATCCTGGTGCAGCTGCAGTCCACACATTGGACTGTAAGCAAGCCCTTGGTTATTATTAGATTGGACTAAGCCTCACATCATTTCCACTCAGCTTTTTCTGTCATTCAATCCTAACAGACTTGGTGCTCCTATCACTAAGAGAACCAATTCCACATGGCTGGTGGACTATATATCTCTGCTATGGCAACTTCAGTGGCCCATCTTTGCTGCACATCTGTAAAGCATCCACTTGGTCCTCAATCCATGCATTCTGCTCCACTACTGTTTGGAGAATCATTCCATATGGGATAGTCTGGCCAAGAAATTCTGCAAAATTTATTCTCTTCCTAAAAGCCAACTTTCCCTCCAACCCTTTGGGCTTTACCAGGGTTATGTTTGTTAACTGTAACGCTCTTCCTAGATGCATGATCTGGCAGCTTGGGAGTCTCATATGTGAGAATATATACCTGCTTGTCAGAGAAAGCAAAGTTAATTACCTGTAGTAGGAGTTCTTCAAGGACAGCAGATTCTATATACACTCTCACAACCTGTCCACCTCTCCTAGTTGGCTTCTTAGCATCATTACTGAACTGCAGGTCCTGTGAGTCGATGTCGGGTGGCAAGGCACCAGCAAGCATGTAGTATGGGCGGTCCTTAAAATTTAAAGAGTTTTTGAATATCAGTGCCGGGTTCCGTGGATGTCACCCATATGTGAGATTGTAGGTATATCCCTGCTATCCTCTGAGAATACCTGCTACTGGAAAGTAACTTTGCTATACTCATGTAGGACACACAAATGTTAATTTTTTCTCATCGGTTAAATGTTTTAAGAAATGGGTACTTTTATATAAAGGTATTTTTCAAGTCTCTATGTTGACACATTTAAGTTAAAGCTACTTTGTTGTCTTCTACAGAGGATTGCTGCAAATATTAAGTTGGTTTTTTTTCTCACCAAGGATCCCGAAGTCCTGATTATATGGGTTTTATTCCGTGGACCTCAAAGAGATCTGTCAGCTACAGGTATCTATTTTTAAGTCTAGTTTAGTGACTCTGTTGATCTGTTTTAACTAAAATGCAAGTTAAATACATTTTTGGCTTTATGAATTTGTTCAGAAAATATTCCTTTGGTATTAAAGCACCGTTAAATATCCAATTTCTAATCTAAACATATGGTCTTTCAGTTTTGTAGTCGAGTTTCATAGACCTTTTGCACGCTAAGACATGATCATGCTGATTGTTTTCATATAGGATTGTAATATGTTGAGATTGTTTCATTTTTCTCCTGTATAAAGATTCTCTTGGACCAGCAGAAGATATCTTAGCCAGAATTGATGTGGAAGTTGATAGTCCAGGCCCTGCTAATGTTATAAAGAGTGTCCTCCTTAGAGCAAGAACAGGAATAGCTAGGATACATGCTCCAAAAGATCTTCAGGTACATTTAAGATTGAAAAGAGAACAAAGTTTATAGTTAAATGGTTTAAAAATATTTTTAATGTTTGTTTCCTTTCTCTTCTAAACTTTTTTCAGATCATTCATTTGTGTGCCAAAGTAGGCTTCTCAGCTAAACAATTATTGCCCCTAAAAAATGCTGGCAATATTGCAGTTCAATTAAAACTACAGGTAAGATTCTATTTAATATTTGTAGGTAGTTTTTTAAAAAATTTAAGCTCCCCCCCTTCCTTTTGCAAAGCTGGGCGACAAAAGCCCCGATGCCCTTTAAATCACTATGGGCTTCGGGGCAATTAGCTGCTGCGGCTTTGTAGAAGGGCGGTGGTGGTTGGGATTTAATGAAGTGTACACAGAAGAGAAATTGCTATTTTAGGCAAATAAATCAAATGCAGAATAGGACCTGAATCTTAAACATTTTCATGCCGGTGCTTCAGAAGAACATAAGAATAGCCTTACTGGGTCAGACCAAAGGTCCATCAAGCCCAGTAGTAGAGAATGAAACGGGGGAAAATTTGTTCCCGTCTCCGCCCTGCCCCCTGAGCTCGGTCCCCTTCCCTATGAGCTCGGTCCCTGTTAACAAAAGCATACCATGTAACTGGCTAGCATACTGTATTTTCTTAGCTTATGCCCTTCAGGCTTGGCTCATGAGAGTCATATCACAGCTGACAGTGTCAGAGCCATAGCAGCATCAGTAACCTATGGGAGATCAGCCTCCACGGAGGGAAATTTGCATAATGGATATCTCTTCATACATTCACAGCATATTACTGCAAAGAAAAGGTTCTTGATGAGACAGTAAGTTTGATAACTCTGTCCTCCAGAATCTTTCTAGGGATTAAAATCTAACGCTACCGTCCCTTGGCACATTATTCTGTTTTGCAGCCTTCTCAAAAAATGGCTAGCTGCTACCAAAATGTTTCTGCTTGTTGCAGCACCTTGTTACTGTTTCCCTTTTTTTTCTGTTGAAGGCAACCTATAGCTAGGGGAGGCCCATGCTTTGAGGAATTGACAACATGCTTGTCCTTAGATAAAACCAAGTTACTTACCTGTAGAAGATGTCTTGTCTGTAGAGCACAAATCCTCCCATTCCCACTCACCTCCCAAAGAGTTGTGTTCTCAAGCTGAATAGGCTGAGGTGGTCGTGCATGATAGCTGCAATTGGGAAGTGGTGCACATACATGGTGAAGCGACTCAAAAGCTTCTAATACTTAAAATGGAGAAGCTTTCGACCTTTTGTTGGTAATTTCATCCATGCTATGGAGGCATGTATCTGCTGTCCATGGAGAGTACCTACTTAAAGGTAAGTAAGTTGGTTTTACACTCTCCTACTAATTTAACAATTCCACTACAGCAGTGTTTACAAAATGTCTGTTTTGAGATTAAATTTTTTTCTGCACAGAATTGGAGTGTTGTACTTGCATTCTGTAGATAATATTTATCTGTTTCTGTGCTTTCATTTTGTAGCCTTCTGACCAAAGTAACTGCTTTGTAGTACCTGAAGATCTTTTTCTTGTACCAGGAGAGGAACAAGAGGTTGAAATTTCATTTTTGCCTCAGGACTCTAAAAGTTATAAGGAAAGGTAGGATCAATTATTTGCTAAATGCTTACATGGCTTTGGTTTTTATATATATATACTCTAGTGTTTAAGCCCGTTACATTAACGGGTGCTAGAGTAGACGTCTGTCTATCTTTTTTTTTTTTTCTTTTTCTCTCTCTCTCCGTGTACGCTGTCTGTCATTCTTTCTGTCTGTGTCTCTCCCTGGCCCCCTGCCTGCCTGTATTTCTCTGTTGTGCCATGCCTTCCTGACTCTCTGTGACCCCTTTCCTATGTCCTTAGTGTCCCATCTTGTCTTTAGTGCTCTCAGTGCCTCCTTCCTATGTCCTTAGTGCCCCCAATGCCACCTTCCTATGTCCTTAGTGCCTCCAGTGCCTCCTTCCTGTCCTTAGTGTCCCATCCTATGTCCTCAATGCCTCCTTCCTATGTCCTTAGTGCCCTCAGTGCCTCCTATGTCCTTAGTGCCCTTAGTTCCCTCAGTGCCTCCTATGTCCTTAGTGCCCTCAGTGCCTCCTTCCTATACCCTTAGTGCCCCCTATGTCCTTAGTGCTCCCAGTGCCACCTTCCTATGTCCTTAGTGCCTCCTATGCCTTTAGTGCCCTCAGTGCCCCCCCACCCCCAAAGCCAGCCAGCCTGCCTGCCTCCCTCCCAACCCCCCTGTACAGTAGAACCTATCATTTTTCTAACCCTCCCTCCCATTCCCCTGTGCAGTAGAACCCTTGAAAGCAGCATGTTTCCTTCTCCCCCCTCCCTGTCACTACCGCCGAAGTGCAGCCAACCTCACTTACCCTCCCATCCGATCCTCCCACCGCGAGGCGACCAGAAACCTCCCGGCTCGAACAGTGGCCGCAGCACTCTAAACAGGCTGCTTTGCGGCCTTCTACTGCCCGCGATTCCCTCTGCCGCGTCACTGGCAGAGCAAATCAGGGCAGTAGAAGGCCGCGAAGCAGCCTGTTTAGAGTGCTGCGGCCATTGCTAGTCAAGAGGTTTGTCGGGACCTTGAGAAGGGAAGGGAAGGGGGACGGCCAGACCGCGGTTGGAGGGTCGGATGGGAGGCTCAACGGGGGATCGGATGCGCCGGGAAGAGGGGGTAGGGGGGGGCGAAGACGACAACACTGGAAAGGCTCTGGACCCGAGCTGGGAGGAAGACCGGCATTTGCTGAGGCTGCGGCTGCCCAGGAACCCCGTTGGCCTGCACTGGACACTCCAAAGAGGGGAGCAGAAGGAATGGCGGTGGCGACAGCAGTTTCTTTCACAGTGAGTGAGGAGGGGAAGCTCCAGAGTGTTCCCTGCCGCTGCGTTCTAAAATAGAATCCGGCCACGGATCACACACCACAGCGGCAGAGAACACGAAACTCTAAGTGTGCATGCGGCGCTTAAAGTTTTATTATATAGGATATATATATATATATATATATATATATATATATATATATATATATATAAAATAACTTCAGCTTGGTTTTCTTCAGTCCCTTCAATGTAGTTTAGAATATCTTGACTTACTTGCTCCAAAATTATATTTTGAAACATTTCTTTTAAATGTAATTCCAATAAGCCCAATACTTTTTCTACATCTTATTCTCTTCTCTGTACTGAAATTTAATAAAAAGCTTTTTGCTTGTGATATTTGTGTAGGAAAGCATTTTCTCACATTGTTTTGCATAGATAATTTAAAATAACTGTGTGCACATTTAAAATAGAAAGGAAGAACGAAATAGAGCCATGGTGGCTCTTACCTAGTAGAGACAATCTGTAGCGCTCTGAGCTGAGCAAACCAAAAGTAAAACCGGCTTGAAAAATGGCTGGCAATTTAAAAAGGGAAGCCACATGACAAGAGCCGCAGTCACAACCATAATCATAAGCAAAAAGTGGCACAAAAAATGTCCAAAGATCTTAATAAAAAGGTTAGACACTAAAGAAATTGATGGTCACATGATGAATTAAAACGATTAAAAATAATAAATAAATAAAAGTGAAATGTCTAAAAACAACTGACACACATTCTGAAGATAGTATAGCTGTCCTACATTGATATACCCAGTGGCCATCTCTAGCAGACATTTGGTATTTTCTTGCATACATAAAAGGGCTGTTATAGGAAAAATTTGAACCAGATAAAATCACGTTAAGCTTTTTACTTTTGGTAATTAAATAAGTATTGTTAGAGACCTCCTTCTCTCTTAATATTCTTGTTCCTCGAGGTATTATAGTGGTCTAAGGAAGAGTGACTACTTAGTTTCTGAATTATATTGCATAATTTCTTCTATTTGTTTGGTATTGTAATTTGACATTGCTTTTTTCTTTGATTTACTATTATGCAATATATGTTTATTTTCTTCTATTATTCCTCTGATTTTTCTGTAACAAGAGGATTCCTGTGTTTGTATTTGGAAATTAATAAATAAATATTTACCCCCCCTCAAATTTCCCTATTAACCCTTATAGTTTTCCAGGCTTATGATAAAAACAACACGTTCACCTATAAGAATGATCCTGGCAGCTAGGGAGTCCAGCATGTGAGAATATGCTGCCTGCTTGTCTTAGGATAAAGCACAATTACTTACCTGTAACAGGTGTTATCTGAGGACACAGGTAGATATTCTCACAACCATCCCTCCCCTAATTGGGTTCTACCTTTAAATTTGTACTGAACTGATGGTCACATGAGCTGATGTCAGACAGGAAGGCACTGGCGCATGTGCGGTACAGGTGGTCTCGAGACTTTTCATTCTTTTATAGTAACAGTACACTTTTCCACTGTCCATACTGGGCTCTGTGAATGATGTCATCCACATGTGAGATAAATATTATTTATCTACCATACTCTCTTTGGAGTTGAATTCTATATTATAGAACAGGGGTCTCCAAAGTCCCTCCTCGAGGGCCGAATCCAGTCAGGTTTTTGGGATTTCCCTAATGACTATGCATTGAAAACAGTACATGCACATAGATCTCATGCATAGTCATTGGGGAAATCCCGAAAACCTGACTGGATTCGGCCCTCGAGAATGGACTTTGGAGACCCCTGTGATAGAAACTAAACTGGCTAAGTCTGCGTGATAACAGGAGGTAGAAGGGCACAACACTCCAAAAAGTTGTAATTTTCAAGCTGATGAGTGTTCCCACCTGAACTCCCATCTGATGAGTGATCCAAATAAGAGTATCCTGTTCTTTTTGGAAGAACACCTGTTAAGGTAAGTAACCTTCTTGTATTAGCATCTGATATTTAATGTTTGTGATATTTTTATTATTTTATAGTGTTCTAAAAATATTCGTACAGCCATCTGGTCCACAGTACGAAGTGATATTGAAAGGTGAAGTAGAGATGCCTGGAAACATCAAATCTTTGGGACCACCTTCCTCTCTTTCAACAGAAGTTCCACCAATTCTATCGAATAAACAATTTATCGCATGGGGAGGAGTTGCATTAGGAAGAGCAGTGTAAGTTGGAATAGATTGGATTAACTTGCTCAAAGTAATAAAAATTTTCTTACTCCAAGACCATTAATCTATGATTTTGACTCATTTTTGTTTAACCCAGGACTTTCCAGAACTGCCCTGGGGACCTTGGAGCTAGTTCATTTTTCAGGATAGCCATCATTACATTACATTACAGATTTCTATTCCGCCATTACCTTTTGGTTCAAAGAGGATTACAAAAAGAGTTATGGAAGAAGGGTTACAACATTAGATCAGAGAAGGTTTCCAAGAGAGGGAAAAGTAGGATCTGGGGTTAGGGAGGGGATGGTAAGAGGGGGGTTAAGCTTTATCATGGTATTAAGCTTTATTAAGGGATTTCTTGAGTATAGTTTTTATTTCCTTTCTGAACATCTTGTAGTCTGGGGTTGTTGTCAACAGGTTGGAGACTTGGTTGTCTATCTTCGCTGCCTGAGTGGCCAGTAGTCATGAATAATGAAAACTCAGTATATTCTAATCTTACCTTGTATACATTCATAGTTGTTATCTTGACAATCTAACTAGCTATAGAGCCCCCATGACAGATTTAGAAATCCCTGCTTTTTAAAAGTGTACATGCATTTAATTGTTCAGTGTCTTGTTTTGTGCATCTGAGACAGATCAAAAAGGGTAAACTACTACTCTTATCTAACACAGTGGCTTTGTGAGGGTCTTTGGATCTGAGTGTAAATTTATGGCTAGTGCATCTATATTTTCGTGCAGGACTCTGCCTGACTTATTTTAAACCCAGAATTTGGGAACTGAAGTAAATTAATAGATTAATACATTAAGGGATAATTTTTGGTATCACCTAGCTAATATGGATTGTGTGTGTGTCAATTTTTGTGCCAAGAACTTCAATGCCATTGTCTTTTGTGACTCCTTTCATTAATTAGCTGCTTATTTTATGCATTTCTCATCAAGTTCTAGTATTGTTAGGCTCTGCTTTTGGATAAGCTTCAATGAAAGAAATATTCCTATTTTATCATGCCCATCTCTGCACTAAAACTTAATTGCAAAATTATTGGATGCACTTTAAGAAATGATAAAACACTTCCCCCTCCCCCAGGGGCCGCCACATAAGCAGACTGCTGGGCAGGATGGACCACTGGTCTAACCCAGCAGCAGCAATTCTTATGTTCTTGTTGGTGTTGACCCTGTTGAAGAAACTGGTGTTATTAAATATCAGAACCCTTCAGGAAGGATCACACAAGAAGAAGAAATAAAGCAGTTTTCTGCTCTGCTGCTATGGATCAACCTATAACCTTCCTCTTTTCTCGGGGAGGAAGGGGGAGGGGAAGAGGGATGACGATGGAGGCTAAATCAGGGGTCCTTAGGGGATGCCAGTAGTGCCTTGGTCTTCCATTGAAGATCACTGTCATGAGACAACAGTTTCAGTCATCTACCTGTGTGATGTTAAGAAAGATATGCATTTTGGACAAACAGTAGGAACTGTTATGTTTTGATGTTTGTGATTCTTAAGTATGTTTACTTGTAAGGCACTGAGAACTACTAGCATGCCTAAGTGTTGTGCATCTTATTTTAAACTTATGGGGCACGTGGTACTTAGCACAAAATAATGTCCATTAGCATATGTTAAGCTTTAGAAGAAGGACCCCTTAAGATCCTTGTTGGACTGCTTATAGCCAAAGATAAGGAACATGTCTTGTTGTTTTTAACTAAAGTTTAACAAACATACAAGCACAAATAATACCAACAGTAGATGCATGGTGAATCTTCAGTGCATCTACCCATTACCCAATCTGTACAAAAAATGGTTATTCCCTCCTCCCTCAACCTTCAAAACTATTTTCCCACTCAACCCCCTTCTTTACAAAATCAAATGGATTCTATATTTTCATCTGCATGTAATTGGCTTTATTAATGTTATAATTGCTGAGAAACAAACATTATATCACACAATATACTATATACTCCAATTATAAAAAAACACAAAAGAACCACCCAACATCCCGTCTAATTACAGACCTATCGCCAGCATCCTGCTAGTCACCAAAATAACAGAAGGGGCGGTAAATGCAGAACTCGCCACATATCTGGACAAATTCGACATCTTACACGGCAACCAATCGGGCTTTCGTTCTGGCCATAGCACCGAAACCATCATAGCCTCTCTACTCGATCACATGCACTCACTCTTCAGCCAGGGTTCTAGCGCTCTGATCATGCAACTTGACCTAAGCAGTGCTTTCAACCTAGTCGACCACACTATTCTCCTAGACTGCCTTGCACACATCGGCATCTCCGGCCAGGTTCTCAACTGGTTCCACGGGTTCCTAAGAAATAGATCTTACAGGATGATCAAGAACGACTCTTTCTCCCACAGCTGGGACAATTTTGCCATAGTACCTGAAATGCAGCCTTTATTCAGTTGAATCTGATATAAATTTAATAAGTAAGGCAGTAATTTATTTTGAAATGATTTATAAAACTCCACAGTGTATCCATCCCCTCCTGGAGCAGATTGAACTCTAAGAGGCTCTAATGCCGTCCAGATCTCCTTCAATGTAATAGGAGCATCAAGAGATCCTTTTATATGCTCGGGAACTTTAGGACCCTTTAATAAATTCAAAAACTCTAAACCATCAAGTTCTTTATTTGAATAAGACTTTGTATTCTTCCAGATCAGATTCTTGCAGAACATCATCTGGTTTTATGAAGTTATTTTCAGTTCTCAATATGCATTATCTTTTTAATGTGTATTATGTTTTTTACAATGCACATTATGCTTTTTATAATGTTTTCAGTTTTCAATATGTATTATTGTTTTCATGTGTGTATATATGGTGTTTTATTTGATTTATGGTTTATTTAAGTGTCCCCTGAAGAAGGCATTCCACAATTGCCAAAACAGGGATCCTAGTTGGGATGTCTGTTCCAATAGAATAGACTAATTTGATCTCACCAGTTTAGAACTTTTGTTGCATGTAATGCAATCCAATTGAAGGACTGAATTTGTTTTTATGACTTTTGTATAATAAATTTGATGACCAGGTGGTACAGACATATCACTTGCCTATACTTTGTAGCATCATTCTCATTAGTGCCATAACACTTGTTGCTATTAGCTTCATGGAAATATGGTAGACAGACTCAAGCTGTGCTGAAGTTGTTTTAGGGGATATAGCTAGTGCTATATATGTTCCTAGTATGGGAAGAACCTTTAATTCAGGGTGAGCTTGTACAATGTTCAAATTAAAGAGATGATGTTTGTAGGAGGTGTTCAAGTAAGACTGGGAAGTGCTCAAAATAAATAGTAGTGATTTGAATTGTTTTGACTGATTGAAAAATTGTGCTGACACATACTTTGGAGGGCCTTCCTGCTGGAAAATGAGCTTGTCAGTTAACGGTGACATGGAGATAGCTAAAAGCTATTGGATGGTTGAGGAGATGGTGCCAGGAGGAGGGCTTCCACTTTGTGAGGAACTGGACGTCCTTCTGGGGAAAGAGTAAGCTCTACCGGTGGGACGGCCTGCACCTGAGCACAGCGGGAACTAAACTACTGGCAGCCAATGTGAGGAAGGAGATCGAGAGGGCTTTAAACTGAGGAAAGGGGGAAAGCCGACAGCTGATCTGATGTTGACGCTTCGGACAACAGTATCCAGAACAGATGCTGAACGGGCAAGGAGGAAGTAGAGAGACCGGTGGATCTTATGATCAGACAGCGAGGGAAACATCAGGTAAAGGGAGCTTGCTGGGAGGAGACTAAGGGGCATGGAGACACAAGGGGACTGGGTGGCACGAGGGCGAAAGCTGAGGGCAATATAGGGGTGCCACAAGGAGAGGGGGATCAAACGGAGGCTCAAGGGATGATAGCCCAGGAGGGGGCCGGTAGGGCTAGAAAACCCAGAGGAAAAGCGGGGAAGTGGGGTGGCGGGAATGTGGGGAAACCGAAAGCTACGAGGGTAAAGGCTGAGGGCAAAGCAGAAGCACAGGGAACAGGAGAACTGCCCGAAGTTCAAGGGGAGGCGGCCCAGGTAAATACAGAGGTGGAGGAAAAACGACGGGACCTGCGGTGCTTGTACGCAAATGCAAGAAGCCTCATGGCCAAGATGGGTGAACTAGAGGTCGTGGCCAAAGGGGAAGACCTGGATAGAGGAGAATCAATGGGATGTGGCGCTGCCGGGGTACAAGCTCTACAGGAGGGACAGGACCCACCCACAAGAAGGGGGGAGGCATAGCACTATATATAAAGGACTCTATCTACTCGGTCGGGATGGATATGGCAAAGAAGGCAGAGGGGCTGGAATCGCTATGGGTCAAATTGCCGGGAAACAAGGGTGCAGGCATAAAACTGGGGCTGTACTATCGCCCACTGGTACGCCGGAAGGAGTCGGACACGACTTGGAAGCTGAACTGAGACAAGAATGCAGGACTGGAAGTGTAACAGTGATGGGGGACTTCAACTACCCGGGGATTGACTGGAGTATGGGTCACTCCAACTGCACTAGGGAAACAGGATTTGTAGAAGCTGTGAGGGACTGCTTCATGGAGCAACTAATCAGGGAACCGACGCGAGGGAGTGCTACTCTTGACCTCATCCTAAACGGATTAGGGGGGCCTGCAAGAGGGGTAGAAGTGGGAGGACCACTAGGCAACAGTGACCACAACGCGATCAGATTCACATTAGAAAGGGGGACACCCACAGTAAGGAGGACCGCAACAACTGCGCTCAACTTCAGGAAAGGGAACTATGTTACTATGAGGGAAATGGTGGGGAGGAAGCTCAGAAACATCCTTAGGATGGAGACTGTAGGAAGCGCCTGGACCCTATTCAGGGACACCCTGCAGGAAGCACAAAGAATGTATGTCCCCAGTTTCAGGAAAGGCGGCAAGAACAAGCGGTCAAAGGACCCGGTTTGGATCTCAACAGAAGTAAAGAGGGCAATAAATGACAAAAAATTATCCTTCCGGAGATGGAAAAAGGACCCAACGGAGGAAAATCACCAGGCGCACAGGAAATGCCAAAAGGAATGCCACCGAGAGGTTAGAAAAGCAAAAGGGAAATACGAAGAGGGGCTGGCCAGGGAGGCGAAAAACTTCAAGGCATTCTTCAGTTACGTAAAGGGGAAGCGACCAGCGAGAGAGGAGGTGGGGCCGTTGGACGATGGGGATAGGAAGGGAGTGATTAAGGAGGATAAAGAGGTTGAACACGTTCTTCTCGTCGGTTTTCACGAGAGAAGACACATCTAATATACCGGACTCAGAGGAGCTCATGAGTGGGGAACAGGCTGAAAAATTGGAACACATAGAGGTAAGTAAGGAGGATGTCCTCAAACAGATAGACAGGTTAAAATGCGGCAAATCGCCGGGCCCAGACGGGATCCACCCAAGGGTTCTAAAGGAACTAAGACAAGAAATAGCGGGCACAATCCAGCATGTTTGCAACCTATCCTTGAAAACTGGAGAGGTACCAGAGGACTGGAAATTGGCGAATGTCACACCTATCTTCAAGAAGGGATCGAGGGGTGACCCCGGGAACTACAGGCCGGTGAGCCTGACTTCAATTATAGGGAAGATGGTGGAAGCTATGATCAAGGACAGTATTTGCGAGCACATCGAGAGAAATGGCCTACTGAGAACAAGCCAGCATGGATTCTGTAAGGGAAGGTCATGCTTAACGAACCTTCTGTACTTCTTTGGGGGAATAAGCAGTCGGGTGGACAAAGGGGAACCTATAGACATCATTTATCTCGATTTTCAAAAGGCTTTCGACAAGGTGCCACATGAAAGGCTGCTTAGGAAGCTGTGGAACCACGGGGTGGGAGGGGATGTGCACAGATGGATCGAGCACTGGTTGTCGGGTAGACTGCAGAGGGTCGGAGTAAAGGGACAATATTCTGACTGGCGGGGAGTCACGAGCGGTGTGCCACAGGGATCGGTGCTGGGGCCGTTACTCTTCAACATATTTATCAATGACCTGGAAAAGGAGGCAAAGTGCGAGGTTATAAAATTTGCAGACGATACCAAACTGTGCGGCAGAGTTAGGTCCAGGGAGGAGTGTGAGGACCTACAAAGGGACCTGGACAAACTGGAAGACTGGGCAAACAAATGGCAAATGCGCTTTAACGTGGAAAAATGCAAGGTCATGCATATAGGGAAAAAGAACCCGTTGTTCAACTACAAATTGGGGGAGGCATTGTTGGGAGACAGCAGTCTTGAGAGAGACTTGGGTGTGCTGGTGGATGCATCACTGAAGCCATCTGCACAGTGCGCAGCAGCCTCGAAAAAAGCCAACAGGATGCTGGGCATCATAAAGAGGGGCATAACAACCAGGACGCGGGAAGTCATCATGCCATTGTATCGAGCGATGGTGCGTCCACATCTGGAATACTGCGTTCAATATTGGTCGCCGTACCTCAAGAAGGACATGGCAGTACTTGAGAGAGTCCAAAGGAGAGCAACGAAACTGGTAAGAGGGCTGGAACACTGCCCATACGCCGAGAGGTTGGATAGGCTGGGGCTCTTCTCTCTGGAAAAAAGGAGGCTCAGGGGAGATATGATAGAGACCTTCAAGATCATGAGGGGCATAGAGAGGGTGGATAGGGACAGATTCTTCAGGCTGAAGGGGACAACAGGTACGAGGGGGCATTCGGAGAAACTGAAGGGAGATAGGTTCAAAACAAATGCAAGGAAGTTTTTTTTCACACAAAGGGTCGTGGACACTTGGAATGCGCTACCGGAGGAAGTGATCAGGCAGAGTACGGTACAGGGATTCAAACAGGGATTGGACGGATTTCTGAGGGATAAAGGGATCGTGGGATACTGAGAGAGGTGCTGGGATGTAACACAAGTATAGAAAGCTAACCAGGTAATAAGTATAGAAACCCAATCAGGTCGTGCATGTGCAAGACCGGAGGGTTAGGACTTCGATGGGAAGATAGGACTTCAATGAGAAACCAAGGTGGCAAGGGAGCCCCTTCTGGTGATTCAGACAGGTCGTGACCTGTTTGGGCCGCCGCGGGAGCGGACTGCTGGGCAGGATGGACCTATGGTCTGACCCGGCGGAGGCATTGATTATGTTCTTATGTTCTTATGATGTTTGATGGCTCAAGCTATAGATTCAAAGAGGAATTTTAGCTGAGATGATGTAGAAAGAGTTTTGAGTTTTGAATTCAAGAAAGAGTGAGATAGTCACTTGTGGGATCTCTTAGAGAGTAGAAGAGATAATGGTTACTGTGAATGGGCATTCTGGATTGGCCATTGGCCTTTATCTGCCATCATGTTTGTATGAGTGAAATTCTGATTGCCTAGTTCTTTAACCCCTCCCCCCAAATAAAATATACACACAGTATATCAGGAGTGTATATGGGTGCTGATAGATACTGATTCTTGAATAAAACATTCTTCTTGGATGGGAAGGGTAAGTGATTTTTGAAAATATTTTTCTGAAACATTTTGATTTCATGCACTTGCCAAAGTTGAGAGAGAGAGAGTAGTGGATAAAATTGAATTGAATTGACATATCAGTAGGGATAAATATATAATCCTCACATACTGAAATCTGATAATTTAAGTTAAACCTAGAAGGAAACGGTCTGTTCTAACCACTATAGAAATCTGAAGCTTTAGGCTATGGAGGGGAAGGGGGGAGAGTTGGGTTTGGGAAAGATGAGGAAGATGCTGGAGGAGAAGGAGAGGGAGCAATGTTGGAGGACGGGGGGGGGGGGGGGAGGGGTGGAGAGGAAGCAATGTGGACCCAGTCTCAACATACACATGGGTCATGGCATTTTTTTGGTAAATTTTAGTCCTAAAACTGCCTTCGACTAATACATGAGATCAGCTTTTATACGCAAGTATGTACAGTACTAATTGAATAGACTACAATTCTTTTGGTTTCTTACAATTGCTTTTTGTAAATGAAACTAGTGTTCCAAAGCATAAATCTTGGTTGAATTTGGGATATGAACAAAGGAGTCTTATCTGGCATTCAGCTCTCTGCATAATGTATATTTTAACTAATTATTTTTTTATATGAACATATTTTTGATAGCAAAAGTAACAATGAAGTTTATTAAATGTACTTTTCAGTCAACAGAAACTAGTTCTTAGAAATGATTCCCCATCTGCAACACAGAGTTTACGCCTAGTGATACGGGGTCAAGATCAAGACTGCTTTCAGGTTGGTATTGAACTAACTGGAGACTTAAACAGTAATAAAATATTTCAGTTTTATTACAAATCTTGATTTAAAATCTAGCAGTTAAAAAGAAAAATTGCATTAGGAATGACATGGGATCATAGTAACATAATAGATGACGGCAAATAAAGACCCGAATGGTCCATCCAGTCTATCCAATCCGAGTTCAATTTAAATTTTTTCTTCCCCGCTACCTCTGGGCAAGAATCCAAAGCTCCACCCAGTACTGTGCCCGGGCTCCAACTGCCGAAATCTCCGCCAAAACCCACCACAGCCCATCCACAATCCCCCAGCCACCTAAGCCCTCCAAGCTCATCCTCCCTCAAATGGCCATATACAGACTGCGCAAGTCTGCCCAGCGCTGGCCCCCAGTTCATTATTTAATATTATTTTCCAATTCTAGATCCTCTGTGTTAATCCCACGCTTCTTTGAACTCAGTCACCGTTTTCCTCTCCACCACCTCTCTCGGGAGCACATTCCAGGCATCCACCACCCTCTCCGTAAAGTAGAATTTCCTTACATTGCTCTTGAATCTACCACCCCTCAACCTCAAATTATGTCCTCTGGTTTTACCATTTTCCTTTCTCTGGAAAAGATTTTGTTCTATGTTAATACCCTTCAAATATTTGAACATCTGAATCATATCTCCCCTGTCCCTCCTTTCCTCTAGAGTATACATATTATCCCAGGACAAGCAGGCAGGTATTCTCACTAATGGGTGACGTGACCCAACGGAGACCCGATGCGGACGCCTCACAAGCAGACTTGCTTGAAGAAACTCGAAGTTTTGAGTCGCCCGCACCATGCATGCTCGAGTGCCTTCCCGCCCAGCACAGGGTGCGTCTCCTCAGTTCTTACTTTTCCGCGGAGCCGAGAAGTCCGTCTTCGACTCTCTGCATGAAGTGTTTTCACTTGTGCGTTCTTTAAATCCGCAGTTTTGGGTTATTTTTCTCACAATCGCTGATTATCCCAGGACAAGCAGGCATGATATTCTCACATGTGGGTGACGTCATCTACGGAGCCCCGATGCGGAAGCATTTTCAAGCAAACTTGATTGAAGATTTAAGTTTGCTTTGCTGCTCCACGCATGCGTGCCTTCCTGCTCCACTAGGGGGTGCATCCCCTCGTGGTCTCCAGTTCAAAATTTTCCGCTGAGCCTAGAAGTCGTGTTTTTTCAGGCTCTGCCCCAACTGCCTTCTAGCACCGCGATTTTTCTTGTTTTTTCATCGTTAAGTCGCTGTGCGTGAAATTTTTTCTTCTTCAAGTTGATTCCTGCTTCGTTTGACGACCTGGAGGCTTCCGGGTCCCCGTGGCCGCGTGGCTACTCGAGCCGCGGCCACTTTCGATCCTATGTCCCGGCCTTTGACCGGCTTTAAAAAGTGCACCCGGTGCAAGCGGCTTCTTTCCATCACAGACCCGCATCGCCGGTGCAACCTCTGCCTGGGGGCCGCTCATCCAACCAACTCCTGCCCCCAGTGCGCTACTTTCCAGAACCGGGCCCTCCGTCGAAGGAAAGCCCGCATGACGGATCTTTTCGCCCCAGACCAACCCTCTACCTCGGCCTCGAGGTCGGCCCCGGCCTCGGCCCCGAATACCTCGGCATCGCCTTGAGACTCGACTCCGAAGTCCTCGGGACAACAGAAAGCCTCGGCTCCGGGTAAGTCCCCTCTTCCCTCTTCAGGTTCTGTACCAGTGAAGAAACCAACCTCGGGGACACCGGCGACGCATGGCGGAAGTCCCATGCTTACAGCCCCGACGAAGCCCTCCAAGCCTTCGGGCCGTGCCTCCACCACACGGGAATACTCTGATACAAGGTCGCCCCCGGTGGAGTGCACCGAGGCAGGGGACATGCCTTCGATGCTGTCCGTGCCCGTCTTCCAGGACCTACTCCGAGCAATGATCTCGTCGGAGCTGTCCGCTGCAGTGGCCCATCTACAACCGGCCTCTGCCTCGACCTCGACCCCGCATGTGCCAGACCAGCCTGAGCCTCGCGTCGAGCCACCTCGGGGAAAAGTGCGCAAACTTCGCCGCATCTCATCCTCCTCGGACTCCTCGCCGAGGCACCCGAGGCGCTCTCCCTCCACAGACCGCCACAGGGCAAAACGTCGGGCTAAATCGACAGAAACCTCGAACCGCCGTACCTCTAAGAAGGCTCGGGGTTCCCCCACTCTACGAGGCCGTTCACCTACACCTCGTACTGGACCGCTGAGGGTGACAGTTATCACTCTCCAACCCACGCATCCTCCGAACTCCCCCTCGGACCGGGGCTCCGATCCGAGGTTTCGGGCTTTCACCGAGGGAGTCCGGGTCGATGTCACCGATGCGACATCGATCGGTACCCCGAACCCCGGCATCGTCTCCAAGGAGCTCCTCGAGACGTCGGAGATCCACGACCCCGTAACACTTTCAAAGTGCTTCCCCAGACTCGGAGCTTGGATCGGAGCAGGAACCTCGCTACTCGAGAGAAGCCTCCCCTTCCTTCTCCACCCGACGGAGGTCTCGTTCACCGACCCCGCACGGGGCCTCGGGAACATCCCGACCATCCTTCTCACGCTTTGTCCAGGACATGGGCCATGCTTTGAATTTAGACCTCCAGTCCGACTCCAGATACTCTAAAGAGTACCTAGCGGAACTGGATATGCCATCACTGCCCAGAGAGTCCCTTCGCTTACCGCCTAACCCGATACTCCAACAGGCTCTCTTCAGGAACCTGGAGACCCCCTATATGGTCACAGCCGTGCCCTCCAAAATGGAGGCCAAGTACCGTACAGTACCCTTTCTGGGATTTGAACAACCACAGCTCTCCCACCAGTCGCTGTTAGTAGAATCCTCCTTAAAAAAGGCTCACCCCTCCTGGGTCTCAGTGGCGGTCCCCCCAGGCCGAGAAGGCCGAACCCTAGACAAGTTCGGCAGGAGACTATATCAAAATGCGATGATGGCCTCTAGGGTGCAAAGCTACACTTTCACCTTCACATCCTACCTCAAACACCTCATTGGACTACTGAGAGCTTTTGAGACTGACCTACCGGCCTCCCGCCAAGAAGCGTTTAGCCTGCTTTTGGAATCCCTCTCCAACCTACGCCTCCATCTATTCCACGCGGCCTACGATGGTTTCGAACTCTCCTCCAGAGAGGCAGCCTTTGCTATCGCCATGCGCCGACTAGCTTGGCTACGCCTGGTCGACATGGACCCCAACTTACAAGACCGGTTGGCTAACCTCCCCTGCGTGGGAAAAGAACTGTTCGATGACACTATCAAGGCGGCTACAAAACGCCTCTCCGAACACGAATGCTCGTTTGCCTCCCTCGTCCGACAAAAGCCCAAACCGCCCGCGTCCAGACCGTATAGGGCCCCTCTGCGCCGCTACCCACAAAAATCCACTCCTGCCTTCTCACGGCCTCCACCTAGGCGTCCGCAAGCCCACCACCGGGCCATGCCCAAGTCCCAACCGCCTGCGACTACCAAACCATACCCGTCCTTTTGACGGGATACGCGGAAGGGGGCGGGCCCCCTCCGCCATAGTCCCAGGCCTCCTTCCCATTGGGGGTCACCTCAAAGCCTTTTACCCTCGCTGGGAACAAGTCACGTCGGACGCATGGGTCCTTGGCGTGATCTCATCAGGATACTCTCTCAACTTTCGGGCCATTCCTCCGGACAACCCCCCAAGGAATTGCCCTCCCAACCGGACGCAGCTACCCCTACTCCTCTCCGAAGTCTGAGACCTGCTTCGCCCTAGAGCAGTGGAGGAGGTTCCCCCCGACCAACGGGGGAAGGGCTTCTACTCCCGTTACTTCCTGGTACCGAAAAAAACGGGAGACCTACGCCCAATACTAGACTTGAGACGCCTCAACAAATTTCTGGTACGGGAAAAATTTCGGATGCTTTCCCTACCAACCCTCTACCCGCTGATCGACGAGGGCGACTGGCTCTGCTCCCTCGATCTGAAGGAGGCGTACACACATGTCCCAGTGCACCCCGCTCACCGCAAGTTCTTGCGTTTTCAGGTAGGGGATTGGCACCTACAATACCGTGTCCTCCCCTTCGGCCTAGCATCGTCACCTCGGGTCTTCATCAAGTGCCTCGTGGTGGTCGCAGCAACCTTACGCTCCCAGGGCCTTCAGGTATTCCCCTACCTGGACGACTGGCTGATCAAAGCCCCGTCCAGGGAAGCGGTTATCTCAGCGACCCAACAGACTATTACCTACCTACAAAGTCTGGGGTTCGAGATAAACTTCCCAAAATCCCAACTACGCCCCTCCCAGTCCCTACAGTTCATCGGGGCCACGCTGGACACGGTTCGCCTCCGTTCCTTCCTCCCCCTCCGCGTCTAGAGGCGTTAGTAAGCCTGAGTCGAAGTTTTTCCCTGCTGACCTCAGTATCAGCTCGGCAGATGATGACTCTTCTGGGCCACATGGCCTCCATCGTCCACGTCACACCCTTCGCCCGCCTCCATCTGAGAATTCCTCAATGGACCCTGGCCTCTCAATGGCGTCAAGACTGGGACCCGATCGACTGCTCCGTGACAGTGACACCTTCTTTGCAAAGATCGCTCCGCTGGTGGGCCGACTCTTCAAATCTTTCCAAAGGTTTGCTCTTCCTCACCCCACCCCACAGCAAGATACTCACCACGGACTCGTCGGAGTACGCTTGGGGAGCCCATCTGGACGGCCTACGCACTCAAGGGATGTGGTCAGCAGAAGACCGTCGCTGCCACATCAACGTGCTAGAACTTCGGGCCATCTATCTCGCAGCTGTAGCGTTTCAACATCTGCTCCACGACCGAGTGGTTCTCATCCGAACCGACAACCAGGTAGCAATGTACTACGTAAACAAACAAGGGGGAACAGGGTCTTGGTCCTTTTGCCGGGAAGCCCTGCACCTCTGGAAATGGGCAATCTCCAACAACACCTTCCTTCGAGCGGTGTACATACAAGGAGAACAAAACTGTCTGGCGGACAGACTCAGCCGCCTCCTCCAGCCACACGAGTGGTCACTGCACTCTCAGATCCTACGACAGGTGTTCGAAAAGTGGGGGACGCCTCAAATAGATCTATTCGCATCCCCCCACAACCCCAAGCTGCCTCTCTTCTGCTCCCGGATGTACTCCCCGGACCGACTCGAGGCCGACGCCTTCCTCCTCGACTGGGAGGGAAGGTTCCTGTACGCGTTCCCGCCGTTTCCTCTGATACTGCGGACGCTTGTCCACCTGAAAACAGTACAAGCCACCCTGATCCTGATTGCTCCTCGCTGGCCACGCCAGCCTTGGTTTTCCCTTCTACTTCAACTCAGTGTCAGAGATCCACTGCCTCTGCCTCCGTTTCCCTCTCTACTATCACAGGGTCGGGGTTCGCTGTTACATCCCAATCTTCAATCTCTTCATCTGAATGCTTGGTTCTTCTCCCCCTGACTGCTCTTCCCGTGTCTCAATCAGTCATGGAGATATTGGAGGCCTCTAGAAAGACCTCGACGAGAACCTGCTACTCCCAAAAGTGGACCAGATTCTCAACCTGGTGCTCCTCTCACAGCCAGGACCCGGTGTCGGTCCCCGTCCCTCTGGTCCTTGACTATTTGCTTCAATTATCTCATTCCGGCCTAAAGACCAACTCCATTCGAGTACACCTCAGTGCGATTGCGGCCTTTCATCAGCCCCTGGAAGGGAAAGCCCTCTCGCTCCATCCCTTAGTCTCTCGCTTCATCCCTTAGTTTCTCGCTTCATGAAGGGTCTTCTGAATGTCCACCCTCCTCTCAAACCTCCCCCGGTGGTTTGGGACCTTAACGTGGTTCTGGCTCAACTAATGAAACCTCCATTTGAGCCCCTAGACAAATGCCATCCAAAATTCCTCACTTGGAAGGTGATTTTCCTGCTCGCGCTCACTTCCGCCCGGCGGGTTAGTGAGTTACAAGCTCTGGTAGCGGACCCACCCTTCACGGTATTCCATCACGACAAGGTGGTACTCCGCACCCATCCAAAGTTCTTGCCTAAAGTAGTGTCTGATTTTCACCTCAATCAGTACATTGTCTTGCCTGTGTTTTTTCCCAAGCCCCACTCTCACCCCGGAGAGGTGGCGCTCCATACTCTGGACATAGAAACATAGAAACATAGAAAAAAGCAGCAGAAAAGGGATATAGCCCACCAAGTCTGCCCATTCCAAGTATCCCCTCCCCTGAATTTACTCCCTTAAAGATCCCACGTGAGTATCCCATTTTCTCTTAAAATCCGTCACGCTGCTGGCCTTTATCACCTGGAGTGGGAGTCTGTTCCAATGATCCACTACTCTTTCGGTGAAGAAGTACTTCCTGGAGTCGCCATGAAACTTCCCTCCCCTGATTTTCAGCGGATGCCCTCTGGTGGTCAAGGGTCCCATGAGCCAGAAGATATCATCTTCTGACTCGATGTGTCCCGTGATGTACTTATATGTTTCAATCATATCTCCCCGTTCTCTTCTTTCCTCAAGTGAGTACAGCCGCAATTTTTTAAATCTTTCTTCATACGTGAGATCCTTGAGCCCCAAGACCATCCTGGTGGCCGTTCGCTGAACCGACTCGATCCTCAGCACGTCCTTTCGGTAGTGTGGTCTCCAAAACTGAACACAGTACTCCAAGTGAGGCCTCACCATGGACTGTAAGAGAGCGTTGGCCTTTTACCTCCAACGCACTCAGTCACACCGGAAAGTCCCACAATTGTTTTTGTCCTTCGACTCAAACCGGTTAGGTCACCCAGTCTCCAAGCGCACCTTGTCCAACTGGTTGGCCGACTGCATCTCCTTCTGCTACGCTCAGGCTGGTCTCACGCTGCATGGTCGAGTAACGGGACACAAGGTCCGAACGATGGCAGCCTCCGTAGCGTTCCTCAGATCCACACCTATTGAGGAAATCTGCAAGGCTGCCACGTGGTCTTCGGTTCATACCTTCACCTCCCACTACTGTCTGGACTCACTGTCCAGGAGCGATGGCCGGTTCGGCCAATCGGTGTTGCGAAATCTATTTGCTTAAATTGCCAACTTCCCTCCATCCCTTTTCAGTTAGCTTGGAGGTCACCCACATGTGAGAATATCATGCCTGCTTGTCGTGGGATAAAGCACAGTTACTTACCGTAACAGGTGTTATCCAGGGACAACAGGCATATATTCTCACAACCCACCCACCTCCCCGAGGTTGGCTTCTTTGCTAGTTAAGTGAACTGGAGACCACGAGGGGATGCACCCCCTAGTGGAGCAGGAAGGCACGCATGCGTGGAGCAGCAGAGCAAACTTAAATCTTCAATCAAGTTTGCTTGAAAATGCTTCCGCATCGGGGCTCCGTAGATGACGTCACCCACATGTGAGAATATATGCCTGCTGTCCCTGGATAACACCTGTTACGGTAAGTAACTGTGCTTTTTCATCGTTCTTTTCTTGTTTAAAAAAAAAAAAAAATTTCTTCCGTCCGTTCGACCGGGCAGGCCACGTGGCCGCAGCTCCGCGGCTTCAATCTTGCGGCAGAGCTTTTTCGGCCTATGTCCCGGCCTGCGACCGGTTTTAAAAAGTGTTCCAAGTCCCAGCGCACGATTTCCCTGACGGACCCTCATTGACGCTGTCTTTGGTGTCTTGGGCCTCAACATCTCTTGAAATCGTGCCGGCCTTGCTCAACACTTACTGCCCGTGCTTTCAAGCGTCGTTGCATCTTGTGGGAGCAGCTTTTCACCATGGAGTCTTCGATGGAGCTTTCGTCATCGAAGGGTGCTTCACCATCGACCTCATCCGAGGCTGTCCAGGCTTCCACATCTTCTGCTCCGAGCCTCATCAAACCTGCCTCAGTTGTCCTGGCTCTGTCTTCGACGCCGGCTGCGGTGCCTTTCTCTGTCTCTTCAGGTCAGGTAGCATAGCAGCCTATTCCCCCGGTGGTGCTTAAAGTGCCCAAGGCTTCTAAGTCCAAGCACTCTCATACTGCCTCAAGGGACATCGAAGCCTGTGCAGGTGGTCCTGTTGGAGACGCGGATCCTCTTTGCCGGCTTCGTTCCAAACCTTATTGGAGAAGCAATTCATTCAGCTCTTTACCACAATGGGGCCGAAGCTTCTCTCTCAAATCCAGCCTGGGCATGCGGAGGTCTCCCGCGAGGTCAATCTGCCTCCTGTGCCTCAGTCGTACGCACACTCTCTACAGGGAGCAGAGTCTCTGCGAGTGTCTGGTCTGTTATCGATGCATGCATTGCAAGGAGTAGAGTCTTTGCCCATGCCTCCGTTGGAACCTGTACACTCGATGCAAGGAGCAGAGTCTTTGTGAGTGCCTCGAGGTTCTTCCACTCAACCACTGCTGCTTCGTTCTACAGCCTCCAGCCCCATCCATTCTCTGGGGGCTTCGACGAGGACACACTCTCCTGCTTCGAGGCACAGCTCGTATCATAGATCGAGGCATTCTTCGAAGCATTCATCCAGGCATGCCTCCCCTCATTGGAAGCAGCCTTTTCTTCAATATTCCCCACCGTCTACTTCGACCCTTCCACTTCTGGATCTCGAGGACCCGGTGGGGCCTTTTTCTCCATCCAGATCTCAGTCTTCATTGGACCAAGCTGCCTTGACGTCCTTGAGTCCCTCTCGAGGCCAGGCTTTGGAGATCAGCTGTCTTTTTCTTCTTTTCTGTGACAGTTGGCAGCTGATTTGGATATTCAACTAGACACTGGGTCCAGATTTTCTAAGGAGTATCTCGAGACCATGAATCTCCCTCAACTTCCTGCGGAATCCCTCAAGCTTCCTCTCCACAAGCTTTTGGATCAAACTTTTGTCTGCTGTCTGGAAACTCCTTATTCCATTCCAGCTGTTCCAGGGAAATTGAATTCCAGATACAGGACTGTCCATCACAAGGGATTTGACAGTGTCCAATTGTCTTATCAATCCCTTCTGGTGGAATCTTCTTTGAAGCGTTCTCACCCTTCTCAAGTCTATGCCACTGTTCCCCCGGGCAGAGAGGGCAAAACGATGGACTGATTTGGTCGTCGAATTTACCAGAACTCCATGATGACCTCCAGAATTCTCAACTACAATTTTCATTTCATCACCTATTTTTAATTTTTTCTATCCATCCTTCACAAGTTCATGCCCTATTTGGATTCTCGGGCACACTTTGAGTACCAGGAAGTCCTGACATCATTGTCCCAGCTTCGACTGCAACTTCTTCAGTCCTCATATGATGCCTTTGAACTGTCTGCTTGGGCTTCTGCTTGCTCGGTGGCCATGCGACGTCTTGCGTGGCTCAGTATCATCGACATGGACCCCAATCTGCAGGACCGGCTGGCTAATGTCTCTTGTGTTGGCACTGACCTCTTTGATGAGTCTATTGAGGCTGCCACCAAGAAGCTTTCAGACCACGAGAAGTCCTTTTAATCTATTCTCCGTCCTAAGCCGAAGCCAGCTCCTCCTCGGCCTTCTCGTCCACCTCTGATTTACCAACGGCGTTTTCCACCAAAACAGGCTACTGCCACCTGTCAGCCTGTCAAGAGGCAACATCCTCAGAAGCAGCAGAAGCCTCAGCCACCTGCTGTTCCCAAGGCTCCTCAGCCTTTTTGACTGTCTCACTCAAAGCAGAACCTCGGTCGTTCTGCCTTTTTCCGTTTTTCCCCCTATCGGAGGTCGTCTCCATCATTTTTATCACCGATGGGCGACTATTACCACCGACCTCTGGGTCCTTTCCATCGTCAGGGGGGATACTCTCTTCAGTTCCATCAGGTTCCTCCGGAACATCCTCCAAGAGAGTATCCTTCCAACTCGACCCAGACCACCTGTTCCTTTGGTTCAACAGAACAAGGGTTTTTACTCCCGGTACTTCCTTGTTCCAAAGTAGTCGGGCGATCTGCGTCCTATTTTGGATCTCAGGGTGCTCAACATATTTCTAGTCAGAGAAAAGTTTCGCATGTTGACCCTAGCATCCCTGTATCCCCTCCTCGAGCAGAACGACTGGTTATGCTTTCTGGATCTCAAGGAGGCCTACACACATATTCCCATCAATCCGGCCTCCCGTCCATACCTCAGATTCCGGGTGGGAAATCTTCATTTTCAATATAGAGTGCTCCCTTTCGGCCTGGCCTCGTCGCCCAGAGTCTTCAGCAAGTGTCTGGTGGTGGTGGCTGCTGCGCTCAGGAACCATGGTCTCCAGATGTTTCCCTACCTGGACGACTGGCTCATCAAGGATTCCACATCTCAAGGAGTCGTCCTAGCGACCCAGCGGACTATCTGGTTACTGCAGAGTCTGGGATTCGAAATCAACTTCCCAAAATCCCATCTCCAGCCTTCTCAGACTCTTCCATTCATCGGAGCTGTTCTGGATACTGTCCGATTCAGAGCATTCCTTCCTCAACAACGTCTGGAGGTCTTCTCCATCTTTGTCCAACCTTTACTCACTTATCTTTGTATCATAGCTCAGTGGTTTCCAACCCTGTCCTGAAGGACCACCAGGCCAGTCGGATTTTCAGGATAGCCCTAATGAATATGCATGGAGCAGATTTGCATGCCTGGCACCTCCATTATATGCAGCTCTCTCTCATACATATATATTAGGGCTATCCTGAAAACCTGACTGGCCTGGTGGTCCTCCAGGACAGGGTTGGGAACCACTGTCATAGCCCATGCTGCCTGAGCTTGCATTCACTTGGTCTGTACTCCCTTTCCTAGTCCCTCACAGCCCTTCTCTTCCAGCTCTCAGTGCCTGTGCTACTCTTTGCTTCCCAGAGCCTCCCTCAATACTTCTACTCTCTATGGTAGACATAAGGCAGCTCTTTGTTCCTAGCTATTGGCCCATTGGCCAGATATTCCTTAGCCAGCCAATAGGTTTCAGCGGAAGGCTGGACCAGTAGATTAGTAGACACCAACTTTACGTCCTGTGGCCTATTGGCTGGCTAAAGAATGTATGACCAATGTGTCTCCTAAGCTACTGGTCCTACTTTCTTTGCAGCTTATTGGTTAGCTAAGGAATGTCTGACCAAATGAGCTGCAGGGAGAAGCAGGAACATTAGCTATAGAGACGCTGCCTTTTTTTCTTGCTTTCTCCTGCAGCTCTATTTTGGGAAGATTTCAGCTCTGATGTCTAGGCAGTGCTGGCAAGAATATTGGGGTGCTCTAGCACCCATAGAGCTGGTGTCTGTGGCAAGATTCTTGCTTCCCTGCCGTGACTCAGATTTCAGTAAGTTTGAGCTGAGGACTGCCATAAATTTGGATTGGTCTCGTGGTTTGAAGTCTCATGAGACTTGAATCCATGAGACCAACATGAACTTCCTGCACCATGCAGCTCAAACTTGAGCTGGGGAACCAGGAAACCCATGGTTTGTTCTGCAACTGAATCCAGGTGAGGGAAAAAGACTGGGTAAAGCCTGGGTTGGAGGGGGGTACATGAGAGAGCAAGTAGACTGGATGAAGGCTGCGGGTAGATGAGACAGAGTACCTGGGGAGGGGATGACACACTTGTATTTTAACACAACTTGATGAAGCATATGACAAAATATAGTGGTGTGTGTTTTGACCCTACAAATGTTAAAAAATATAAAATGTGGCCCATGATAGAAAATGGTTGGACAAGTCTGATCTATAGGATGGTAGAAAGATAGAATGTTAACAAATAGTGTCAAGTTGCTATAGGTACTATTGTTTGGTTATGTGAAATCTTAAGCCACATTTACTTTGTTTTAATTAAGCTTCAAAGTGCATTTGGTCCAGAAGAGAGGTTGACCAATAACCGGGAACTTGTAATCCGTCCAAAAGAAGATGTGAAAATATTTCTGATGTTCACACCTACTCGTGTAGCTTGTATGATGGCAAAGCTGGAAATCAAACAATTGGCACTTCGATCATCTCAACCAGGGATTAAATTCACTGTAAGATTGTCTGTTTATTTCCATATGTTCACCTTTTTGTACCATATATGAATAATGGTATCTTTCTCATAAGTTTCCAGTTAATTCATCTTATTTGACTCTCTCAGTAGAAACTTTTTTGATGCTATATTTAAATTCATCATATCTATTCATTTACTTCTCCACAATGATCTGAGCATTGACAAGCTTCCTTAATCTAACTACTGTATTTTTCGTTCCATAAGACGCACTTTTTTTCCACACAAAAGTGGGTGGAAATGTCAATGTGTTTTATGCAGCGAAGATATAAATTTTTTACACCCCCCCCAGGCCTTTTAAAAATACCTCCAGTACCTTTTATAACCCTCGTTCCTTTTTAAAACACCCCCTGCCCAGTCCCGTCCCTTTTCAAATCTCCCCCATTGCCTGGTGGTCCAGCGGTGTATCGGCCGGCAGGTGCGAGCCCTCTGCCCACCTGGGCCTGCGCCACCTCTTCCCGTCCTGTTCCATACCTCCTTAAGCCTCTGCCATTGCCTGGTGGTCCAGTGGTGTCAGCGCCGCCCTCTGAATGGTGTTTTTAGCGTCGGCCGGCAGGTGCGAGCTTTCTGCCCACCTGCCTGGGCTAGCGCTGCCCTCTGAATGGTGCCTTTAATTCTCGCGAGGCACCATTCAGAGGGCGGCGCTGGCCCAGACAGGCGGGCGGAAAGCTCACGTCTGCCAGCCAACGCTGAAAACACCATTCAGAGGGCGGCGCTGACACCGCTGGACCACCAGGCAATGGCAAAGGCTTAAGGAGGTGCGGAACAGAATGGGAAGAGGCGATGCGGGCCCAGGCAGGTGGGTAAAGGGCTCGCGCCTGCCGGCCGATGCACCGCTGGACCACCAGGCAATGGGGGAGATTTGAAGAGGGACGGGACTGGGCGGGGGGTGTTTTAAAAAGAGACGAGAGTTATAAAAGGTGTTTTTAAAGGGCCCAACCGGGGGGAGGTGGGGGTGTTAAAAATTTATATCTTCGCTACCGGATGGGATAGGGTTGTTTTAAAAAGAGATGGTGGTTAAAAAAAGTTATTTTTAATTTTTGTTTCATTATTATGCATACTGGAGGTTGCTCCCTGCTCTAGGAGGGGGTGGGGATTCATGCTGTGGTATTCTTGATTATTGTTCCAGTTTTGTTTGGGACTTGTTTCTGTTTTGGACTATGCCCTGTTTGTAATTTATTTTGGAAACCAATAAAAAATGTTGTACCATAAAAAAGAGAGGTGGGATTAAAAAAGGTACTGGGGAGAAGGTTACAGGGCAGTACAGTGGGACAGTTTACAGAGCCTGGCAAGGAGTGTAGGGTTGGGTGCAGAGCCTGGCAGGGAGAATTTTGTTCAGAATGTTTTTTTTCTTGTTTTCCTCCTCTAAATTTAGGGTGCATCTTATGGTCAGGTGCGTATTATGGAGCGAAAAATACAGTAGTTTATTTGGTGTTTTACTATTTTGGTAAAGTCTTGGTAGCAAGCACTGATATGTCCCATGCAATAATTTCTTGCTTAGGATGAAGATGTGTAACAAGGTAACGATAGTTAGTACTACTTGAAAGAATACTCCAAGTTCATGCTAACTGAGTTAATTGGCCAGTGCTAATTAATTTGTATTGAATATTATGTTTACAGTGTTCCAGTTATACAGAGTCACGTGTTTTACAGAAAACTGTTTTCCTGCTCTGACAAATTTGGCAGCATGTTTGTAGTGTTCGAAACATTTAATAGAGCCTTAATAAAGAAGGAGAAAAGAAGGTAGTGAATGGTTGGTGACCTGAGTCAGATGATGATTTTTTTTCCCCCAAATTTAACCTGTTTTATGGCTGCTTTTGTTTTAGATACCTTTGTCTGGTTATGGAGGCACCAGCAATATTATTTTGGAAAATGTTAAAAAACTGTTGGACAATTATGTGATTACACTAAATGGGATATCTTCTGATGAAGAGAGTAAATTTCAGTTCTCTGTGAGAAATACAGGCTCACGAGCTGCCTTTGTTAAATCGGTGTGCTATACAGATGCTCAGACATCAGCTGTTATGGATCCTAATATCTTCAGTATTTCTCCAGAAAAGTTTGTACTTAAGGAAAGAACTCAAGAGGTAATGTGGCTTATTTCAGTATATTAATACAAGATTCTAAACTGATTTACAATTGAAAACATGTAATAGTGTATGTGTAAGAGCTATACTGAAACATGAGACACCATGTTTAGGAATCAGAATCCATTCCTAGTGCTATTAAGGACTAAGAGACCTGTTTAATTAGTAAATTGCATAGTAACATTTGACATGCCATGTTAGTTCAGCCCAAAACTTTGCTTATTACCGGCTGCATCTAGTACCTCATCCCTGCCCCCCCCCCCCACCCTCATGCATTTACTAGTAATTTGGTGGACTATTAAGGACAAAGATAACCTTGCTTTCTAGTATGACATGCACATTATTTCTGAACCTTTAGGTAGTCAACCCCTTTTCATGAGATTTCTTGTAGAAAGCCTCATTAGCATTGTTTTGCTCTGCCTCCCTTCTCTCTGGGCTGTTCTCCTATTCCTCAGTTGTTTCTCTACAAGCAAGATGGTAGGAGCCTGCCTTTTCTGCTTGTGTTTATTTTTCATTTAAATTCGGCTTATGCATACCATTTGCGAAGCTTTTTTGGTGCTGCAGAGAACCTCAATCTTGGGGCATCTCTGGCCATGGAAGAATGCAGACTCAAAGGTTGAGGGTCTGCTTCCAAGATGCAGATTGCTTTGCAGTACACCCAGCTGGACAGCCTGCACTAACAGTTCAGGGGCTCAGGGACCAATCCCTTGGGAGCAAGGCTCACCTCAGGTTTCATCCGCAGTGGGATTAAGTGCAGACTGAATGGCTGTTTTTTCCATGATAGGGGCCGATGCTTTCCTCCCTCCGTCTGCGTGTGAAAAGCCCAGTGGAGGTTGAGGTCTCCAGTCAGTTGGTTTGGACCTGAGAGGCAGTCTGAAGAGACAAGCAGTCCCGTTTCCAGGCTTGTTAAGGCAGAAGTTCTCCCTGTAAACTGTCTGCAAGCTTCAGCACTTGCAGCTCCCAGCACACAGCATGGCACAGTGAGTAACAGGCTGACAGCCTGAAAAACAAAATGGGGTGGGGGCGGGGACAGGGGATAAAAGCAGGGTCTGGAATTAGTTTAAAATCCCCAAATCGCTATTTTTTGGAACCCATTGTAGATCCCCGGACCATTTTGCTGCTAAAATTGCCACGGTGGCCATCTTGGATTTACTAGTTTGAAAATAAAAACCTCTCTATGCCTCAAAACACCTTTATTTTGTTCAAAACCAGGTGTGGTTAACTCCTTAGACCAGGATGCCTTGGATTCATGCCAGATTTGTACTGGATGGCTGTCTGAGGATAGTCAGTGTCCCACGTGCTGCACGACACATTGGGGGGGGGGGTAGCTGCTGGCTTAGTCTCCTCTAGTTCCTTAGTGGGTGTTTGTGCCCAGATTGTGTGAGGCCAGGAAAAAAGTCCAGATTCGAGCCGGGGAGCAGCACAAGTGCATCACCAGTGAAGTGCAGCTGTGCTGTGGCTGCAAAACCCTAGAAAGGAGCATTTGAGCATCTGCAGGGGCGTTTTTAAATCCTGGATAGGGGTTCCCCCCTGAATTCATTAATATGATGTTTGAAACTTACATGATTAATAAGGGCCACATAGAACCCTCCAGGATCGCGGCCATACTGGGTTTCCCCCCCCCCCCCCAAAGAGTGCAATTCCCCAACAACGTCATACACAAGATGGGGTGGTCCAGACTGAGGATGACTAGGATGGAGAGGGCTCTCTATCAATGCCTTTACTGTCCCAATTGAGGTTCTCTGTGGCAGGAGATGCTGCTTCATCTCCAGGGAGACTGGATCTGGTGGAGGCTTTTGATCTTGGAGAAGACCTGACTATGCACGGAATCCCTCCAGGAATTAAAGATGGAGACTCAGTAGTCTTCTGCTACCCAGTGCTTGCTTATGAGCAGTACAAAAGCACTGACCATCTGTTTTCCCTCTTACAGAGATTACAACTGACCATTGGGAGATCCTGGAGGGGCCCTGTCAGGTAGCCAAAGCTATGGCAAAACTCTATCTGATGGATGCTGAATTTATTCAACTCTTTGTTCCACCGAAAATGGATTCCCTGGTGGTGCAAGTTACCAAGCACACCTGCCTTCTCAGTGAAGGAGGTGTGATATTAAAGGAGGCCCAGATCTGCAGGCTGGATTTTATTCATAAGAGAATCTTCAAAGCTGCAGCCTCAGGTTTTAAAAGTAGCCACAGCGGTGTCTTTTGTCACTCAGGCTTGCCACTCCAAATTGTGCTATGATCCGGAGGCAATAGCCAGGAAGGAGGGATCACCAGTTTCTAATGTCTGGAGGAGATTATGTAGCTGCTACTCTTGATCCATTCAGTCATGAGCAAAATGTCTGATTATTCTATTTCTGCCCACAGGATGCTATGGATCAGACAGTGGGCAGGGGATTCTTCCTGTAAGGCGACTTTGAGTAAATTACCCTATAAAGGACAGTTACTCTTTGGGAAAGGTATGGATGATCTTAAGGCCAGTGTGCAGGATCACATGTTGAAGTCTTTACCGGAGAGCAGACCTCGAACCCCTAGGAGGCCAGGGTTCAGTAATTTTCAGATTTCCAGACAATATCGCCAGTTCTCTGACAGACCTTCAGACCAGAGATCATTCAAAACTCCAGGCAAAGATTTGAAGGGGCCAGGCACCCACATTCTTCAGGATCTCGCTCTGCGAAAGCTCCCAAGAAGCAGTTATAATGCCAAGCTGTCAGCTGAGCTTATATCTAAGGGAGGTTATTGGCCTATTGAGAAGCGTGTGTGGAACATAAGAATAGCCTTATTGGGTCAGACCAATGGTCCATCTAGCCCAATATCCCTTCTTCACGGAGGCCAATCAAGTCACAAGTACCTGGCAAAAACCCAAATAGTAGAAGCATTCCATGCCACTGATCCAGGGCAAGCATTAGCTTCCCCCATATCTGTCTCAACAGCAGACTATGGACTTTCCTTTAGGAACTTGTCCAAACCTTTTTTAAAACCAGCTCCATTAACTACTCTTACCACATTCTCTGGCAGTGCATTCCATTGCTTAACTATTCTCTGAGTGAAAAAATATTTCCTCCTATTGGGTGCTGTACATTATACAGGAGGGGTACAAACTCAAGTTCTTTCGTCCCTTTCTGGACTCTCCAGCTGGGAAACTGGAAAAAGCAGTCAGTCTAAGCAACAGTGTGAAGGCTGCTGGATCTGGAAGCCATAGAGCTCATACCAGAGGAAGACTTGGGTTCTGGCAGATACTCCATATTCTTTCTAGTGCTCAAGTGAGGCTCAGAAGACTGGAGGCCGATTCTAGGCCTCAAGGCATTAAATGCAGCCCTCAAGATATCCTGTTTCTGGATGGAGACGGTGAGTTGGGAATTGCTTTGATGGCACCTGGTGAATTTTTCGCTGGATTTGACGGAGGCCTATCTTCTCATTCCCATTTTTTTTCAAAACACAGGAAGATCTTGCGTTTCCATCTGCTGGAGCAGCACTTCCAGTTTGCAGTCTTACCCTTCTGGCTGGCCATAGTGCCACAGACTTTAACTAAGGTAATGGTAGTAGCTGCAGCATACCTGTGCAGAGCAGGTATACAAGTATATATGTATCTGGATGATTTCCTGATAAGAGCCCAGTCCGAATCTGAAAGCATACTGGCTCTTCAAAAAGTAATTTAGCTATTGCAGAAGCTGGGCTGGGTAGCAAACTCTCAGAAAAGCTTCCTGGAACTGAAGCAGATCTTGAAATATCTGGGCGTCTGGTTCGACACAAGGGAGAAAAGTGTTCTTCCTTCTCATCTCTACATGGAGGATTCTGACAACGAATGCCAGCCTCTAGGGCTGGGGTGCGTATTGCGAAGGGCTTCTGGTTGTAGGGCTGTTGGTCCCCTTTTCAGAGTGCTAAAATTGCCACGGTGGCCATCTTGGATTTACTAGTTTGAAAATAAAAACCTTGCTCTGCCTCAAAACACCTTTATTAGGTTCAAAAACAGGTGTGGTTGACTCCTCAGACCAGGATACCTTGGATTCACGCCAGATTTGTACTGGATGGCCGTCTGAGGATAGTCGGTGTCCCATGTGCTGAATGATACATTGGGGGGGGGGGTAGCTGCTGGCTTAGCCTCCTCTAGTTCCTTAGTGGGTGTTTGTGCCCAGATTGTGTGAGGGCCAGGAAAAAAGTCCAGATTCGAGCCGGGGAGCAGCGCAAGTGCATCACCAGTGAAGTGCAGCTGTGCTGTGGCTCCAAAACCCTAGAAAGGAGCACTTGAGCATCTGCAAGGGCATTTTTAAATCCTGGATAGAGGCTCTCCCCTGAATTCATTAATATGATGTTTGAAACTTATATGATTAATAAGGGCCACATAGAACCCTCCAGGATCGCGGCCATACTGAGTTCACCCCCCCCCCCCCCCAAAGAGTACAATTCCCCAAAAATGTCATACGCAAGATGGGGTGGCCAGACTGGGATGGAGAGGGCTCTCTATCAATGCCTTTACTGTCCCAATTGAGGTTCTCTGTGGCAGGAGATGCTGCTTCATCTCCAGGGAGACTGGATCTGGTGGAGGCTTTTGATCTTGTAGAAGACCTGACTATGCACGGAATCCCTCCAGGAATTAAAGATGGAGACTCGGCAGTCTTCTGCTACCCAGTGCTTGCTTATGAGCAGCACAAAAGCTGCCTCCTTGTCCTGGGATAAAGCACAGTTACTTACCGTAACAGGTGTTATCCAGGGACAGCAGGCAGATATTCTCACAACCCACCCACCTCCCCTGGTTGGCTTCTTAGCTAGCTATCCGAACTGAGGAGACGCTGAGGAGACGTGCGCCCTACCTTGGGCGGGAAGGCACTCGCGCATGCGTGGTGCCGCAGTCGCAAACTTTCTCTAAATTCTTCAAGCAAGTCTGCTTGCGAAGCTGTCCGCCTCGGGGCTCCGTGGATGACATCACCCCACATGTGAGAATATCTGCCTGCTGTCCCTAGATATAACACCTGTTATGTTAAGTAACTGCTTTCCTCCAGGTGGATTGCACCCCATGGGGATTCAATAGTAAGCAGGAATTCCTTTTAGCGTTCACTAAGAGTTTAGTTTAGAAATGCTTTTTGTGTATGTACGAGGGAAAGTTAAGAGACTTCTTTGATGATTTTAGTCATGTGTGAATCATAGCTGTTTATCTTCTAGGACAGTGTATCACATACTGTGAGCTGCGGCACATTAGTGTGCCTCCCAAGATTTGAGGTGTGCTGCGAGACGCTGGGGAGGGGAGGAGAGGAACTGGCTACTGCTGACTGCTTACAGGATATGCCTCTCGTGGTGAGAGGTACGTCCTGTAGGTAATCAGCCTGCGCCAGCTCCTCTCCACACGTGTTCCCTACTGGCACCCCCACTAGTGGCTCAGGGCCTGTCTGGAGGGCCTTCGCACAAGCATCGATTTGAACGTGATGATGTCGCTCATGTGCGTGATGTCATCACATTGACAGTGCACTTCGGGATGCCTTGAGCTGCAGCTGAGCAAAGTTTGTGGGACACTGCTCTAGGAGATCTTAGTTTATATATTGTGTGCAATATATTTAGTTCTTGTTCTGAGGGTACGCCAGTATTTACCAATTGTTTATGTAACAGTATTTATATGTAATCAGTAGTGTGTTTTTATGCAATTGTTATATTTTACTATGTATTTCATAGTTTAGTAATAAAAACTTTATTTACTTGTTTGTCCCTCCTGATTTGTTTGCAATAACCAGAAAGTTTGTGCCTTGGTTTTTGTAATTAGTGCTTTTTCCTCTAGACACAAATGAGTGAGCCAAACAGCTCCAAGCTAATTACATATTTATTTTATGGCACTAAGTACTACATTCCTTTCTAAGGTGTAGAAAGAACGTGACTCTAGCCGCGTATGCGAAAGCCTGGCAGTGCTTCCAAGCTTTGTTTCCAAGTGTTTCCAAGCTTGGTGCGCTCAAATGAGTGAGGACCTGAACTCGTCACCGATAGTTGTGCTGCTCGCCTTCCTGCAGGAAGGACTGGAAAAAGGCCTAGTGGTTGGCTCTCTGACAGTTCAGGTTGCGGGGCTCTTCTGTTTTGGGCCTAAGATCATTAAGAGCACTGTAGCAGCATATCCATATGTGGCCATGTTTTTGAAGGGCACTTTGCTCCTCCGTCCTCTGGTTCAATGGCCTTTTCTGGCATGGAGTCTTAATCTGGGCCTGTGGGCGCTAGCTAGAGAGCCCTATAAACCTCTAGAGCATGCTTTCCTGATGGATCTTACAATCAAAATGACATTTTTGGTAGCAATTACCTCAGCCTGATGAGTGTCGGAACTCAGACTTTGTCATGCAGAGATCCTTTCCTCAGAATTTCAGATTCAGGAGTGGTCTTGCACACAGTCCATCTTTCTTTACTGAAAGTGGATTCCAGCTTTCATATCAATCAAGATATATGACTGCCTGGGTTCACTCCCTCAGGATCATGAAAGAGTGATAAGGTGCTAAAATTGTTGGAAATTCACAGGATATTATCTCAGTATTTGGAGGTTATGAACAAATTTTGTCTGTCGGATCTTTTCATACTGGTGGGTGCTGCCCTTAAAGGGCATCCAGCCTGGAAACGGACCATTTTGAGATGGATCTATATGGCCAGTCTATATTGAAAGCAGGAAGTGGCCACCTACATCTATAAAGGCGTACTCCACTAGGACTATAGCTTCCTCATGGGTGGAATCTTCAGTGGTATCTCCAGAAGAAACCTGCATATGTTCTCAAATTTTTACAGGGTGGATGTAGCAGCCAAAATGGACTCCGCATTTGGGTAATCCATACTGTCAGCAGGCTCATCTGTTCCGCACTAGACGTTGGGGACTGATTTGATATGTCCGGAAAGCTCAGGAATAATGTGTATGTCATACTAGAAGGAAAGATGATGATCTTACTTCTGTAATATTCTTTTTAGTAGACAGACAAATTATTCTTGAAGCCCATTCTGTCATATGTTCATTTGCCTGCTTACTTCCTTCAATGTGCCAGGGAATCCAGACATCTTGTTTCTTTCCTTTATCTAGCATTGACAAGGGTAAAGGAAGTGACTGCCACAATGAAGAATCTAGAGGGTCTTTGTAGAATTTCTCACACTCTTAGTGCAGTTTGTGCTCAGGTTGGTGATTTGTTTTGTTTTCATGTTATATTTTGCAAATGGTTAAGTTTTTTTGTTTGAAACAAAGTACCATATTTTTCGCTGCATAAGATGCACTTTTTTTCCACCCAAAATTGGTGGAAATTTCAGCACGTCTTATGAAGCGAAGGTAACTTTTTGGGGTTTGTTTTTTTAACACTCCCCACCCACCCTGGTGTACCTTTTTTAAATGACCCACTTGGGGGTACGCGGGAT
Organism: Geotrypetes seraphini; assembly: GCF_902459505.1. Classification (NCBI taxonomy): domain Eukaryota; kingdom Metazoa; phylum Chordata; class Amphibia; order Gymnophiona; family Dermophiidae; genus Geotrypetes; species Geotrypetes seraphini. The sequence goes on from NC_047085.1 coordinate 158,894,307, forward strand.
GACTGCTGCCTGCCACTGCTCCTGCTCATCGCCGCTGCTCCCTGCTGGCCGCCACTGCGCCACAACTCAAAGAAGGGAAGGGAAGGGCCAGCGTGCAACGATTGCACATCGCCGGCCCACAAGCCTTCTCCCGACGTCAGAACTGACATCAGTTCTGACGTCGGGCGAAGGCTTGTGGGCCGGCGACGTGCAATCGCTGCACGCTGGCCCTTCCCTTCTTTGAGTTGCGGTGCAGTGGCGGCTGACCGGGGCCAGAGGAGTGTCACACCCACGCTCTCTGAGAACACCTTGAGCCATCGGGTAGTGACATGAAGCTTGTTACTGGCGTGGTCCCTTTAGAATTAGGGTCACCTTTCAAGTTGGTAGTCGCTGGCAAATGTCCAACTAAGCTTATTCTCCAAGGGCTTTGAGAAAAAATCACACTTTGTCAGAATGGCCTTGGTGAAAACATAAGCTTTTATTTGGCCACCGGCCGTGGAATTACTGTGCCACTCCAGGTTTTTCTGGTAGCATGCACATCATACCAAAACAACAGATAAAAGTTCATTTCACTCTTAGTCACCCAGTAATCAGCTCTGGACTGGGTTGGTAAACCACATACAGTCATTAATATTCCAGGAGGCTAGGAGGTGAAACAGTTAGCACAAATAACTCTCCATTGTAGCTTTACAGGAGAGACATTCTTGTTCATGATTGAGAAATATTCTGTGCTGTCTTCCAATGCTCTTACACTCTCCAGATGGGCTAGACTTTCTCCCTAGTCCCGAGCAGGCTTTTCCCTGAGAGGGTTAATTTCCTTATCCCTATGAGGCAGGCAGACTAATTGAATTAGTTAGTTGCTATGGCACTATCCTTACAGCTGGGCACTTTCACGGAGTGTGGAAGTCAGGAAATTCTGGGCTTTAAACTAGCCAGCATTACAGCCTGGCGTTTGGTTCAGCTGTGCACATAACCTGCAGAGGAGATTACTGTATCCTTTCCAAACTTCAGCAAAACAGCATGTGAAATTTCAGTACAGGATTATTTCCCGTAACTCCCACAGTCATTAGCTCAAAGAGCAAACAGCAAAAATGCAGCCTAAACAAGACCTCTGTTCACAGACCTTTTCCAGGATATTCAGCTCTCCATCTCTTCTGGCCAGCTTTCCTGTATAGCCCCACTTTCCTCCAACACCATGGGTTCTGGGGGAAGGAATTCGGTGGCCAATTACCAGCCTGTTCCTCAGTAATTTCCCAGTCAGTGCTGAGGAACTGCTCAGCCCCGTCCTGCCTCTGCTCTACTGCCAAGCCTCGTTCTGCTCCTCCTCCTTCCTCCCTCCTCTCTGCTCTCTAACGAGCCTGGCTTTAAGCTGAGGGAAAGAACCACTCCCCCTTGGCTTTGGATGGGGGAAGGGAATTCCTTCCTCAGCCCATGCCGTTTCTCTGAGGGGAAACTGCTTGTGAGCTTTCTGCCTTACAGGCAATGGACAATAGCAAGGCAGCTTCTTCCTGCCTGGCTCTGGAACTGCTTCAGGTAAGTCTAAGCCTTCCTGCTCTATTTCCATTTCATTGTCACTCATCAGGTAGTCAGCTAATTTATTGTCCTGTGTACTGACCTGGTCAGCCCTTCTGCACTGGGGTTTATATACTTTCCTTAATTTCCCTGTGGCAAACCTTGGGAAAGACGTCCGTTTGTCACAGGAGGATGAATCGGTGGAGGGTAGGCAGGTTTCAGCATGCAGGGGGGAGGAAGACAGTTTCCAGCGCAGCAGGGAGGACATAGGACAAAGGCTGGAAGGCAATGAGAGTGAGAAGGCACAAACTCGGGACATGGGATGGAGGGAGAATGAAGGACAAAGGCTAGAAGGTAGTGAGGGGGCACGAACTCGGGACATGGGAGGGAGGGAATAGAAAGGGACAATTCTTGGGCTTGAGTAAAGAAAGAAAGAAAGAAAGGAAGGAGACTCATGAAATCACCAGACAGCAAAAGTAGGAAAAATTATTTTATTTTCAATTTAGTGATCAAAATGTGTCAGTTTTGATAATTTATATCTGCTGTGTGTGTATGAGAAATGAAATGAACAGCCTGGCAGGGAAGGGGAGACAGGGTGCAGAGCCTGGTATATATTAGTACACAATTTGGTTCAGAATGTTATTTTTTCTGGTTTTCCTACTCTAAATCTAGGGTGTGTCTTATGGAGTGAAAAATACGGTAGTATATTAAATGCAGACAAATTTCTAATAAAGTTCAAAATTTTTAACTAAGCATCTTTATTTTAGGTGGTTACTGTAACATGCCATTCTACTAGAAGAGAGCATACCTTATGTACTCCCAAACCAGCTTTATTTGCCACGGTAGCCCTCTTTTGTGGAGATGAGATATCAAGAAAACAGTATCGTCGGTAGGCATTGATTATTATAACTTTGATACTATTTTTCATTTTAAAAAAGGGTAACAAAAAAAAATTGTTTCTGTTCCGTTCTTTTCTGGCAGCTTCTTTTTGCTTTATTTTATCAGCTCAATTGGAAATAGCCACTACCAATGAGCATTAATTCAGACAAACAATGAAAAATCAGAACCATTGTCCAACCCCTGTGGGTTGCATCCCTCGGCACCTGCCTAGACAAAATAGGCTTAACCTCCTATAGCTATGCAGACGACATCACCATTCTCCTTCCTTTTGATCAGCCAACACCCACCATGACAGACACACTACAAAGAACTCTAGAAACAGTGGCAACGTGGATGATAGACCACAAACTAAAGCTGAACCCAGACAAAACAAAATTCATAATTCTCGAAAAAGAACCCCAACCATAACAAACCTAGTAATAAATGCAATCACATACCCCATTGAACCCACTCTAAAACTTCTGGGAATGACAATAGACAGATGCTGCACCATGCAACCACAAATCAACAAAACAATACAGAAATCATTCACAGTCATGAGAAACCTGAGGCAAGTTTGAAAGTTCTTTGACAGAAAACAATTCCAGCTCATGGTCCAGTCCCTAGTCCTAAGTCTCCTTGACTACTGCAACATCCTCTATCTCCCCTGCCCCGCAACAATGATAAAACAACTACAAACAGTACAAAACACAGCCCTGAGACTAATCTATTCACTAAGAAAACATGACCACATCACCGAGGCATACCTTGACTCACACTGGCTCCCAATTCAAGCAAGCATACTATTTAAATTCTACAGTCTACTATTTAAATCCATAAATGGTAACAATCGTCTAATCCAAACTACCACAACCAGACACAGGAGAACCCAGACACCATTCACATACCCCCCAATCAGAGACATCAAACAGAAAAAACTGTACGATGGCCTTCTAGCCACACAAGCAGCAAAACTAGACCATGAACTCTCCAATCTACTAATCATGACCCCAGACTATAAAAATTTCAGAAAAGAAATAAAAACCCTGCTATTAAAGAAATCCATGAAGACTAACACCGTATGAAACATTTCAATCCTCTGAAGCAACCCACTGTATTCTGTAACATCTCTGAACATGTCCAGAAATCCTCTTCTGTAATCCGCTTTGAACCGCAAGATAATGGTGGAATAAAAATCACTAATGTAATGTAATGAAACTCCCCAACCTGAAATGTCCTGTCTGTCCAAATTAGATTGTAAGCTCTTTTGAACAGGGAACTGTCTATTCAATGTTAAACATATAGTACTGCGTACACCTTTCAGCGCTATATTTCTAGCCATTTGCTCTTCCACTTGCGCTTTCGCCAGACGTATCTCTCTTGGCTTCTTTCAGCTTCGCCCAGTAGTCCTTTCTGTACTCTTTTTCTTGGGTATTTTTATATTTCACAAACGGCAGCTCTTTTGCCTTTATTTTCTCCGCCACAAGTTTAGAGAACCATTTCAGTTTCCTTTTTTTCTTATTTTTATTTATTTTCTTCACTAAAGGTCAGTAGCCATTTTTATTGCTCCTTCAGCTTAGACCACTGTTTTTCCACTTCCCTAATGTCCTCCCATCCTAACAGCTCTTTCTTCAGGTACTCTCCCATTTTATTAAAATCAGTACATTTGAAATCTAAGACGTTTGAGTTTTGTGTGGTCTAAAGTTACTTGACTCAAGTCAGCATCAGCCATTCAGGAAACAGTGCAGGGACAGGCTGGATGCCGAAAAGATCCGTTCTGCCCTGCACCGCTGGCTGCAATATTGGAGGAGGCAGCTGGTAGCTGTCCAGCTAGGGGGAGGTATTTAAGGGGGATTTTAAAAAGGTATGGGGGTGGTTATGATTTTTAAAAAGTTAAGCTACTCTAGATAAGCCGCAGCCAGCCTCATTTCGACTAGCAAGTGTTAGATAAGCTGCGGCTAGTAACATGGGGCGGCTTATCTAACAGTTTTAAAACGTAACTCAGCATTTTCTGTGGCCTATAGAATGGGGTGGCCTATAGTTGGGGGGAAATACAGTAGTAGCTGGATGTGAGAGATTCAAGGGTTTTTTTTCACTGAAGCTGCAGTTATATCCCTGGGCAGTTTGATAGGGTGTAGGGTCAGCCAAAGGCAGAACTGTGACCTCAGCACAGACCAGCTGGGCAGTAACTGGAATGGCCTTGAATAGGAACACTATTAAGTAAAAAGGCAAAATATTTTATAAGTGCAAAATAAAGCTGCTGCTGTTATCCTCATTCTAGGGTGTGCAATATTCACATATAAACAGGTGCCTTCCTTGGCACTACAATATGTCCATGTTAAACAATTCATGGTAACAAAATATACAGTTTATTCACATTTGCAAAATAAAGTTGGAAAACACCAAAACATGTGTTATCCCAGGACAAGCAGGCAGCATATTCCCACACATGGGTGACGTCACCGACGGAGCCCCGCAGCGGACAGCCTCGAAAGCAACTTGCTTGAAGATCTCGAGCTTTTGAGTGCTGCAGCGCGCATGCGCGCGTGCCTTCCCGCCCGAACTAGGGGGCGCATCTCCTGTGAGGATCCTCAGTTATTCGTTTTCCGCGGAGCTGAGCAGACTTGTTCTCATAGCTCTGCAGCGTTTGCCTTCTCATCACCGCGGCTGACTTTTTCTTCGGTCGCTGTGCTCGGGATCGTTCCCTTTTTCTCTTTTTCTTTTTAGTTAAATAAAAAAAAAATAATAATAATATTGTCTTTCTTTTTTTGTCACCGGTTTTTGAGAGCTTAGACCTAGGCCCTCTCTTTTTCCGGTACGGAATTTATTTTTTCTATGTCCCGGCCTGTAAGCGGGTTTAAACGTTGCTACCAGTGCGGCAGGACGATTTCGATCACCGACCCTCATAGTCGGTGTATGGTCTGTTTAGGTGGCAGTCATCATCCGGAGGATTGTGATCGCTGCCTGACCCTTCAGCCTCGTGCTTTTCGCCGCCACTGCAACAGGTTTCTTCAACTGTTCCACATGTAGCCTGACAAAGCCTCGGCCCCGACTGTCTCGACTTAGGGATCAAAGGCCTCGTCATCGGGGACAACCTCGGGTACGAAGCTCTCACCCTCAACACCTGCTTCGGCCTCGGCCTCGAAGGCCCTCATGATCTCGTCCTCGAAGCCTGCATCTGGGGGTAAGTCTCCAGCTTCCTTTACAGGTACCATGTCCAAGAAGCCACCAGAGTCTCTATCCACGCTACTCGGGGCTCCGGGTGCCACTCTATCCTCGAGACCTTCTGCCAAACGTGCCTCCAAGTCTCAGGAATACTCTAAATCGAGGTCGCCCTCCTTGGAGCGCACGGCAACACCTGTACCACAGAATCCTTTGGTCTTGGTGCCGATGTTTGAAGATATGCTCAAGTCCATCTTGACTACACAAATTTCTTCCATTGTGGCTCAGTTGGTTCCTTCTTCGGCCTTGCCTCGGGTAGACCAGCCTGAGCAGCATCCACGGGGTAGGTCTATTAGAAGAGTCTCTTCCTCTGATTCCTCGCCGGATCTTGCTTCGAGACCCTCTTTGCCTCGTCCGAAACATCAGGCGAGGCCGTCGAGACATCTTCCTTCAAAGTGCTCGAGGCCTTCGGAGGTTTCTTCGAGGCACCTTCCTAGCTCTGAGCCGAAGCTTCCCTCTTCTATTTCTTCGAGGCATTCGAGGTCGAGGACTCCTCCCTCGAGGTCTTTTCCTCGGGATGTTTCTCCTTCAGCTTCGAGGCATTCTACCCCTCGGACTCCGAGAACATCTCCCTCGAGGAGTCTAAAACGGAAACATTCCTTTACCCCGCCTCAGACTGGGAGTGGGGCTTCTTCAGTGACAGTGCGAGTAGAATCGGAGCCAGTGTCCCAATATTCACTTGAGGCTTCGCCTTCTTATTCTGTAGCTCCTCGTTCCAGGTCTGCCTCTCCTGAGGAAGCTTCTTCTTCAAAATCATCTTCCTTTGCCAAGTTTGTCTATGACATGGGGCAAGCTCTTCATTTGGATTTACATTCAGATTCCTAGTATACCCCAGAATATTTGGCAGACATGGAACTTCCACATCCTCCTAAGGAGACTTTGCGCCTCCCCATGACACCGGTGCTTAAGCAGACCTTCATCCGCAATATGGAAACACCATACTTCGTCACAGCTATTCCATCAAAGTTGGAGTCACGATATCGCACTGTCCCCTGTAAAGGTTTTGAAAAATCACAGCTTTCCCACCAATCTTTGGTGGTCAAATCCTCCCTCAAGAAGGCTCATCCATCTAAGGTGTGTGCTACTGTCCCTCCTGGTCGTGAAGGACGCACTATGGACAAGTTTGGTCGTAGATTATATCAAAATTCTATGATGGCGAACAGGATATTAAATTACAACTATGTCTTTACATCCTATTTTAACCATTTTTTGAAGTTGTTGCCATCCTTTTATCCAGACTTGTCCAAGCACCGTCTGTCTGAATTTAAACAGATCCTTCAAACTCTTTCCCAGTTGAGTCTTTTTATGTTGCAGGCATCTTATGATGCTTTTGAGCTTTCTTCGAGGGTGTCCGCTTTTGCTGTTGCCATGCGTCGCCTTGCATGGCTTCGCATAGTTGACATAAGAACATAAGCAGTGCCTCCGCCGGGTCAGACCATAGGTCCATCCTGCCCGGCAGTCCGCTCCCGCGGCGGCCCAAACAGGTCACGACCTGTCTGAATCACCAGAAGGGGCTCCCTTGCCACCTTGGTTTCTCATTGAAGTCCTATCTTCCCATCGAAGTCCTAACCCTCCGGTCTTGCACATGCACGACCTGTTGGGTTTCTATACTTATTACCTGGTTAGCTTTCTATACTTGTGTTACATCCCAGCTCCTCCCTCAGTATCCCACGATCCCTTTATCCCTCAGGAATCCGTCCAATCCCTGTTTGAATCCCTGTACCGTACTCTGCCTGATCACTTCCTCCGGTAGCGCATTCCAAGTGTCCACGACCCTTTGGGTGAAAAAAAACTTCCTTGCATTTGTTTTGAACCTATCTCCCTTCAGTTTCTCCGAATGCCCCCTCGTACTTGTTGTCCCCTTCAGTCTGAAGAATCTGTCCCTATCCACCCTCTCTATGCCCCTCATGATCTTGAAGGTCTCTATCATATCTCCCCTGAGCCTCCTTTTTTCCAGAGAGAAGAGCCCCATCCTATCCAACCTCTCGGCATATGGGCAGTGTTCCAGCCCTTTTACCAGTTTCGTTGCTCTCCTTTGGACTCTCTCAAGTACCGCCATGTCCTTCTTGAGGTGCGGCGACCAATACTGAACGCAGTATTCCAGATATGGACGCACCATCGCTCGATACAATGGCATGATGACTTCCCGCGTCCTGGTTGTTATGCCCCTCTTTATGATGCCCAGCATCCTGTTGGCTTTTTTCGAGGCTGCTGCGCACTGTGCAGATGGCTTCAGTGATGCATCCACCAGCACACCCAAGTCTCTCTCAAATCTGCTGTCTCCCAACAATGCCCCCCCCCCAATTTGTAGTTGAACAACGGGTACTTTTTCCCTATATGCATGACCTTGCATTTTTCCACGTTAAAGCGCATTTGCCATTTGTTTGCTCAGTTTTCCAGCTTGTCCAGGTCCCTTTGCAGGTCCTCACACTCCTCCCTGGACCTAACTCTGCTGCACAGTTTGGTATCGTCTGCAAATTTTATAACCTCGCACTTTGCCTCCTTTTCCAGGTCATTGATAAATATGTTGAAGAGTAACGGCCCCAGCACCGATCCCTGTGGCACACCGCTTGTGACTCCCCGCCAGTCAGAATATTGGCCCTTCACTCCGACCCTCTGCAGTCTACCCGACAACCAGTGCTTGATCCATCTGTGCACATCCCCTCCCACCCCGTGGTTCCACAGCTTCCTAAGCAGCCTTTCATGTGGCACCTTGTTGAAAGCCTTTTGAAAATCGAGGTAAATGATGTCTATGGGTTCCCCATTGTCCACCCGACTGCTTATTCCCTCAAAAAAATACAGAAGGTTCGTTAGGCACAACCTTCCCTTACAGAATCCGTGCTGGCTTGTTCTCAGTAGGCCATTCCTCTCGATGTGCTCGCAAATGCCGTCCTTGATCATAGCTTCCACCATCTTCCCTATAATTGAAGTCAGGCTCACCGGCCTGTAGTTCCCGGGGTCACCCCTCGATCCCTTCTTGAAGATAGGTGTGACATTCGCCAATTTCCAGTCCTCTGGTACCTCACCAGTTTTCAAGGATAGGTTGCAAACATGCTGGATTGTGCCCGCTATTTCTTGTCTTAGTTCCTTCAGAACCCTTGGGTGGATCCTGTCCGGGCCCGGTGATTTACCGCATTTTAACCTGTCTATCTGTTTGAGGACATCCTCCTTACTTACCTCTATGTGCTCCAATTTTTCGGCCTGTTCCCCACTCATGAGCTCCTCTGAGTCCGGTATATTAGATGTGTCTTCGCTCGTGAAAACCGACGAGAAGAACGTGTTCAACCTCTCAGCTACCTCTTTATCCTCCTTAATCACTCCCTTCCTATCCCCATCGTCCAACGGCCCCACCTCCTCTCTCGCTGGTCGCTTCCCCTTTACATAACTGAAGAATGGATCCTAATTTGCAGGACCGCCTTGCCAACTTGCCAACATTCCCCGTGTCAGGGGAATGAGTTGTTCAATGACTCGATTGAAGCTGCCCTAAAAGACTTTTGGAGCATGAGCGCTCCTTTGCTTCTCTGATCAGGTCCAAACCCAAACCATCTACTGCTAGGGCATACAAACCACCGGCTCATCGTTATCCGATGAAGACGACTCCAGCTTTTTCTAGGCCTCCTCCTCGACGTCCTCAACAACATCGACGTCCTCAGAAACCTCAGACGCCTGCTGCAACGAAACCGGCCTTGAGCATTCCATCCTCCCTGCAAAATTCTCCTCTGCCCATTGGAGGTCGCCTTTACTTGTTTTCATCACGTTGGGAAAGTATCACATCGGACCTCTGGGTACTGACAATTATCCGCGAGGGATACTCTCTGCGCCTGATTCAGGTGCCCCCAGATCACCCGCCAAGAGAGTGTCATTCCAGTTCCTCGCAACTCCCCCTTCTTCTTCAAGAGGCTCAGGCGCTTCTTCGCCTTCGAGCGGTGGAGGAGATTCCTCCTTCTCAACACAATCTAGGATTCTACTCCAGGTATTTCCTGGTGCCCAAGAAGACGGGGGATTTGCGACCCATTCTGTATCTTCGAGCCCTCAACAAATTTCTAGTCAAAGAGAAATTTTGCATGCTCTCGCTGCCAACCTTGTATTCCCTCATGGATCAGGGGGATTGGATGTGCTCACTGGATCTCAAAGAAGCTTATACTCATATCCCTGTTCATCCAAACTTTCGCAAATATCTCAGGTTCAAGGTGGGGAACCTCCATCTTCAATACAGGGTTCTTCCCTTCGGTCTTGCAGCCTCCCCCAGAGTATTCACCAAGTGTCTGGTTGTGGTGGCTGCAGCTCTACGCTCTCGAGGGCTTCAGGTGTTTCCTTACCTCGACGATTGGCTTATCGTCCTACTGGGCTCAGCTTCCCTCTGCATGTTGTCTTCTGTTCCTCTGGTTCCATATTCCTGCCTCTCCTCTCACTCTCAAACCCTGGCTGTTTAATTGCAGCTGTGGCTGAGGCTGTAGCTCTAATTGGCTGTCCCTGTAATGATCTGATTGTTTCTCTCACCCCCTCCTTCTGCTAGGGATATTGCTAGGGAGTGTGTGGCGCAGTGGTTAAAGCTACAGCCTCAGCACCTTGGGGTTATGGGTTCAAACCCACGCTGCTCCTTGTGACCCTGGGCAAGTCACTTAATCCCCCCATTGCCCCAGGAACATTAGATAGATTGTGAGCCCACCAGGGCAGAGAGGGAAAAATGCTTCAGTGCCTGAATAAATTAATGTAAACCGTTCTGAGCTCCCTTGGGAGAACGGTATAGAAAATTAAATGAATAAATAAATAAATAAAAACCTGCTTCTGGTCTATACCCAGTATAATGTTTGCTATCAGGCAAATAAGGCTCAGGAATGTTTACATCCTGCAGCCTTCTGTTTCATCTTGCAAGCACTGGTGCTGTGCTTCACCTCAGTGACAGGGCTGAAACCTCTTAGAATCCTGGCTGTTACAGGGGTTCCTGCCCTCTCCCTGTCATAGCAGAAGAAGATATTAGACAAATCTGGGAGAGCTGCTTGTCCCAGAATACACTGAGCTTTGCAGCTTAGAGCTAAAACCTATTAAGGAAGTAATACAGTCCCACTGAGTCAGAGGGGGCGGGACTCAGGCAGGGAGAAAGATAAATTGATTCTGTCATATTGTTATAAGTTCTATGTAACATTTTATTGCTATTTGTAATTCACCTAGAACTCTACGAGAATTTGGCGGGATTTATGACTACAAATAACATATATGCCTAGCTCAGGGAGTTCAGTAAGAGAGAAGTTTTCCCTAGCTAAGGGCTGAGATGACCCCCTGGAGGAATTTGAGAGAGATACTTCCAGCTGTCCCTAGATATGGCCAGAGATAGAGCCCGGGGAAGCAGAGTGACTCCATTGAGTGAAAGAGAGACTGTTAAGGGAAAAGAGTATTCTTGCATGGCTGAAGTAAGCCACTGAATTATTGAGTTGTGTACTGTTAACTGCGTGTGAAGCAAACCTGAAAAATACTGCCTATTTAGTTACAAAGTGTGTCCTGGCTGTATGTGTTTGGATAAGCTGCCTGTAAATCCCACCTAGCCTATTAACGTACACCAGGGGAGCAGAAAGTCAGACATAGCTCTTTCTTTGAACTAAGGTTTTATAATTCCTCAAGTTTCCCTCTAAATGGTGTTTCCTTCTATTGCTGCTGCTAGACAGAGGCTTAACCCTGATTCTTTCTCAAAGCAGCAAGTGCCTTCCAAGTCAAAAGGTCACACACTTCACTGTTGTAGAAGCACAGAGATTACTGCTATGTTGTCTCTGATATAATTAGAATATGTATGCTCTCTATATAGGTATAAATGTCATAGGGATAGATATATATATATAATATAATTTTTTTTCTTTACAATCTGCTTATTTAAATGCTGCATATACAGTACACTTAGAATTGCATGCAAAGTTTCTAATCTGACCTCCATATTATTATTACACTTTGCTTTCCAAAATACAATATTTGCGTTCTGTGCCATCCAAACTGCAGATCAAGATTCATATGCTTTTGTTTTTTCTATTGTTTTATATACCCCCATTCTTATTCTTTTTTAAATTAATCTGTGGAAACATGTTCTTTCACAGAGCTTTGTTTTATAAACCTGAGGCTTCAAGAAAAATCTTGTCTCAAAATAGTCTTTTAAGAAACATAAAATTTGACGAGGAATTTCAAGGTGAACAACTAGTGACAGAAGGTAAAGTCAACACATTTGAAAATTATCACCAAATGTTTTCTTTAAATGATTTTGTATGGTGATCTCCATTACCTTGATCATGTGTACATGTTTTGTACTTTGCTGTAGTAGCTCTCTTCTAGTCCTAGCCAGGCATTCTTAGTAGGGATTTTAGTACCGTATTTTCTCGCATATAACGCGCGCGTTATACGTGTTTTTTACGTACCGCGCATACCCTTGCACGTTATACGCGTGAGCGCGTTGTACAAAATTTTTTTTACATAGTTCCCCCCCCCCCCGCAGGACCACTCGCACCCCCCACCCCGAAGGACCGCTCGCATGCACCCGCACCCCCACCCCGAAGGACCGCTCGCACGCACTCCTACCCGCATCCCCACCCTGAAGGACCGCTCGCACCCCCACAGCCTCCCGACCCCCCCCCCCATCATGTAGAAGCTCCTACCGGTGTCCTGCTGCTTCCTCTTGGCGGTCCCGACACCCGACACGATCGGGGCAAGAGGGAGCTCAAGCCCTCTTGCCCCAGCCAACCGCGGCGCCCCCGACACGATCGGGGCAAAAGGGAGCCCAAGCCCTCTTGCCCCGCCGACTCCCCAACTCCCCGACAATATCGGGCCAGGAGGGAGCCCAAGTCCTCCTGGCCCTGGCGACCCCCCCCCCCCCCCGCTAGTTGTTCGGGCCAGGAGGGAGCCCAAACCCTCCTGGCCACGGCGACCCCATACCCCCACCCCGCACTACATTACGGGCAGGAGCGATCCCAGGCCCTCCTGCCCTCGACGCAAACCCCCCTCCCTCCAATGAACGCCCCCCCCCCAAGAATCTCCGACCGCCCCCCCAGCCGACCCGCGACCCCCCTGGCCGACCCCCACGACACCCCCACCCCCCTTCCCCGTACCTTTGTGTAGTTGGCCGGACAGACGGGAGTCAAACTCGCCTGTCCGGCAGGCAGCCAACGACGGAATGAGGCCGGATTGGCCCATCCGTCCCAAAGCTCCGCCTACTGGTGGGGCCTAAGGCGCCTGGGCCAATCAGAATAGGCCCGGGAGCCTTAGGTCCCACCTGGGGGCGGGGCCTGAGGCACATGGTCGGGTTGGGCCTCTTTCTTTCTGCCTTTCTTTCTCTCCCTCTTGACCCCCTCTTTATTTCTGCCTTTCTTTCTCTCTCCCCCTGACCCCCCTCTTTATTTTTTCCTTTCTTTCTCTCTCCCCCTAGCCCCCACAAAGCCATCGTGCCAATTTCTCCACTTCCACGATTCTTTCCCTACCCTCATCCCCAAGCCAGCAGCCAATTTCTCCCTGCTCCTTCCCTGATGTCCTGAACTTCATCGGGCAGCAGCAGCATTCACAATTCACTGATGTTGCCCGCTTCAGGCCTTCCTCTCTGTCGGGTCCTGTCTTCATGAAAACAGGAAGTAGGCAGGACCCGGCAGAGAACAAGGCCTGAAGCCGGCAACAGCAGCGAATTGTAAACGCTGCTGCTGCCCGAAGAAGGTAATGGAGCACGAGGCAGACCGCTTCTCCCCCCTCCCAGCCGAATCCCCGCTGACCCTCCTATCTCCCCCCCTCCGTGAACCTTTCCGACCCTCCCAGCGAGAGCAGCAAACCTCCTTCGCGGCTTTCTCCTCCCTCTGCCGCATCACTGATGACGTCATCAGTGATGCGGCAGAGGGAGGAGAAAGCCGACGCTACTGGAGGGAGGTTTGCTGCTTTCGCTGCGAGGGTCGGAAAGGTTCACTTAGGGGGGCGAGATAGGAGGGTCAATGGGGGTTCGGCTGGGGGGGGAGAAGCGGTCTGCCTCGGTGCTCCAAGGCCTGGCGCCATCACCTTTTTCGCCCCTCCCGCCCCCCCCCTTGGTACGCTACTGCTCTCCAGCTCTCCTTAGTTTGCCGGTTTTCTTTTTCGGCGACCGGCACGCTTTCAAAGAGCCGCGCACGTGCGGCTGCTCAAAGTTCAATCTTCTGCTCTGCTGCAACTTCCTGTTTCCGGTTGGGTCAGAGCAGAAGATTGAATTCTGAGCAGCCGCGTGTGAGCGGCTCTTTTGAAAGCGTTCCGGTCGCCGAAAAAGAAAGCCGGAAAACTAAGGTGAGGTGGAGAGAGGAAGCTGGTTAAACGATCGAGCCGGCGTGCGGGTGGGGGCTGCGGGAACCGCACGATCCTTTATGCCTCACTGCGGTGACAAGACTATTCACCGCTCCACGGGGCGGTGATGGCCTTGTCCCCGTCCCCGCAGAGGCTGCTAATTTTCATTCCCCGTTTTTGGCGGGTTACCCGCTGCTAAACGCAGTAGCCGCGGGTAAACCGCCACCGTGTCATTCTCTAGGTGGTAGATAAGTGGGTCTAGGGGATTCTGGAGGTGATTTGGGGGGTTCACTGTAACCTATAAGGGAGCTATAGGGAGGAGAAGACATGGTACCCCACTGCTTAGGTGGCATGTCTGGGTGTGCAGTCCATCACTTTGCAGACCCCTCCCACGTCCAACAGGGCTTGTTCTAGGCGTCTTGGACTTGGATGGAAAGTTGGACGAAAATGTGGTATAAAGAGGATGATTTAGTGGCTTGGACTATCAGATCGGCAGGACGTATAATTAGATGATTTTCGAAACAAAAAAAAATTTGGATGTATCTTTTGAAAATTTGTCTTAAGCTCTTTTTGACTTTGGACGACTTGCGAGATGGACATAAATGGTCTTAACATAGTATATGACGGCAGATAAAGACCTAAATGGTCCTTCCAGTCTGCCCAACCTGATTCAATTAAAATTTTTAATTTTTTCTTCTTAGCTATTTCTGGTAAGAATCCAAAGCTTTACCCGGTACTGTGCTTGGGTTCCAACTGCCGAAATCTCTGTTAAGACTTACTCCAGCCCATCTACACCCTCCCAGCCATTGAAGCCCTCCTCAGCCCATCTTCCACCAAACAGCCATATATAGACACAGATCGTGCAAGTCTGCCCAGTACTGGCCTTAGTTCAATATTTAATATTTTTTTCTGATTCTAAATCCTCTGTGTTCATCCCACGCTTCTTTGAACTCAGTCCTTTATCTCCTTTGTTATTTGATGTTATATTAGAACCCTTATTGTTAGCAATACAGCAAACCGGGGAGATACAGGGTATTCCATATTCAGATATGGAATATAAAATTTCGGCTTATGCTGATGATATTTTGCTTTATTTGAAAAATCCAGAATCTACCTTATCTTCTTTATTAAAATTAATTGATAAGTTTGGTAAATTTTCAGGTTATAAAATTAATTGGAATAAATCTGAAATTATACCCTTAAATGTTCATTGTGTAAAAGGATTATTTAAAGATTTTCCGTTCATATGGAAGGAAGAAGGATTTAAATATCTTGGCATTCAAGTTAAAAATACAATTGAAGATACCGTAAAAGAAAATGAAAAATTTGTATTAAAAAAAGTTATGGAGTTGTGTGAGCAATGGAACCCCTTACATATTTCTTGGTGGGGGAGAATTCAAACTATTAAAATGATGATCTTGCCTGTAGTTTGCTACCAAATGAGTATGATACCTATTTATTTTCAGGGGTCCTTTTATAAAAAGCTTAATAGCATTTTAACGAAATTTCTTTGGCTTGGTAAAACACCTAGAATAGCTTTAGTAACTTTGCAAAAATCAATTAAGGAGGGAGGGGTAAATTTTCCAAATTTTTATAGGTACCATCAAGCCTATATTCTATGTCAGGGTATGTATTGGATCCTCCCAGAACTTATAGATAATGCACCAGATTGGTTATATTTGGAATGGCGCCTTATGTTTCCCTTAAATTTAGTTCACCTTCCAAGTATTAACATGCCTAAAAGATACAGAGAAAATAAAATTTTAATGGATACTTGGAAAACGTTGAGATTTATAAGTAAATTAACACCTATCCCAATAAACAAATCAACTAATCAATCTCTATGGATAAACTCCAAGATCAAAATTGGCGGAGCCCAAATCCTTTGGAAGAACTGGATTATTGCAGGCATTAGATCTTTGGATGACGTTATTTCAGAAGGTAAACTGCTGGATTTTTCACAATTGCAACATAGATTTGGTCTTAATAAAACACAAAGTTTTAAATGGTTGCAATTGAAGCAGGCCATTCAGGTTGGGTTCCCTGAATGGAAAACATTGAATAATCAATATAGTTTAAAGTTCTTATGTTTTCAAGCAGACTTCCTAGGACATCAAGCCGCATTGTGGTATAAATTAATATCTGGATATATGAATAAAAAGCCAAAAAATGGTCTAAGAGATATTTGGAGCATTGAGATTAAGCATCAAATTAATGCATCTCAATGGCCACTAATTTGGTCTTGGAGAATAAGATGTACAGTGTCAACATCTATGAGACAAACTTGGTTCTTTTTATTACATAGAGCTTTTTGGACCCCTACACGTTTGCAAAAATTAGACAGTTCTAAGTCCAATAAATGCTGGCACTGTAATCTAGAACCAGGGACTTTGGATCACTTACTATATCATTGTCCCTACATTAAAAGTTTTTGGAATTCAATTTGGCCACAAATTAATAAATTGATGGAAAATCATATAGCAATATCATATGATACAGTATTATTTGGAATGATGATGAGGAAAAAAAGTCAAATTTCACCAGAAAATAACAAGCTTTTATTAATTATGACAGGGGTTGCCATTCAGCATATAACCAATAATTGGAAGAATTATAATAACCTAAATTATACATTTTGGTGGAATACAATATGTCATATATTTAAAATGGAAAGAACAATAGCAATACAAAGAGGGACATATACTAAATTTATAAAAATATGGGGGCCATTGACAAAATACTGCAATGAATAAATAGCAGGATTTTTCTTCTTCTTTTCTTCTTTTAAATATCTTTTTTGTGACACACATAGAGGGGGGGTAATGAAAATAATTTCTACGTAATATGTTATAATATGTTATACAATATGTAATGTATGAATGAAAAGTAATAGAAGGGTGGGGGGAGGGAGAGGGGATAAAAATATATTTAGAATATGATGTATTAGATATAAAAATGATATTGTATATTTATCAATTGTATTTTAATATTTTGTACACTTTATGTAAAATTTGAAAATTAAAAATAATATATGAAAAGTAATAGAAGGGTGGGGGGAGGGAGAGGGGGAAAAATATATTTAGAAATATGATGTATTAGATATAAAAGTGATATTCTGTATTCATCAATTGTATTTTAGTATTTTGTACACTTTATGTAAAAATTTGAAAATAAAAAATAATAAGGAAAAAAAATAAATCCTCTGTGTTCATCCCATGCTTCTTTGAACTCAGTCAGTTTTACTCTCCACCACCTCTCTCGGGAGCGCATTCCAGGCATCTACTACCCTCTCTGTAAAGTAGAATTTCCTAACATTGCCCCTGAATCTACCACCCCCTCAACCTCAAATTATGTCCTCTGGTTTTACCATTTTCCTTTCTCTGGAAAAGATACCCTTCAAGTATTTGAACGTCTGAATCATATCTCCCCTGTCTCTCCTTTCCTCTAGGGCAGGGGTCTGCAACCTTTAAGACATAAAGAGCCACTTGGACCCGTTTTCGAAAAGAAAAAAAAACTTGGAGCCGCAAAACCATTATAAAACAAATCTAACACTGCATATATTGTTTCTTATCTTAATGCTATATACAGGATCACTAAATTGAAAATAAAATCATTTTTCCTACCTTTGCTATTTGGTGATTTCATGAGTCTCTGGTTGCACTTTCTTCTTCTGACTGTGCATCCAATCTTTCTTCCTTTCTTTCAGCCTCCTGTATGTTTCCTCTCCTCCAGACCTCATTCTCTCCCCCAACTTTTTCTTTCTGTCTCCCTGTTCCCCCTTCTTTCTGTCTCCGTGCCCTCCCCCAAGCCACTCGGTTTGCTGCCACCGCAATCGGGAAACAGCCCCCAAGCCACCGCCGTCCCAAGCTTTCCCTGCAGAAGTGTTGCGCTGACCAGCATTCCGCTCCCTGACGTCAATTCTGACGTAGGAGAGGAAGTTCCGGGCCAACAAGGCATTTCTCCTCATTCCATCCAGCCTGAGCCCCATCTCTCCTTGATCCAGCATTTCCCTTCTGTGTCTGTCAGAATTACCATTCCACCTATTTTCCAGCATCACCTTCTTTGTGTCCATCTCACCTATATCCCTATCTCACCACTTTTTCAGAATCTTCATTTGTCTCTGTCCTTATCTTTACGCCATGTTCACCATTTGCCCTTTCAATGTCTTTATCTCCCCCCCCCCCACTTTTTCAGCATTACTTCTATGTCTCTATTTCACCTCCTCTTCATGTCCCCTCTGTATCTCTATCCTTATTCAGTAGGTCCTGCTTACTCTTTCTCTTCTTTGTGTCACTATCTCCATTTTCAGCTTTCCCCCCTTTTCCTTTGTTACTGCACCCTGTAGCTAGAATCTTTCCACCCTCCCTCCACTCCGGCCCAGCCCAGTATGAAAGATTTCCTTTTGTTTCCCTCCCCTCTCTCTTTCTCTCTCTCTTCTCCTCCCTCACCCACGAGTCCTGCATCTGGCCCTCTCCCTTCTACCTGCACCTGGCAACACCCCCCTGCTCCGCAGCTCTCTTCAGCAACTCGTCAGCAGCAGTGATCAAGACAAGCTGCCGACATCGAGGCCTTCCCTCTACGAGTCCCGCCTTTGTGGAAAAAGGAAGTTGAAACAAGCGGGACTCGCAGAGGGTAGGCCCCGACGTCAGAAGCTGCTGCTGAGTTGCCGAAGAGAGCCGCGGAGCAGGGGATGTGGCCGGAAGTAGGTAGAAGGGAGAGGGAGATAGGAAGGCTGTAGATCTCCGGAGCATGACACCGACCCCGGCCAGGATGATTTCTTTTTCAGGCACCTTACAAGTCCAGCGTCGCGGCGGGAAATAGCCATGCTGAGCAGTGAGCTCAGCACTACACAGATGAAAGCCTTGCTTGCTGATTGGTCCGGCGGCACGGCGGGGCGGGGCCGCCGGACCAATCAGCAAGCAAGGCTTTCATCTGTGTATGTGCTGAGCTCACTGCTCAGCATGGCTATTTCCCGCCGCGACCCTGGACTTGTAAGGTGCATACCTGCGTGACACACTACCGGAGCCGCAGCAAAGGTGGAAAAGAGCCGCATGCGGCTCTGGAGCCGCAGGTTGCCGACCCCCGCTCTAGGGTATACATATTCAGGGCTTCCAGTCTCCTCATAAGTCTTCTGGCGCAAGCCTCCTATCATTTTCGTCACCCTCCTCTGGACCGCCTCAAGTCTTCTTGACTTACCAATGACCTGTACAGGGGCATCAACACCTTCTACTGACTACGCCTCTCTTTATACAGCCCAGCATCCTTCTGGCAGCAGCCACTGCTTTGTCACACTGTTTTTTCGTCTTTAGATCTTCGGACACTATCACCCCAAGGTCCCTCTCCCCATTCGTGCATATCAGCTTCTTTTCTCCCAGCATATACGGTTCTTTCCTATTATTAATCCCCAAATGCATTACTCTGCATTTCTTTGCATTGAATTTAGTTGCCAGGCATTAGACCATTCCTCTAACTTTTGCAGATCTTTTTTCATATTTTCCACTCCCACTTCGGTGTCTACTCTGTTACAAATCTTGGTATCATCTGCAAAAAGGCACACTTTTCCTTCTAACCCTTCAGCAATGTCACTCACAAACGTATTGAACAGGATTGGCCCCAGCACCGAACCCTGAGGGCTCCACTACTCACCTTTCCTTCTTTCGAGCGACTTCCATTAACCACTACCCTCTGGCGTCTGTCCGACAGCCAGTTTCTGACCCAGTTCACCACTTTGGGTCCTAACTTCAGCCCTTCAAGTTTGTTCAACAGCCTCCTATGAGGAACTGTATCAAAGGCTTTGCTGAAATCCAAGTAAATTACATCTAGCATATGTCCTCGATCCAGCTCTCTGGTCACCCAATCAAAAAATTAAATCAGGTTCGTTTGGCACGATTTACCTTTTGTAAAGCCATGTTGCCTCGGATCCTGTAACCCATTAGATTCAAGGAAGTACACTATCCTTTCTTTCAGCAACAGTTCCATTATTTTTCCAACAACTGAATTGAGGCTCACCGGCCTGTAGTTTCTTGCTTCATCCCTGTGACCACTTTTATGAATAGGGACCACATCCGCTCTCCTCCAATCCCCAGGAATCACTCCCGTCTCCAGTTTTTCAAGTTGCTCATAAACACCCTTCTCTGTGAACGGCGCAGAATCTACTCCATTTTCTCGTGTAATTTTGCCAGACAATCTCGGTCCTTCTCCAGGATTTTCTTCTGTGAACACACAGAACAGAAGTATTTTGTTTAGCACATTTGCTTTTTCCTCATCACTCTCCACATATTGGTTCCCAGCATCTTTTAGCCTAGCAATTCCATTTTTCATCTTCCTCCTTTCACTAATATATCTGAAAAAATTTTTGTTTCCCTTTTTTTACATTTTTAGCCATTTGTTCTTCCGCCTGTGCTTTCGCCAGACGTATCTCTCTTGGCTTCTTTCAGTTTCACCCTGTAGTCCTTTCTGCTCTCCTCTTCTTGAGTTGTTTTTTTGTTTTTTTTAAATTCTTTATTCAGTTTTAACTCTTGCAACAAGTGTACAATATTCAATCAGATAATTCGTACAAATCACTTGACATTCTAACAATTATTGTCAAATGCATATAAAAAAGACCCCTCCCCCATCCATCCCATTCATCAGGAATAAACCCATTAAATCACATAACATACCTCCCCATCCCCACATTAAATATAGACCTATGTAATAAAAAGGTGTCAAAGGTGTCTAATCATTAGAATATGCAATCAATGGCCCCCAAATCTTTTTGAAACTATTATAATTTCCTTGCTGTATAGCAAGCACTCTCTCCATTTTATAAATATGACAAACTGAATTCCACCAAAAGGTATAATTAAGTTTAGTACCGTATTTTCGCGGATATAACGCGCACCCGTGTAAAACGCGCACACGGGTATAGCGCGCAGAAACCACACTTGTATGTACGGAAACTTTTGTATACAGCGCTCATGGGTATACCGCGCATGCTGCCCGACTCTCCTCTGGCCACCCCGACTCTCCTTTCGCTCTCCCCGACTCTCCTATGGCCACCCCGACTCTCCTCTGGTTGCCCCGACTCACCGTTCACCCGCCCTGACTTTCCGTGCACTGCCCCGCCTCTCCGTGCGCTGTCCCGACTCTCCGTTCACCTGCCATGACTTTCTGTGCACTGCCCCGCCTCTCCGTGTGCTGTCCCGACCCGGAGTTTTCTCAGCAGAATTTCCCAGACCACCTCTTCCTCTCAACACATTGACACGCTAGTGGGTTTATTTTATAGCTTTTTCACTCCCTTCGGTCTGCCTGTCCCCCCTTGAAGTCCTGTCCCCCCTTGAAGTCCTGTCCCCCCTTGAAGTCCTGTCCCCCCTTGAAGGTCTGCCTGTCCCCCTTGAAGGTCTGCCTGTCCCCCTTGAAGTCCTGTCCCCCCTTGAAGGTCTGCCTGTCCCCCTTGAAGGTCTGCCTGTCCCCCCTTGAAGTCCTGTCCCCCCTTGAAGGTCTGTCCCCATCCTGAAAGCCTGATGCCCCCCCTCGACGTCCGATTCTTCTCCCCCCTCGGCAGGACCACTCGCACCCCCACCCCGAAGGACCGCCGACTCCCCAACAATATCGGGCCAGGAGGGAGCCCAAATCCTCCTGGCCACGGCGACCCCCTAACCCCACCCCGCACTACATTACGGGCCGGAGGGATCCCCGGCCCTCCTGCCCTCGACGCAAACCCCCCCCCCCCCCAACGACCGCCCCCCCCCAAGAACCTCCGACCGCCCCCCCAGCCGACCCGCGATCCCCCTGGCGACCCCCACGACCCCCCCACCCCCCTTCCCCGTACCTTTGGTAGTTGGCTGGACAGACGGGAGCCAAACCCACCTGTCCGGCAGGCAGCCAACGAAGGAATGAGGCCGGATTGGCCCATCCATCCTAAAGCTCCGCCTACTGGTGGGGCCTAAGGCGCGTGGGCCAATCAGAATAGGCCCTGGAGCCTTAGGTCCCACCTGGGGGCGTGGCCTGAGGCACATGGTCGGGTTGGGCCCATGTGCCTCAGGCCGCGCCCCCAGGTGGGACCTAAGGCTCCAGGGCCTATTCTGATTGGCCCACGCGCCTTAGGCCCCACCAGTAGGCGGAGCTTTAGGATGGATGGGCCAATCCGGCCTCATTCCTTCGTTGGCTGCCTGCCGGACAGGCGGGTTTGGCTCCCGTCTGTCCGGCCAACTACCAAAGGTACGGGGAAGGGGGGTGGGGGGGTCGTGGGGATCGCGGGTCGGCTGGGGGGGCGGTCGGAGGTTCTTGGGGGGGCGGTCGTTGGGGGGAGGGGGTTTGCGTCGAGGGCAGGAGGGCCTAGGATCCCTCCTGCCCGTAATGTAGTGCGAGGTGGGGGTAGGGGGTCGCCGTGGCCAGGAGGGTTTGGGCTCCCTCCTGGCCCGATATTGTCGGGGAGTCGGCGGTCCTTCGGGGTGGGGGTGCGAGCGGTGGGGGTGCGAGCGTCCTTCCGGATGATGAATCGGGCGTCTGGCGGGGTGTGAAATATGTAAAAAAAAATTTGTATACCGCGCTCAGGCATATAACGCGCGAAGGGTATGCGCGGTACGTAAAAACGCGTATAACGCGCGCGTTATATCCGCGAAAATACGGTATAGTCCTTCTAATTTCCAGTAATATGTTTAATGGCAACCCCCGTCAGTATTAACAAAAGTTTATTTGTTATTTGCTGAAATTTGACTCTTGAATCTCATAGATGTTCCAAATAGGGCAATATGATTTTCTAACATTGAATTAATTTGGGTTTTTTTTATATTTCACAAACGCCAACTCTTTCGCCTTTATTTTCTCAGCCACTAGGTTGGAGAACCATATCGGCTTCCTTTTTCTCTTGTTTTTATTGATTTTCTTCATATAAAGGTCCGTAGCCATTTTTATCACTCATGAACTTTGTTACTTTGACTGCGAGCATTTGTGGTCATCGCTTTCCAGCTATTTTTCAGCGATAATCTCCTTTTTCGTATAGATTTTTGTTTCGTTTCACTTTCCATTGCAATACTAAGAAATGAGTTGCTGATATTGTTTATGTTGCAGTCTTTACTACTATCACATCTTTTCGTTTGCCGGGGATGATCTCTATAATTGTCCTTCGTACACACACCATCCCCACCTTCAAGTTTAAATGCCTAGAAAAATATTGTTTAAATTTCTCTGCAAGGTTTCTTTTTCCTGCTGTAGTAATATGTAGCCCATCCCTTTCGATTATGCCCGTCACATCATCTGTGCCCATTACAATAAAAAATTTTTTAAGAAGGTTTCCTGCCCCAAAAAATTGAGTGGCAGGAGGCTGCTTTTGGAGCTTCCCCTACTTCTCAGCTGTTCGGGCTTTCCCCTGCCGGCTCTGTGCATTGTGACAGGGACCCTGCACTGCATCGTTTTATCCCAGAGTCACAGGAGAATTACTTCCCAGTCCTACCCCTGAGCCCGGTGGTAAGGCATGGCCAGTTCCGAGAGGCAGAAGGAAACAGTGCAGCACTAAAACCCTTTAATAAGCCTCAACAGAGAGCCCCAACTTAGTAGTAAAGGCTCCTTTAAGAAACTTGCCTATTGCTTCCAGGGGGGTGAGGCGAACTAGGCGAACTAACGCAGAGCCCTTTTCCTCAGCTGAGCTAGAATAGGAAAGTAGGAGGCATAGGGTAAAGCTGGAAGTAAATGGTGAGAGCAAATAAGCCAAGCAGCCAATTTCCAGTGACTGGAAAATGTTTGATGCAGAGATTCCAGAGGAGGATTTGAAAGTAAGCTCAGACCTAGATATGGAATGGGAGCAAGCTATTTTGGCAAATATTGACCAGACTTTCAAAACCATGTGCAAGAAACTGAGTTAAAAGCTGAATTCATGCGATTTCCTGATCTTTGATATGGGTGACTACAAATTATGCTAGGTGTACACCTGGGAGGGCCTCCGCGTGTGCGGATCGCCGGACTTGATGGACTGTAGGTCTGATCCGGAGATGGCACTTCTTATGTTCTTATGAACTCCTGAGTTCTTCACAGAGGACAAGAGCAAGGATGTGAGCACTACCTAATTGCAGGCCAGACTATTGGATTTTTTATTATATTGCTGCAAAGTTTTTGTTTCCTGTTTCACTGGGAAAGTTTGCTGGACTCTTGTGGCATGGGTAGAGCACTCAGGACTAAATGTTTAAGGCAGTAGCAGTTTGCCTGAGCCAGAAGCCAGTGTCTTTGTAGTTTATTTTTCTTTTGCTTTTTTCTAAAACCATATTTTGGGAGGCTACTCTGTTCCTAGACATTAAGAACTGCTAAGGAAACATAAAAGTGCCACAGTCTGCTAAATTTGAGGGACGTAGCTTTACTGTTGTCACACTGTGCACTGCAGTATTTTGGGAGGGAGGAAAACAGTGTCGAGATAAGCTCTTCCTCTCCAGAATGCCTGGTAATCGGGGCTCGTTACCAGCTCAGTTATACTAGAGCAGGGGTGTCAAACTCAGACCCACGAGCCAAATTTGACCCACAGGGTCATTAGATTTGGCCTGAGATTTGGCCCTCTGTTCCTTCACTCCCTCATCCCGGCTTCCCGGTTTCACCTTCAAAGCAGCCTGCAGAGGATCGCCGGTTGGCTGTAGTGAACCAAGCAGGCTGCTGTCGACCTTCGCAGCACGTTCCCTCTGCTGCGGTCCCGTACATCAGAGGAGGAGCGGGACTGCAACAGAGGGACCGTGCTGCGGGCCGATGGCAGCCTGCTAGGTTTGCTACAAAACCGACTATCCTCTGCAGGCTGCTTTGAAGATGGGACCGGTAAGCCAGAGGATGCTATAAAGAAGGCGGGCCCTGGTGTAAAGAAGGGGGAAAACATTCAAGCCTTTGGGGGGAGGCGGGAGGGTGCGGTGGCGGCAGGCCCTGGTGTAGAAATATACGGAGGGAGAGAAGGAGGGGTCCAAACAGATGTGCATATGCTGGACTGAGGGTGGGAGGAGGGGAAGAAATGGTATAAAAACAGAGGACAATGGAATGGAAGGAAGGAAGAAACAAAAAGGGAGAGAAGTTGGACACAAAAGGGATGGTGTGGGGGGATAGAGATACTGGATAGTAGGGTAGTTGGAAGAGAAAAAGAGAAATGGTGGACTGTGGAGTGGTGGGGAAGGAGGGAGAGATACTGGATGAAAGGGTAGTCGAGAAAAGGAGAGATGGTGGATCTGGGGATGTTGGGATCCATCGTTGCAGCTGCGGGGATGGAGACACAAAAAAAGAAAGATGCCAGATCTCTGGGGGAGGTGGGCGTGCAGATCAGTCTTCTTAAAGCTTAGGTTACACACCCATCCATCTAGGCAGGGCACCCTAGCTGGCTCCCTTGTGACCGGCTAAGCGTCTCCTGTCATAGCATGTGCGAGTCAGTCGCTTCATAGTGATCAATCGGACGGGAGAGACAGGAATTACAATGAATTTCTGTGTGAATCATTTGTATGCAAACTTTTTAGTGCATCAATAGCTCTTTTTGAAACGGCCAAAAATCGGATCACAACTGTCTTACTCATCCTCTTTAGTGCATCTAGGCCTTAGTCTTGAGGGCTTATAGCCAACTTAGAGTTGATCTGACAGCAAAAAGACTTCTCTGTTGTAAAGAGATATGTTAATAATTTCTCCATTGTAGTGTCCCTTTTGCACTTGGTTTAGGTACATGTTTTTGTATATGATTTGTTCTTTGATATTTTTAATTTCAGTGTATGATTTACCACAAAGATCAAATGACATACAGCTATTTTATGGAAATCTACATAAAGCTATTCTTTCTGTATTTGGAAGCATTGATGGATCTAATGGGGAATCTTGTCTGCCATCTTCCAGATTTAACTTGGAATTTCACAGGTAATTGATGGAAATTGTATTTAATTGTATTCATTCTTTTCTTTGTTTTGAAATGTCAAATTGGTAAATGGAGAAGAGATAATGTTTGAAAGGACATAAAAAAAATAGAACCACTGGAAATTGAGATGCTTTGGAAGCAGCATTGTCAGCCCTTGTGGGGTGGGGAGAGTCCTTATTCTGCAGTGGTAGCACCTATTGGCTGGATTTAGGACCAATGTTTGCCAGTTTCTGAAGAGCCCTAGTGCATGACTTGTGGTCAAGATTGTCGCTGTAACTATTAAGCTAACTGATTTGATTTCCTAGGAGTTCTAAAATAGAAACATGACAGCAGATAAAAACCAAATGGCCCACCCAGTCTGCCCATCCGCAGCATCCACTGTCTCCTTCTCTCCCTGAGAATTCTCACGTGCTTGTCCTATGCTGTCTTGAATTCAGACAACAGTTTTTGTCGCCTCCCCTGGGAGACTATTCTACACATCTACCAACTCTTCAGAGAAAGTATTTTCTTAGATCACTCCTGAGCCTATGCTCTTATTTTGGAGCTTCATTTGAAAAAAGCTCACCTCCTGTACATTAATATCACAAAGATATCCCCTCTCTCCCACCTTTCTTCCAGAGTATATGTATTGAGGTCCATAAGACCATCCCAATACATAGAAACATGATTGCAGATAAAGGCCAAATAGCTCATCCAGTCTGTCCATTCGAAGCATCCACCATCTATTCCTCTCAAGTTTCAAGTTTATTAGGTTTTTATATATTGCCTGTGGTCTGTCCCACACTTTCTTGAATTCAGACAGACTTTGTCTCCACCACTTCTACTGGGAGAATATTCCACACATCTACCACCCTTTCTGTAAAAAAGAATTTCCTTAGATTACTCCTGAGCCTATCACCTTTTCATCCTATGCTTTCTCATTTTGGAGTTTCCTTCATTTGAAAAAGACTCATCTCCTGTATATTAGTGCCACAGAGATATTTAAACGTCTCTATCATATCTCTACTTTGACAGAGACCACTGACCCAATATTGTAGCTGCCCTCTGGACAGACTGCATCCTAATAATATATTTTTGAAGTTGCAGTCTCCAAAATTGTTCAAAGTATTCTAAATGGGACCTTAGCAGGGCAGGATTAATTCATCGAGGGCCCTCTGGGCTCCCTGCCCCACTCCACCATGTCCCTCCCTTCCCCATCATACACCACCCCCATTTATTTACCCATTTTCTTATTTACTTCT
Organism: Geotrypetes seraphini; assembly: GCF_902459505.1. NCBI lineage: Eukaryota > Metazoa > Chordata > Amphibia > Gymnophiona > Dermophiidae > Geotrypetes > Geotrypetes seraphini. The sequence goes on from NC_047085.1 coordinate 158,921,250, forward strand.
TTATTTCCACTTTATTTCTTTTTTTACTTTTACAGTGGTGCCTCACACAACGAACTTAATTGGTTCCAGGAGCAAGTTTGTTATGTGAAACGTTCGTTATGTGAAACGCGTTTTCCCATAGGAATACATGTAAAAAAAAATAATTCGTTCTGCAGCATAAAATATGCTAAGATGACATAAAAAAGATAAATTTTTTGTTATTATTTTTATTTAGATACATCTAAAAACATACATCTCCCTGTCCTTTTACTTCCACTATCTTCCTATCCCATCTCTATTCCCTTTTGTCCCTCTCCCCATGATCAATCATCTCACCACCTCTCTCTGCCCTCACCCTCAGGGTTCAAGATTGCTTCCACTCTTTTTCCTGTTGTTCTCTCTGCCTGTCACCCTATGATTTAGCATCCCTTCTGCCCTTGTCCAATATTTCCCCTTCTCTCCCTCCCTCTCATCCCCTGCTCCAACATGTGCTTTCAGCGGCCTTCTCCCCCCTTAAGCGTCTTTTCTTCTCCACTCCACCTTTCCTCCCTCCCTGCCTCCACCTTTGTGGCGCTTTTGCACCCGACCGACAACAGAACAGGCCCGGTCGGACAAATCTCCCTGTCCTGTAGCCGCGAATCTAAATTACCTTCTTACAGCAGCTGGATTATTGAAGCTGCTGTAAGAGGTAATTTAGATTCGCAGCTACAGGGCAGGGAGGTTTGTCGGCCGGGCCTGTTGTCGGTCGATCGGGGGACCTGACCAGCTGTGCACATTCTTCGGGGCGGACCGCCCCTCCCCCCTCTTTCGTTCGCCATTGCCTTCTTCCTACCTGCCCTGCCGCAGCCGCACACAGCCGAACGGAAGTCTTCCTGATGTCAGCGCTGACGTCGGAGGAAGGGAGGGCTTTGCTTAAGCCCTCCCTCCGACGTCAGCGCTGACATCGGGAAGATTTCCGTTCGGCTGTGTGCTGCGACAGGGCAGGTAAGGAGAAGGAGACTACCCTCGCGGCTCGACCAACCCCGCTGCGATCCAACCCCGCAGGAACCCCGGACTTCGTTGTGTGAAACGAAGTCCGTTGTACGAATCAAGACATAAAGTTCGTTGTGCGCAGCGTTCGCTGTGCGAGGCGTTCGCTGTGCGAGGCACCACTGTATTTTAAAATTCAAAACAAATAACAAAGATTACCATACCAGTGCCAGTGTACAGTTTTTCTTGTATGCAACCTCCAAACATCTCTGAACAAATCACCCCTTCCTTCCTAGAGGAAGAGATCTTCAGCTGGCAGGGCTTTGGGAAGCCCACCAATTTATATTTTGCATTTGGGTAGGAGGCATGGGGCATGGTGGAAAGAACATTTAGTGCCAGTCATTTTATTGGACTAATACATTTCTCACTTAGCTTTTAGAGGTTAAAACCTCTTCAGGTCAGTAAACTATACTGCTGTTACAGTATCTCCTATCCTGACCTGAGGAAAGGAGTTATGGTCTCTGAATTAGTAAAAAAAATGTATTAAAATTAGTCCAATAAACAGGATCACCTTATTTCCATTTTCTATTAATAAATGATTATCAACACAGCTACAATACTTTATCCTAAAGCAAAAATAAATAAATAAAACAAATATAAATTTTTTCTACCTTTGTCTGGTTTCTGCTTTCCTCATCTTCTCATCATTCTCTTCCTTCCATTCACTGTCTGCCCTCTCTTTGCGTCTTCCATATGGCATCTGCACTCTTTTTATGCCTCTTCCAGAAAACTGTCTGCCTCTCCCTCCCCTGCCCATTGGTGTGGCATCTTTCTTCCCTTCCATCTCTCCCTCCCTCCCAGCAGATTTTAGCATCCCTCTCTCTCCTCCTCTCCTCCCCTCAGGTCTGTTATCTGTTTCCTTCCTCCTTTTTTCCTCCCAGATCTGGTATCTGTGTCCTCCCCTTCCCTTCTGCTTTGGCATCTCCTCTCCTTCCTTTCCCCCTTCCTCCTTCCTTTTCCCTTAGTCTGGCATACCTTCCTCCTTCCCTTCCCTGTAATGCCCTGGCATCTCCTTTCATTCCTTCCTTTCCTTCCCTCCCTCATCTTCCTTCTCCCTCCAGTTGGGTGCAGCAATTCTTTCTCCCTCTGCTCCCTTTTCTCCTTCTGTCACCTTATCTCCGGGCGGCAGTGCAGCACCTAAGCGGGTGCTCCAAGGCCTGGCATCATGAATTTCTTTGGGCAACTACAGCATTCACAATTTGCTGCTGTTGCTGGCTTCGGGCTTTCTTCTCTGTTGGGTCCTGCCTTCATGGAAACAGGAAGTAGGCAGAACCCGGCAGAGAGGAAGGCCCGAAGCTGGCAACAGCAGCAAATTGTAAACGCTGTTGCTGCCTGAAGAAGTTAATGGCGCCAGGCCTTGGAGCACCTGGGGCAGACTGCTTCTTCTCCTCTCTTCCCCCCTCCAGTACACCACTGTCCAAATGTTACTTTTCAGCAGGGCCCCGACACGACAACTGTTCTTACAAGCTGCCGGCGGCTGCCCTGAAGTTTTCCCTCTGCCACAACTTCCCGTTTCCAACAGGGCAGATTGCTGCTGAGGGAAAGCTTTGGGGCAGCTGCCAGTAGCTTCTGAGAAATGGCTGCCTTGTCGGTGCCCCACTGAAAAGTAACAGATCGGGAAGTGAGGGAGATAGAGAGAAGGGGAAGAGAAGTTCAGACCCTGGGGCCCCCTGGATCTGTACATAAGAATAGCCATACAGGGTCAGACCAATGTTCCATTTAACCCAGTATCCTGCCTCCGCAGTGGCCAATCCAGATCACAAGTACTAGTCAGTAACCCAGATAATAGTTATTTTTCGCAGACTTTCAACTCTACCTCTTCACTTTTTCCTCTTAGCTGTTTATACTATATTCTCTTTATTCTATTTATGTATGTAGTTTATTCTATTTATGTATGTAGTTTGCTCTCCAATTCTTCCTTCCTAGCCTGTTACCTTAATTTCCCTCTCCCCTGTACGGGTGTTTCCTTATTTGCACATGAAGGTTAGGCCTCTCTGACATCATCAAGCCTGAACCATTATTTGCAAGAAATCATTCCAGCATGAACCTAGCAAGAAGAGAAAGAAGAAAACATATTTGCTGTTATCCCAGGACAAGCAGGCAGCATATTCTTGACTGATGGGTGACGGCACCGACGGAGCCCCGGTACGGACAATTTTAGAGTGATTGCACTCTAAGAACTTTAGAAAGTTCTAGCTAGGCCGCACCGCGCGTGCGCGAGTGCCTTCCCGCCCGACAGAGGCGCGCGGTCCCCAGTTTTCTTAATTCCGCGGAGCTAAGAAGACGCGTGTTTCCAACGGCTGTTGGAAGTTTTTTCCTAAACTGTTCACTTGCCTTCCCGCTCGCGCGTATTTTTCTCTTCATTTTATTTCTTTCTTGTTCTTTTACCGTTTGTAAAAAAAAAAAAAAAAAAAATTGTTTTATTTTTTTCACTTTTTATTGACTACCCCGGCGGGGCCTGTTGGCACCATCGAAGCCTCCGGCTTCGATTTTGCTACAGCGGTTTTTCCCTTCATGCCCCCGTCACCGGGTTTCAAAAAGTGTCAGCGGTGTGCGCGCCCTATATCTCTCTCCGACCCGCACAAGTGGTGCCTTCAGTGTCTGGGTCCGGACCATAGGGCTGACACCTGCACCCGCTGTAGTTCTTTACAAAAAAGAACTTTAAAAAACCGACAAATTCAACAACGAATTCTGTTCGGCACCGACATGGAAGTTGCACCAGTATCGACATCGGCAACTTCCTCCAAATCGACACCGACTGTCTCGGCACCGACAGATACATCGCCGACGTCGATCCCTGTAGGTAAGCCGGCTAAGAAGCCTTCCCCTACTGTCCTAGGGCCACCAGTCGAGCATGCAGTGAGCCAAGTCCTGCAGACTGAGCGCCGGCCCCGTAAACGCTCCGCTCCCATTGAAGTCACTGCCTCGTCATCGGCATCGACTTCACCCGAGCGTCGAGCGGCACCGAAGGTACCGAGCAAGAAAAGACCGGTACCGGTGCAATCGGGACCTACGTTGGATGAGCGCATTGCCTCTATCCTCCAGGTCCAGCTTAAACAGCAACTACAACAATTGCTCCCGGCTCTGTTGACACCGAATCCTCCAGTGTCGGTACCCAGTGAGCCTTCGGTGCCGACCGTCGATCAACCCCCTTTATTGACATCGACTTTGTCGGCACCGCACAAATCCATGTCCATGCCTATTCTATCAGCGGAGCCGAAACGACGTTCTGCTCCGGACACTTCTGAACCGGTACCGTTCTCTGAGCCCCGTACCGTTCTACACTCCCCTGGTACCGTCTCCAACCGTTCGGGGAAATCGGTACGCAAGACTAAACATGTTGGCACCTCGACTCCACTTTCTCAGGGCCGTCTCCAATCGGTACGGGACCCTGACTTGTGGGATGACTCGGATGATCACCTTGGTACCGAGGAAGATTATTCATCTGAAGAGGAGGATCTATCTGTGCAAGACCCTGCTACTAAGCCAGAGCACTCCTCCTTTACCAAATTTTTAAGGGAAATGTCAGACACCCTTTCAATTCCTTTGGAGTCTGATTCTAAAAAGTCCAAGGCATTCTTAGATGCCTTGGACTTTGATCATCCTCCTAAGGAGTTCTTAAAGTTGCCCCTCCATGATATCTTGAGGGAAACTTTCTATAAGAACTTGGAAACTCCCTTAACCATCCCGGGAGCCCCAAGAAAATTGGAATCTCTTTATAAAGTCATTCCAATTCCAGGATTCGACAAGCAACAACTTCCCCATGAATCCTTGTTGGTGGAATCAACCCTGAAAAAGTCTGTAGGTGCCAGTGTTTACGCCTCTGTTCCTCCTGGCAGAGAAGGAAAGGCCATGGATAAATTTGGAAAGCGCCTTTACCAAAACGCCATGCTGGCCAACCGTTCAGGTAATTACGCATTCCACTTCTCGTTTTACCTGAAGCATCTCATTCAACAGGTGACCTCTTTTCAAAAGTACATTCCGGACCGTAAACTTCCTGCTTTTCAGCAATGTACTTCTAGTCTTTTGCAACTAAGGAAGTTTATGGTCCGTTCCATTTATGATACTTTTGAACTGACGTCACGGGCCACTGCTATTTCTGTAGCAATGAGAAGGTTGGCATGGCTACGGGTCTCAGAACTGGATGTAAACCATCAAGACCGACTGGCCAATGCGCCTTGTCTTGGGGATGAGCTGTTTGGGGAGTCCATGGATACCGCCACACAAAAGCTCTCCGCGCATGAGACTAGGTGGGACACCTTGTTGAAAAACAAAAAGAAACCTCCTCCTCCTCGTCCATTCAGGCAACAACCTTCTTATCAAAGAAGGTTTTCTGCTCGCCCAGCTCAGACTCATCCTCCTCAACCTCGCAGGCAGCGTCAACAGCAGCAACATGCTCGTCAACAACAACAGCCTGCTGTAAAACCGGCTGTTCAACCTAAGTCTACACAGCCCTTTTGACTCTCTTCTCGAGAACATTGCCAGTCTTCCTCCCTCATGCCTTCAAACTCAGCCCATAGGAGGTCGACTCCAGGTTTTTCTGTCTCGATGGGAAGCAATTACCTCCGACCAGTGGGTACTTGCTATCATCGCTCACGGATATGCCCTGAACTTTCAGACTCCTCCACCGTTAAGTCTACCAAAAGAGTCTGCTTCCAACAGGGCTCAGTCCCTCCTTCTCGGTCAGGAGGTTCAATCCCTCCTCCTTCTCAATGCCATCGAACCAGTTCCTCTAGACCAGCAAGGCCTGGGATTTTATTCCCGGTACTTTCTTGTACCCAAAAAAACCGGAGATCTCAGACCAATATTAGATCTCAGAGATCTCAACAAATGTCTGGTCAAGGAGAAGTTCAAGATGTTATCTCTTGCCACCCTATACCCTCTTCTCTCTCAGGAAGACTGGCTATGTTCCCTCGATCTAAAGGAGGCGTATACTCACATTCCAATTCATCTGATGTCCAGACAATACCTTCGCTTTCTTGTCAACCAACATCATTACCAATACAAGGTGCTACCCTTCGGCTTAGCCTCCTCTCCCAGGGTATTCACCAAATGTCTGATTGTGGTCGCAGCTTATCTCCGCTCCCACAATTTTCAAGTCTTCCCTTATCTGGACGACTGGCTCATCAAGGCTCTTTCTCCTCAGTCCGTTCACATAGCCACCAATCAGACAATTTCCTTCCTTCGACTGTTGGGGTTCGAGATCAATCTACCCAAGTCACACCTCATTCCAACTCAGCGACTTCAATTCATTGGAGCCATTCTGGATACTGTTCAGATGAGGGCGTTTCTTCCTCCAAACCGCCTTCACACCATCCTTCATCTCTGTCAGCAGGTATTCCAGAAAACTTCCATTTCAGCAAATCAAATGATGGTACTTTTGGGGCACATGGCATCCACAGTGCATGTCACCCCCTTTGCACGTCTCCACCTGCGTACTCCTCAATGGACCCTAGCGACTCAGTGGTCACAAGCGACGGATCCTTGTTCACAACACATATCTGTGACCTCGTCTCTTCGACAGTCGCTTCTTTGGTGGTTGAACTCATCAAATCTATCCAGAGGTCTACTGTTCCATCTACCTCCTCATCAACTAGTCATCACCACAGATTCCTCCCCCTATGCATGGGGAGCTCACTTGAACGAGTTCCAAACTCAGGGGTTTTGGACCACCCAGGAAAAGAAGCACCACATCAATTTCCTGGAACTCAGAGCGATATTTTACGCCCTCAAAGCTTTTCAACATCTCCTCTTTCCTCAGGTTCTTCTCATTTGCACAGACAACCAAGTTGCAATGTATTACATCAACAAACAAGGAGGGACGGGATCCCGTCCTTTATGTCAGGAAGCTCAAAGGATTTGGACATGGGCGACTGCTCGTCACCTATTCCTGAAAGCAGTCTACATCCAAGGGGAGCAGAATTGCTTAGCAGACAATCTCAGCAGAATTCTTCAACCTCACGAATGGACTCTCGACCCCTCGACTCTTCAGTTCATTTTCTCTCAATGGGGCACTCCTCAGGTGGATCTTTTTGCAGCTCCCCACAACCATCAACTGCCCCTGTTTTGCTCCAGACTTTACTCTCCTCACCGTCTGGAACCCGATGCATTTCTTCTAGATTGGACCAATCTCTTCCTTTATGCATTCCCTCCTCTTCCGCTCATGCTGCGCACCTTATTCAAGCTCAAGAGGGAACAAGCCACCATGATCCTCATCGCTCCACGGTGGCCCAGACAGCATTGGTTTTCCCTTCTACTTCAACTCAGTTCCAGGGAACCCATACCTCTTCCTCTGTTTCCTTCACTACTTACACAGAATCAGCAAACGCTTCTTCATCCCAACTTACAGTCTCTGCACCTGACAGCTTGGTATCTCTCGGGCTGACTGCACCTCATGCTCTCCTTTCTCAGCCTGTCCGTTCTATTATTGATGCCTCCAGGAAACCGTCTACTCTTCAATGTTACCAGCAGAAGTGGTCTCGGTTTTCTTCCTGGTGCCTGTTACATCACCATGATCCCATATCTACAGCAGTGGGATTGGTATTGGACTATCTTTTGTCCTTATCTGACTCTGGTCTTAAATCCTCTTCGATAAGGGTCCACCTTAGTGCCATTGCAGCTTTTCATGAGCCGATCCATGGTAAACCCCTCTCAGCTCATCCCCTAGTCTCAAGGTTCATGAAAGGCCTTTTCAATGTAAAACCACCTCTTAAGGCCCCTCCTGTTGTATGGGATCTTAATGTGGTTCTTTCTGCGTTAATGAAGCCTCCTTTCGAGCCTCTGGCCACAACGCATTTTAAATTTCTCACTTGGAAAGTGGTCTTTCTGATAGCTCTCACTTCTGCCAGGAGGGTCAGTGAGCTCCATGCACTGGTGGCTGATCCACCTTTCACTGTTTTTCACCATGATAAGGTTGTCCTTCGTACACATCCAAAATTCCTTCCTAAGGTTGTGTCTGAGTTTCACCTTAATCAATCCATCGTTCTACCTGTTTTTTTCCCAAAGCCTCATTCTAATCCAGGTGAACAGGCTTTGCATACCTTGGATTGTAAACGTGCTCTGGCTTACTATCTTGATCGCACCAAACCTCACAGATCATCTCCTCAACTGTTTTTGTCCTTTGATCCTAACAAGTTGGGTCATCCTGTATCTAAACGCACTCTGTCCAATTGGCTTGCTGCTTGCGTTTCTTTTTGTTATGCTCAGTCGGGCCTGACACTGGAGGGTTCTGTCACGGGCCACAAAATTAGAGCTATGGCAGCATCTGTAGCTTTCCTCCGTTCCACTCCTATTGAGGAAATCTGCAAGGCTGCTACTTGGTCCTCAGTTCATACTTTCACATCTCACTATTGTCTGGATGCATTCTCCAGGCGGGATGGACACTTCGGCCAATCTGTTTTACAAAATTTATTCTCCTAATGGCCAACCTTCCCTCCATCCCTCTTTTTGTTAGCTTGGAGGTCACCCATCAGTCAAGAATATGCTGCCTGCTTGTCCTGGGATAAAGCACAGTTACTTACCGTAACAGGTGTTATCCAGGGACAGCAGGCAGATATTCTTGCGTCCCTCCCACCTCCCCGGGTTGGCTTCTTAGCTGGCTTATCCTAACTGGGGACCGCGCGCCTCTGTCGGGCGGGAAGGCACTCGCGCACGCGCGGTGCGGCCTAGCTAGAACTTTCTAAAGTTCTTAGAGTGCAATCACTCTAAAATTGTCCGTACCGGGGCTCCGTCGGTGCCGTCACCCATCAGTCAAGAATATCTGCCTGCTGTCCCTGGATAACACCTGTTACGGTAAGTAACTGTGCTTTTCTGCCTGATGCCTTCTGGGTATGTACCAGAACTGTATTCTAGTCAAGGACATTCAGTTATGCCTATGTGATCTTCCCATGTGAATCTTGGGGGAGGCATACTCCTATGCTGTGCTTATCTATCGAAGGCGCCTGTGTCCCAGATAGTACGAGACTTTATACAGAAAGGCTATTCATCTAAGTTCTGTTTCTGGATTGGTCCGGAGAAGTCATCTGACGAGATCCAAGTGAAAAGGTGCTAATTATAATTTAGTCTGTGTTAAGGTGTGGGTGAACTCGCATCTCATCACAGGTATTCTCCGCGCACCTCTTTTATAATAATTAAGACCTGAACAGTTACCTCGTGTGACTCTCTGTCTGAGAGAGCGAATCGGACTTTAAACAGATCTGAATTCCATCACATCAAGGAAACCTTTGCTGCCAACCTAAATTATAGCTGCACCAGTGGCTGACGAATACTTGTTCCTGTAACAGAAGAATTTCTATATCTACTAAGCTGAGGAGACATCTTCCATTTCACCTGATTTTATGCCAAGGCCTAATTGGATGGTGAGATAAGGAACTTATTATCTTATCAGCTGGGGTTAGATAAAGCATCCTATTGTGATATAGGATAAGGCTTGTAAAGCTACTCTTGGTGATAACTGTAATAGATTGCTGCTAATCAGGAATTGTTATTATAAGGAATTGTTTAGTGTGTGTAAGAATTAGTTACGTATTTATCTAGCAAGTGTGTTGTGATAATTATGTACTGAGTTTCATATATGTAATCAGATATTTTGTGAACAATAATTAGATATTGCTGCTGGCTTGTGAATTATATTTTTCTATTTTCATAATAAAAGTATTTCTCATTAGCCTTGGTCTTGTGTCGTGTAAATAGGCAAAGAAAACTGAACCTGGATGAGATATTATGGTCTTCCCTAGAAACTAACAGGCACGTTTTTGTTTATGTAACTGATTAGTGGACCATAAATCTTTCTACACCCCCTTACCTCCACAGCCCAACCCACTTCTCCTCATCTCTCCATCCACTGGGGAAGAGAATTGGTATTGTTTTGTACATTAGAACGTAAATATGCACCTGCTTTGATGCCACTTCCCATCAGTAAAAAACTGGACAGCAGGAGTAGCAGTAACTACAGGAGACAAACACTTTCTGCTTACCACTGTGAAACTACCCCAAAACAGGTAGCTCAAACATCATGGGCAATAAAACTGAACTTAATTCTCCTTCCTGCTTTCTCATTCCTTTTATTTGTTTTCTTTGCCTCACCTCTCTTGCCTGTCACCCTTTATATTCGTTCTGAAGAACCCGGTGGCAAGGCCGAACCCTCAGCCTGTTTTGTCTATTCTGGGGTAAAACAGCTGAACCAATAAAATAAAGAGCAACTACCGAGATCAAAAGGCATGAAATTAGTGCCTCACTCGAGATAAAAAAGGAGAGAGAAACGGGCAGCTGTCCAGTTTGCCTTCCCCTAACGCTGGCCAGGGGGGGGGAGAGAGGAAGAGAATCCTCGCCGATCTCGGAGACCTGTTTTTGGCCGTCTGGCATGCACTGCACTGTGTGCATGAGGTGGGAGGGCAAAACTGGAGAGAGGAGGTTCCAGCACAGCATCAGGTGATCAGCCGGCATGTGTTGGTGAGGCTGTGCGCCTGCACAATGACTGCCACAGCTGGGTCTTCCTGAGCAGTGCAGCACTGATTTTTAATTTTTGCTCTCCTGCTGCTACCCCCCTTAATGCTAAAACCCGGAAAAATGAGGCCTTATGAGGGCAAATTCAAAATCTGCCCCGACACCCTGAGTCATCTCCAAAAAGACTAAGGAGGACATGTCCGGATATCGAGCCCCCCTGAACTCCTTGGGCCCGAGGCACATGCCTACTGGGCCTACCCTTTAATCCAGCCCTGCTTATCAGAGACTTATACGATGGTTTTATCAGCTCTTTTTTCCTACTGGCCATTCCTCTTATGTTCATTTGGAGAATGACCAAGACTCAGCAATTAAGAAGTTACAAGAATTTCTATCTTCATTATCATATTTTATTCCTCTACCAACAAACATCAAAATGGTCATTATTTAGATCTTATAACTTTGTCTTCCAAGGATCTGACTGACTCTGAAATGTTTATTGACTGAGAAATGGACTCAATCAATATGGTAAGACTACTGGATATCCCAATTTTTATTTAAATTGGCCAATTTCACATTATGTAGGAAATCATGGATCTAAAGAGATGATTGAAAGAAGAAAGGGGATAGAACCATCTGAATTTTAGAATCAATATGCTTCTCAACCATCAGATAATCTAAATTGGGATAAAAGTTGTAAAATCATACTTGATCAGACAGCTCCAATTAAAAAGAAAAAAACAACATTAAAGAACTCAACATTGGTTTGGTTCAGAATTATTAGGGATAAATCTATGAGACGTTTAGAACGGAAATGGCATAAAACTGGTCTCACTAAGGATAGAGAAGAATGGAAAATAAAGGTTAAAAATTATAAGAAAAAAATAAAAGAGAAAAGGTGTAATTTCTATTCCTTAAATATAGGTATGAATACATTGGACACTAACCCCCCTGTTTTACTAAGGTGTACTAACTGATTTGAGCGTGCTAAATGCTAACGCATCCATAGACTAACATGCACGCATTAGCGTTTAGTATACGCTAATCGGTTAGCGCACCTTAGTAAAACAGGGCCTAAGGAATTTTTCAGTTTAGTTAACACACTTTTTGATGTTACTAATCTGAAACAAGCCCCACAGGAAAATCCTCCAGCCCCTACAGAACTGGTTCATTATTTTTTCAATAAAATTCAGAAGCTTAGATCAAATTCAGAAGCTTAGATCTACCTTGATGGAACGTGATCCAAATGATATAGAACTCATTTCGTTTTCTGGTAATTTTGTTCGAGCCTACTTATTCTGGCATGAATTTACTGATTTAAAGTGGGACAAATTTGAAACTCTTTATAATAAATATGCAAAATCTCATTGTCTTTTAGACAATTGCCCTGCAAAAATATTTAAAACTGCTCCTGTACACTTTAAGGCTGAAGTATTATCTTGGATTTATTTACAACTGCAATATGGTAATTTTCCTTCTAACTTAGGTCATATTGTAATCACTCCGATTGTTAAAGATTACAAACATCTTTTAGTAATTATAGGCCAATAGCTGGAATTCCATTTTTGGTAAAACTTACTGAAGGAATAGTGAATGTAGGGCTTAATAATAATTTTGAACGCTTCTTAATTTTACATCCTACTCAATCTGAAACAGTGTTGGCCTCCTTGCTTGATTATCTTTATCAATTATTTAGTACAGGTACTAGTGCTCTGATCATGCAATTTGATCTTAGCAGTACCTTTGATCTCATAGATCATCATATCTTATTGGGCTGCTTGGGTGCCATTGGGGTGTCAGACAATGTCTTGAACTGTTTTAGAGGATTTTTGTCAAATCGCTCTTACCAAGTTCATTTAGATAATTCTTTTTCTCACAAATGGAAGAATTTATGTAGAATCCCCCAGGGCTCCCTATTATCTCCCACGTTGTTTAATCTTTACTTGAATCCACTTGGAACTCAAATTTCATCTTTAGGTGTAAAGCTATATAGCTATGCAGATGATATCACTATAGTAGTACCTTTGACAGCTCTTACAAATGACACTTTGATTTTCATTCAATCGATTCTTGTAGTTGTAGAAAAATGGATGAATGACTTTAGGTTAAAACTCAACCCAGATAAATTTTTTCTTGCATCTTCATCTGATACAATCAAGGAAGACTCGATAAATCTAAATGGCAGTATTTATTCCATCTTGCCGACTATAAAAATCTTGGGAGTCTACCTTGATTGTAAATTCTTTCAATTTCCATATTACTTATCTGGTTAAAAAAATCTCACTTCCTTTTATAGAAATTAAGAATAATCAAGCCATACTGATACGTGCTATAATCTTTTCAATCTGAAAATTAACCTTACCGCAGTACTTTGAATTATCTGTAGCCTTTTTACATTTTCTTAGAAATCAACAGAAAACATTGCTGTAATCCAATGTACTGAGAATAAGAGACTGTACCAGCAATCTGAATGAAAAAAAATCAAAGTATGGCTTGATTGTTCTTCATTTCCATAAAAGGAAGTGAGATTTTTTTTAACCAGATACGTCTGCATCCTTCTGTATGTCAACTGTTTCCAACATGGAGTCTTAACCTTGTTTTGCGGGCTCTCACTAGAGCTGCATGAGCTGTTGGAGGCTGCATCATTGATGGACGTGACAGTTAAAACAGCATTTTTAGTAGCAGTCACTTCAGCATGTTGGGTGTTTAAACTACAGGCTTTATCCTGCAGAGAACCATGTCTACGATTTTCAAAGATGCAGGTAGTGCTGCATACTCTTCCCTCTTTCTTGCCAAAAGTAGCCTCCAGTTTTCATGTCAACCAGAAAGTACAGTTGCTGGCTTTCATGCCCTTGGGGTCCTAGAAGAGTGACAAAGCTCTGAAATTGCTGGATGTTCACAGTGTTGATTCAGTAACTGGAAGTGATTAATGAATTTAGACTATCGGATCATCCCTGTGCTGGCAGGTTTTGGCCACCGGGGCCGACATTCGGATCTTCAGTACATTCAGCAGGTTTAACTGTGCTGCACTAGATTCTAGGGGACTGCTTTGATACGTCCCAAAGGTTCAAGAATGTGTCTATTGCACTAGAAGTGAAGATTAGGTACTCACTTACCTTGATATTTCTAGTAAATAGGCACTTCTTTCTTGAAGCTTGCATTGTCGGATGTACATTAGCCTGCTTACTGTCTCAGATATATCTATCGGGTATCTTGTTTCTTTCCTCTGTCCCGTAAAGTCAAGGATAGAGGAAACCACTCCTATTTTGAAGAGACCAGGAGGTATATGTTAACACTGCAAGACTATTAGTGCAGGTTGCACTCAGGTAGGTGGCCTGATTGAGCACCAAAATGCTATCTCTAAAACATCAATAAAACTAAATTAATGATCATCAGTAGTATAATGGTCCCTACTAAAGAATGACTCTCACTGCTCAGCGCCATCAAAATCGAATCCTCAGTTCAAATCGTTCCTACTCTAAAACTGCTTGGTAGTGTTTTTGATAGTAAATTTTCTTTCCACAATCAAATTAGCGCTGTAGTCCAGAAATGCTTCCACCATCTGCGCATGATTTGTGCTTTCTCAAAAGTCCTTGACCCATCATCCATAAATATATTGATTCACTCTCTTGTAATTTCCAGCCTCAACTACTGCAATGCCCTATATAAGAGTATAACACAAAAAGAAATCAGACGATTACAAATAGTGCAGAATACCTCAGTTAAAATAATATTTCAGGCAAAAACGTTTGACCACCCCTTTTGAAAAAAGCTCACTGGTTGTCAATCAAACATAGAATTATGTACAAGATCCTCTTACTAACATTCAAAACTCGATCCAGTAATTTACCATAATTTATTAATAGTCTTCTTATTCCCTACTCTTCTTTCAGGTCTCTTTGCTCGGTTAAACGCAATCTTCTTGTGCGATGGCCTACTGTCCACACAGGCAGTGAAACTAGACCGCCAACTATCCATTCTACTGACCATGACTCCAGACTACAAAGCTTTCAGAAAAGAAATAAAAACCCTGCTATTCAAGAAATCCATCAAAACAAACTAACACCACAGGAAGCTCTTCAGTCCCCCGAAATAACCCATTCAACTCTCTAACTCTTCTGGAAATGTCCAGATAACCTCTTATGTAATCTGCCTTGAACCGCAAGGTAATGGCGGAATAAAAGTCATTAATTAATATAATATAATTCCATCTCTGAGGCACATCAACACTGCATTCTAACATCTTTTTGGTTACTGACCCTTCTCTCTAGTTTTCCACACCAAGCTATTTAAGAGAGGAATTTTCCTTAATCCATTTTAAGTCCAAATTAAAACCTTTTTTGTTTAATTATGCATTTGGAACATAAATGTCCTGCTAAGGATAATCGGGTGATCAGTTTCTTTTTACCTCTCCTGTTTTTCCCTTTTATGTTCATTTCTTTTAAGATTGTAGTTCTACCCCTTCTTCCTTTTGTTTCAGTACATCCAAAATGTTTTGTTCTGTCGTACTTTAAGTCCGTATCTGTTAATTTTAACTTTAATATATGTACTTTAATTTAATGTACACCACCTAGAAGTCTGATTAGGCGGTATAACAAATTTTAAATAACTTGGACACTTGTGTTATGTTTTAATGTTGCATCATTTTGTGTGAAATATTGTGATATGAGCAGAACAGACTTGTTTCTTGGGTTGATTCCCAGTACCCCTCCATGTTATGTTTTCTTCTCTAGGGCTGACCATCTGCTTTGATATGAAGTGAGGCGGAGCTGAAAATGAGGCTCTTAATGATCAGAGATACATAATCCACAGGTTCAAGAATTATGTGCCTGTTTTCCAGAAAGAAGATTATCAAGGTAAGTACCTAATCTTTCCATGCTTTAGGCCGTTTGGAGGTTATTTTATAAGGAGCACTTGGTTGTAGGCACTAAAATGTACATAAATGCTGGTTTTTACTCATTTGTATGTAGAAACTGACCCATGTACATAAATGACCTTTATCAAATACCAACTAGTGGAAACATACAAGTACATGACACAATTTAATGGTATTTACCGAGACAGTGGGTGTGCGCATGGACAAAACTTGAGTGGGAACACCAGTTTGAGCACTTATGTATGTATATACTAGTATTCCACAACAGAAAGGAAAACACAACCCCACGTATAACAATATAGAAACCAAGAAAAAGTGGGGAAGGGACACTGCACATCAGCCTCGAGAACAATCAATTTATTAAAACATATGTATAAAACAATGCATGCCTTGTTATGCTGGACCCCCAACATGGTCCGTGTTATCCCCTCTTTAGTTTTTTCTGGCACCATCTACTGGGTATGTTTGGTATTTTGATTTTATATATTTCCACCATGTATGCCTGTTTTGTATGCTGTTGATTTTCATTACATTTGTCTGTACCATGCTGATGTATATGTTATCTTTTATGATATTTCATCAGTGATATCCCTTATTTGGTTATTTTTATGTTTCATGATCATCTTGTTCTATTTTATCTATTGTTTGATATTCTTTTACATGAATACGTATATATGCCTTTTTATTCTATAGATTACAAGCACACCCCTGAGGAAGGCTATTTCTAAAAGCCGAAACATGGACCTTGTTTGGGTCCAGCATAACAAGGATTAAAGACTCTCTAATAGGCTTGCATTGTTTTATACATATGTTTTAATGGTTTATGTTTTTAATAAATTGATCTTGAGGAAGATGTGCAGTGTCCCTTCCCCACTTTTTCTTGGTTTCTATATATTCTAGCAAACATCTAGCAAGGCTGGTCTAAGTGATTAAACTTTAAGGTGTGTGTTTACACTAAAATTTCCTGATATAAAGCAGAAAATCCCTTCTAGAATATCCTGATATAAATCACATTAATCAGTGTGACACATTATCTTGTTTCTAATGCAGCCCCATACTGTGATATCTTTTGAATTTTATTTCAATGGGATTGCTTCATTCATCAGGTTTTAGATTATAATCCAATGTTTTCACTCTAAATTGTACTATAATATAGACCATTGTAGGGGTTTCATAATTTTTTTAAATGCCCCTCTATTGCTACCAAATTTTTATTTTGAAGTGCTTACATTTTTTTCTCTTTCTATGGGTAAAATCATCATTCTTGGTGTTCAAGCACTATATCATGTCTGTTTTGTTTTTTAGTAGTAGTGGAAACACTGAGAGGCATATCAGCAACATGTCTTTGGATGTACTTCCAGTGAAAGGTCCTCAGGGTCCACCACTGTGTTTAAATATTGTTGATTCTGCATGTAAAATTGAACAGACTTGGACCATCCATCCTGAACATCTAATTTTGACTGCTCCATCTATTAGTGAGTAATTTTACTATTTTATAAATATTCATGTTAGAGCATCTATGTAATGAGTTTCAGATACGGTTTACTATTTCTTTGGTTTAAGAAAAACAAATTAGTTTTCATGTTTTTATACCGTGCTATTTTAGTCTGATACAGTGCTGATTTTCTGCCAGTTCACTGACTTTTTAAAAATATAGTAAATTTATTTATTTATTCGGTTTTCTATACTGTCTTCCCAGGGGAGCTCAAAATATTTTATATGAATTTGTTCAGGTACTCAAGCATTTTTCCCTGTCTCTCCCGGTGGACTCACAATCTATCTTATATACCTGGGGCAATGGGGGACCAAATGACCTGTTCAGGATCACAAGGAGAAGCACGGTTCTGAACCCACAACTTCAGGGTGCTGGGGCTGTAGCTATAAACCCCTGTGTCATACTCTCAGATATAGTGTGGTAGGAAATAGCATGGCAAGTATTATCTGACAGAGATAGCAGACATAGTTAACAAAGCATGACAAAACATAGCATGAGAAACACGGTTTGGTGAGACAGCATGGTGAGCATTGCAGAGCATAGCATGGCAAACATGGTATTACAAAGCATGAATAACATAGTATGGCACGAATTGGCAAAAATGGTAAAACAAGCGTACATGATGAAGCATAGCATGGAATACATGGAATAGCAAACATTGTGTGGCAGACATGGTCTGAGAGATTGTAACACAGCAAACATAGTATGATAAACATGGTGTATAGCATATTATAGTATAGTAGGACAAAGATGGCAAATAGTATGGCAGGGTGTGGAGGAACATTCTTTGAGAAAACATGGTATGTTCAGACATAGGACGAAGCACAAAGCATATGAGAATGGAGACAGTGGGGTTCGAGCATTTTGTCAGAAGGTTTGGGGAATTTGGATCGGTGCACTCTGATACAGGGTCAGGGGAAGATGTGAATTTTCATTGCCTACCTGAAGTTCAGTAGAACTTCTAGCGATCTTATGCAGGCATGTAATTTTTTCCAGAGGTGCTATAGGTAGTGCGAGTAAGATCTTTTTCCAGCGTTATCAAGGTGGAGGGTGCGTCCCAAGGGCGTGTGTAGTCACTTCTTGTGTAGGGTGAAAGAAAAAAATCCAGAAAGTATTCCTTCTGCATATGGCTCGCTGACATGGGGAGATAATCCTCTTGTCCAGAATGACACCCATCTACTAGAAAAGATATTATCAAGGTAAGAACATAATCTATCTTTTTTTCTGAGTCCACACCACAACTTTTTGATGTGTGCTATATGGATTGACTTTACCTAGACTGCACCACCTTTTAATTTTGTGAAGAATTACCATTAACCCTTTCAGGACCAAGGGACATATTTGTCCCATAACTTTAAAATCCTATAAATTTTGATTGGGATAGTCTACAGTTCTAAATTTGATATGTACGGATTCCATATGATACTGCCTTTATGTAAACAAACTGGTTCCGACATTCATTCATTAGCGTCGTTGCCAGATTGACGAGAAGATTCACTTGCCACACTGTCCATAAGCCAGAAGTGTGATTTTTTTAAAAAAAAATAATGATATTTCACAAAAAAAATCAATTTTTTGGCATCTGCAAGCCCTTTTTACCATAAAAATGTCGTCAAAACCACAAAAATTGGCCTACGATCCTTATGGTCCTGAAAGGGTTAATAAACTTTACATCAAGCACATAATTGCCACAGCTTCGTTTGTGGTTTTGGTTCTCCAGAATTATATATAACATCCAAGGTGCAATAGCATCATGAAGCAATACACAGGCATTGTTATTTTTCTATTTATTTTCCTGTTCTGCTGCATACTGAGCGGAAGATTTCAGTGTATCGTTTGTGATGATGCCAAGATCCTTTCATCTAATATGCCAAGATCCTTTCATCTAATTCGGGACCTTTCATCTGATATGTCCCCTCTGAAAATTCCTAACAAACTGTATATTGTAATTTTGGCTATATTTTTTGTAATTCGCGACCTTTTCCTAACAGGTCCCCTCTGAATATTTCTTAACAAAATGTATATTGTAATTTTCGCTGTATTTTTTGAAATTCGTGACCTTTTCCTAACAGGTCCCCTCTGAAAATTCTTAAAATGTATATTGTAATTTTTGCTGTAGTTTTTGTAATTCGTGACCGTTTCCAAACAGGTCCTCTCGGAAATTTCTTAGCAAACTGTATATTTTATTTTTTCGCTTTCTTAAAATTTCTGTACTCTGTATTTCCTCTGACTATCTGCATATTGTAACTCGCTGAATGTCCAGCTCTCTTGAATGTAAACCTCCTAGAAGTCGCAAGATTGTGGCGGTATAGAAGAATAAAGTTATTATTATTATTATTTTCCTGGATGGTGATAACATGGCAGGGGTTGTGAATGGCAGATGGGGAAGTCCTTGAGAAAGCCATGTTATTGGCGATACATGTTGGGCATGTCTCCCCTAGCCGATGGACAAAATCTTTGAGATAAGTTTAAAGTTAAACTGGTTAAACCTTTGCTTGAAAAGAGCTTGTTACAATTTTTATTGAGCTGGTTCATAGAACATTTATTAAAGGTTAATGAGGAGGTGAGTGTTTAAATCTTAGTGCAATGAAAGATTTTGAGCACTAAACATCACCGCTGAACCCAATTGAAAAGTATGTTTTATAGACAAGTGAATTAAGTTAAGGATAATGCAATACCCAGTGCTTTGAATAGTTGGAAGGATAATGCAATACCCAGTGCTTTGAATAGTTGGAAAATGAAATGACTAAGGCAACCTTGAATTACTGAATGTAACTGGCTGCTTGATCTTGTTGAGGCATTTTTCTCCACCTTTTTTTCACTCTACGTAGTCTCTTGGGTGGGTCCTTCCCATGACACTATTTAACAAATTGATATTTTGTAGTACTTTATGTAACCTATACCATGTAGGCAGCTGGTTTAAAACTGAAGGTATTGTAGGAATTTGCACATCTAGGAGACTACACTCCCATACCCCCCTTCCCATTGTCTCTGTAAGGTATGTCAGAAGTGTTGGACTTGAAGATGGACCCAAAATTGAGTCTTATTGACTTCCAATTTAGTCTGGACTTGGGCGAATAATGGGAAGGACCTTCCCTCCGGCTCTGTCAAGTGACGGGTGCTACAACCATGCTGCGCCCATGATTGAAACCAAGATCTCCCAATGCTGGGAGGAAAAGCACCGTTACCCTCCAACTGTAGGAACAGAGATGCCTCTGGGATCTTCTGTTGTTGTTTTTTCCATCACCACCTCCAAGCCAATCTTATGGGAGAGACAAAATGAATTTCAGAGGTTACCATTGTGCGTCTACCAGGTTTCTGATTATAAGATTTATAAAGGTGTGCTCCACCTGGTGATCCAGCCTTATGGTGAGAAACGGAAATGGCCTTTTACTCCTTCATAGATCAGTCACAACAGGACTGCAATGAAGCATAAGTCTGTAAATTTATGGTAGCTAATTCTGGAAGTTTTATTTTACCAGATAAAAAACTAATAGACTGAAAAACCTGTTCATCTTTTTTTACCTATCCAGATTGGGATAGTCTGTATGGGGTATAACAATTGGGCAACATAATCATTTTAACCAGTGCCACCCTACCCTACAATGAAAGTGGTAGATCTCTCCATCATACACATAATTGTCTGATTTTCTCCAAATGATCCAAAACATTGCATCTATACTTTAGTCTGGGATTAGTACTTAAATATATGTCCAAATAGTGCATTGACTTCTTTAATGGAGGGATGGATAAAGTAGTATGCCAAATCTCAGGATGCCCAGAGGCCAATGCCAGTAATTCAGATTTGTCACAGTTTACCTTTAGTCCTAAAGCTATAGGCAGATGTCAGGGTGCTGTCCAAAAATAAAAGGATGTCTTCTGCAAATGGGTTAATTCTGCCTTTGTGATCCCCAATTCATATACCTGTTATATAAGGGCACTGTCAAATTTTAATAGCTAGAGACTCGGTAGTGAGCAAAAAGAAAAGTGGGGATAGGGGGGTATCCCTGTCGAATCCCCCTCTTTTTGGGGGGTTGAATATGTTTATTGAAAAAAACAGAATCACTATTTAAGAAAGAAAAGACATAGCAGTGAGCTAGAAAAAATATAACAAGCAGACTCCAAAAGCCAATTATGAACAGAGAGCAATACCCCTTTTTTCATTTTTATATACAACAAGAAGACAAAGAAAAGAACTTCCCTTCCCTGGGCGGATAAACACTGTGCATCAGTAATACCCAGAGACGTTTATATCCCACATTTCTGCCACCATCATTCTCTGTCAGCCTATGCAATTTCCAGTGGGCCATGTCGCGCATAGATGATTTCCAAGCCGCTAGAAAAGGAGAGGCCTCATCTATCCAGATATGAAGGATACCCCTCTTTGTAGCCGGCTTTTACCAGGTACAGAAAGTTTCACTCTGAGCCTGCTCTATTTGTTTTCCAACTTTTATACTCAATAAGATGTCATCTCTATGAAAGGAAACTCTACAATGAGAGGGCATAGGATGAAGTTAAGAGGTGATAGGTTCCGGAGTAATTTGAGGAAATACTTTTTTACGGAAAGGTTGTAGATGCACGAACAGTCTTCCAGAAGAGGTGGTGGAAACAGAGACTGTGCCTAGAATAGGCACATAGGATCTCTGAGAGAGTAAGAGATAATGGTTACTGTGGATGGGCAGACTACATGGGCCTTTTGGCCCTTTATCTGCCGTCATGTTTCTATAATTCAACTGATAAAGAGCCTTTATGAAAATCAAGAAGTTGCAGAGAACCGGTCGACGTTGTACATCTGGATTTTCAGAAAGCGTTTGTCAAGGTTCCGCATGAATGACTACTTTGGAAAATTGAGAGCCATGGAATAGAGGGTGAAATACTCACGTGGATTAAAAATTGCTTAGCGGATAGGAAACGGAGAGTGTGGGTAAATGGACTGGAAGAACGTCGGAAGTGGGGTGCCACAGGGCTTGGTGCTTGGACCTGTGCTCTTCAACATATTCATAAACGATCTGGAAATGGGTACAACGAGTCAGGTGATTAAATTTGCAGACGATACGAAGTTATTCAGAGTTGTGAAGACGCAAGGGGATTGTGAAGATCTGCAACGCGACATAAGCACGATCGAGAAATGGGCAGCGACATGACAAATGAGGTTCAACGTGGATAAGTGTAAGGTAATGCATGTCGGTAACAAAAATCTCATACATGAATATAAGATGTCCGGAGCAGTACTTGGAGAGACCCCCCCCAGGAAAGAGACTTTGGAGTAGACAGGTCAATGAAGCTGTCTGTGCAATGTGCAGCGGTGGCAAAAAGTGCGAACAGAATGCCAAGATCGGAGAAGGTTATCATGCCGCTGTACTGCGTCCAGCACTGGTCACCGTACATGAAGAAGGACATGGTACTACTCGAAAGGGTCCATAGAAGAGCGACTAAAATGGTTAAGGGGGTTGGAGGAGGTGCTGTACAGTGAGAGATTTCGAGAAGTTGGGCCTATTCTCCCTTGAAAAGAGGAGACTGAGAGGGGACATGATAGAAACATTCAAGATAATGAAGAGAATAGACTTAGTAGATAAAGACAGGTTGTTCACCCTCTCCAAGGTAGAGAGAACGAGAGGGCACTCTCTAAAATTAAAAGGGGATAGATTCCGTACAATCGTAAGGAAATTCTTCTTCACCCAGAGAGTGGTAGAGAACTGGAATGCTCTTCTGGAGTCTGTTATAAGGGAAAACACCCTCCAGGGATTCAAGACAAGGTTAAACAAGTTCCTGCTGAACCAGAACAAACTCAGGTAGGGCTGGTCTCAGTTAGGGTACTGGTCTTTGACCTGGGGGCCGCCGCGTGAGCGGAATGCTGGGCATGATGGACCAATGGTCTGACCCAGCAGCAGCAACTCTTATATTCTTATGAATATGGTAATACTAATTGGATCTCAATAAAACATGGTGTAAGGCAAGGATATATTTTGTCATCCTATTTGTTTAATCTTTTCAGAAAAGCAAATTTGGAAGAATAGAGCATTGGTTTTGAAGTCGGTGATTGAAATACAGTATAATCAACTTACATTATGCAAATGACACAACGCTCATTGTAAAGAAGATATGTTGTACTTACTGACAAAAGTTAAAGCCAAATGTCATAACATGGAATTAGAACTGAATATAAATAAAACAAAGATTATGAACATAGTAAATTAAGATTTTGAGCTTGAAGGTGATAAAATAGAAGCTATAAAGAGTTTTAATCTCTTTGGTTCTTTAGTAAACAAGGAAGCAACTTTCAGGGAAGAAATACTCCGCAGAATAGCAGTTGGTTTTTCCAACTTTAGGTTTTTCTGGATAATCCTACTGGCCATTCAAATGGCAGCTAAAATTTAATATGGACAAGTGCAAAGTGATGCATATTGAGGAAAATAATCATCCAAATAATAGTTTCCAGATGCTAGGGTCCACCTTAAGGGTCAGTACCCAGGAAAAAGATGTAGGTGTCATCGTTGTCAGTACACTGAAACCTTCCACCCCATGTGTGGTGGCAGCCAAAAATGCATACAGGATGCTAGGAATTATTAGGAAAGAAAGGGATGTAAAATAAAACCAAGAATATTATAATGCCTCTGTATTGCTTCATGGTGCAACCTCACCTTGAGTATTGCATTGAATTCTGGTCACCTTATCTCAAAAAAGATATACAGAAACTAGAAGAGTGGAGAAAAATAGTGTTGCACGTGTACAATGTTATTTAATATAACTGTAGGATTAAAAAGGATGTAAACTGAGTGTTTACATGGAACATATGGCTTTTAATATCAACATTTAAGATAAGTGTGAATATAATCTTTTATACATTTTACGTTATGTTATGATGCTTCTTAATAAATATCTAACATTATGATGTGAGGTGGTTTGGTTCTGAGCACCTCTTTAATATTATATATTTAAATTTCAAATTAAAGAAAAGCTATACTTATAGATCAGGGGCCTATGATTGGTAGAAATGTTTATTGAATAATATCATTTCTAATCTAAATATATGACCAATAAGGAGTAAAAGTGTAAAGGGTCATGGATTTGATATACTGCTTTAAGGTCTTGAAAGCTTATGTAAACATCATTTGTTATGTATGTTGATTCAAGTTAAAGATCTCAGCTTACTAGGGCCTCCATTTAGTTCTGGAATAATTATGATCTATTTGTTATTTCAAATGTTTTAACATTGTACCTGAGACTTCCCAGTTTTTCAGTTATAAATTTAAACATTTCATATTTTAGTATTTTATCTTTCTATATCTGTCATTTTAGGGTGTGGTTTTTTTTTTTGTTTTTTTTATAATGATAGTGAATTGAAGCTTTGCATAGCAGGACATATTTCACAAGATGTGAGCAAAATGCATAGTCATAGGCAGTGTTCCCTCTAAGCGGGCGGGTGTTGTGAGCAAACTTTTTTCACTGTGAGCTAAAAATATCGGGCGCCAGCAAGTTATGAGCCAAATAAATATGTTGCTTTCTACCACAGAACTTCCTTACGTTTGTATGGAATCTATCCCCTTTCAACTTTAGAGAGTGCCCTCTCGTTCTCCCTGCCTTAGCTACTAAGTCTATTCCCTTCAGTACCTTGAATGTTTCTATCATGTCCCCTCTCAATCTCCTCTGCTCAAGGGAGAAGAGGCCCAGTTTCTCTAATCTTTCGCTGTACGGCAACTCCTCCAGCCCCTTAACCATACGTGACAAAAAATCAATTCATGTAGCAAATGCTACATTTATCTTTTGGCATGGCCCATCATGTAGCAAATGCTATAACTGATGGGCCATGCCAAAAGATAAATATATATATACTAAAAAATAAAAAATAAAAATAAATATATACTAGGAGTAAAGGGGCATGCAATAAAGCTTTTAAGTAGTAGATTTAAAACAAACCTGGGAAAATATTTTTCATTCAACATGTAATTAAAAAAAGATTTGGATAATTTCCTTAAAAAATCTGCATGACATTATTAAGATGGACTTAGGAAAGCCCACTGCTTATTCCTAGAATAAACAGCATAAAATCTGTTTTACTCTTTTGCACTGTTGTGCTTTCAGCAAAATGTTTTAAACACAAAAACAGAAAATCACATGCACAGGCATTAGGTCACCCAGGCATCTAGAATTAGCAATCTTGCACAGCCAGCCTATGATTGACAGGAGCTGCCAAATCACATTGAAAAGGATGATAAGGAAGGCAGATAAGAGATGGTGGAAGGAAGACAAAACGAAAAGGCAAGAACAAAACTGAAGTAGAAACGAGCCAAACATACAGTATAGCATACAAAAAATGTATGTTTTCCTTTGGCTTCCAAAAACTGATTGGCATCCAAGTTCCCTAAAGTTTCACACAGTCATCTTCTAATAATGTCACCATATACAGTTGGCTTGCCAGAAATATGTTTAGGATGCCACTGCAACTCTACCAACAGCATATTAACTTAACAGTGTAGCTTCAAAATAACTGCATCTCTATCCTTCCCTCCCCCCTGTGGTTTTTAGCATATCTCTCTTCTCATTTCCTCCACTCAGATCTGATCATTCTCTGCTCTCTCTTCCCTTTTCTTCTCTGGTCTTCCTTCTCTATTTTCTGCCTCCATCTAAATTAAATTCTTTCTTACTATTTAGTCCCGTTTCCCTCTTTTCACTGTGTCTACACACAGCTTGTCACCCCTTTCCCTCACCCCTCCATTATCTTACTATTTTCTTCCCCCTTTATTTATCTCCTCCTTCCATCCAGTATGTGTTCTTTCCCCACTTCCATTCAGCATCTGCTCTCCCTTCTCAACTGACATCCATCTGCCTTCTGCTCTCTCTCCCTTCTTCTCACTTCCATCATCTGTCCCCTTCTCTCTCTCTCTCATCTCCTCCATTCCATCATCTGCCCCTTCTCTCTCTCTCTCTCTCTCCCCCCCCCCAACTTCCATCATCTGCCCCCCTTCCCCTCACCTTTGTGGGTCACTTTCTTTCCCCTGAGGGTGGCTCATGTCACAGGGGAAGCTTTGGCCGAGCAGAACCGCTTGATTGACAGTGGAACTTACTTGATTGATGTCGATGCTGGGGCCCGTTGCCGTTTGAAGGAAAATAAAAAAGGTGGAACAAAGGAACCTGTAAAGGCGAGAGGAAGGGAAACCTCCAGGACAGCTGCTTTTTGCCCTCCTTCAGCGGCCCAAGAGTTCAGACCAGCAGCGGCAGCTCTGTATGCTTTTAACTTCGGCACAGAGCTGCCCCTAATCAATAGTTTAGCGCAGTTTCATGAGGCAGCCTCGGGGCCTTTGATAGCCGGCCCGCTTCGATGATGCGATGTGGGCCGGCCTAGCAAAGGCCCCGAGGCTGCCTTATGAAACCGCGCTAAACTATTGATTAGGGGCAGCTCTGTGCCGAAGTTAAAAGCATACACAGCTGCGGCTGCTGGTCTGGAGGTGCGGAGACAAGGCAGGAGGCAAACGCGGTGGAAGGCAGGAGTCCCGGCGAAGGCAGGAGTCCCGGGACAGCGACTACAACAGGAAGTTGCAAGTCAGCTGACGCCGGCCTTTCGTTGCGGCGGGGACCGAATCCTTCGCGGACCGGCAAGATTTTGTTTGCGGACCGGCGGTTGAAGAACTGTGCTCTACACTGTGTGCGCTGTGACGAGAAACTTGTGCGCTGCGAGGTAATATTTTGTGCGCCAGCGCACCCCAGCGCAGCTTAGCGGGAACACTGCGATAGGTCTCCTTTTACTAAGCTGCGATAGCATTTGTAGCGCACTCAGAATTTTAGCATGTGCTGAAACCGCGTTACGCAGCTAGAACTAACGCCAGCTCAATGCTGGTGTTAGCGTCTAGTGCACACAGCAATTTAGCGTGCGCTAAGCCCGCTATCACAGCTTAGTAAAAGAAGCCCATAGTCTGATATATGGTAAAATAATTTTAAGTAAAACACAATTGTTTTACTTTTATTAAAGACTTCTGATGCATGTAATATTCACACACATTTTTGTTTCTGCAATCCATCAGGTGGAAAAACAACAACTAGACATATAAAACTCTCAAATATCACCAATAGAATACTGACATTTGAATTATCTTGGCCAGCTCATTGTCTTACTATTACACCTCAGCATGGAATTATTGAACCACAGTAAGTGTTTTTTCTATAAAACGCCTAATCAAAGTTTATTCTAAAGTAGAATTGCCAGAAAATGTCATGATTGATATAGCACGGATTTATAGAGTAAATTTATTTTGAACTCATTTTTAACACCACAAGCCTTGAAACTCCTAGTTTCTTATAGCAGTTTATTTATCAATTGGGTAAAATAATACTGGAAGATAAATTTGACTGGAATATTTTGATATCTGATTACTACTTATAACTTCATTTCTTATATATACTAAACATGCTAACTACTGTTGAAAAAATACTCGCTTTGAGGCAGTGAGAAACAGGAAATTCAAGAGAAAATTCTCTACTACTTAAGACAAAAATTTACAGTATAAATGATACTTTTTGCTACATTATGTAACAGGAGATGTTACATTTATACAGTAGCTGCAATTGATAAATGCTACACTCACTAACACCATCAAAAAATTTTTCATTCATTCACCTATAAACGCTTCAAAAATAGCGAATAAATATCAAAATGTACAAAATTTTTTTTTTATGACCTCAGTGGCTACACTCAAGCCGCTGAGGTCATTAACAAATGGCCCGACTCATAATATTTTAGAACTTGTTTCTACTACTAATATTAATTATTTCTATCAAGAGAGTGTCAGTCACCACTGCTCCAAGTCTTCTCCATGTGGAGATAATGGATCTTATTGTTTATGGGATCTGAAAGGTTTAGAAATGATTTTGTAACTTTTTCCAAATTGATATATTTTAACAAATTTGTTTCTCATCTCATCTGGAATTTCATTTGATCATGACATAGCATTCTTGTAGAAACTTTGTGGTGATTACTTCACACTCATGGTAAGGTTCAATACATAGTGAGGGTTAGAGCTGACTGCAATTAAGCCTGGCTGTGTTCAGTTAGCTGACTCTAATTATCAGTTAAATTTGTCTAATATTACTTTTTATTTCAAGATCATAAACTATTCAGTGCGACATATGCATTATTTGGGAAAAGGAGGGGGACTTATTTGCATCATTGTAGGTAAAACCTAATACTTCTTACATAGTTTTATTGTATTTGCTCTTGTGTTAGTATTTTAAGGAATTTAGGTAGTATATTTCTTTTTGATTTGGGTTTTTTCATAAATGGAAGATCCCAATATGAAAGCAAAACACAAATGTTTCTCCTGGTCATTTCATAAAGTCTTTTTGTTTAATGAAATGTCACATCTGATACAAAATCTTTCTTATTTAGACATCATATATTAATTCTGGTGAGTCCCAATCCATCACTTGTCACAAAATCTTCAGTACTGCCATGGAGTGGTCATATATATATACATTGTGACAATGGACAGAAGGTTAGTGTTTTTTCATTTAAGATTTTTGAAAATCTTTGACTTATTTTTCTTAAATTAAGAAAGTTGACTAACACCAAAATTGTTACATCTTGTGATTATAATACCATTGTGTTCTAGGGCCCTGAAGAAATGTGTATGGGGCTATTTGGATATTACTGAAATATGCTTAGATTTCTTAAGGAAGAGAAGGCCTAGTGCTATTCTGATGGAATTGCTGGCTAAACTAACACTAATGGCAGCTGTGTGGGGAAGTTAAAAACACACAGTGAGCTGCTGCTGCTGTTCCAGGGAGGGAGGCTGGGGAGAGACGACTAGGAAGGCGGGAGATACACGATGGCAGGAGGAAAGGAAACATACAGCACCGACGCTGCATATATGCGATGGCAGAAGGTTGGGAGACATTCAGCGCCGGTACCATGTACACCCCACAAACAGCTCGCGTACATACCGCGTGTTGAGAAATACTGTCCTGGACAAATATCTGTAGAAATAAGCAAATGGCCAGATGCCAAAATAGCAGGAGAATCTGGGGTTCTAATCTGGTTTCCAGGGAAACAGGATGAGTTTTTAGTGGGGAAAAAGGGCTATAAATTTGTGGGTGCGGATGAGTGGTTGGGTTGCTCCTCTGAGACTGGATATTTGTAAGAAATAGTGATCCGAGATAATTGGTTTAAAGATAAAAGGTCATATGTGAAATATAGTAAATGACAGCAGATAAAGACCTGAATGGGTCCCAATAGTTACACTCATATATTAATTGTTAAATTGTCTTTTTTATTTATTATTTCTGGCCAGTAGATCATAGAAGACCACCCAGTACTGTCCTTAGGTTCACACTGCTGGAGTTGCTATTGAAGCTGACTCCAGCCTATCCTAACCATCCTGTCCCTGGAGCTTCCATCAAAGTCTGTATGTGCTGAATGATTTTTTAGTTGTGTAACAGAAATCCTTGCGAGTTTGTTGACTATTGAAAAGATGAAGGAAAGGTGACCCAAGGTTTGAGAGTTGAAATACTATGAGGTTCATAATAAAAAAAACAAACATCTAAATAGTGTCCTAAATGGCTACTTGGACGATCAAAAAGCCTGATCGTCCAAGTACCCGTAACCAAAGCTGGTTTTTAGACGTATCTAAAACCAGCTTAGGCCTTTTCCCTGCCTCTAAATGCACAGAGAGAAAAGAGGAGTGTTTAGAGGAGGGGAAAGGGCGGGCGGTGGGCGGGAGGTGGGCCGACCTACACCTAGGCTTGCAGCAGGTATAACCAAAACCTTAAGCAAGTTGCCTAGTCGGCACTTATACCTTTTTGACTTAGACGAAGTCAAACCAGGTCTAAGTGCCGAAAAAGGGGCCGCTGAGCTGATGGCCGCTAGCGCGATCAGTTCAGCGGCCCGGCAACCTACCCACCCACCCACCGCAACCATTGCGGCAGGAGAGATGGCTCATCTCCCCTACCGCAATGCCATCAGTCCTCTACCCGAACTGTCGCGACCCGCGGCAGGAGAGATGCCCTATCTCTCCTGCCGCGGGTTGCGGCAGTTCGGATAGAGGAGAGATGGCATCGCGGTAGGGGAGATGAGGCATCTCTCCTGCCGCGATACATAACCCCCCCCCCCCACATACAACATCGGGGCAAGAGGGAGCCCAAGCCCTCCTGCCCCGGGCACCCGCGGCACCCCCCGACGACATCTGGGCAAGAGGGAGCCCAAGCTGCAACTGAACGCAGCTTTTGAACCTTTGCTGAGCCAGGGACTCTAGTATTTGAGCAGAAAGGACTTTGCATAATTCTAGAGAGCTCTAAAGGAGTGAACTAATAGGTGCATGTACTTTTGCGACTGACTGGTAATCTTATATCTTCAGAGCTCTACTGCAGTTAAGAGATATTTCTTAAGCAATTATTCTAAAGTCAAATGTAATAATAAATAATAAAAATAATTGAGTATAATTTGTTGATCTTAAGAATGTCTCAGGTTCATAACATCCTATCTAACATGCCTTTCCTGGAGTATTTTATTTTTTATTATTAGTGCTTTAATCTCTAGACCCAAAGCCAAATTCAGATAAACTAATGGGGTTTTTCTGTTAATATTTTAAGTTTGTTAAGGTGCAAATTCAAGAAGATATTGCAATGGACATACCTACATCACGACCACTGTCAAAACAACTTGTTAAGCTTTCACCACGTTCTGGGGGGAAGCCTATTATTCATGTGGCCAAACCTCTAATAAAGCTTCCTTCAACAAAAATTGAAATAAAGAACAGAACACTCGTCTTTCCTAATGCTGAATCTAGTGAAAGCTCAGGTAATTTTTCAATAAATATGGTTTCTCTATTGCCTAGGCATACCAGAGATAAGATATTTTATCATGTTAGTATATTAGAAGCAATTCCAGGGATTGCATTGGATTTCAAATTCAAATGACGACACTTGATTTTTGTATATTTTTGGAGGGGAGGGCAGTAGGGTGGGATAACTTATATTAATCTTCTCATTAGATAAGTAGTTTTAGTGGATACCTTTTTATAGATCATGTAATCATCACACTTGCTGTGTTGACATCCTTTACAGAAAGTTTGAGCATGTATGTGAAGAATCCATTATAACACTGGGCCAACTGCTTTTTTGGTTCTAATTTTCTCCATTGTCTAAGAACAAGTTTTTGCTGCATATATCTCAAGGGTTTGGAAGGGAGAGGTTTAACTTTATTCTTTGTAATTTATTTGATATAATATTGCTGCTATTTGGGATTTTGACAGGTGCTTGTGACCTTAATTAACTATTGTTTGAAGCAGAATACTAGGCTAGATGCACCTTTGGTCTGATCATCTATGGAAAGTCTTTAAGATTTTCAAGGATATGCAAGCACAATATTCTCACAGATGGATGACATCATCCACAGAACCTGGTTTGAACACTGTGGCCCTGATTCTGTATAGGACGCCCGGGAGAGGTGTCCTATTCAGAATCGGGCCTACACTAAACCCCGATTCTGTAACCGGCGTCCATGTTACAGACGCTGGTTAGAGAATCGGGTTAGATTAGACACGGCCCGCTACACTTATCGCGGCAAGGGATCTCTCTGCCGCTATAAGTATAACGGGCCGCGGCCCCCTGTCCGACTGCAGGCAGGAGGGTGCCCAAAACCTCATGCCGAAAGATGCTCCCCCCCAACACTACCGCCCGCCCCCCCCCCCGACATTACCGATCTCCCTCCCACCCCAACACTACCGATCTGGCAGGAGGGTGCCCAAACCCTCCTGCCAGAAGATGCCCCCCCCCCGACACTACCGATCGCTGGCAGGAGGGTGCCCAAACCCTCCTGCCAGAAGATGCCCCCCCCCCCCGACAATATCGATCGCTGGCAGGAGGGTGCCCAATCCCTCCTGCCCGAAGACGCACCATCCCCCCCGCGCTAACAGCCCCCAAACCTCCACCCCACCAAACTAACCTTTTCTTTTGGCCAGACGGGTCTTGCCCGTCCAGCTGGCAGGCCCGCCTCGTCGAAATGAGGCAGGCCCGCCCCTTCCCGGCCCATCCCGCCGAAGCCTAAGAAGAGCCAGGCTCTAGAAGCCTGGACCAATCAGGCCTTAGGCATAGCGGGTCCGCCCATCCCCACTTAATCTAAGGCCTGATTGGCCCAGGCTGTAGGCGCACAGCTAAGAAGCTGTGTGTCTAGTTTTCTTTTCAGTGTGTCAAACATCTCAAATTTTTTGTGCCTTCCCTTCCTTTTTCATAGTTTTCTTCATAATTCTTTATTTTTGTCATGTTCCAATATTTAACCCAACTTTGGATTAGTTTCCAAGTTTATTTAAAATTTCTTATACCGCTTAATCTAATTTCTAAGCGGTTTACAAATATAATAAAAGTAAATACAACATACAGCAATTATAAACAGGGATTAAAACATGAGTTTACATATCAACAGTGGGGGGTATTAGTACTAAGAAGACTTACAACACGGACAAACTAAGAAACAGGAGGAAAAAAAAGGTAAACTACAATATTCAAAAGAAAAGAGAACAAAAAAAGGAAAAGAAACAATAGGAGGAGGCCATAAGAACATAAGAATTGCCGCTGCTGGGTTAAACCAGTGGTCCATCGTGCCCAGCAGTTCGCTCACGCAGCGGCCCTCAGGTCAAAGACCAGAGTACTGAGACTAGCCCTACCTGCGTACGTTCCGGTTCAGCAGGCCACATCAGATCCTTTTTTCCTCTTGGTAGAATTAATCATTTTCAGGATACTTTTCACTCAAGCTTCTGGGCCATTGAGCCTTTTGATTTAACATTGGATTTTTTTCCCTCCAAGTCAAAGACAGTGCCGAGTGGCTTTAAGAAATGCTGTTGATGTAATTGGACTATTTCAGGCTCTGATCCACATAATTGGTGTGTTCTATGTCTGGGTCCTGAACATCGAGATATTAGCTGTACCCTCTGTCACTGTATGCAAAAGAGGTCACTCAAACCCAGAAAACTTCAGTTCAAAAAACTTTTCGGTACCGCCTCAGCATCAATATCGAACATGGCGGGGGACTTGGAACCCGACACTCAGCCTCCTTTGATTCTGTAATTAACTTTGGTGCTGATTGCATTGACACTTCATCCAGAGCATTGGGCATCAGGCTCCTTGTACTGGCAGAACTCTATATCATTGTCACCGATGCCTTAGAGCATCAAACAATGCAGCACAAACATTCTTCCCCGCCTAGACATGGCACTGCATCCTTCCAAGCATTGATTTATCAGTGACCACTCTCCTTCTATCCATCTTGTAGGCAAGCCTCAACATCAAGATCTCCCATGCCACATCAACTGGAACAGCAGACTGCTTCCAAGCTGATGTCTCTTCCTTATCTAGAGCTCTAACAAATTGTTTCATTAGGCCAAATTTGATGTGCAGTGGAGGCATCAGCACCTTCTGGGGGTTGATCCTTGGTTCCTATTTGACATTGTTTCTCCCTACAGAAAAGTCGGTCCACTGTGGTCAGTCTCACCTTTGGTAGTGCACCTTTGTGTCCCTACTGTCCCAAAAGGTGACACATCAAAACCACGGAGGACAACGGCGCACTGACAATCACGTGCCAACATTTCACGCAGGACAAATACACACTGCCGCTTCCTCTGCTTTGAGGCCTTCCCTTTTGTGCTCTGAGGGGTGGGGGGGGGAGGGAGGGAACCCTCCACTACACTTAGAAGTCCTTGTGCTCCCATCTCAGTGCAATTGGATCTTATTACCATGTAGAGGGTAAACTCTTCTCTGCTTAGCCTTTAGTTGTTCACTTTGTTAGGGTCTCGGCATTCTCATTCAGCTGATGAAAACTCCTTTTGAACCACTTGATACCTTTCATATGAAGTACCTGATCTAAAAGGACTTGTTTTTGGTTGCAGTAAATTCAGCACACAGGGTCAGTGAGCTTCAGGCTGTACAAAATTCATCACCATAGATTAGTCTTGTGTATGCATTTCTAGTTCCTTCCTAAGGTAGTCTAGATTACTCCTCTAATTATCAATTGTTCTGCCAACATTTTTCTCAAAAGCCCCCATTCCCATCACAAATTAATCTTAAGGGCCTTGGCCTTCTGTCTGAAACAGATTAATGGCAATAGACCATCCACCCAGCTTTTTGTTTCATTTGACCCCAACAAGATGGGGGTTTAAACGCACACTGCCTATTTTGTTTCTCTTTAACCATTCTAATAAGAAAAGAAAAAGAGACCCCCCCCCCCAACAAAACAATTATTTTTTATGCCTTTCAGGTTGCAGCCCTCCAGAATTTCCCCTTTTGTTTTGGACAGCCTGATAGCTAGGGATTCCCATCAATGAAGATCTTTCACCCTGTTTGTTCATGGAGAAAGCAAAGTAGCAGGTGTTATCCAAAGACAGCATGATGAATGTTCGCACTCTTTCACCCACCTCCCCTTGGAGTTGTATTTTTTCAGGTATACTGTTAGACTGGCTTGGTCTTGCATGATGACAGCAGGTGGGAAGGTGAGCATATGCATGTTTAGTCACTTCTTAAGGCTTCTAGAAATATAATACTGGGGAGCATCTCCGTATTGGAGCTCTGTTGGTGACATTGCCCATCAGTGTAGATACTCATAGGTTGCATACGCAGGAGTTTCGTTAGCCGTAAGCCCGAAGTCATAATGCCATTGTATAGGTCCATGGTGAGACCCCATCTGGAATACTGTGTACAATTCTGGAGGCCACATTACCGCAAAGATGTACTGAGACTTGAGTCGGTCCAGTGAATGGCCATCCGGATGGTCTCAGGACTCGGGGATCTCCCATATGAGGAACGGCTGAATAAGTTGC
The DNA here is from genome assembly GCF_902459505.1 of Geotrypetes seraphini. NCBI lineage: Eukaryota > Metazoa > Chordata > Amphibia > Gymnophiona > Dermophiidae > Geotrypetes > Geotrypetes seraphini. The sequence continues at coordinate 158,955,865 of NC_047085.1, forward strand.
ATCTCTACACACTAGAGGAACGCAGGGAGAAGGGAGACATGATCGAGACGTTCAAATACCTCATGCGCCATATCGAGGTGGAGGAGGATATCTTCTTTTTCAAGGAACCCACGACAACACGAGGGCATCCGTGGAAAATCAGGGGAGGGAAATTGCATAGCGACACCAGGAAATACTTCTTCACCGAGAGGGTAGTGGATCGATTGAATGATCTTCCAATGCAAGTGATTGAGGCCAACAGCGTGCCTGATTTTAAGACTAAATGGGATTAACATGTGGGATCTCTTCACCGAGAGAGGTAAGGGAGGGTCATTGGTGTGTGCAGACTGGATGGACCTTGGCCCTTATCTGCCGTCACTTTCTATGTTTCTATTTTTCTCATCTATCTGTCCTTGAATACTTACTACAGGTGAATAATTTGGCTATCCCTTGAGGTGTTTGAATAGCTTTCATATCACTTTCATTTCTAGAATATGCATACTTTAATCTTCTCAGCTGTCGTCCTGTCAGTAGCCCCCAGAAATGTAGGTAGGAAGCATAGGGAATGGGTAGTGTATAGTTAAGGGAAATGGACAACCAGAACAAAAAATCAGAAAAATGGGTTTGATTTTTGCTTTTATTATTGGCCCAAGTTGAATTTTTTTTTTTTTTAATTAGGGGAAAGGGGAGAGGTGCATTTAGTCTCATGAAAGGGGGGGGTCCATTGTTTTAAAACAGCCATGCACAACATACGGCCCCCGGGCCACATGCAGCCCAAAACGGCTCTCACTGCGGCCTGGCTCTCACTCCGCTCTCCTGCTCTGCCTTCCTAGTCTCACCTTTAAAAGCACCGCCTCCACTTTCGAGGACCAACAAGCTAATTACAGCAGCCTGCAGAGCAAACCTAACAGGCTGCTGTCAGTCTCTGCATACAATCCCTCTGCCGCGGTCTGCCCCTGACGTCAGAGGAGGGTCGGAACTGCCGCAGATGGAACGTGATTCGAAGGCCAATGGCAGCCTGCTAGGTTCGCTCTGCAGGCTGCTGTAATTAGCTTAACAGCAGACCATGGAAGACAACCTCTCTCACTGGGTGTGGGAAGCAGCAGAGGTAAAGCCTGCCCGTTGCAAGTGCTCCAGCAGAATGCTGGATCTGGAGAGAGAGAGAGACAGAAAAGGACCTTGAGGAGGGGAGGGAAAATAGACTGGAAGACAGGGAAAGATAGGGCAGATGCTGGACTAGAGGAGGTAGAGAGGAGAAACACCCTGAACTGAGGAGAGAGAGATGCCAGGCCCTGGGGAGGGGGAAACAAAGAGAGTGAGAGAGACAGAAAGACCTAGATCAAAGATGGGAGGACTCAAAATGTTAGCAGAAGAAAGATCGAGAGAGGGAGAAACCTGAAACAAAGGGGAGGCAGAAAAGAAGGGGCAGATGTACTTGGGGGTGTATAAAAGGAAGAGAGAAAGAGACTGCAGTGAGGTGGAAAGATTCTGGACAAAGGAGGGAGGAAGGAAGGAAAAAAAGAGAAGCAGAGAAAGACCTGGAAGAAAGGAGAACAAATGCTGAGGGGGGGGAGGTTTCTAAGCAGAAGAAACACAGGACCAAAGGGGAAAGATAGGAGGCAGATGCAAACAGAGTGGGAAAGACCCTGAGGAAGATCAAAGATGGAAGATCATAACAGATGAGGGAAAGGGAGGGAGACCTGGAACAAAGGTGGTGGTGAGTAGAAAGGAGAACTGACACCGGATCTGGGAAGGGTAAGCAGAGGGAAAAGAGATAGAGGCCTAGACCCACTGGGGCTGGATTGTGAAAGAAATGTTGGATGCACAGTCAGAAGGAAGTCCAACCAGAAGCTAATTAAATCACCAGACAACAAAGGTAGAAAAAATTATTTTTTCAATTTAGTGATCAAAATGTGTCAGTTTTAAGAATTTATATCTGTTGTGTGTATTGTGTGTATATGAAAAATGAAAGGAAAAAATTGCATTACAATTAGTAAAGGGGGCAGGATCTGGGGCACAGCTTGGGTGAGTTTAGGGCAAAGCTTGGGAGGTCTGTGGTTGGGGGTACGTAGCTTGAAGTAGTTGAGAAACATTGCTGTAGGCAATCAGCTGCCACCAGTACCTCTCCTCTCCTGCCCTCTTCCCTGCTGGCACCATCTACTGGCGTCTCATGGCCTTTCTAGAAGGCCTCTTTGCATGCGCAGATGTCAATGTGATGATGTCACGCATGTGTGTGAAGTCATCATGGCAACATCTGCCCACTTCCGGGTGCTTCAAGCCGTGGCCACTACCTGTGGCCTTCGCTACATTTTCCGACTTTGTTTCGGTTCTGGATCATTTTTGACTTGTGCAGGCCTGCTTTAAAATATGGTTTTTAAAAGGATCTTCAAATGGTAATTCTTTTTGTTTTTCAAATTTCAAAGTATTTACATTGTGTTCTGTTAGAGATTTTCAAATGAAGCAATGTTAATATTTTGGTGGGGTGTATGTATACATGTTGCATACTAAAATGTCTTCTTTCAGAAACCTACCTAGATATCGAAAATTTGGGCAGTGACGACGTGAAGTGGCACTTGTCAGCTTTTGCACCACCTTATGTCAAGGTAAATTAATTAAAAGTAAAACAGTCCTAACAGAACTATACTTCTCTGTTGTTTATAGAGTATATCTTTTACCCAATTCTTTATTCATTTTTCCATCTTATATCAAGTATACAATATTACAACAGTTAAAACTTGTATATATCACTTGAATTTCTTTCTCATTTCATGTTAAATACATAAAATTATATCCTCCCCACCCACCCTTCCCACTCATATTTTTAATCAGCAATATCATATAAATATTATATTCTTATCTATTGATTAAATCTTTAATCAAACTTATTACCCTCCCCCTCTATATAAATGTACTTTCAGCGGAAAATGGTGTCTAACCATTACAATATTTTGTCAATGGCCCCCAAATCATTTTAAAATTATTATAATTCCCTTTTTGTATGGCAAATGTTCTTTCCATTTTGTAAGTGTGGCACAACGAATTCCACCAGAAAGTATAATTAAGTCTACTGCAATTTTTCCAATTATTGGTGATATGTTGTATGACGACTCCTGTCATAATCAATAAAAGTTTATTATTGCTTGCTGAAATTTGACTTTTTGTTCTCATTGACATACCGAACATAATTGTATCATATGATAATGCTACTTGGTTTTCTAGTAAACAATTAATTTGTGACCAAATTGATTTCCAAAAGACCATGATTCAGGGACAATAGAATATTAAATGATCCAAAGTCCCTGGTTCCAGATTACAATGGCAGCATCTATTAGACTTAGAGCTATCTAACTTTTGTAATTTAACTGGGGTCCAAAATGCTCTATGTAAAAGGAAAAACCAAGTTTGTCTCATAGATGTGCACATAGTACATCTCGTTCTCCAAGACCAAATTCATAGCCATTGAGACACAGTAATTTGATGCTTTATCTCAATGCTCCAAATGTCCCTAAGTCCATTTTTAGGTTTTTTATTTACAAATCCGTTTATCAATTTATACCACTGTGCGGCTTGGTGACCCAAGAAGTCCACCTGAAAGCATAAGAATTCCAAACTATACTGATTATTAAGATTTTTCCATTCAGGGAACCCCTCCTGAATAGTCTGCTTCAGTTGCAACCATCTAAAGCTTTGTGATTTATTAAGACCATATTTTTGCTGAAACTGTGAAAAGTCAAGCAGTTTATCATTTGAAATAACATCACCCAAAATCCGTATACCTGCTAACATCCAATGTTTCCAGATGACCTTAAATCCGCCAATTTGAATCATGGAATTAAACCATATAGTTTGATTTGTTTATTTATAGATTGGAATAGATATTAAATTACTAACATAACGCAGAGTTTTCCATGTATCCATAAATATTCTATTTTCTTTATATATTCTAGGCAATTTAATACTAAGAACATGACATAAACGTAGATGAAACATGAGTCACTATTCCAGCCACAACCATTCTGGGGTATTATCAATGAACTCTGGGAGGAACCAATACATACCCTGGCACAAAATATAGGCTTGATGATACCTATAAAAATTGGGACAATTTACCCCACCCTCCGCAATTGGCTTTTGTAAAGATACTAAAGCAATTCTAGGAGTTTTGCCCCGCCAAACAAATTTTGTAAGAATACTGTTTAACTTTTTATAAAAGGACCCCTTGAAAAGAACCAGTAACATTCCCATCTGATAACAAACCACAGGCAATATCATCATTTTAATAGTTTGAACTCTTCCCCACCAAGACAAATGTAGTGGATTTCATTGCTCGCACATTTCTGTTACTTTATGCAATATAGATTTTTCATTCTCTTTCATTGTGTCTTCCAGCGTGTTTTTAATCCAGATTCCCAAATATTTTAATCCACCTTCCTTCCAAACAAAAGAAAATGAATTAAACAAGCCTTTTGTACAATATACATTTAATGGAAGGACTTCAGATTTACTCCAATTTATCTTATACCCTGAAAATTTTCCAAATTTCTCAATCAATTCAAGTAAGCATGGAATGGTTGTTTCTGGATTTCTCAAATGAAGCAAAATATCATCTGCATATGCAGAGACTTTGTATTCCCAGTCTGAATAAGGAATACCCTCTATCTCCTTTACCTGCTGAATAGCTAATAACAAGGGTTCTAAAACAATATCAAAAAGTAAAGGAGATAGGGGACAGCCTTGTCTAACCCCACTCTGCAAATTAAAGCGTTCAGAAAAATTATTAATATACAATTTTGCAACATGGGAGCTATACAATGTTTGAATCATTTGTATAAATCTTGAACCTATTCCAAACTATTCCATAGCTTAATCCATGAATAACTCGATCAAAGGCTTTTTCTGCATCCAAGGACACAGAAAAAGCCAGATCTTTCATGGCTTTTGTTAAATTTAACATATGAAAAGCCAATCTTGTGTTATTAGATGAATGTCTCCTAGCAACGAATCCAGTTTGTGCATATCAATAATAAAAGGAAGAGCCTTGGCCAAGCATAAAGCCAATGTCTTAGCCAAAAGTTTTCCATCTATATTGATTAATGATATAGGTCTGTAATTTGAAGCCAATGTGGGATCTTTGTTTGGCTTTGGCAAAACCATAGTCAATGATTCTGCCATAGCACCTGTAATGCAACCCTTATTTAGTTGAGATTGATATAATTTCAATAAATGAGGTAATAGGGTAATTTGAAATGATTTATAAAATTCTACCGTGAAACCATCACCACCTGGAGCGGATCCAACTCTAAGAGACTTCAACGCTGTTTCTAATTCTTTTAATGATATAGGCTTTTCTAAACTTTTTTTTATATGCTCAGGAATTTTCAGCCCTTCAATTAGATTCAAAAAATCTAAACCCTCTTTTTCTTTATTTTCATAAGGCTCAGTTTAGAAACTGACTTAAAATGCTTCCAATTTTAGTATGTGCCTCTCCTTTCTCATCCTTTATTGCAATAATATTTGTTCTTCTTTTCTTTGCTTTAAGATAATATGCCAATAATCTTCCCGCCTTATTTGAACTTCCATAATACAAAGTTTGTTGGGAAAACAAATCATTCCTTACAAATTTTGATCATATCTCATATTTACCTTTTACTTTTAATAATGCCTGCAGGGTACTTTGCTCCCATTTATCAACTAATTTAGCTTTCAAATGTTTAATTCTTTTTCCAAATCAGAAAATTGTTTTTTTAAGTTATTTTCTAATATATGCCGAATATGAAATATATTTCCTCTTATGGTAGCCTTAAATGCATCCCATAATATTTCTATAGTAATTTCTTCTGAAGTATTAATTTAGAAAAATTCAATCATTTTTAATTTAAATTCTTCAAGGAAATTTGAATCTGCAATGTATTATCGAATCTCCATACAGACCTGCTATAATCTTTCTCATCGATCTTAAATTCAATCCATACACCTCCATGATCAGACAAAATAATAGGATCAATGGAGGCTTTTATCACTTGTTGTGCTAATTGATTTGAGACAAAAATATAGTCTCTTCTTGAAAAGGATTTATGAACTTGTGAACAAAAAGAAAATTCTAGATCATTAAAATGAAGTATCCGCCATATATCTTTCAAATCACAAGATTGAACCAAATTATCTAATCATAATGATTTCATTATTTTACTTGGTTTTTTATCCATTAATGAATCCATGACAGCATTGAAATCTCCAGCCACCACTAAATTAGAGGTGGCCAGTGGGAGTAATAATTGTTGTAACTTAATAAAAAATTCATTTTGATTCATATTTGGAGCATATACATTAAACAAATCCAGGGTATTATTTCCCATGCTCATTTTCACGTGAACCCATCTACCTAAGGGTTCAAAATCAATCAATTGAAAATTAGCTTTGCATTTTTTTATTTATTAATATGGCAACCCCAGATTTTTTCCCAATTGCAGGAGCAAAAAAACTGTTTTACCCATCCCCTTTCCAATTTTTTTGACTCTACTAATGATAGGTGTGTCTCTTGTATATAACAAATGTCCGCATTCTGTTTCTTCAAGAAGGCCAGCATTTTTTTCTTTTTTATTTGATGATTAAGGCCATTAACATTTAAGGAAAAGATTTTAATCTCCATTTTATATTTTTATTCCCAGATTCGTAGTCCAATAATATATTCTAATTTTGTTTAACTTAATATGAATAGACACCATTGTACCATTTTTAAAATAAAATTCCTCGTTTCCAAATCTTCCCAATCCCCTTTTTAAGAAACCCTCCCCCACCCCCTATATAAGTTGTCTGCCTTGGAACACACATAGGAATAGTAATCACAATACCCCCTCCCCCAGGCAACTTCCATCATCCCATTCCCTTGACATAAACTTAAAAGTAATAAACTTATACTTTAATGTATTACAAATCAAGTACTCCCTCATTAATCATCCATATATATATATATATATATAAAACTAAATCCTACTTATTTATATCAAAAATCAATTTTCATAAAGCCCATTTTATTCCTTTTCCAATTAAATCAATTTTATAAAATTATATCTAACCATTCCCATAAAACCTTTTACTATCTTTTGCGATATAAGAAGTAAAACATTATAACTCTTGTTATCGAGATAATATTAGTAATCAGCATTTGCATTTCCAGTTAAAAACTATTTCATGTTTTATATAACTTTCAATTAATAACATTAACATTTAATCAATTCACCCTTTTTTCCCCCTTTTTCCATATACTAAAATTCTTCTTAATATAATTAAAGTTAGTCATATATGTATACCCTTTGAACTCAAAGAAAAGAATCACCTTCTTCATTAAAGAATATATATCTCCAAAATATAGAAGATGAACTTTTTTTTCTCCTTTTTCTTTCTTCTTATATCCTACTAATATCCTATAGACCAAGAATAATTTTATTTGGTTCTCTTAGTTTGAGGAATTTGCATCCTGACAAAAGCAAGTCACGGATATATCAACTCTTGATGGGTCTTCAGAGGCCTTCTCAGAGCCTGAAGTCTATCGGAGTGGTGCCTCTCTTTCTCCTAATTCATCTTCCAGCAGTCTATTAGGCCTTGGTCTCCCTCCTCTATGGAGGTAAATGTCTTTTGGGAAATCACCATCCCTCCTGTTCAGTTATTGGTCATCTTGTCAATCCTCCTGTGACTGAAAATAGTTGCGTTGCTCACTTTTCTCTCCTTATGTTCCTCATTATATTAATGGGGGGGGGGGGGCTGGTTGAAGTCCACCAAATAATCAAAGGATTGTTCCTTGTCTGTTCCTTCCTAGTCGTCTATAGAAACCTATTAATCTTTTCCATTAATTCATTCAACTCAACTTCTTAATTAATTCATATTATCTTATCCATCCTGTAATATGTTTTACCATGACCATCCAATTTCTTGTCATATCATATTATTAAATTTTATCATATTCATATAATTCTTTTTCCACCAAACATGGGATATTCTTCTTTTTCCTTTTTTTTGTTTTTTCCTAAAAATCATTTTCTTTTGTGTATTTCTTTCTTCAAAAAGTCTCATAAATAATACAAAATCCATGTTATTAAAATTAAATCCTTTTAAATAGACATTGGTTCAGAATTTAGCAAGAAGTCTTTTAACTTATCCGGATCTTCAAAATATAGGGACATGTCTCCATTTGTTACTCTCATTTTTGCAGGGTAATACAAGCCATATTTGAATCCCCTTTCTTTCATTTGAGGTCTTAACATGAGGAACTGTTTCCTTGTATTTGCCGTGTTTTTAGCGAAATCAGGCACAAACAAACAACTTGGATCCCTTATAATTTAAATTTCTGTCAGCTTTAGCCACGTTTAAAATATCTAATGCCTGCTGGAATCTTAGTAACTTAAAAATCAAAGGCCTTGGTCTCACTTGACTTGTTGACCATTTTAATGGAATCCTGTGTGCTTGTTCTATTTCTAGGGGATGTTTTGAATTTAACTGCAGTAATTTAGGCAGAAGATTTTCTAGAAATTGGATAGCATTTCCCCCTTCCAAACCTTCAGCTAATCCAATAATTTTTACATTCTTTCTTCTACCTCTATTCTCATAATCTTCAAGTTGTTTCTTTAATTCTTTAACAGTTAGACTGTCATTTTCACATCTTCTCTCAGAGAGTTCCATTCGTTCCATCTTGTTTTCTAAGGTAGTCATTCGTTTGTTAGCTATTTCCATCTGCCGGTTCAGATTCAGTACCTCTTCTTTCACTTCGGTTATATTGATTGCGCTATCCTGAAGTATCTGTTTTATACATCGCAATTCAGCCATTATTTCTTTTTTATCAAGTTCTTCCGTTATGTCTCCCGGAAGAGGAACCTTCGGCGGCATCTGATCCTGTTTTTGACGCTTCATTGTCCCTCCTGTCGCAAAAAACACTTCACTTTTAGATTGCCACGTACTAGCTATGCTACTGTACTAGTATCTGGCGCTTCGCGGAAGAAAAAAAGCCAAGGTAAAGTTTTAATCTGTTGCCCGGGTTAGAGGAGCATCGTGATCACACTTCCATCTTGTGTGCACGCCAAGCCAAGCCCCCTACCCCAAATCATTTTTTAAAAAATTCAGCAATCTAGTTGAGAGAAATTATGTATTTTTTTTTAAATAAATTTTTATTATAAGATCAGCAAAGTACAATACAAAAATAATCAAACACCAGTAAAAATACCAAACAATATACATCAAAGATGTAACCATGGGAACAATTATGTATTTTAACTGTAATGTAATTTTTTTGCATGCTCTATGGTTTAGAAATAAAAATTAATTTCAGTAGATGTCTTTCAGAAAATGTGAAATCATATTTCTCCAAGGACAAACAGAACTAATAGTCTCACATGTGGGTGATGTCAAACATTGAACACGGTACAGACACTACCAAGATTGCTGCCACTTTAAATCTTTAGGCAGTGCCCATATCGCAAGCATGCCAGTGCCTTCCTGTCCAGTGTTTGCTCGCAGGACCATCGGTTCTTCATTCTCCTTGGAGCTGAGAAGCTGTGTCTTTAGTTTCAGCACATCAAACTTTTACCATTCTTTTCTGCCTTCCCATACTTATTTTTCATTGTTTCCTCCTGGGAGCATCAATCTTTTTCAGCATTCTAGTTATTTGATCTCCTAGGCCATTGTGCCCTTTGACTTGGCATCAGGTGTTTTCTCCTCTATGTCTAAGAGGGTCCTGAGTGGCTTTAAGAAATGTTCTTGATGTAATCGGACTATTTCAAGCTCTGCTCCAAATAATTAGTGTGTCCAATGTCTTGGTCCTGAACATCGAGATAGTCACTGTGACTTCTGCTTCCACATGCAAAAGAGGTAGCTGAAAAGCCAAAAACTTCAGTTTGAAAATTTTTTGGTGCCACATTGGCATCAAGCATAGCAAGTGACTTAGAACCCGACACAATGTAGGCATCGATACCATATCCAGAGCGTCGGGCATTGGGCCTCTTACAGAGGCAGGGCTCTATATCATCTTCATCTATGCCTCAAGCATCAAGGAACACAACACATAAGAAAGCTAACAAGCACAACATTCTTCACCTAGGCATGATGCTGCATCCTCCCAAGCATTGACTTCATATAGTCAGAGTGCAGATCTTGCCTATTTCGGGGGAGAGGGGGAAAGCATCTTATAGTGGAACTTAGCAAGTAAAATGAATAATTACTGATTTGTTGGTTTAATATTGCCTCAAAAATGAATGTGACTGTTGGGCAGACTGGATGGATCACACAGGTCTTTATCTGCTTTCATTTTCTGTTATTATGTTATCGTAAGCATCAGTGCACTGAAGACTGCCCTCCTTCCATCCAACTGATATCTCCTTGTAAGTATCCCTTGACATTGAGGTCTCCCATGCCTCAACATCTAGTACAGCAGACAGCTTCCAAGCTGATGTCTCTTCTAGTACTGGCACAGTCTCTCCAAGAGGAAATCCGGGCTATGCTCAGCAAGAGCTTTTGAGGATATTGCAGACAGTCTTCACAGGCATTAAAGGCTTCTACGCCTGTGTTAGCTCAGCCCAGGGATACATCAAAGTGTCCATCAAAGACGAGGTCACTTACCCCTGCTCAACACTCAATGTTTGTTGCATCGTTACTAGTGTAGAAGTTATTTCGTGGATCAGTCACAAAAAAAGTCCCACAGGACTAAAGCTTACGAGAAAAATGAGAATAATAAAAAAGGGGGGGAAAAAGAGTGGGATGGAACAACAGTCTTTCCAAATGAAGAGTAGCCAAAAGGATCAATAAAAGCATACATTTATTACATATTGATTTTTGGTGACAGTTCCCTTCATCTTTAATTTTGCGCATGTTTAAACTACTAGAGGTCCACAAAGCTTTTTTCTTATGAGCACTGTTGATTTTACTTATATCTTCACTCAGTGCATGTTTGACCCCTGATTGATGTCTACAAAATCCTGAGTGGTGTAGAATTGGATGTAGAATGGGTAAAAGTGAATTGAATTTTCACTCTTTCAAAAAGTAGAGAAAGAAACTTAATGAAATTACATGGCAATACCTTTAAAACAAATAGGAGGAAATATTTTTTCACTCAACAAATAGTTAAGCTCTGGAACTCATTGCCAGAGGATATGGTAACTGTGGTTAGCATAGCTAGGTTTAAAAAATGGTTTGGACAAGTTCCTGAAGGAAAACGCCATAGTCTGCTGTTGAAACAGACATGGGGGAAGCCATGGTAGCATGGAATGTTGCTACTATTTGGTTTTTTGCCAGGTTCTTGTGACCTGGCTTTGGAAATAGGATACTGGACTAAATAGACCATTGATCTGATCCAGAATGGCTATTCTTATGTTCAGATGTTCTTAGACATAAACAAACTTTGGATTTGAAATTTTTATTTAATTTTTTGCTTTCCAAATCAGAGCTCAAGACAAGTTATAATCCAGTAGAGTAGGTAGTTGCCTGTCCTAGACAGCTTACAATCTAAGAGCTATATTTACTAAAGTGTGCTACCAAATTAACACACATGCTAACATCCTGTCTCATTATTTCATCAACTCTTCTTTGAACCTTTTCTAGCACCACTATATCTTTCTAGAGATAAGGAGACCAGAATTGAATACAGTACTCCAAATGAGGTCGCACCATAGAGCGATACAGGGGCATTATAACATTCTTAGTCTTGTTAACCATCCCTTTTTTAATAATTCCTAGCATCCTGTTTGCTTTTTTGGCCGCCACCATACATTGGGAAGAAGATTTCATCGTATTGTCTGCAATGATACCCAGATCCTTTTCTTGGGCGCTAACCCCCAAGGTGGACCCTAGCGTCCGGTAACTGTGATTCAGGTTATTCTTCCCAATATTTTCAGGTTATTCTTCCTAATTTTTGTAGATCTCTTCTCATCTTGTCCACTAGGGAGTCCACTCTGTTGCAAACTTGTTGTCATCCAAAAAAAGAAACTTTTACTTACAACCCTTCATCAGTGCCTCTTATAAATATGTTAAATTGGATTGGCCCTAGTACAGATCCCTAAGGCACTCCACTACTTAAATTTCTATCCTCTGAGAAAACTTCCTTAACTACCATCTGTCAGTCAACCAGTTCTCAATCCAATTCACCATTTTATGTCCTAACTTAAGCCCACTGAGTTTATTTATGAGCCACCTGTGAGGAATTGTGTCAAAAGCCTGACTGAAATCCAAGTAGACTACATCAAGCACATATCCACTATCCAATTCTTTGGTCACCCGGTCAAAGAAATCGATCAGATTCATTTGGCACAGTTTTTCTTCGATGAAGCCATATTGCCTCAGATCTTGTAACCCACTGATTCCAGGAAACTCACTGTCCTTTTCTTGACCAGTGCCTACATTACCTTTCCAACCATCAAAGTAAGGTTTATCAGCCTGTAGTTTCCCACCTCTTCTGTGTTTGCTTTTGTAAAGAGGAATCACATCTGCCCTTCTCCAATCCTGCGGTCCTCCACCATCTCCAAGGATTTATTGTACAGATCTTTAAGAGGTCCCACCAGAACCCGTCAACTTTCTCAAGATTCTGGGATGGGTCCCATGTCTTTGTCCACTTTCACTTTTTCAACCTGTTCATAAATGCTTTCTTGCTTAAACGGTGTAATAGCAATTTCAATTTCAGATGCACCTTTAACAACCAATGGAGGTCCTGGTCTGACCTTGATAAAAACTCATTTTTCTTATCACTGTCCACATAGCAGTTAATAATATCTTTCAATCTTAAAATTCCATTTCTAGTTTTCCTTTCACTAATGTACCTGAACAAAGTCTCTTCACCCATCTTTGTTTTTAGCCATTTATTCTTTCTCCAGAGCCTTTGTCAGCCATATTACTCTCTTCACTTAGTTCACTTTTATTTAGTAATCTCTTCTGTGTTTCTCGCCCTGCATTGTTTTATATTTCATGAATGCCACATCCTTTGCTTTTATTTTGTCAGTGACTCTCTCTATTTTTGGTGAACAATATCAGTTCCCTTTTTCTCTTGTTAATATTCCTTATATAAAGAACTGTTGCTGATTTTATAGCCCCCCTTCAGTATGAACCACTGATCCTATGTCTTCCCAACCCTTCAGCTCTTTCTTCTGGTACTTCCCCATTTTAACAGTCAGCATGCTTAAAATCTAGGATTTTGAGTTTTGAGCGGCTGCATTCTGCTTTAGCCCTTACATCAAACCATACAGTGTAGTGATCACTATTGGCCAGATGGGCACCCACCCTGATGTAGGACATACAATCTCCATTTGTGAGCATAAGATCTAGCATCAGTCTTACCCTTGTGTGTTCCATCACAATTTGACTCAGCAGTGCACTTTGAAAAGCATTTCAGTCTTTCTGCTTCTTTCCAATCCATATCTGGCAGGTTGAAATACCCCAGCAACAACAACTCCTCCCTTCATTTCCAACTTGTGCATATCTGTGACCAAATCTGTCTAACTTCTCTCTGTGTTGGAGATCTGTAGACAACGCTGACATGGATGGATGTTCCATATTTTCTTTTTAAGACAATCCATAACAAGTCTTCCTCTCCCCTGAACTCCTGCATCTCAGCCACTTTAATGTTTTTCACATATAAAACTACCCCTCCACCTTTCCAATCAGCTATATCTTTTCCAAGTAGGGTATAGCCTGGTATGTTTGCATCCCATTCATGGGAGTTATTGAACCACATCGCTGTGATAGAAACAATATCTACGTCTGCTTGTAAATTATGAATTTTGTTACATAGACTACGAGTATTTGTGCATATTCCTTTACAGATAGTCAAACCTCGGTTTGCAAGTAACGCAGTTTGCGAGTGTTTTGTAAGACAAGCAAAACACTCAAGCAAACTTTAACTCACAAACCGAGTATTGACTCGGTATGCGAGCGTGTCACCCCACCCCCAAACCTTTACCTCTAGCATGCACCAATCCATGCGTGCAGTTCTTGTGGTGACGAGACATCACTTCCTCTCGTCTGTGTTGATCACCATAGCAATAGAACGCAGCATGAAGATTATTCCTGTTGCTATTGACGCTGCTTTCCGGATCCTCTCATACCCTTGCACTAAACACAAGATGCTGGCAAGACGGAAACAACAAGGACCCCAGTGTCGGGAGGTGCTGGGGATCAAACCGTGCTTAGTGGCCATAGTAAGGACTCGGTGTTCCACTGCGAGGAGGGCGGGAACTTAAGGTGTTAACGTTATCGGCTCCCTGGCAAATAACAGATGACCCAGCTGGAGCAACAGCTCTCAGCATTTTCCTCAAAGACAGGTTTCCTTTCTCTCTACCGATGGCGATATCTTACAGCTCCGTCGCCGACCACTGGGGGTGCCATATCAAGTCACCCCCCTACCATTTGTTTTTTCTGCTTCCAGTAAGAGCACTTTATCTGCGGTGCTACAAGGCGGAAGGAAGCAACAGGCTCCAGTGACTTACCAACGCCCAGCCCCACGTGCCAGGGCACTGTAGACTCACCTGCCACTTCCGGTTCTGTAATGTGAGCCCCCTCCCCCCATCTCGCCTGCTTTCTTCAGCCCTGTCCCATCACCGATGCCCCACTACCTGCTCATCCATAAAGGCTCCCTATCAGCCCTCACCCACTCAAAGAGTGTTAAAAGGCAGGCTCGAAGGCAAACCAAGGAGGTGAGAAAGAAAAAGGGAGGGAAGACAGAGAAGAAGGGAAATTGGGGGTGGGGTGGGGATGTATTAAGTCACATTGAGTGCAACATAGGCCTGTTTTGGAGATGTGGGACGAATTGTCTGAGTTTCCATTACTTCCTATGGGGAAACTCGCTTTGATATACGAGCGCTTTGGATTATGAGTATGCTTCTATAACGAATTATGATCGTAAACCAAGGTATCATTGTACTTGTCTCTCTCACCCTTTTTTTCCTTTTGCCTATTCCCATCTACTTTTTTTGCTGACAAGTGATTTGCTAAGATGGTTTGTTTTAATTATGTCTCCATTGCTGTCACTCTTGCGGTTGATTTTGATGCAAGTGATTTCTGGAGTTCATCCATGTCCGTTCAACACCCTCACCTTCTAGTTTAAATGCCTAGAAATGTAATGCCTGTATGTTTCCCTAAGGATCCTTTTGCCTATGTCAGAAAGGTGTATGCCATCATAACAAAACAGCCTTTGGTTATTCAAAGTATTGCCTCATTCTCCTATGTACGTAAAACATTTTCCTCTCCAAATATCAGCTGTTAACATTTTTGCAACCTTGTAAACATGCCTATAAACTATATAAGAACATAAGAATAGACATACTGGATCAGACCAATGGTTCGTCTAACCCAGAATCCTGTTTCCACAGTGGCCAATCCAGATCATAAGTACCCAGCAGAAACCCAAATAGCAACATTCCATGCTATAGTGGTATCTCCTCATGTCTGTCTCAATAGCAGACTATGGACTTTTTCCTCCAGGACCTTGTCCAACCCTTTTTTTAAACCCATCTATGTTAACTGGTTCATAGACAAAAGTGTGCGACGACAAAGGCGCGCCGAAGAAAACCAGTATTTTAAGGGGCTCCGACGGGGGTATTGGTGGGGAACCCCCCCACTTTACTTAATAGAGATTGCGCCAGCGTTGTGGGGGGTTTGGTGGGTTGTAACCCCCCTCATTTACTGGCAACTTAACTTTTTCCCTCTTTTTAGGGAAAAAGTGAAGTTTTCAGTATAATGTGGGGGGTTACAAACCCCCCACAACGCCGGCGCGATCTCTGTTAAGTAAAGTGGCCCACACCCCCCGTTGGAGCCCTTTAAAATACTGTTTTTCTTTGGCACGCTTCCGCCTTGCGCTCAGTTGTCTGCGTTGGGTTGTCGGCGTGCCTTTGTCATCGCGCGCTTTTGACCTGTCACTATGTTAACTGCTGTTACTACATCTTCTGACAACAAGTTCCAGAGCTTAACTATTCTTTGAGTGAAAAAATATTTTCTCTTATTGGTTTTAAAGGTATTTCCTTGTAATTTCATTGAGTGTCCCCTAGTCTTTGTAATTTTTGATGGCGTAAAAAATCGATTCACTTGTACCTGTTCTATATTACTTAAGATTTTGAAGACCTCAATCATAGCCCTCCCTCAGCCGCCTTATCTTCCAAGCTGAAGAGCTCTAACCTGTTTAGCCTTTCCTAATATGAGAGGAATTCCATTCCTTTTGTCATCTTTGTCACTCGTCTTTGAACCTTTTTCCGCTATATGATTATAACCTGAACATAAAGCATCTTAAGTATAACATAACATAACAATTCACTTATGTACCACAACTACCTCTCAGTTCAGTATGGTTAACAAAACAATAGAATTCTGAGTAATCACTGTGCATTACAAACCCAGTTTCTAGAAAAATTTATCAAATAGTTACGAGTTTAACAATTTTCTAAAAGATTGATAGGAAGTCGAACTTAACAACAAATTGCAAAAACCTTTGTGCCATGTTCCTGCCTGATAAGATAGAATTTTATGTAAAAATCGTTTATACAGGCAGCCTGGAAATACAAAAAGTCTAGAATCACAAAAGAAACATTTTCTATGAATAAATTTTAAAAGATTGATAAGATAATTAGGTATGAGACCAGACAAAATCTTGAATCTTACATAGTTGGCAAGTAGTGCATTAGTCTCCTTAGGCACTTAAAAAATTGACAACTTTCTAAAAATTATGTTCTTGAACTGTTAGAATTAACTCGAGAACTTTTGTTATATATGTTGTAACTGCTAAAACAACTTTTTTTTCTAGGGAGTTGATGAAAGTGAAGATGTTTATAGGGCCACCTATACTGTCTTCCAATGTTCCCAAGTTTGTGGCATGCTTGAAGCTTATGGGAAGGAACAGGTAAGTTTCTAGAGATATGGTAGCACTTGTGCTATAATCACAGATACAAGGTAGAGCATTCTTGAAATTGATTATAATATTGTGTGATATTAATTTAGGCTTTACTTATTTACTTTTTAAATTGCTGCTTTTACATTTACAATTTACAAAGAATAAGAAAATCAAAGGTTCAAACAGAAATTAATCCATAAAGAAACAACAAAGGAAACCACCATGAAATCCTCCTGTAGTTCACATGATGAGGGGGGAAGCCAAAGAAATTTAAATTAACTAAATATATTTCTGTATGATTTTGTCTTTTCATTTGAAATGTAAATTAATTTACACCTTCCTCCCTTCCCCCCCCCCCCCCCCCCCCCGATAAAAAGCACATGTAGGGTAGGGCATGGCAAAAATCTAATGGGGGATTAGTACAGTGGGAAATAGTTTGTTACTCCAGAAACCATTCATTCATCAAACCTCACATTGAATAGATAAGGGGAGGCTAATTGAAACATAAAGACGAGTGATTGATATTTGCAGCCCAGAACAACAAATTATGGATGAAATGGTTTACAACATGCATTGAAAAAAACTGATGCAACAGATATCTATAGATTCTGTAAGAAAGAGTTTCCAATCTTGTGATTGGATGTGAAGTGCTGATTGTGGAAAAATTTTATATAGAAGGCACAAAAAGGTGGGACGTTTCATTCATTGGAAACACTGTAATCATTACATCAATGTACCGGAAAAGCATTGAGATTACGACCCTAACAGAACTGTGGCAAACAGAGGTTATAATCACCTGAGACATCCTCACCCTGTCTGATAAAAAGTTGGATGCCAGAAAGCCAGATACAGTTGTAAAAGAGAAAAACATAACGGCATTGTTTTAAGTGATTACTCGGTGAATAACATGGAGAGAGAGAAGATTCCCAAGACTAAGAAAATGTGGCAGAAAGATACAGAAATACTTTCCATTGTTTTGGATACCACAGGCTTTTTTGAAAAGAACTTCAAATATGTTGCCTATACATGTTACATGTTATGAACTCCAGAAAGAAGCTCTCTTTGGCACAATGCAAGTACTACAGTAAGCATTAGTAATAAATTTAAGAGGCTGAGATCATATTACATATGTCCTGATTTAGAAGCAATGTTTTTTTCCTGTTATGGTATGCACAGAACTAATTTCACAGCTATATTTAAATTGTTACCAAGCCAGACAGTGAAAGGAACATACAGAGTATCTATCAACCATAAACATGTGGAAAAAAAAGCCTCAGACTTAAGTAGCAGCATAAATACAGAAATTTCTAGCTGCCTTAAATCTTATCACTGGCATTTTAAAAAAAACTCCACAGAGAACATGCTCCATAATATCTCAAAAAGGTTCAAACCACGGTCTGCACGGGAGAGAGAGAAAAACACTTATCTTTAGCTGGAGAATCAAACACTCATTCATAGTCCCCAATTGTTAACTAAACCTCCAATTCTTCAAATACTCTAATAGTTCAAAAGTTTCACTGCTCTAGCAAGAGAATATGTAATCCCGACAAGGATCCTTGTTTTGCCAAATCCTCTGACTATGTCAGGGGAAATCATTCATATGCACGCAGAGCTAGCCCATTTGGAGAAATTGCCCCCAAGATTTTATCTTGAATTAAAGATTTTAACTGCATAGCGTCTTAAAATGTATAGTAATGTCCCTGACACCAAAACTAGGCATTTACAGGGGAATCTTAAAGAAAAAGTTGCCTCTGTAGCACGTAGTTTAGGCTTAAATTGAAAGTCAGAGAACATAGCAACCCTTTGACCACCACAAGAAATGCTATTTCTGAACAGCAATGATTTACCATTCTCTCAGTTTGTGTACAACCAAAGTAGATTTACTAGTTATATTATCATGGGAATATGCCAAAATATTTGAAAGATCTAAACCAGTGGTCCCCAATCCTGTCCTGGAGGACCACCAGGCCAATCAGGATTTCAGGATAGCCCTAATGAATATGCATGGAGCAAATTTGCATGCCTGCTACTTCCATTATATGCAAACCCTCTCATGCATATTCATTAGAGCTTGCCTGAAAACCCGATTGGCCTGGTGGTCCTCCAGGACAGGGTTGGGAACCACAGATCTAAACTATTTGTTGATATAGTCTACACCCCCTTCTTTCACCACAATTTTCCTCCCCTGCTGGGAACGTACAACTTGGATATTGATTTATTTTTTTTTTTTTGGGGGGGGGGGTAATTCTCAAACTTAGTACATCTTTCAAATACATATTCTGCAAAATCTCCAATGCCTACGACCCTTGCTCTTGGAAAATGAATAACTGTATCTGTTATGTCCCTTCTCGATTCCATATGCTAAGTCAGGGGTGCCTAAAAGGTCGATCACGATTGACCAGTAGATCGCAAGGGCACCGTGAGTCGATCGTGGAGCCTATCCCGGGCTCTGCGATAGACTCGCGTTGTCTTTGCGTTCTCCTTGCTTCCCCGACACCGCAAAAGCCAGGCGCGTGCAGCCACTTTCACAAGCGCTGGGCCTACAAGCCTCCTCCCCCTTCTTACAGCAGCCGAGCGTTGTAGTTGCATATGGCTGCCTAAAGGTCGTCTCTGACGCAACTTCCGGTTGCGTCAGATGACCTTTACGACAGCCACACGCAGCTTCAATACTCCAGCTGCTGTAAGAAGGTAATTTAGACTTGTGGCCACAGGGCAGGGAGGTTTGTCGGACCGAGCCTGTTGTCGGTCGGGCGGGCGGGGGGGGGTGGGGAAGCGCCACAAAGGTAAAGGGACCTGGCCGGCTGTGCACCCCCCCTAAGGCTGCACCCGGGGCGGACCTCCCCCCCCCCCTTGGTACGCCACTGCTTAAATACTTTGACCAACACTGCTAATGTCTGTCACTTATGCCCAGAGATGGAAACAATACAACAGGATCCATTTCCAGCTCTACCTTGAAAAGAGCTTCCTCCAAAGATGCTGAACACAAACACTCCATCCTTTTATACCTTTTCCCCAACTGTAGACTGCTTTCTTGTCACAGCACTTCTAAGTGGTTCAACATAGATCAGCAGTTGTAGTGGGATGGGGGTGGGGAAGCTGCATAGGAACTCAAAGAAACAGGTGCAACTGCTTCATTGCTCCCTTTTATGGCTAGAATGGACAGTTTAGGAGTCAAGCAAATCATGCACTACCTTCTGAAAAACAGCAGCCATCTTTGCCTTCCTCTGCTAGTCTCTCCAGTATGAAAAAAGTGCAAAAGGTTAGTAAACAAGAAACAGTTTAGCTATAGGAAGCAATCAAGTGAGCTCCTCCCACTAATGTTTGATAATGCTCAATTTTTCTGTTCGTTCCAAGGTTCCTAAAATATAGGATAACAAGCACAGTAGATTTTGTTTAGTGCCCTCTTAATGGATTTTCTGTACAACTATACAAAGTGAGGGTAAAAATAATCTTGTAATCAGCTTATATGTTCTGTACTTGTATTGTAAACCGCTTGGATGATTCCTCTATAGGGCAGTATATTAAAAAGAAAAACTTGAAACTTGATATGACAATGTAGTAAGAAGTAAATTAGGTAGACTTAGGCCTTACAGTCATTTTCTACCTCATATTCAGTTTTTATTACAACAGTAGAGGAGAGGCTCAAGAGACAGTCAGACCTCCCCATCTTTTAGATTTATTATTATACAGTATTGACCTGTAAGATTCAATCAGCATAATTCTAATCATAAAGATTCAAGAATCTGAACAGATAAAATACCCCTACTTCTTTCTCCTTCAGTCCCTCTGCAGTAGTTACATATTTTCACAAATTTAGATGAATGTGTATAAATGAATCTTCTGATTAACTATTATATGCAAAAAATATGTGCCATCCTTTTAGTAGTCAGTTTGTCTCTATTCATTTAGCTTGTGTACATTTTAATTATACTTCTACACTAACTAATCTTATTTTGATCATATTTAAACTCCTTTTCCATTTACTGTTTATTTTGGTAGGTGGCCTTTAGTTTTTTCCCTCGTGAGAGGGGAGATTATGCACAGTTTTGGGACATGGAGTGTCATCCAAGTGCAGAGCCACACTTAAAACATAAGCTTAGATTCCAGCTCTGTGGAACGGTAAGTTTTCTGAAAAATAATTGCACTATAAGCTCTACACTTTTAAGTCATATTGATCCTGGAGAAAACAATGTCATTTTAATTTTTAGACTACACAGGTATCTTCTGAAGAAGGAACATACCAGAGGGTGTGATAGGACAGAGTATGGTATTGGGTTTCAAGAAGGGATTGGATAATTTCCTAAAGGAAAAGGGGATATAAGGGTATAGATAGAGGATTAATATACAGGTCCTGGACCTGATGGTCGTCCCCGTGAGCGGACTGCTGGGCATGATGGACCTCTGGTCTGACCCAGCAGAGGCACTGCTTATGTTCTTAAGGCTTGTGTACTAAAACTATTTTTTTGTTTGATCCTTTGAAAGATTTCAATTCATTAAGATTCTAGTCTTTGGTAATAACAATAGCTTGGCCTTTCTTTTTTTCATATAAACTCTGGAAAAGTGTTGCCTTGTACAAAACATAGCTTAGTCCTTTTAATTAAAAATAGGTTTTAATATGGTATGCAGTATAGGCACATTACTTGATACATCTAACTTTACATTACCATGGACGATGGAACAGAAAAATATCCATGCTTATTGCAATATTTACAGCTTTTCAGCTATCGTATAGGTTTATCAGGTTTAAGGTCATTTATTCCAGACCATTTTTTCCAGTAGGCGGAGATAAACAGTATAATTACAACAGGAATGCCACCTATATTTAAAGAGCGAAAAATATTTACCTGTTCATCTCCCAAACTCTGTTTTCTTTTATCTCTTTAACTATTCAGCCTTATTTTATGAAATAAGTAAACCAAGTGCTTAGACTAGATGACTATAGTTGACATGATAGTATCCTGAGCCACATGGAAGAGGATCATAGCAAGCAGTGCTGGATCCAAAATCCCTGCGAGACCCCTGAATGAGGCTGTGCTGAGACAAACCTTAACTTCTACTCACTTTTGCTCATCAGTGCATCACTTGTATCCAGGGGTAAAACACAGATAGAAAGTAAAACCAGAGTATACTAATAAGGTTAACTCATTTGTCCCCAATTCAAGTAACAGGACCATGTTCTCAAGTTTGCTGACTGTACCATTTGAACAATTTGAAAGGAATAGTCCTAGGAGCCAAAAGGTGCCTTACAGGAGTACAGATGTGAAATGTTCTTATTCCCTGTCTAGTATGATCCTATTCATCTCTGTCAACAGTCTATGCATAGTCGTTTGCTATTATATGTAATTTATCTTTCAAATCAAGCATGGTACCAGGTGAGGTGGCTGATGTAATGCCAGTTTTTAAAAAGGGTTCCAGAGGTGACCTGGAAATTATAGTCCAGTAAACCTAACATCTGTGCTAGGCAAAATAAGAGACTATTATAAAGAACAAAATAATTAAGGATGAATTAATGGGACAAAACCAACGTGGATTTAGGCAAGAGAAATCTAATCTCACCAATCTGCTACATTTCTTTGAAAGGGTGAATAAATACATAAATAAACGTGAGTCAGTTGATATTGTGTTTGGATTTTCAGAAGTACCTCAAAAATGACTCCTGAGAAAATTAGAAAGTCAAGGGATAGGAGGCAATGCCTTATTGTGGATTAAGAACTGGCTAAAAGATAGAAACCAGGATTAAATGATCAATATTCTCAATGACTAAGGATAAATTTATATACCCTTATAGCCTAAGTTGTTTATATTCAGGTACTAAAGCATTTTTCCCTATCTGTCCTGGTGGGCTTACACTCTATCTAATGTATCTGGGGCAATGGGGGATTAAGTGACATGCCAAGGGTCACAAGGAGCAGCATGGAATTTGAACCACAGCCTCAGGGTACTAACCACTGCACCTCACACCCCAGGGCACTATACTGGAACTGCTGCTTTTTAACATATATTAATGGTCTAGATTAGAAAAAGGAATAACAGGTGATTAAATTCGTTAACAAGTTATTCAAAGTTGTTAAATCATAAGAGGCTTCTGAAAAATTATTCTCTATTGTTAATATTTTATACTGATTATTTGTCATTCTAATCTAATCTAGTCTTCAGTTTATGTACCAGGTCATCTCCCATCGGAGCTCGACTCGGTTTACAAATGGTCAAAGACCAGAAGATATCATGAAAGTAAAGAGATAAGAAAAAAGAGATTAGTTAAATCTATCATAAAAGTAGATATTGTAATGTTGTCAATAGATTCTATAGGTAAATCTTTTAGATATTGTGAAAACAGAGTTTTTAAGACTTTACAAAATCGTTGTAGTCCTGTCAAACTAACAGAGTCAGGAAGGCCATTCCACGTCTCTACCAACTTGAAAGCAAAAAATTAACTAAGCTTTCCTACAGATTTAATTCCCTTGAAAGAAAGGAACGATAATTTATATCCCTGTGTATTCCTCAGGTAGCAGGATCTGAGAGTATTTCAATGTAAAGGAACCAAAGGATCCAATATTCCATAGAGAAGTTTAAAAACAATACTTTCGCATTTGAACTGAATCCTAAAATGAATTGGGAGCCAATGAAGCTTTCTTAGCAAAGGAGAGACATGATCGTACTTTCGTTTCCCGAAAATAAGTTTCACCACCATGTTTTGTATCAGCTGAAGGCGTTGTAAAGTGCCCTTCTTGATACCCAGATAAACAGAATTGCAATAGTCCAATTGGGCAAGCACAGTGGACTATACCAACACTGAAAAATGTTCCTGATGGAAAAATGATCTAATTTTTTCAATATACGCAGGCTAATGAAGCACTTTTTCACCAAAGAGTTTCTGTTCATGGAATGTGAGTGAGTGAATCCAGGATAATTACCCAGAACTCTGGAAGAAAACTCAATGTGTAGCAAAATACCTGATTTCAACGTGACAGAGGCAGGGATATTTTCCAACCTTGGCCCAGCCCAAAACAGTTTTGTTTTAGCAGCATTCAATTTAATTTGGATGGATGTTGCCCACGATTGAAGTTTAGAAATACAACAATCTATGTTTGAGACTAAGGGCTCCATTTACATAGCGGCGCTAGTGGTTTTAGCGCGCGCTAGATGCTAACACCAGCATTGAACTGGCGTGAGTTCTAGCCGCGTAGCACGAGTTTAGCGCGCACTAAAATTCTGTGTGCGCTAAAAATGCTAGCCCAGCTTTGTAAAAGGAGCCCTAAGTTGCTGAGATCAGAGTCAACTTCCAATAGAATAAACCAGTGGTCTCAAACTCAAACCCTTTTCAGGGCCACATTTTGGATTTGTAGGTACTTTGGAGGCCGCAGAAAAAATAGTTAATGTCTTATTAAAGAAATTACAACTATGCATGAGGTAAAACTCTTTATAGTTTATAAATCTTTCCTTTTGGCTAAGTCTTAATAATAATATTGTAATTTATAGCTAAAGAGACATATGATCAAGAAACTGTTTTATTGTACTTTTGTGATTATGACAAACATACCAAGGGCTTCAAAATAGTAACTGGCAGGCCGTAAGTTTGAGACCTCTGGAATAAACATATCATCTGCATATGTGAATATAGTATCTGCAGATGTGAAACAGAAACTTTTCAGTGAGGTCTTGTAGATGTTAAAGAGGATTGGCAACAAAGGGGAACCCTGTGGCACCCCACAGCCAGGCTTCCATCTAGAGCAGTGGTCTCAAACTCGCTGCCAGGTACTATTTTGAGGCCCTCGGTATGTTACCATTGTTCAGGAATGTTGCTTGCCTCATTGCTGTAACCTCACGCAAGTGCTTTCCTGTGTCTGTACATGATTGTGAGGTGGAGTGGAGAGGACTATCGCATACAGACACAGGAAAGCGCTTGCGTGAGGTTACAGCAGTAAGGTGGGCAATGTTCCAGAATGTAAAATGGCCATTGGAGGCAGTGCAGCTTGTGCGTCTGTACATAATTTCATGAACTCTTGCGAAATTCGGCACCTCTCCTGGCGGTGACTGCTTGATGTAAGATGGCAGTTGTATCCGGTGCTGGAGGAGGTGAGAGCTGAAGGTAGTTGTGGATGCAACCACCAGACACTTCAGGCACAAGTCGGATTTTGATTCTCCCCTCTATAAAAAAGTCTAGAGGACTACACCAAAATCTTGTCTCTTGCAGTTGATACTTTAGAATCTAAATCATAATTTTGCATGATGTAAAACTCTATATAGTTTATAAAGTGAAAAATTATCTAAACTTCACTTTTTGCATGTTGCACAGCTTTCCGCTGTGTATAGCTGAAATTATCAGAAGCAATTAAGGAAAGATTTATAAACTATAATGAGTTTACCTCATGCAAAGTTGTCATTTCTTTAATAAGACATTAACTATTTTTTCCGCGGCCCTCCAAGTACCTACAAATCCAAAATGTGGCCCTGCAAAGGGTTTGAGTTTGAGAACGCTGATCTAGAGAATGTCTAACCCTCCATATATACCTCATAAGAATGCAGTGACAGGAATTTACTGAACCAGTTTAGAACTACTTGATTTAAACCTATGTCTGATAGCATATGGATCAAAATATCATGATGGACAACATCAAATGCAGCAGATAGATCAAACTGCAGCAATACTGCACATTTATTCTGCATCTATAAGTTTTGAACCTTGAGATAATGACAGCAGAAGAGTTTCTGTACTAAAGTTTGGTCTGAACCCAAGTTGGAAAGGTCATTACGTTATGTTTAACTGGGTTTGTTTCCATTAATTGAAGTATATTGTTATCTGTCATGAAACTTGTAAGGGCTTTAGCAGAATATAAGTCAGAATGTAATAGAATACTGGTAAACTGACTGGGCATTCTAAACGGTAGATTACATTTTAACATGAGCAAGTGCAAAGTGATGCATCTAGGGAAGACAAACCCATGATTCCAAATTAGGAGTGACCACCCTGGAACAGTATTTAAGTGTTATCGATGATATGTTGAAACCTTCTGCTCAGTGTACAGCAGTAGCTCAGAAAGCAAAGAGAATGTTAAGAATTATTAGCAAAGGAATGGAGAATAAAACTGCACCTCAAATATTGTACTGTATATACTCGAATATAAGTTGCTCCAAATATGTCGAGACCCCCCTTTTTCCCCCCCCCAAAAGGAGGAAAAATGGTTGACTCGAATATAAGATGGGGTCTTAATATTCAAGTGCCATGCCCTGCCAGGATCTGCACCCAGTGTCCCCTCCCTCAAGCCTTCCCCTGCCTGGTTCTGCACTCAACACCCCTCCCTGCCCTGCACTCAGTCCCATTCCCTACCAGGCTCTGAACCAAGCCTCCTTCCCTGCCAGGCTCTGAACACTGTCCCCCTTCCCTGTCAAGCCCTATACCCTGTACCCTCTTCCCACTAAAAAGAGCCAACCTCATCAGTGATGTCACAATGGCTTGATTGTCCTGTACTCTCCAATGCCTGCCAACCCAGCCAGTAGATTAACCCTTCCCCTTAACTGAAACCACCTAGTGGTAGGCTGGGACAGGAGGGATCCATCCCGTCTCCTGCCCCGGCTGACACTAACAATTACCACCTTCCCTCCCTCGTGTACCTTTTCCCTGGTGGTCCAGTGGTGTTTCCCACGCTGAACCTTTCCTGCCAATTGTGAAGCTAGTAGCCAGTGGCACACCCAAGCCAGCATGCAGGAGCAAGCTTTTTGTGCTCCCAGCCGGCCCTGCACCGCTCCTTGATAGGCTGCTGTGAGAGCCGCGAATCCCACGAGAACTGAAAGGGAGAGAAGTAGGACACAAGGGATGGTGTGGAGGGGGGATAAAGATACTGGATAGGAGAGTAGTTGGGAAGAGAAAGGGAGAGATGGTGGACCCTGAGGTGGTGGGGCAGGAGGGAGAGATGCTGGATGAAAGGGTAGTTGAGAAAAGGAGAGATGGTTGATCTGAGGATGGTGGGGGTCCATCGTGGAAGCTGCGGGGTTGGAGATGAAAAAAGGAGATGGCAGATCTCCGGGGGGAGGGAAGGGAAACGGAAGGGGAGGTCAGAGATGGAAAATGGATGGTTAGCACCGATAAAAAAGAAAATGACAAATGGGCAGGAGACCCTGGCAAGCGAGTTATCAGAAGACAAACAGAAACCAGAGCTTGGGACCAACATGATTTGATTAATGACCAGACAAGAAAAGGTAGAAAAAATAATTTTATTTCCTCTTTTGTGATTGCAATTTGCCAGATTTGAAATGTGTACCGTGTCAGAGCTGGTGTAGATAGCAAGTGTGAACTAGGACCTAAAAGAGAGGAAAAGTCTTTATTTATTTTGTTTACACCACAAAGCCAGCGTGGGGTTGGAAAGATTGTAACCTTATACTTCTACTAAGACTAAGTATCTTAATAAAAAATTTGGCCCATGACTTAGCCTGTGTGTTAAATTTCGGCCCCTTATGTGATTGAGTTTGTCACCCCTGATGTAGTGTATCTAAATTTTTAGAAAGCTTTTGACAGAGTTCCCCATGAGAGGCTCCTGAGAAAATTAGAGTCATGGGATAGGAGGCAAAGTTCAGTTGTGGATTAGGAATTGGTTATCAGATAGAAAACAAAGGGTATGGTTAAATGGTCATTTTTCTCAATGGAGGAGAGTAAACAGTGTAGTGTCGCAGGGATCTGTACTGGGACTGGTGCTATTTAACTTATTTATAAACAATCTGGAAAGTGGAACGATGAATGAGATGATTAAATTTGCAGATGACACTAAACTATTCAAAGTTGTTAAAACGCATAAGGATTGTGAAACATTGCAGAAAGACCTTAGAAAATTTGAAGACTGGGCGTCCAAGTGGCAGATAAAATTTAATGTGGACAAATGCAAAGTGATGCATATTGGGAAGAATAACCCAAATCACAGTTACCAGATGCTAGGGTTCACCTTGTGGGTTAGCGCCCAAGAAAGAGATCTGGGTGTCACTTGTAAACAATACGATGAAACCTGCCCAATGTGCAGCGACGGCCAAAAAAGCAAACAAGATGCTAGGAATTATGTTAAAAAAATGGTTAACAAGATAAAAGAGATTATAATGCCTCTGTATCGTTCCATGGTGCAGCCTCACCTGGAATATTACGTTCAAATCTGGTCTCCTTATTTCAAGAAAGATATAGCGGCACTAGAAAAGGTTTAAAGAAGAGCAACTAAGATGATAAAGGGGATGGAACTCCTCTCGTATGAGGAAAGACTAAAAAGGTTAGGGCTCTTCAGCTTGGAAAAGAGATGGCTGAGGGGAGATATGATTGAAGTCTACAAAATCCTGAGTGGAGTAAACGGGTACAAGTGGATCGATTTTTCATTCTGTCAAAAATTACAAAGACTAGGGGATACTTGATGAAGTTACAGGGAAATACTTTTAAAACCAATAAGAGGAAATATTTTTTCACTCAGAGAATAGTTAATCTCTGAAATGCCTTGTCAGAGGTTGTGGTAAGAGCTGATAGCCTTGCTGGTTTTAAGAAAGGTTTGGCCAATTTCCTGGAGGAAAAGTCAATAGTCTTGTTATTAAGACATGGGGGAAGCCACTGCTTGCCCTGGATCGGTAGCATGTAATATTGCTACTCCTTAGATTTTGGCCAGGTACTAGTGACCTGGATTGGCCACAGTGAGAACGGGCTGCTGGGCTTGATGGAACATTGGTCTGACCCAGTGAGACTATTCTTATGTTCTTAAAGGTGGCTGATGGAGAAAGATGGGTGGTGCCTAGAAGTGTTGTTGGACACCACAGAAAGTTTTAACCAGTTTGATGTAGGGTCTAAGATGGTATCACCAACCCCAGTGTTCTAGCATTTAAAGCAAGTGTCTACCAGCCTCTCCAGTATAGCTATTCTTATGTTCTTATCATTATGTGGTTTACAAAATAATCCAAAAATGACATAAAATAGAAAGGCATTCCATTAAGACAGTAAAGAATACATCCAATCATTCAAATTAAAATCAGCATATACACCCATTACAGATTGTATTAAGAAAGCTCAGTCTTTTCAATCTAAAAAAGCTAATTGAAAATAATGTAGAAGGAAAAAAATCCTTGTAAGTCAAAACTTTTGACTGCCTTTTTTTCTGTTGTGAGAGATTTGGCATTCCCTTCCACTTTTCATCGTTCTGTTTTGTTTGAATTGCAAAATTTTGCAACCTTTGGCAAAATCTAAAGGTTTGTTAGATTGTTGGTAAAATTAAATGACAGATTGAAACTTGTGATGTAGATGTAACAAGGGGCAATGGAACACCTTTTTTGGCTAGAGGGGCCCATGGGGTCCAATCTAAAGCCCTGCCTCCAAACTCTCTTAATTACTGATGCTGTGCTAGGCAAAAATATTGGTAGGTCCATGCAGTGGCATACCTAGAGTAAGTGGCACCCAGGGCCCATCATTTTTTGACATCCCCCCATGTAAAAAAATATTTCTTGTAATGACCATGAAACGGAATAAATGGTCAGAATAGAAACAGGCAGTGAAAATTTTCTTTTATTGAACCTCATATATGTAACCATTATTCCAAACATAACATAATATAAATTATGTCTGAATTGTCATGAAATCAGAAGTACATATGGAGTAGTTGCAGGTGATGCTTGGGACAGTTCTGATTGTGTTAGTTCAGTTTTATATGTTTTTTGAATAGAAGGGTTTTTATTTCTTTTTTGAAGGTTTTGTAGTCTGTGGTCGAGATCAATAGGTTATAGAGTTGGGGATCGAGTGTTGCAGCTCGAATGGCTAGGAGGTTGTCGAACGGTTTTTTCTTTTAACATTTTTGGTTGGAGGGTGTGTGAATGGTGCGCAAGTTCTCCTATGTCTGGTTGAGGTGGAATGAATTATTTAGCTGAAGAAATTAGTTACCACCCTCCCCCCCCATTCCACACACATTAATTCCCTTCCATTTTTGTTCCCATTATAAAAAACACTTTTAAGTTCCCAGAAAAAAATACAGATGAGAACATAACATAAGAATAGCCTAACTGGGTCAGACCAGTGGTCCATCATGCCCAGTAGCCCATTCTCATGGTAGCCAATCCAGGTCACTAGTACCTGGTCAAAACCTAAAGAGTCGCAACATTCCATGCTACCGATCCAGGACAAGCAGACACTTCCCCCATGCGTACACGAACACAAACAAAATTGACTGTCATGAATCCTAATGAAATTATGTAATTCCTGGAAATGTCCAGGCTCTTCTAAATTGTAAATCACATTGAACTCCTCCTGAGGCATATTAGCAATCTAGAAAAGTAATGTAATATTTGTCCACAATATCTTGTATTGTGTGTTTCTGCTCCGTTGTCTTCTGGATTAACAGCATTTTGTGATGCCCATGTTACACTTAAACATTAGCCCTGATCTTATTAGCAAACACGGTTGGGTTCTATGTTAAAATCCTAGCTAGGTCTGTAATTTTAAACATATATTTTTTCATTGTTAGGAATGAATTTTGATCTCTAGTAGTTCCAGTGTTGTGTTTTTCTTGCTTTGTTTTTGAAATGGAAATTTTCTTGAATTTTAAAAGAAATATTTACCCATAGGGAACACGAGAAATAAATGGACCTGGAAGAATTTCTACTGAATCCCTTTTGAAAACTGAAGTTCTTGCTAAGCCTAACAGAAGATCTGACTCTGAGTTTTCAACTCTAAAATTGGGGTATGTTAATGTTGGTATTATATGTCATAGATGTCCTTGCTAAAACAATAGAGAAGTCTGGAAAAGGGGGTAGATATATTTTTTTAAAAGATATCAAAACCACATGCATATATATAAAGCAACATCAGAAAAAAAGTCAATAAAACATACATGAGCATTTATGTAAATTACAAATAGCATATCCTACTGTCAGCACAAGATACACTTGCTTTGTCCATAAATATTTCTCTGAGGGTAATTAGGATATACAGACCTCTCACATGAGGTGTTAACATCTATCAGAGCATGAGCTGAAGAAAGTAAACGATGCTCTAGGGGTTTTCTAGAGCAGTTTACCATGTGTGGGTTCCCCCACATTGGTGGTCTACATGGCTGCCTGGGTTCTAGTTTTTCTATGGAGACTACTTAATGTTTACTTGTATCTCCATAGGGCTTTTTCAGTAGACCGAGTATTTTAAAAAAATTGTTTTCATATTGGATCACTTCATCTTTCCTTCCTATTAGGAACCATTTAGGGTTTTCTTAATTTTTGATATAGTAGCCATAATTTTAACAAGTATGAATACATTGGTCAGTTTTAACCCTCAAATCTTTTGAATTCACATAAGATATTTTTCTACTGATGCCCCAGGAACAGAAGATTCTCATCAGGCTGAAAAAGAAACCTAAAAATCATGGTAGTTAGGTTATGTAAATCAGGTTTTCTATTCCACATTTACCTATTCAGTTCAAGGTCAGATTACATTACAAGAGGTTGGGTCAGTTACCCAGGAAGTTACAGTGGATGGTTTGACACAGACATTCAATAGTGTTGTTAGTACAGGTAGATCAGTACAGTTAAGTCATAGTTAGAAAATACATAGTTATAAGTTCAAGTAGGTCATCATTGGCTTATCATTATGTCCCAAAAGTTGCATTAGATAGTTTATAAATAGACTTTTACAATTACTATTTCAGTTATTTCAGGGTTGGCTCCCTGTCATGGTACAGAAATGCTTTTAAAAGTTTTCTGAATTTGAAATAGTAGTCACAAGATCTTAGTGTAAGTGATAGCATTTTGCTAATTGATATTGGATGGATAAGGTAATTTGCCTAGTAGACTTTATATTACTGGTATTACATGCTTGTGCCAGCCTCGGCTCCCTTCTGACACTGGACCAGGACGTGATGTCAGAAGAGAGCCGAGGCCAGTACAAGCAGCAGGTGCTTGTATGATTTTTCACTTAAGTGTTTGCAATTTTGGGGCTCTGAATGTAAAAAAAATTAAACAAAATAAAATGTAATCTATCCTAGTCTTTTGTCTTACAAACTTGTGGTTTGTGCCAGGACTGCTTACCTTCAACACTATTTATATCTGTTCTGTACCGTGCATTATAACAAAACAAAAAAATTTTTTTGTTTCAGTCAGTATGATATAGTTGACCGAGGAGTACATGCTCCAGAAGATGTGTGTTCCTTTCCTCCAACCAAAATTGGGGAATGTAGTATGATGAAAGTGAATTTGCAGAATAGTTCTTTCAGTACACACATGGTAAGCTGCAGACATGTTTACATTTTAGATAAATTTTAATAAATACCAGTTTTATCTTGTGTCTATATCATAGTTTTAGAGCACACACTTCCTGTGCTTTTAAATGTTCATTATATCTTGGGGTAATTGGTTTTCTCCCCCTCCCCCCACTATACTTGAAAAATTTAAATCTTTCCATTTACCATATAAACTCATGTAAAGAAAATTAGGATAAAAGTAGGACACCCCATGAAATATTCAGTTCTTTCTTAAGAAATGTTCACATATCAATATCAAATCTTTTTTTAATTTATCTCTGGACAAATCTTTTTTTATTTATCTCTGAAAAAGAAAGTGATGTAATTGCAG
This sequence comes from Geotrypetes seraphini, assembly GCF_902459505.1. NCBI lineage: Eukaryota > Metazoa > Chordata > Amphibia > Gymnophiona > Dermophiidae > Geotrypetes > Geotrypetes seraphini. The sequence continues at coordinate 158,988,257 of NC_047085.1, forward strand.
GTAAACAAACATTTTCCTTGATTTACTTATGAAACAAAAGATATCCTCAAAAATGCGCATTCTAACTGAGGAATAAATTAGGACACCCACACATTCTCCCACTTAAAGTGACTCAAATCACACACAGGTGTATCAAATCAGGTGCACATGATTAGAACATCATTACTCAGCATTTTGAAGGAGATTTGCCCTACTTAAACCTCAGACATTTAGTTTGGTGTGCTCATGACTGCTGCATGAGAATGAACATGGTGAAATCAAAAGAGCTGTCTTAGGCCTTCAGAAAGAAGATTGTGGCAGCTTATAAGTCTGGTAAGGGATTTAAAAAGATCTCGAAAGAATTTGACATTAGACATTCCACGGTCTGTAAAATAGTGTATGCATATGGCATGGGTCCATTGTGTCTTTCATTTGACATGTCTGGAGTGATTGCTGCCTAATACTAGCTTAATTTTCCTCTCTAGATTGGCAGGCCTCACCTTCTGTATAGTGTGTAACATAGTAACGTAGATGACGGCAGATAAAGACCCAAACGGTCTATCTAGTCTGCCCAACCTGATTCAATTTAAATACTGAACAAGTTCTTTTACTGTGTCCAGAAAGGGATACAGTAGACTTTCAGTTAACCAGCACCCAAGGGGATTGGTAGATGCCGGATAAATGTAGTTTCTGGTTGCTTGAGAGTTACTATAAAAAATAGGCTGCTGTCCTCCCACTCTAAACTTCAACCCCTCCCCAGGCCATCGGCACTGCTCTCCTCCCTTCATGCCCAAGATGATCGGTGCTGCTGTCCACCTCCTTCTCCCACTGGCTGACATTGTGTTTTTACCTTAACTGTGAATGTTCTAGGCCTTTGGGCTCCCGCTCTTTCAGCATCGGCACGTGTATGGTAAGCACAGTGCCGGTTAGTCGGAGAAGTTAATGGACAGCAGCGCCGATCATCTTGGATGTGAAGGGAGGTTGCAGCACTGAGGGCCTGGGTTGGGAGGGGGTGGTTTGCAGTGCAGGATAGCAGCGCTGGAGATCTCGGGGAGTGGCATTTGGACTGGAGGGTAGCATCGACAGTGGCCTGGAGGGGAGGGTTTGGAGTGGAGAGTAGCAGTGAAGGTGGTCTCGGGGGGAGGGGGGATTGTTTTGCCGGTTGCTTGAGTTCCGGTTAACAGAGTGTCTACTGTAATTTTATTGTGTTTAGCACCCCTAATCATTTTGAAATTTTAGTACCTATGCATATGTACTTTTTGAATTGCATTATGTAAAATTCTTAAACTTCTATGTGAGAAATACAGATCAAATTAAAATGGATTTTTCATGATCCTCACTCATAATTAACATTTGGTTCCTAGTTTGTTACTAATAGCATCCCAGCCCACAATAAGGTGACAGGAAAGTGAAATAGGAAAGAGAATGTAAGCTTGTTTGCACTAATTTTTAGTGGTTTGTATGTAATTTTTAAAGCATCTGATGTGTTAAATTACAGCTGAAGTTTGTAAGTCCCAGAGAGCCTTTCTACATCAAGCATTCCAAATATTCTTTGAGGTGAGTTAAACCTTTTTTAAAAATCCAAGAATTCTAGGTCTTCCAAGGTACAGTAATTCTTTGGTAATTAAGCTGTTAACAAGAAAAATATGAGAGATAAATTAAACATACAAACCAAATTTGGGGAAAGGTATGAATTTGAAGTATAAGTCTGAAAATTTTGGGACAACTTGTAATTTGCAAAATGGGTAGTTTTATTGCATTTGCTGTTCATAAATCTATAAAGTTATATAATATGCTCCTTCTCAACTGAATGTCCTCTGATTTGAATTTAAACCTGATAAAATTCCAAAACAAATTTCCTAAGTTCAAATTAATAATAAACATCGTTTACATAGTGGAAACTAAGCAATTTACTGCAAAAGCAAATACAGTCAAACCTCAGTTTGCGAGTAACCCGGTTTGCAAGTGTTTTGCAAGACGAGCAAAACATTCTCGCAAAACTTGTCTCGCAAATCGAGTGTTGACTCGATTTGCGAGCACTCCCCCAAGAACCGGCATTGCTCCCCCCCCGCCCGAACAACTTGAACTTACCCCCCTATTTGGCACCAGCACGCAGCCCACAGGACGTGCCGGTGCCACTTGAAGATCTTCCTGCCTCGGTGAGAGGGAGAATTAGAAGGCCTTCAGCATGCGCAGATGCATGCTCAAGGCCCGGCAGAGGCAAGAAGATCTTCAAGCGGCACCGGCACGTCCTGTAGGCTGCATGCCGGTGCCAGACGGGGGGGGGTAAGTTCAAGTTGTTCGGGCAGGGGGTGCCGGTTTGAGCGGAGGGGGGGGAGCAGCGCCGCTGGCCTTGGGGAAGGGGTGGGAACATATCAAAGCGAGTTTCCATTATTTCCTATGGGGAAACTCGCTTTGATATACGAGTATTTTGATTTACGAGCATGCTTCTGGAACGAATTATGCTCGTAAACCAAGGTTCCACTGTATATGACAAACTGTAAAAGTTCAATAGTAATTTCTTCTACCATATTCTTCATTTCTCTAATCAGGAGTCTGTACATTAGGTGATCAATCCATTCCTGTAAACTGGGTTTTGCAGACGTGTGTTACTCACAACTTTCAGCACTTCCCACATTGTCAGTGGAGTGGAGTGCCCTCTCTAGGTTTTCCTTCTGCAAGTGAACTGTGCAGAGTGGGAGACCCTCAGAAGAATCCTTAAAGATTGCAAAAGCCATGTCCAGACTCTACCTGATGGCACCTGAGTTCCAGCAACTGTTTAATCAGCCGAAGGTAGACTCTGCAGTGGCTCAGGTCACCAAGCTCTCCCGAGTGATGGAGGAGTTATACTGAAAGATGCACAAGATCACAAGGTGGACATGGTTTTGAAAAGCCCCATATGAGACACTCAAATATGCATTTCTTATGGATCTCAATAGATTAGTATATAGGCTTATAAGTCAGAAAATCCTTGATAGAAGAATGTATAGTATAACACGTCGTGAAATATTACACAGTTCTGAGGGATTGTGCCCTGAGGAAACCTGAACAGGGTGAAACATGTTGGCGTACTCTGTCCCTCTTGGCTGAACCACCTAAGTTAAGTTTAAAACTTCATTTAATATCAACCATAATTATTTATTGAAAAAATACAAAAATAAGATTATTTAGCATTGCACACTATAAATTAAGGAGACCCGATGACGATAGGGGGCATAAAGCCAGTTGCTATGAAGATTTATTGAGCTTCTGGTGGCACCTCTGAGGGCCTGAAGATTTGGTTATATAAACAGCTGTGGTATAGAAGGTATTGTGGGGAGGTTTAGTACTTCCTACCCCTAATGGTGTTTCCTTATGGATCTCAGCAAGACTTATCTCGGAATTGCAAGCTCTTTCTTACAGACAGCCCTTTCTCCGGACCACGGAGGTGGGTGTAACTCTTTGGGCTGTTCCCTCGTTCATTCTGAAAGTTGTATCTGATTTTCACGTCAACCAAGAGGTTTGTCTGCCTGCTTTTCAACCTACAGGCTCAGACAAGCAGGATAGGATATTGAAGAAACAGGATGTGTGAAGAGTTTTACTTCACTACTTGGAAAAGACCAATGATTTTCGTCTTTCCGTTTGTGCTAATCAGCCAGTCCACATATGGCAGACTGCATTCAAGGTCTCTAAAACAAGATGGATTTGCATGGCCATTTCGTTGGCGTACATTTCCTGTGGTAAGCAGCCGCCAGTTCCTCTCAAGGTGCACTTGACCAGGATTGTCGCATTTTCATGGGTGGAGTCTTGGGCAGTTCCTCCCGCAGAGATCTGTAGAGCAGCTACTTTGTAAAACGTGGTAAAGGTATGAAGAGTAGACAGGGTGGACGTAGCGATTCGAAAGGACACCGCCTTTGTGTCCTCAGTCTTGTTGGCAGGCTCTTCTCTCCCACCCTAGACGTCAGCCATTGCTTTGGTATATCACCTAATGTATGAACTCCTGAGTAGATGTAACAGAATGAAAGATAATAATAATAATAACTTTATTCTTGTATACCGCAAATACCATGGAAGTTCAATGCGGTTAACAATAGAAGAGACTGTACATTTACAGCGAAGTTACATATTACAGCGTTATTACATTTACAACGATGTTACATATATGGCAGTGAAAGGCATGAACTAAAGAAGAGACTGTACATTTACAGCGATGATACATATTATAACGGGGTTACATTTATAGCGAAGTTGAATATATGGCCAAGAAAAGGCATATACTATGGAGGTCTGAAGGGCTATTAGGTCAAAACAGAGATTGGGTAAGAGAGGCAATAAGTGGCTTGATAAGGAGATTAGGTTCTTACCTGGATAAGCTTTATTCTAATCTTCTCAGGAGTCCATACAACCTGCCCTCATATCCTGTATCTCCTGCTTTTTGCCTCAGATATTTCTAGATTGCAAGGCTGGATTCTTCTCCCATCAGTCAGATGACTAAGCGTAAAGAAGCCGGCATCTTCTACTTCCTCCTCCCTTATGTGTGGAGTGTGAGCTTAGTCCTCGGTATTTCCTTGGCATCCTGATATTAATATCTTGATCTCAAAGCAGTGGGATTCTCCAGAAGGGGCTCTCAAGGTAGCGAGAGCCATGTCACGGCTGTATCCTATGGCACAAGAGTGTCAGCAGCTTTTTAGTCAGCCTAAAGTGGGTTCCTCGGTTTCCCAAGTCACTAAGCGCACCTCCCTTCTGAGCGATGTCGGCATGGTACTTAAGGACATATGCAGGATCGCCGAGTGAATATAGTTCTCAGGAAAATTTTTGAGATGGTAACTTTGGGAGTCGAAGCTGCCTCAGTGGTGTCCTGTGTTACATGCACTTGTTTGTCCAGACTGTGCACTTTGGAGAGCGAGGGTGATGACCCTCCTCCTCAACTTCTTTTATCTGGTATGGATTATGTAGTTGATGCACTCCTGTATCACATTATTTGTGTCCTGGATAAAGCATCAACTTATTTGATTTCTGCTTGCAGAATGCTCTGGATCAGACAATGGGCCAGAAATTCCACCTCTAAAACTGCTCTGGCTGAGCTTCCTTTTAAGGGGCACCTATTATTTGACAAAACCCTGGATGATATTATGAATTGGTTGGTGGACCGACATCCCAAGTTCCGCCTGATAGTAGACCTAGATCCTCTAGCGGCTCAGGGCTCTAATTTTCATGGTTCCAGGCGATCTCGTCAGTATTTGAGTTTCACATCACAAAGATTTTCCCAGGGCTACAGGCTGAGGTGGTGAAGACAGAGACTGTCTGAATTCAAAAGGGCCTGGGATAGGCACATGGGATCAGAAACATGACTGAAAGACCTCAAAAGCCCTGAACTCCCACACCTCTGCCTACAGGGTAACAACATTCTTCATCTTCCCAGAAAGCTCAAACGAGGAGGTGGCCTGGCAATAATCTACAAACACTCAAGCTCCCAACCCGACCTAGAATACATCACCTGCAAGCTCGAAAGTGAGTACAACCTCACACACAAGAATATCAGAATCCTCCTACTCTACAGACCCCCTAGCACCAATTCAGACTCCATCACTGATCTCATACCCCATGCAACCCACGCTAAAACTCCTTGGAGTGCTGATTGACAGAGGCTGTACCATGCAACCACAAATCAACAAAATAATAAAAACATTATTCACAACTATGAGAAACCTAAGACAAGTTTGAAAATTCTTCGACAAAAACAGTTCCAACTCTTGGTACAATCTCTAATCCTAGGCCTAATAGACTACTGCAACATACTATATCTCCCCTGCCCAGCGACCACGATAAAACTATAAACAATAGGAAACACAGCCCTAAGACTCATCTATTCGCTGAAAAAATATGACCACGTCACAGAGGCATACCACGACTTACACTGGCTCCCAATACAAGCCAGAGTACACTTTAAATTCCACTGCCTACTATTTAAAGCTATAAACGGAGACAGCCCAACCTACTGGAACAACCGACTAATCAGACACAGGAGAACCCACACACTATTCACACACCCACCAACCAATAATGTCAAAGAAAACTATATGACAACTTACTGGCCACCAGAGCAGTGAAACTGGACAGACAACTCACCAATCTGCTGATTTCGACCTTTAAAAAAGAAACAAAAACCCTACACTTCAAAAAATACATAAAACCAATATAACACAACCAGATCTGTCCCAAGCTTCACCTGCAATACTATATACTCCTTAGCAAATTAGAAAATGTTCAAACTATTTATTATGTATTTCTTAATATCATGACAATTCTTATATAATCCACCTTGAACAGCAAGGTAATGGCGGAATAGAAATCACTAATGTAATGTAATCACAAAAATGATGGAAATAACAAACCTCGCTTGTCAACATGACAAACTAAACATACTCGGTGACATCAACCTACCCCTTGAATCTTCAGAAAATAAAGAAGTCACTAAACTCAAGTTTCTTATCGAGGACTGCCAAATCACAATCATACCTTCAGGCCATACCCATGAAAAAGGCCATTCCCTGGACCTGTTTGCATCCTCTCCCCCTAACCTAGTCAGCAGGGCCAAATGGTCCCCTGTCCCATGGACAGATCACTTTCTCCTAGAATTCTGCCTAAACCTAACTGACATAGACCTGAACTCCAAAGACACAAGATTAGTCCGCAGGAAAATAAGACCTGATTTCTTCTGGAACTTAGTGTCAAAATCACTCCCTCCCACCACCTTAATGATAATCATCTGGAACAAAATCATAGCCAAAACCCTGGATACTGTATCCCCCCTCCACCCACGCATAGAGAGATACGTTTGGCGAAGGCACAGGCGGAAGAACAAATGGCTAAAAATGTAAAAAAGGGAGATAAAAATTTTTTCAGATATATTAGTGAAAGGAGGAAGATAAAAAATGGAATTGCTAGGCTAAAAGATGCTGGGAACAAATATGTGGAGAGTGATGAGGAGAAAGCAAATGTGCTAAACAAATACTTCTGTTCTGTGTTCACAGAAGAAAATCCTGAAGGACCGAGATTGTCTGGCAAAGTTACACGAGAAAATGGAGTAGATTCTGCGCCGTTCACGGAGGAGGGTGTTTATGAGCAACTTGAAAAACTGAAGGTGGACAAAGCGATGGGACCAGACGGGATCCATCCCAGGATACTAAGGGAGCTCAGAGAGGTTCTGGCGAGTCCTATTAAAGACTTGTTCAACAAATCTCTGGAGACGGGAGTGATTCCTGGGGATTGGAGGAGAGCGGATGTGGTCCCTATTCATAAAAGTGGTCACAGAGATGAAGCAAGAAACTACAAGCCGGTGAGCCTCACTTCAGTTGTTGGAAAAATAATGGAAGTGTTGCTGAAAGAAAGGATAGTGTACTTCCTTGAATCTAATGGGTTACAGGATCAGAGGCAACATGGCTTTACAAAAGGTAAATCGTGCCAAACGAACCTGATTGAATTTTTTGATTGGGTGACCAGAGAGCTGGAACGAGGACATATGCTAGATGTAATTTACTTGGATTTCAGCAAAGCCTTTGATACAGTTCCTCAGAGGCTGTTGAACAAACTTGAAGGGCTGAAGTTAGGACCCAAAGTCGATTGGTATTACAGATCAGGTTCTCCTTTGGTTTAAATCTTATTTCGAAAATCGCACTTCAACTTTTGAAAGTTTTTCAGTAACATATGGTATTCCACAGGGGTCCATTCTTTCACCACTTTTGTTTAATATTTTTCTTGCACCACTTATGACCCTGCCAAGCCATTGGCTTTACCGCATTTGCTTACGCAGATGACATTCAGCTCTTACATCCACTTGATCCCACTAACCCCTCGGAAACAATAGCAATCAATAGAAAACTTGAGGAGATTCACCAGTGGCTCAATGCTAACAGATTAGCCCTTAATGTTAATAAATCAAACATCATGTTTTTTCCTTGGAAGGATAGTTCCAAATTTTCTTTTCCAATTTCTATTAAGGGTATTACTTTACAATTAATAGGTAATATCAAATTCTTAGGGGTTATCTTTGATGACAAACTAACCTACCATAATCACATCAGTAATATTGTTAAATCTACCTTTTACAGACTTCGTCAAATCCGTTCAGTTTTTAAATTTCTATGTCCAAAGTCTCTTAACATTCTAATTCACTCCCTGGTTATCTCAAAAATTGATTATTGCAATGCTTTACTCAAGGGAATAGCTCAAAATGAAATTTGACTTTTACAGATCATTCAAAATGCCTCAATTAAATTTATAATGAAAGCAAGGAAATTTGATCACGTCACTCCTCTTCTTAAGAAAGCGCACTGGCTCCCAGTTACGCATCGTATATAGTATAAATTAAGTCTGCTTACATTCAAGTCCCTGTTATATAAAACTCCAGCTTTCATTTACAAATTATTGATTCCTTATACCCCAACCAGATCATTGAGGTCTATCGATCAACATTTATTAGTTACGCCCTCACTTAAAGTTATTAATACATGGCGGCATTTTATTTTTTCTGTCACAGCTCCTCAAACATGGAACTCTCTCCCTATTTATCTAAGAGAAGAAAACAACTTAGAAAAATTTAAAAGCAAACTCAAAAGCTTTCTTTTTAAAGATGCTTTTGATACTTAGGAGTTCCAGTTTATCTCTATAACCTCTTTTAAGGTAGTTTATTCCCCCCTATTGTTTTTTACCATAATTGTCCTCTTTTCTATCAACAATTTTGTAGTTCTTTACCCATTTACTGTTTATATTGTTAGTCAATAATTTGTTATGTTTGTTTAATATCTATTTGTTTTTGCTATCCCCTGTATTATTTGTAATTTTAAAGATATGTTCATCACTTAGAAATTTGAGTAAGCGATTAATCAAATATACAATAAACTTGAAGATGAAACTGTACTATCTTATGCTGATGACATTCTTCTCCTCATCCCCATAACCAAAAACTATCCTAACATTGCTGAAAAAATCTCAAACATTATAGATAAAATTCAAACCTGAGCAATTAACAACAAGCTGAAACTGAACGCCACTAAGACCAAAGCCATTGGTTTCTGCACCGCACAACAGAATGTCATTTCTAACCTCACTTTTCCATCAGTCATCACTCTCATCATGGAAAAATCCACCAAGGTGCTGGGATACATCTTAGACCATACTCTCACAATGGAACCACAAATTTTGAACCTTTGGACAAAGACCATCTACACTATGCGTCAACTGCCACTCACAAGACCATACTTCCACCCACACCATTTTGCTCTGATCGTTCAGATGATGGTCCTACCTCAACTGGACTATTGCAACTCCGCCTACCTAGGCATCAACACTATTCTCATCCGCAAACTGCAACTCATCCAGAACACAGCTGTTAGACTAATCTACAAATTAAAGAAATTTGATTCAATCACAACCTTCATCAGGCAACTACATTGGCTCCCAATTTCATCCCGGATAATTTTCAAATTGTCATGTATCCTACACCAGATTCTATACGGAAACTCAGCAGCCCCTCTTATTCAATTATTCTCTACTGCTTGGTCGACATCAAAAAGAATCCTTAACAGAATTCAACTAAACTTGCCATCCACGAAATACCTCCACTACAAACAAATTTTCCACTCTATGCTAACTTATCTGGGTGTAAAAACCTGGAATGACCTACCAGAATTCATCAGGAAAGAAACAAACTACACTACTTTCAGAAAAAACCTGAAGACTCACCTCTTTGACAATTAACTGTCTTCAGTTCTATTTAGCAACCCCTACTTCTAGATCCCTCCTCTTTCTTCTTCATGCCCCCTTCCCCCACTACTTTACCCTTCCTCTTTGATCTGTTGCCTTGAGCCTGTATAGGTATGCGAGACTCACAAATGGAAGATTAGATTAGATTAGAATCTCTTGGAAAGAAAAAGAGATAATGGTTACTGTGGATGGGCAGACTAGATGGGCCATTTGGCCTTTATCTGCCATCATGTTTCTATGTTTCACTGCCCAAGATGCTCCATCGACCAAGAAGTCACAATGATGACGTGAGGCCCATTGAGGCTCCTCTGTGTATCGGGGACTGACTCTCGGCATTTCTGCTGGCCTGGGTCTTGATTTCATCCAACTGCTAGGTTCTGGACATCATTCAGTCTGGCTACAGGCTGAAATTTGCCCAGACCCTAAATGATTGGTTTGTGGACTCTCCTGCCAGGCACCCGGAAAAGGCGGAGAAAGTTCAAGTCCCTATGCTAAGGTTACTCGATATTCTGGCTGGTGCTGCCCAACCTCTCGGGCTCTGCCAGATACTCTAAATCTATGATGTATCTGTCAATGGATGGGTTTGTATATATGCACTACAAAAATATGAGAGCAGCTGTGATTTCAGTAGGAGTAGTGTTGTGGAACAAACTGACAGGACCATTGAGATCACTTTCTGATATGCTAAAATTTTAAAAGGTTTTAAAAACTAAATTGTTTATAGAAGCTTTTAATTAAGGGATAATGATGTAATGAATTTATAAACTGGTTTTTTAATATATGTTGTGTGTTTGATAACTAAGTATGTATTTTTGTAAGCCACTTAGGTTTAAGCAGGTTAAAAATGTTATAAATAGGGAAAACAAGATGGCCGCTGCCTGAGTGATTAGGTTAATGCTCTGACCGAAGCGCTTCTAAGTACCTGTTTTTTTCGCCAGTGATGGTTGTTTTTCAGCCGGGTTTCACTTCTTTTCCTGATACAATGCCGAAGAGGAGAGGCAGGAACGCTGCTGGTGCCTCGCGGCACTCCGAGGGCCCCCCCTTCGGCAATATTGAGGAGCTGCTAAGGAGGATGCAGGGAGCTGCGTCGGTGAGTCCGATTGCTAGCCTGCTGAGGATCCCGTGAGTGAGCGAGACCGACAGGATACCTCTTGGGCCAGATACCACTCTAAGCTCAGATGTTAGAGCACCACCTCCTCCACCACAGTTGGCTAGCTCTCCCAAGGGTCAGGAAACCCCAGAAGAAGGGGTGATACTCTTCCCCAGAGGCAGGAGATTTAACATCGGAGAGCTTGAAAACAGAGATCCCGGTTCGGATAATCTCCAGAGAAGACTCTGTGGGAATCTTTTTATTTATTTATTTATCAATTTTATACAATATTCCCAAGCATAACATCTTGTACAGTAAGATTGTAATGAAAAACTAAAAATTAAAAGAAAAATAAGGAAATTACAGTATAAGAGATATTAACATATTCTCCTTACAAAAACAATCTATAGTCCACGATTTTATGATCAAAGACTTCAAAAAAGTGACTATAACAATCTAGGAAAATCAATATAATCTTAATCTTAAGAAAATCTGAGTGACTGAAATCGCGTGGAGTAATTAAACATGTGATTCGTTTGTTCCTTCCATTATTTCACCTTTCTCAAGATGTTTCAACGCTACAAATTTTGTTAGGTGTGTCGGATCAAAGAAAACATATTTATCTGAACCATAATGAACAATACATTTACAAGGAAATCTAAGGAAAAATTTCCCCCCACTGAAATTTTTTTTTTTTTCCAATTCTTTATTCATTTTTTCATCTTACATCAAGTACACAATATTACATCAGTTGAATTATACACATCACTTGAAATTCTTTCTATTATCTTAAATACATAAATTACCTCCCTCCACCAACCACCTTTCCCACAAATATTGTATTCAAAAATATCATACATGTGTTAGATTCATAAATATTTATTAAACCTTTAATATAACTATATACCACCCCCTTCCCATAATTATAATTGTACTTTCAGTGTAAAATGGTGTCTAATCATTGCAATAAGTTATCAATGGCCCCCAAATCTTTTTAAAATTATTATAATTCTCTTTTTGTATGGCAATTGTTCTTTCCATTTTGTATATATGGCACAACGAATTCTACCAGAAGATGTAATTAAGTCTAGTGTAATTTTTCCAATTCCTGGTAATATGTTGAATGGCGACTCCTGTCATTATCAATAAAAGTTTATTATTGCTTGATGAAATTTGACTTTTTATTCTCATTGACATCCCAAATAGAATTGTGTCATATGATAGAGCTATATGGTTTTCTAATAAACAATTAATTTGAGACCAAATTGACTTCCAAAAGATAATGATGCAGGGACAAAAGAATATTAAACGATCCAGAGTCCCTGCTTCCAGATTACAATGCCAGCATCTGTTAGACTGAAATTACTCCAGATTTTAATAACAGAAACTGCTTTCTCCATTTTTGAGTCTCTTTGGTGACATCTGGGAAGATCTGCACTTTCTGACCCAGAAGCTCTTTAGTTCTATTTTTAAAGAATATCTTCATTATCCAGTTCTTATCAGGCATCAATGCAACAGTTACCAACAATGTAGCCAGTTTAACCAGTTCACTCATTGAAGTTTCCAATAATGTAGTAATATCCAATTGTGGTTCCTATTGTCCCTCATTAATCAATTGTTGGTCCAATTTTCTGTCAGGCAAATAAAATACTGGTGTAAATGATGGAATTAATTCTTCTGAAACTGAAAAAATTTCCACGAAAATTTTTTTTACATTTCCCTAAGGGACATAGAAAGAACCCTAGGGAAATTTAGAAATCGCAAATTGGTGCAAGATGGGGCTGCAGGTGCATCCCTACTTGAAAGTCTCGTTGCCCGAGGGCCAGCGCACAGTGAATCGGGTGATCCTGAGTCCTGGGGGATCTGGGTTGGATTATAAATGACTAAAATAGCAATTTGATGCTGACTCCCTGGAGTTCCTGGGCATCTTGTTCGACACGACTACTGGCCGAGTCTTTCTACGAGAGGCAACTAGACAGAAGCTGTGACCTGATTTCTTGTCTCTTGTCAAAGTCTGCTCCATCTGCATGGGATTATGGAGCAATCTCCAAGTCTTGGGGTCTATGTTGGCTACAATACATGTGGTACCTTGGGTGAGAGCCCACATGTGTCCTCTTCAGAATGAGTTGTTTCCTGCTGGTCATCACCCCCTCTGCCTTGCACGTTGGAGGCTTGTGCCAGCATGGATTGATGGCTCCATCTTCCGTCCCTCTCCAAGGGAATGCCCCCACTAAGGTGTGGAAGCCTTTCTAGAATGTGTGGAGCTGGTTTCAGCTCCGGTTTAGATAGTGTTGGCTTTTCGCCAAGTGGGCCTTGACAAGGGCCTCACTATGGCTTTACTTAGGGTCCAAGTCGCTGGGCTTTCTTGTTTCAGAGCTCAGGACTGTAGCCCTATGCTAGCATCGCACCTTGACATTGCCAGATTTCTGAAGAGTGCTCTCTGCATTAGACTACCAGTCAAGCCACATTAAGATCCCTTGTGGGATCTTAATGTGGTTCTTAAAGGCTTCTCCATAGTTCCATTCAAGCCACTGGAAGAAGCGTCCCTCTTGGATTTGCTAAAGGCAGTTTTTCTGTAGCAGTGACCTCAGCCGAGTCTTGGAGCTCCAGGCTCTTTCTTGTCGAGAACCTTGATTTGTTGGAGAAATTTCCCTTATTTGTCCTTGCTTCACTTGGTTGCGAGGGAAGACTTGTTTGCTTGGGTACTAAACTGTAGGTGGCAGTAGAGTAGAAGGGATGCAGAAAATATCTAGAATAGATTCCTTCTGCAAATGGCTCGCGTCTATGGGGAGATAACTCACTTGTATAGAATGACATACACCTATCTACTGGAAAAGATATCAAGGTAAGGATATAATCTCTTTATATTTTTCCCTTTTCTGATTAAGGTATTTCCAAAAAACTTCATCTTTAAGATGTAAAGGCATTCACCATAAAATTCTAGTTTCCTTCTGGGAGAATGACAATATCATATGCACTAGTGCTTGGACCGAATTACCTGCATGGTCCGAAATACCAACAAAGTCATTTTCTACGGTGTCCACCATAGAAAAAAAAATCTGCTCTGATGATAAGATTATCTAGGCCAGTGGTTCTTAAACCTGTCTTGGGGGCCCCTAGCCAGTTGGGTTTTCAAGATATCCCTAATAAATATGGATTCCACCCAAAAACTTTGAAATAAGTCAACGTCTTATTCAAAATAATAATTTGAAAAAATATTTTATTTAAAATATGATGTGCTCAGATCCATACCCAAAATGCCACAGGCTAGACAAGGGTTACCACAGGACAATCATAGCCACATCAGTGCCCCAACTGTCCATGCCTTTTACAATATTTTTATCATCATCTCGGTTCTTCCACTTCATGGCTTGGACATTAATACTCTGTTTAAGATGTAACACATAGACTTGAGGACAACACCCCCCACTCGACTCAAGTGTCACTGATTTTGGCTTCTTCAGGAGGGGATGCACTTGGGCGTCTCCTCCTGAAGAAGCCAAAATCAACGAAACTTGAGTCGGGGGAAGCAATGCTGCCACCATATCTGCCTCAATAGCAGACTATGGACTTTTCCTCCAGGAACTTGTCCAAACCTACTACTTTACACAACCTTAAATTCTCTAGCTGCCCCTCTGCTGTTTCTATTCTTTGGGCTTGAGTTTCTAGATGATGTTCTGCTTCCTCAATGCAGAGCCCCAAATCCCTAGACCAGGGGTAGACAACTCCGTTCCTTGAGAGCCGGAGCCAGGTCAGGTTTTCAGGATAACCACAATAAATATGCATGAGATGGATTTGCATGCACTGCCTCCTTGAGATGCAAATCTATCTCATACATATTCATTGTGGATATCCTGAAAACCTGACCTGGTTCCGGCTCTCGAGGACCGGAATTGCCTACCCCTGCTCTAGACTCTCGCAAAGGTCCTGGATTAGCTCTTTCAAATCACTCATGCATACTGCTTGTCCCACTGTAATCTATTTTTAATTCTGGTGCACATGGCATACAAGTCTTGACAATTGGGTTCTTCAGCTCTGCCTCTTTCCTCAGTGGTCTGTACTGCCTTTCTTCAGTTTTGTTTTCCTTCTGCACGCAAGCTAGAATGTGTCTTTCTGATCTGCTCTGAAAAATTTTGTTATTTTTTGTTTTTTTATCCAAATTTTGAGGCTTTCGATGCTCAGGTCCCCAGTAGCCATGGGGCAACTCTGTCTTGGAGAAGATGCAGACCTTATGAATAGCAGTCTAACTAACAGGGCAACCCTTTCTAGCTAGCCTGCATGAATACTTAGGGCTCCTTTTACAAAGCTGCTCTAGTAGTTTTAACACATGCACCAGATTAGCGCATGCTAGCCGGAAATCTACCACCTGCTCCAAAGGAGGCACATGCAGCAATTTAGCACGCGCTATTTCACGCAGTAAGGCCCTAGCGCGGCTTTGTAAAAGGAGCCCTTAAAGAACTTAGGAATCATTCCCCTGGGCGCAAGGCTCTCCCCAATTAATCAGGCACTTGAGCACAGGCTGTTTGGCCCTGCAGTGGTCCAGGAGGACTTTGATGGGTACCAGCTGAGTTTTCCTCCACCATTGCCATGCACGGGTCCTTGGGGCTCTGAGGTCTTGGTCTGGCTTCAGTCCAACTAGCAGCCCGAAGATCGCAGTGCCCTTCTAGACTGGGGATATGCTTGTTTGAGTCAGTAGTCTTCTCCACTATCCAACCGCAGTGTGACTTTAAGCAGGCTATAGCACCAGTGCAGCACAGTGAGTAAAGACCATTATATTAAGGTTACCATATGGCTCCAGGTTGAGACATCCAGGTTTTACTTCCACTGAAAGCAATGGAAATAAGGAGGACAAATAGAGACATCTGAGTTTTACTTCTATTGAAAACAATGTAAGTAAAATCTGGATGTCTCAATCTGTCCTCTTTTTTTTTTCTGGAGCTATATGGTAACCCTATTTATATCCTATGGGAAAAAGGCAGTTTTGGTGGTTTCTAGGGCTAGACATGTAGTCCCCCATCTCCAAAAACCATTTCCCTGAAATTTCTTTTTTTACTTTGCTGTAGCTTTCCCGGGCCATGTTTTAGTGCCAGAATGCTACCACGGTGGCCATCTTAGAATTTCTGATTTTGTTTAAAAAAGCATCTATCTGCCTCAAAACCCTTCAGGCTTGCTTAAAATAAATTATAATGGACTCCTGAAACATTTCTATCCCTATATCATTCCAGATTTGCGTTAGATGGTCAGCTGAGGAACATCCATATGCCACATACAGTGGTGAGGGGGCGGGGGCCTTGGGCTTAGCCCCTCTGTTATCTCTAAGGTTGGGGAATTGCAAGGGGCTTGTTTGTCAAGGAAAAATCCCTTGGAGGATTGTCATGGAAAAAGCCCTTGGAGAGCTATTTGGCAAAACACAGAAGCGTAGACACCACAGAGCCCAAGAAATGACAGTGAGTCCCTGAATTGGTCCTCTGGGCTTCCTGCTCAGGGCTTTTACCCCTGATTTTGTAAGTCTCATGTGGAAAACTTAAATTGTCGGGATCCTTCTGCGCCCTCTGAAGGTGTGCCTGTGGCTGTGAAAGGGGGTCTCCCCTCCCAGAGAGTTTCTGATCTGGAACCAGAGACCAGTCAGAAAAAGACTGGGGAGACTGGGGGTCAGAGTCCATACCTTTACTGCCCCAGAGTGAATCTTTGCTCATATAAGAGTCAGTGTTTCAGGCAGAAGCAGTGGTGGTGGTGCCCTTGATGAAATGGAGAACCCAACTGTATGCTCCCTTTTCAAGCCAACAGGATTGCTGGAGATTATTACAGATTCACTGCGGGCGGGAGTTAAATCTAGAAGCCCCACAAACATTGGCTATACTGTGATCTGTTATGAGCGGCTCTAACACTCAAAACTACTTTATTGTACCGCGCATCCTGACATTGCTATGCTAGTCACAGAGCATTGGGAAACCCTGGAGGGCTCCTTACAGGTTGCTAGGATGATATCAAAGCATATCCCATGACTCCTGAATTTCAACAGCTGTTTGTTCAGCCTAAAGTGGATTCGTTGGTAGCACAGGTTACCAAACATACTTTGCTGGCTAGCAAAGGAGATATCATTTTAAAGGATGTGCAGGACCGCAGTGTAGATGTCCTCAAAAGGCAAGCCTTGGCCTTGGGGAATTAAGGCAGCAGCAGCGACCTCGTTCGTCGCATGCACTTGCCATACCAGATTACATCGGACTCCCACAGTGGATGGGTGTTTACCCCCAGCTGGTAATGACAGGGGTTGGCTATGTAGCAGATGCTCTTTATCAATAGTTTTTAAACCTGTCCTGGGAGTCCCCCAGCCAATTGGGTTTTCAAGATATCCCTAATGAATATGCTTGAGGCAGATTTGTATGCCTGTCACCTCTATTATATACAAATCTGCCCCATGCATATTCATTAACTCCTCATTAATATTTAGATGACACTGGGAGTTCTTACAGACACAGCTCCTGAAGATGCGTAACAGCGAAACCCAGCTTGATGTTGGGCTACACTGCATATTATGTTTAGAAGAACTTTTATGAGATTATGGAACATTCAATGATCATTTAAGGATCAACGTGAGATCTGGAGATAATGAACACATTGATATATCTAGCAGTTTTGGAAAAAGGAACTAATGATATATGATGAATAAGGACAACTGCAGGTTTGAGGATATAATGAATGGTGTTTAGTGTAAATGTTTGGTCTCTCTTGTGCAATTTTGTGTATATGGTTATTTAAGTAATTTTCTAATAATTGTGAAAGTCTTTTCTGTAATAAGGTGGTAAGCCAATAGTTTAATAAAATATTTGAATGTTAAACTGTTAGTCTTGAGCGTAATAGCTTCCCTGTGGCGTTAGATGCATATTCATTAGGGATATCTTGAAAACCCAACAGGCTGGGCTTCCCCAAGACAAGTTAAAGAACCACTGCTATATGATATAATCAGTCATGAGTAAAGTTTCTGCCTATGCTATCTCTACTCGTAGAATGCTCTGGATCAGACAATGGATTGGAGATTCAGCTTCTAAAGCAACACTAAGCAGACTCTTTTATAAGGAACAAATGCTATTTGGTAATGGATTTGGACGATCTTATTGCCACCTTTGCCAGATAGCAGACTACGAGTCGCTAGAATAGTGTGTCTCAAACTTTTTTTTTTTATCATGAAATTTTATTGGAAAATTTTGTCAAACTTTTTTTAGTTCTGGCACACTAAACACAGCAAATGTTTTTCATGGCACATTTATAATTGAAATTATAAAATTGCAAAACCAACAAAATTAAATTTGAGAGCTATTTATTTAAAGCTCTTTAAGCTATGTATGGATAATTGTAACAATGCTGAAACTAAAGTAGACAGAACAGAATTGCTAATTAATGTGATGGATGTGTTTATTTTTTGAGTGCAAATTAACTCAAAACGCGGCTCGATAGTCAACAAACATGCATTTCATCATTTACCAGTCGTTCTTTTTTTTTCCAATTTAATTTGTCAGAGCTGAAAATCCAAGTTCGCAAAGATAAAAAGATCCAAATGGTAACAAAGCCTTAATTTCTTTGTTTCTCAAGTTAGGATAACTATTGCATAAAAAATAAAATTCAAATTACTTACCATAATTTTTCAAGGACTAATCATGTCAAATAATGATGTTTGTCTGGTTGGTTGTATGCTAATGCACACAGATTCTCATAACATTGACAGATTCTTACGTACATGACGTATATGTCGTCTATTCTAGTGTACACTTATGAAGGGAATTTTTAAAATTAAAGTAAAATTCTGGAATCTGTTGTGGCACAACCAGGATCTCTTCGGGGCACACCACTTTACCTTGGCACACAGTTTGAGAGACACTACGCTAATATTTAAGGCTCTCAGCAATATCAGTATTCAGAAAGAGCCTCTGCCCAGAGATTGTATCAAGGATCTAGACAAAACTAAGGAAGCACTATACCTCAATCCTCTGGTTTTCACACCTCAGCAGCCTCCCAAAAATCCCAGTGTTGTTAGATCAATAGCCATAATTCCACAGATAGACGAGAGGTTGTCGGCTTATTGGGAAGCTTAGGAGCAGATTTGCAAAGACCGCTGGGTACTGGATATCATTCGAGAAGAATACCAGCTTGAATTCTGTCACCCACTTCCAGATCTGTTTGTGGACTTTACGACCAACCGGGCAATGAGAGAAAGTGGTCAAAGTCCCGGTGATGGTAACAAGGCTCCTAGACATTCGAGCCATAGAGATCATATCTCCTGAAGAAGCGGGTTTCAGGAGATACTCTATATACTCGTAGTGCCCAAGAAAGACTCAGATGACTGGAGGCCAATTTTGGATCTGAAGTTTGTCAATGCAGCACTGAAAGTGCTGTTATTGTATATAGAGACATTCAGGCTGTCATTGCAGTAGTGGCACGGGGAAATTTTTAGCCTCCCTGGATTTGACGGAGGCCTATCTGCATATTCCCATATTCACAGAGCACAGGAAATATTTAAGATTCCATGCACTGTGGAGACATTTTCAGTTCTCCGTTCTCCCATTTGCCTGGCAACAATGCATCACACTTTCACCAAGGTGATGGCTGTGGTGGTGGCGCATCTCTGCAAGGCAGCAATGCAAGTGCATCCATACTTGGACGATTGGTTGATCAGAACTCCGTCCAAGTCGGAAGGGGAAAAGGCAGTGGCGAAAGTGGTCCACCTGTTGCAAAACCTGGGTTGGATCGTCAACTTCCGGAAAAGCCACTTGGTACTGTTCCAATCCCTAGAGTATTTGGGAATTTGTTTCAGTACAGCGGAAGGCTGTGTGTTTCTTCCTGAGCTACACAAGCAGATCTTGAGGCAAATTTCAGACCTCTTGGCAATGCCAGCACCTTCAGCATATCACTAACTACAGGTATTGGGGTTCTTGGCAGCAAACATATAAGTGGTTCCTTGGGTGAAGGCTCAAGCGCCTATTCCAGGATACCCTATTGTCTCACTGGTCTCCACAGACAGATCCCCTTCAGATGCCACTGGCCTGGACAGAGGAAGCATTGCGCAGCCTGAGTTGTGGCTACGGCCAAAGTCACTGTCGAGGAACATTCCCCTCCGGATAGCTTTGTGGGTGATGCTGACCACAGATGCCAGTCTTTCTGACTGGGGGGCTCATTGCAATGGTTGTCCAGTTCAAGGCCAATTGATATCCTCTCAGAGGAAATGGTTGATAAACAGATGAGCTGAGAGCCATATGGTTGGCCTTATAGACACAGGAGAAATCCCTGGAAGGCGAAGCTATCCAGTTGTTCTTGGACAATGCCATAGCAGGGAAGCACAAGAGGTGCTCTCTTAAGACTGGAAGCTCAGTGGGTGTTCCGTTGGGCAGACACCCACCTGCAAGTGATCTCTGTGGTTCATGTAGCAGGGGTGGAGAATGTACAAGCCAACTATCAGTCGGCAGACACTGGACCCATGGGAGTGGTCGTTGTCCCAGAAAGCCTTTCAATGCAAGGGCTACTGAGCAGGGATGGTATACATCGATCAAAGAAGTATCTTGGGCAGCAGGCTGGTTAATCTACTGAAAAGAGCTTTAAACTAGAAGTGGTGGGGCAGGGTGAGTGTAAGCCCTCGGGTAAGTAAATCACTGAACACCTCTACATGGATGGGAAAAGGGGGCAATGTCTGGAAAGCAGTATGTACTAATGCTCAAAGTATGGAAAACGAGATTCTGGATCTAGAAGCTGTGATGGAAGAAGATGAGTTTGATAAAGTGGTGATCACAGAGACGTGGTTCACGGAGAACCATGACTGGGATGTAGTTATACCAGGCAGTAATCTGTTCAGGAAAGACAGGGTAGGAAGAAAAGGAGGGGGGAGTAGCGTTGTATGTTAAAGATCATATTAAAGCCACACAATTGCAGGATCTGCAGGGCAAGGGAGAGGTACCATGGATCAACTTGGAAAGAGGGAATGGTAAATATATTTACATTGGTGTTATAAAAGCCTCCTTCACAGATGGAAGAAGTGGACAGAGATTTACTAATAGACATTCAGAATATATCTAAAAAAGGGGAAGTTTTACTAATAGGTGATTCTAATTCCTATGTCTTTTTTGAGATTAAGGAGATCATAACTGAATGCAAGACTCCAGGAAAGTTTGCACCAAGAAACGATACAAAAACATAGTATTCTTGGTCTGATTTCCCATCCCTTTTCTAATAATTCCTAGCATTGTTTGCTTTTTTAGCTGCTGCCACTTGTTGGGCAGAAGATTTCAGCGTATTATCTATGTTGATTCCTAGATCTCTTCCTTGGGTAGAAATACCTAATTGCATCCATCAGCTGTGACCTCAGCACCACTTAGCCCTGTTTGTATACCAGTTTAGAATCTGTAGTGGTACTGTAACTATAGCGCACAGGACTTTTGGTGTGCCGACAATTCCATGGCGACATTTGCGCGCAGGACAAATGCGCGCCGTTATTTCCACCAAATTGCACTCTGAGGGTGTGTGTGTGGGGGGGGGGGAACCCCCTACTATACTTAGAAGTGTTCGCGCTGCCATGTGGGAGACGAACCCCCACTACACTGAAAACTGCTGAAGAGCGAAAACAGGAAGAATGGTAATTTTCAGTGTAGTGGGGGGTTCCCTCCTCCCACTGCAGTGTGAACACTTCTAAGTATAGTGTGGGGGGTCCCCCCCACATCCCCCCTCATAGCGCTAATGGGAACGGCGGAAGTGGCGGCGTGCATTTGTCCTGCATCCAGATGTCGCCGTGGGATTGTCGGCATGCCAAATTCCTGCACGCTTTTGACGGGTCACCCCTGTAGTAGTAGAGAATGAGGTGAACAACTCATGGTGATAGGAAGTACTGGTGGGGTTCTACCAGTATTTTTTTGTACTTTACAATTTTTGTTAATATGATTATGTTGTATATTATAAGAAAAACTTTAATAAAAATATTTTTAGAAGAAAAAAGCAGTCTTCTCTTTGGTTTCAGAAGTTAATCTAAATTAGTCAGTCATCATTCCAACACTTTTTCTTTGCTTAATGTTTATAAGGGAAATGCTAGTCATCACATTCCAAACCTTTTTCTTTTGCCTTTGTTCATAGTCTTTTCCAGTAATCTAAGGAAATAGTCATATTTTGTAAAATATAGTTTCCAATTAGCTAGAACACTGTTCTTCAACCGCTGGTCCGTGGACCGGTGCCGGTCCGCAGAAAATTCCTGCCGGTCCGCGCAGGGCCGGTGAGATCGACAGCTGCAATTTCCTGCTGGTCCGCGCAGGGCCGGCAAGATCATGCTGCAGGTACATGCAAGGCCACCGAGATCATGGGGAGCCTCCAACAGTGGCTTTCTCCCCTCCCAGCAGCTGTCGGTACTTACCAGTGCAGCAATTCAGGAAGGCAGCCTTGGGGCTTTTGCTGAATCGCAGCCGCCTCTGATGATGCAATTTCCTCTTTCCTCAGAGGCGGCGTGACCCATCAAAGGACCCAAGGCTGCCTTAGTGAATCGCTGCACTGGCAAGTACGGAGAGCTGCTGGGAGGGGAGAAAGCCACTGTTGTCCAGCAGCTTCCAAGCCTCCAAGGGGGAAAAAAAGGGACAACTGCTACTGGACCTGGAGGGAAGGAGAAGGAGAGATGTTGCTGGGAGGGGAGGAGGGAAAGTAGTCTGGGAAACTACTGAACAAGGGGAACAAAGGGACAGCTGCTACTGGACCTGGAGGGAAGGAGAAGGAGAGATGTTGCTGGGAGGGGAGGAGGGAAAGTAGTCTGGGAAACTACTGAACAAGGGGAACAAAGGGACAGCTGCTACTGGACCTGGAGGGAGGGATAAGGAGAGATGCTGCTGGGAGGGGAGGAGGGAAAAGGAAGAGAGTTACTGCTGGACAGGGGGAGGAGGAAAGGGATAAGGAAAAAGGAAGGAAACAGCTGTCAGGGAGATTAGAGGAGGGGAAGGGGAGAGACAGAAATGAGAAAGTAGAGAGATGGGAAGGGGGTCAGCAGAGAAAGAGAGAGGGACAAAGATGCTAGATCTGGTGTAGGAGAGATAAAAATGAAGAGAGAAATGAAGCTGGAATGAATCATGTAAAAAGGAGAGAGGGGGCACAGGCTGGATGGAAAGGGGAGAGGGGCAAAGAAAGAAGACAGATAACATATGGAAGGGGGAGAGGGCAGACACTGGATTGAAGGGGCAGAGCTGGATTGAAGAGACAGAGAGGGCAGGCGCTGGAAGGAAGAGAGTGAAAAGAAGATGAAAGCAGAAACCAGAGACAACAAAAGGTAGAAAAAATAATTTTATTTCTATTTTGTGATTAGAATATATCAGATTTGAAATATTTATCCTGCTAGAGCTGTTGTTAGACATAACTGGGGATTGCAAAGCTCAGGCAGTGGCTTAGGGCTCTCTCTGACCAGGGGGCAGTTGCCCTAGTTGCACTCCCCTAACCCTATTCCTGCTATGTGTAACTGCGATATTCTGTTAGCATGATATTTCTGTGTAGCATTCTGTAATAATTTGGCTTATTCAGTTTTCTTGATAGTATATATGTGAAGGGGAGGGGAGACAGGAGTTTTGTTGATCCTTGCTCTATATTATTTGTATTTATAAAATGACAGTTGTACAGAATATTGTTTCTTTTTATACTTTAATAAAATACATTCAATATAAAATCATAACTGAGGCTTGTGCAGATGGGATCAGATGGTTTGCGAGGACCAAGCTCGCGGAGGCGGGGCAAAAACAGGTTTTTAAATTTCATTCTTAGTAGTTTGCCGGTCCACAAAATAATTATTTTTTTTCTCGCCGGTCCATAGGTGTAAAAAAGTTGAAGAACACTGAGCTAGAAAACTATTTTTTTCATTGTTATGCATTTGAGGTTTGTTTGAATCTAGGGTTGTATCAGAGCCTAAGCTGGTAGAATATTGTTTGTCATCATCCTACTTGAATTCAGTTTTTTATTGAAATCATTGAAGCTTCAGCACAGTCATTTTTTCACCAAACTATGAAGCCATTGCTTCATATGTGGACTCTAGGTTTTTCTTGGAGGTTCTCCTGCAGTTCAAATGAAAGGCCTCCATAACAGGGATAATCCATCACAGATACAGAAGTGGCTAAAAGTGGGACCTTTCTTCCCTGGGCCCACTGGTACCACGAGTTGCTTGGGTTCTGTGGTATGTTTGTTTTTTCTTGTTGTTGTGTTGTGTTTTTTTATTTCATGATTTTTGTCATCAGAGGTGTAGAGCTCCAAGCCATCATTTAATTCAAAAATTTAGACTACTCTACAGTTCAGGTCTTAAAATTTAAATTCCAATATAAGAGACTTGAGTTTCTTTTGTTTAGGACAATGCGGTTTAAACCTGCACTGGTCTCTGCTAATCACAGGGTTGTATACAGTTTAAATAATTTAGAACATAATACGTTTTGGCAATGAGTTTGAGTGTCTCAGATCAGTGGAGTATGTAGTGTAAATACCCAATTCTTTTATTTTTAGCATCAACTAGCAATGAGATTGTAAATAGACTGTAGTTCTTGTTAGCTGTACAAATGAGCAAATGAGTTTTTATAAATTTGTATGTCACAAATGTTTTTTATCCTTTCTCTTTTGTTATAGACCCCATCATTATATCAACTTGCCAGTGAAGTTCAAACCAAACTCAGAAGGCAGATTTGAAGGCCTATTGGTTGTACAAACTGATACCTATGGTGATTTTGGTATTCGTCTTATTGGTGAAGCTCTGACAAGTTAAACTTTGTTCTCTAAATCCTCAACTAAATTATAATATATTGTAAAATGTTTCCTGTACTGATATTTTGCAACACTACAGTGTTAAAGTTAAATGTACTTACTGTATTAAATATCAAAATAATTATATTCATATGTCTATTTAAAACTTCATATTTTGGTAACAAAAACATGCATTTCAATTTATCATGTCTTTGCCTTTCTGTATTTACACTTTTGTTAAACATAAATTTTTTATGCCTTTCTCATGAATTTTCTTAGTATGAATGTATTTTATAACATGGAGCTTTTGAAAATAAACTTGTACATAAATTTATGTGTGTTTTTACATGTATTGGTAGTAGGTTTCAAGGTTTATTAAATATTTGATGAATCGCTATATCTTTATACAAAGCGATGTACATAATAATAAAATAAATTAAGTTAAAATACATACAGTATATATAAACAATAGAAATCCAACATGACCAACAACAATTGGGAGGGAAGGGGGGTTAAAGTTACATCTATTATATTGAGAAATACATTTAAGGAAAAAACAATGGGGAGTAAGGGGATTTTAAAAAGCAAAAATTAATAAAATAAAGTAAATTTTAGATATTAAAAGCCTGTTTAAAAAGAAATGTTTTCAGGGATTTCTTGAAGGATGAAATGTCTTTTTCAATTTTTATGTATTGGGGCAATGAATTCCACCATTGGGGGCCAACTACAGAGAACATATCTAATCTTCGAGTGCCTATTATTTTTAAGGAGGGAACAACTAATAGATTTTGGGAAGATGATCTAAGTGCGCGTGTGGAACTATGGGGAATTAACATTTTTGAAATGCACTGAGGTTGATTGAATATCAAATTTTTAAATATAAGTAACAAGACCTTAAATTCTATGCGCTGGCAAATAGGGAGCCAATGTGATTCAATGAAAAGAGGAGTTACATGATCAAATTTTTTGGCATCATGGATTAATTTAATAGCAGTGTTTTGAACAATTTGCAGTTGTCGTTTTTCTTTTTGAGTAATATTAAGTAACAAAGAGTTACAATAGTCTATTTTTGCTATTACTAGAGAATGAATTAAAATATTGCGGGATTTGGATTCAAGGAATTTGGATATAGATCTAATCAAACGTAATTTATAGAAACAGACTTTAACTATGTTGTTGATATGATCTTTAAATTCTAATTTTTCATCAATTATAACTCCTAGGATTTTTAATTTGGGGACAATTTCAATTGGCGTATTATTAAGAAGGAAAGGCGAATTTAATATGATGTCTCTCTTCCAATTAAAAATCATAGCTTTTGTTTTTTTTATATTTAATGCTAATTTATTATTATTAAGCCAATTTTGAACGAGTTCGAGTTTTGTATTTAAAGATTTAATGTCTTCTTGATTTTCAGGATTGAATGGGTGTATTAATTGAATGTCGTCTGCGTATGAAAAAGCAGTAAAGCCAACAGACTGGCATAGATTCAATAGTGGTGCAAGATAGATATTAAGTACCAATTTCATTTGCATATTTCTTATACGAGAGGGTGCTGAAAAGTTCTCAGCCCAACCAAGAAGAGAATGACGTGGATATGGTCCAGTCAATGATATGAAATGTCAAAACATAGAATTTCATTTCTGCAAATTGCACTTAACAAAATAAGATATCTCTTTTCAGCTACAGTGGCAAAATAACACAGGTCAACACATGATTTTCATCAGAGTTAATGTTGGGTGGGTTTTGTAGTATTTTTCATGCTGATTTCAAATCTGTTTAGTTTTTCACCAGCATGTCACATTTTTGTAATGAGGCTCATTACATTTAATTATAAATGTTAATTGGGCGATATATCATACGTTATAGGATAAACATATAAGGGTTAATGACAGTTGTCTGTTTTTTTTATGCTACAGATGGTGATTAATATCGGTCTTTATTATGCCAAGATATTGTACTAACATAGTAACATAACATAGATGATGGCAGATAAAGACCTGACTGGTCCATCCATTCTGCCCAATCTGATTCAATTTAAATTTTTTCTTCTTAGCTATTTCTGGGCAAGAATCCAAAGCTCTACCCAGTACAGTTTCTGTTACATCTGTGGTTCATTCACGACAAAAGCACAACATCGCCCAATTACCGTAGATCTGAAGAAGGTATACAAATTGTACTTTGGCTGTCCACTGGGTGACCAGGCTAAGTCTTGGACTCCATATATCATCTGTAACAGTTGTTCCAAAGGACTACATGACTGGCTCAATCGACAAAAAGCAGCGATGTCATTTGCAATCCCAATGATTTGGAGAGAACCGTGAGACCATATTAAAGATTACTACTTTTGCCTTCTGAACACAAATAGATTCTCAGCTAAAACTAAGCACAAAATTATACGTCCTACTCTGGATTCTGCTATTAGGCCTGTTCCTCATGATGACTCACTGCCTGTCCCTATACCTCCACAAGATGGAACACGATGAGGAATGTGATGATGATGCAGCAGCTAGTCACAATACATCTGATCCTGATTATGTGAATGATGAAGATTCAGAACCAGAGACCTTTACACAAGCTGAGCTCAATGATCTTATTCGTGATCAAAATCTTTCAAAAGAAAAAACTTCTTGATTCAAGGCTTAAGCAAAAGCACTTGCTTGCAAAAGATGCTAATATAACTCATTACAGAAAAAGGAATCATAACTTAATAACATTCTTCACTGTAAATGGCTCATTGTGCTTTTGTCTTATCAACGGGCTCTTCAATAGTTTGTCACAAGTGCATTGTCCAGATGAATGGCGTTTCTTCATTGATTCTTCACAGAGAAGCTTGAAAGCAGTGTTACTGCACAACAGAAATTCCAAACCAGGTATACCAATTGCCCATTCTGCTCTTCTAAAGGAGTCTTATGAGACTATGAAGAATTTACTAGAAGCAATCAGTTATAAAACACACCAGTGGAACATCTGTGGTGATTTGAAGGTCATTGGCATGTTAATGAGAATGTAAGGAGGATTCACTAAATACTGCTGTTTTGGGGATAGCAGATCTACAGCTGAACGTTATGTCAAGCGTTTCTGGCAGCAGAGGGACAAGCAGTGTGAAATTTATGCCATTGGTGGATCCTCGTAAAATATTTATTCTACCTCTTCATATCAAGCTGGGGTTGATGAAGAACCTGGTAAAGACCATGGGTAAAACAAACTCCCCAGATTTTCAATATCTTAAGAAATTTCCAAAAGTCAGCACTGCAGAACTGAAGGAAGGGATATTTATAGGCCCACAGATCAAGTCCATTATGTAGGATGAAGATTTTAAGCAATCACTCTCAGCAGTTGAGCTTGAAGCTTGGGAGGCATTCAAGTGGTTAGTGGAAAACTTTCTGGGCAACCATAAGTCTCCTTCATACAAGGAAGGAGTTCAGAATCTCCTTGACTCATATCAGAAACTTAGCTGTCGCATGTCATTAAAAATACACTTTTTGCACTCGTATCTTGACTTTTTTCCAGAAAATCTTAGTATGGTGAGTGATGAGCAAAGAGAACGTTTTCATCTGGACATTCAGTTAATGGAGCGTCGCTACCAAGGTTTCTGGAATGAGAGTATGATGGTCAACTACTGCTGGATGTTGTGCCGTGACAATCCAGACACAACTCATAAAAATAAATCATACTCTAAGCATTTTTGAAGAAATATTGGTTGCTAAGTGATGCAGTCTAGTATAATTATGCTATGCTGTGCTTATTTGACTTTGTGTGCTTATTTGACTTTGGACTGAAGATAACTGCAACATTTCTTTAAGTTGATGCTGCAATTCTTAAAACCCTATATGCTAAAACACTATAAACTAACATTAGTCATAACATTAAAAGTTTACGTGAATGAAAAAAACTAATAGGTCAAGAATCCACAAGTTCAAAAACACACAAAAAGCAGTGGGAACGGACAATGAACATTCCACAAGAAAAAATAAAAACATACTTGTTTATTCCAAAACAAAAGGACAAACATCAACTGTAGATGCTTGATAGCTTTTCAGCACTTGTGTTTAGGTGATTGACCGAACCTTGTTTTAACAAAGGACTTGTTCACCTGTGTATTACAACATTACAGTGACCCCCATGATGCAGGCGTTTCTTCGCTGAAACACAGTACTTTGTTGGGTCTACAGTTGATGTTTGTCCTTTTGTTTTGGAATAAACAGTGTTAAGGTTGGACCCCCAAAATGTAAGGTTGGAGGGGTTATGTGAGGCGGCCTTACAAACACCAGGTCCCGGGTTCAATTCTTTCACAGAAGTTTCATTAGGAAGTAAACTCAAATAAGAAACACAGCCAGAAGTGATTG
The DNA here is from genome assembly GCF_902459505.1 of Geotrypetes seraphini. Lineage (NCBI taxonomy): Eukaryota > Metazoa > Chordata > Amphibia > Gymnophiona > Dermophiidae > Geotrypetes > Geotrypetes seraphini. The sequence continues at coordinate 159,017,144 of NC_047085.1, forward strand.
CATAAAGAATATAATATAGAAATACAGAAAGGCAATCTTTAGTTACAAATACAGAGTGAATACTGTCACCTGCCGGGGTCTCTTGAAGCAAGGGAAAGACCCCCCGACAGGCGGCAGCACGACCCTGGCGTGGCTCCCAAAGTGGAAGACCTCACTGGTGTCCCAATACTTTGGGCTTCGCTACAATAAAGTACAGCGAGCCAAGTCAAATAAAAACAATGTCCAAAGTTTAATTTGTATCCAAAACACAATGATTAGAAAACCAAAAATCATATAAAGAAGCACTAGCATACAAGCTTCCTTTTTTCCCAAAAAAAACAGATTTTTATCTTCCAAACAGTTCAGTGAAAGAACAGCAGGGTTTATGTTAGGTAAGTTCACAATCAGGGTTCTAGTGCTTCACCCTGCACTGAACCACAGTCTCTGTAAGAGCACACAAAACTAGTCCCATAAGAAGTTCTCAAGAATACTCGAGTCCTGGACTTTCAATCCAAAAATCCGGTTTCTTCACCAGGCACATACATTTCACATTGTAAAGCAAACTTCAATCGTGAAAAGAAAAAAAATAAAGTCTTACTGCAGACTCTTGTTATTCCAGCAGTAATCAGTTTTCAGTCTTTCCCACTGTTGGGCCACAGAATTGCTGGTTCCCCTTTTATTTCTTAGCTTTAACAAGCTCCCTCTGAATCCCAACCCTCAGATCTTCGGGGCACCTACCCCAATTCTGTGAGTCCTTGGAACTTAGATAGCTAACAGGGAAACTGCTTCACAAGCCAGAAAACTTTCTTCAGTTTCTCTGGGCTTTTGCACAGCTGGAGTGCAGCAACGAAATCAAGCTGGTGCAGCACTGCTCTGAGCTTGGCTTTACACCCCAAACAACCAAAAATAGTTTTCTATCAATCTTCACCACTATATTCTTATACAGCTCCGTACCTGCAGTACTTAGTGAGAAGCTGCCAAGCTCACATCCATGGCTTCCTCGATGTCAGCTTCAGGCATTGTCCATTCATCCGTGTCCATATTTTCTGGAATACCCAGCTGCTCTGTTGGCTCCTGAGCAATGAAATCCTCACACTCCATGGGTTCCTGAGCGAGGTCTGGCCTTTGCCTGGCCCGAGAACCTTCTCTGCCAGGTCCTCTTGTGCAGCCTCTCTTACTGCCTTGGAGAGCTGCTTAAGAGTCTTTGGGCCACACCCTGTACTAGGTGTGTGTGTGCCTAGCTCTTGGGCTCCCCCTCAGGTTGCTGGGCAGAATACCCCTGGGAGCCTGGTTAAACCTCTTAATGTAGCTGGGGTTTTTACTGGGCCATGGAGCTAACTTGTATTCTGGCTCCTGATCAGGTTCAGATGGCTCAGGATAGGCAGCTCTGCTTTCAGTATCCCCTGCCTGATCATTCTCAGTCACTCCCTGGTCTCGGGCACAGGATTTAGGCTGGGGTTTCACTCGGACATGACCGTCTTGGGGAGCGGAAATGTCACAATACAGAGACTGCTTCTGTGCTCCTGTGAATGAGAGAGAATAGGTGCTTTGAGGACAGAGAGGTAGAGAGAGAAATAGGGAAAGGGGGGTGGGGGTTGATGTTCCAAGCTTCAGGCTCCAGAGATAGAGAGCGATGTGTTGCAGAGAGGAGGCTTTTATAGCTTGGAATCTTATTCTGAATATAGAAACTAGTTTTCCCAGTATCTTTCTGATTATAATTTGTAAACTGTTTGAAACAATGGTTAGTTTAATTGATAAGGAAGGTGTGATACTTGCAGGCATGGTAGATGGGATTAGTCTCTGGATTCTTTGTCCCATTCAAGTAGCCTATCTTCTTGATAAACAATCCAGTCTGGCTGGATGCTTAGTGCAGTGTTTTTCAACCTTTTTCGGGCAAAGGCACACTTGTTTCATGAAAAAAATCACGAGGCACACCACCATTAGAAAATGTTAAAAAATTTAACTCTGTGCCTATATTGACTATATATAAAGTAATTCTCTTGAATAGGAATCAAATAAACACAAAGAAAGTATTTTATAATGCTGCCACCGCCAACAACACCGTTGGCGGCGGTGGCACTCAAGTGGCTAAAGAGCCGCAGTTTGCCGGCCTAGGGACAACACTGGAGGGTGGCCAGCTGTGCACCCCCTTGGGACGTAAACCCGGGGTGGGGCAGACCGCCCCCCCCACCCTGGTATGCCACTATCTATACCTCACTCCCTCCCTATGACCAAAAATTCTCCTTTCTTCTATTCCCCGTGTACACAACCATCTCTTTCCCTCCCTTCCTCTCTCCAAAGTCCATGCCTTCTGTGTCCAAACACTCATTCCCTCCCTTCCTCTCTCCCAAGTCCATTTCTTCTGTGTCCAAAAACGCATTCCCTCCCCCACCTCAGCATCTCTTTCCCTCCCTTCCTCTCTCCCAAGTCCATGCCTTCTGTGTCCAAAAACGCATTCCCTCCCCCACCTCAGCATCTCTTTCCCTCCCTTCCTCTCTCCCAAGTCCATGCCTTCTGTGTCCAAAAACACATTCCCTCTCCCACCTCAGCATCTCTTTCCCTCCCTTCCTCTCTCCCAAGTCCATTTCTTCTGTGTCCAAAAACGCATTCCCTCCCCCACCTCAGCATCTCTTTCCCTCCTTTCCTCTCTCCCAAGTCCATTTCTTCTGTGTCCAAAAACACATTCCCTCCCCCACCTCAGCATCTCTTTCCCTCCCTTCCTCTCTCCCAAGTCCATTTCTTCTGTGTCCAAAAACGCATTCCCTCCCCCACCTCAGCATCTCTTTCCCTCCCTTCCTCTCTCCCAAGTCCATTTCTTCTGTGTCCAAAAACGCATTCCCTCCCCACCTCAGCATCTCTTTCCCTCCCTTCCTCTCTCCCAAGTCCATTTCTTCTGTGTCCAAAAACGCATTCCCTCCCCCACCTCAGCATTTCTTTCCCTCCCTTCCTCTCTCCCAAGTTCATGCCTTGTGTCCAAAACGCACTCCCTCCCCCCTTTTGTGTTCCGTGTTTGCCTCCCAGCCCATCTTTGCAACTTTTTCAGCAAAACGAAGCTCAAGCCGCAAGGCTTGTCTTCTGCTTCCTGCCTGCCCTGCCGCGCACAAATAGCCGAACGGAAGTATTCTCCGACGTCAGCGCTGACGTCGGAGGGCAGGCTTTGCTTAAGCCCTCCCTCCGACGTCAGCGCTGACATCGGGGAACGCTTGCGATCGGCTATATGTTAGCTGCAGGGCAGGCAGGAACAGAAGACGAGCCTCGCGGCTCGAGATGTATTGAACTCCGCGGGTCCCCCGTCCAGCTCTCTCCTGTCCACGTGGGGCGGACCGCCCCTCTCCCTAGACTGGTGGTACTGCCCTGATGGCGGCCCTGACCGTACGGCACACCAGGCAACATCTCGCGGCACACTAGTGTGCCGCGGAACAGCGGTTGAAAAACACTGGCTTAGTGTATGTGAATTCTGTGCAGGAGCATTTAGCGTCTATCTGCATCAACATTCCAGAGTCAGATTGATATAATGTTCCATAGGCCTTTGCTGACTTTGGTTAGGGCAACCAAAATGCTGATTGCTAGCAATGCTAGGCTGACATGCTAGGCTGATAAACAGGTCTGGGTTTCTTTTTTTTTTTTTTCTTGTGTGTGAAAAATACTAATAACAGATCTGAAATCGGGGTGAAAAACTGATGTAGAAAACTGCTGTGTTGCCAGATGATTCTGAAAATTTTTTAATGTTGCTTTATGTAATGCTCAGAATGTAGGAAGTTGGTTGGGCTGAGAACTTTTCAGCACTCCCTTGTTACCACCCTTAGTCCAAAGGAATCAAAGCAGTTTACAAAGCGCATATAAATAAAAAGAAAAAGCACAAAACACATGAAAATAAAATAGTTTTAGGGTTACTGTAAAACCTGCAGTAGGAAGATTCCACACACAATAGGAAAAAGAGAGTTTCAGAGTAATGAAGCAGCAAAGTAAAAGGCAGCATGGCTAGTTCCTTTGTCAATGAATTTGGAAATGGAGGGTAAATGACAGATTTTCATGCTGAGTTCTCACTGGTCTTGAAGAACATAAAGAAATTAGATGATTACATAAATAGAAGCCCAATGGGTGATGAGCAAACAGACAATTTTACTCAATAAAAAAGGGATAAAATGATCAAATTTGCTAGTGGTGTAACTTCTAACAACCTTGTTCAAAACTGTCTAAAGCTTTTCCAGATATTTATGATGGACTTTACAAAGACATAAATTCTTATAATTAAGAATAAAAGTGTACACTAAAACATGAAAGCCTGGATTCTCTAACCAGCACCAAGCTCAGTAAAAAAAGGGAAAAAAATGCTGTTTAAATAACATTTTTTACTTTTTAAGGTGCCTACCAGCACCTAAAAAGTTGGCACCAAAATCATGCCTCCATAGGCGCTTTAGGCTGTCTAATGCCACTGTGGGTGTGGCTAATGCCGGAAGTCCGTGCTGTATGTATAGTGTCTTCAAAAAACATACAGACTAATTACGGCAACCATGGTCGTCATAGGTCTCTATAAACGTTTTTATAAACAGTTTTTTGTTTTTTAACACATTTTCTTTAGCTTAAGAAGTACTTATCTTATATCTATGCGGGTGGGGGTAGGCACTCCGACATAGACTATGTTTCGCCCCGAGTGGGCTGTATCAAGGAATCCCCCTTATATCAAGCGACTCATGCTTCCCGCTATAGATTTTTAATCAGCGGGAAGCATGAGTCGCTTGATATAAGGGGGATTCCTTGATACAGCCCACTCGGGGCGAAACATAGTCTATGTCGGAGTGCCTACCCCCGCCCGCATAGATATAAGATAAGTACTTCTTAAGCTAAAGAAAATGTGTTAAAAAACAAAAAACTGTTTATAAAAACATTTATAGAGACCTATGACGACCATGGTTGCCGTAATTAGTCTGTATGTTTTTTGAAGACACTATACATACAGCACGGTTTTCCGAGGTCTGTGGTTTTGGAAAAATCTATATAAAAAATTTTTTTTGTATATGGAACACTTGAAAACCTCTTTTAGTTAAATGTTCTATCTTTGATGTCTAAAGAGGTTTAAAACTTTTGAGTCTGAGATAATAGATTTAATGCCGGAAGTGGCATTAGGCAGCCTGAAGCATCTACAAAGGCACGATTCACATCAAAGGTAGGCACTGGAAATATAGGCCTGGAAAATCCTGTCATACATTTGCAGTGCCTACCTTTGCTGGAGACGCTGTCATGTGATTGACACAAGATTGGCAGCAGCTGCCGACAACGGCGCCAGTTACAGAATCCGGGCCAAAGTGCATCCAAATTAAGGGCTCCTTTTACGAAGGTACGCTACGGGTTTTAGTGCATGCACAAAATTACCGGATGGTAGCTGAAAATCTACTGCCTCTTAAAAAGGAGGCGGTAGTGGCTAGCGCACTCGGGAATTTAATGTGCGCTATTGTGCGCGTTAAGGCCCTAGCGCACCTTTGTAAAAGGAGTCCTAAGTGTGCATAGCACATAACTGGTGCAAAAAAAACAAACAAACACCCCAGCTAGGATCTTGTCATAGAGGAAATCTATACTTAAATCCCTTCACCAGAAAAAAAAAAGCATGAAGACGGCATACAATACAAAAACAAAAGTGGTTTCATTGCAATTCAGCAAAAATATAACATCCCAAGACCTTCCAAATTCCAAGAAGGGGAATGGAAAACGCCTAATAAAGGGGGCATGGATTTGAGTAATTGGCAAGTCAGCAATTCACATGGCTTTGACATTTAATCAGGTTCCGTTTGCTATCATCACTCCATCACAGCAGACTTACCAAGACACTAATTTTAGGGAAAAGGTCAGGTGCCTTACAGGTATATTTTCAAAGCACTTAAACACACAAAGTTCCATGAAAATATACCCCTTAGGATCTACATAATAAGTTCTATGTACTCAATGTAGCACTATCCAGAGTGGTATATTGCAGCTACACAGTATTTTTAAGAGTTAAATACATTTGTTCAGATGGTATACTGTTATAGACAATGGCTTTTGCTCCAATTATCAAATTGAAAGTGCATGCACACCAGTGCTGCCCGATTCAGGAAAAAAAAATTTTGATTCGATTCAGCCTATTGAATTTGTTTTTCGATTCGATTCGATTTTCCTGCCCAATTGGATGTTTTTTTCAAACATCCTTTGCCTTCTCCTAACCACACTGGTGCTGTGGTGTAAACAAAATCAACAAAGAAAAAAGACTTTTCCTCTCTCTGTTAAATCCTAGCTCACATTTGCGGTCTAACACCAGCTCTGGCAGGATACATATTTCAAATCTGATAAATTGTAATCACAAAAGCAGAAAATAAAATTATTTTTCCTACCTTTTGTTATCTGGTCATTATTCAAATCTTGTTGATCCCAGGCTCTGTTTGTCTTCTGATAACTTGCTTGCCAGGGTCTCCTTCTTTCTTCTTTCTCCATGCTAACCATCCACCTGCCATCTCTGTCCTCTGGCATCTTTCCTTTTTTTCGTCTCCCTCCACAGATCCACCTTTTCTTAACTACCTTTTCATCCAGCATCTCTTCCTCCTTCCCTACCACCCCAGGGTCCACCATCTCTCCGTTTCTTTTCTCAACTACCCTCCTATCCAGTATATCTATCCCCCCTCCACACCATCCCTTGTGTCCAACTTCTCTCCCTTTCTTTTCCTTCCCTCCCTAAATCCCATTGTCCATCATCTCTCTTCTCCTCTATTTTTAGACCCATTATTTTCCCCCCCAAAGTCCAGCATATGCACGTCTCTTTGAACCCCCTTCCCTCCCTCCCTCCGTGTACTTCTACACCAGGGCCCCCTCTCTTGAAGGTCTGTCCTCCCCTGAAGGCCTGCCTGTCTCCTTTGAAGACCTGTTTTCCCCTTGAAGGCCTGTCTCCCCCCCCTTGAAAGCCTGTCTTTCCCCCCTTGAAAGCTTGTTCCCCCCCTTAAAGGCCTGTCTCCCCCTTCTTGTAGGCCTGTCTCCCCCTTCTTGTAGGCCTGTCTCCCCCTTAAAGGCTTGTCCCCCCCTTAAAGGCCTGCATCCCACCCCTGAACGCCTGCCTGTTCCCCTTAAAGGCCAGTCCCCCCCCTGAAGGCCTGCCTGCCTGTCTTCCCTGAAAGCCTGTCCCACCCCCAACACTGAAGGACTTCACACACACCCCTCCCCCTCGGAAGGCCTGCGAGTTCCCTCTGGCATCCCACTGGTGTCCGGCTTCTCCTCTGGCCTTCCCGCACTGTTTACCTTTGAAGAGCAGCCTGCAAGGAAGATCGCGGTGTTAGCGATGTTTGCAAACAGCTTTGGAGCTGTTTCCTCTACTGCGGTCCCGCCCCTCCTCTGATGTCAGAGGAGGGGCGGGACTGCGGCAGAGGAAACAGCTCCAAAGCTGTTTGCAAAAATCGCTAACACCGTGATCTGTGCAGGCTGCTCTTCAAAGGTAAATGGGTGCGGGGAAGCCAGACGCCAAGGGGGGGGAACTGGACGCCAGGGGGGAACAGGACAGCTGCACTTCGCGACTGACCCTCCCCCCCTCACCCTCTAAAGCAGGTGCAGCAGCGGCCAGCCAACAAGAGCAGCGCTGCCGCTCCTGCTTTAGGGGGTGAGGGGGGAAGGCCGATTTTTTTATTTTTATTTTAAATCGATTCGAATCGATTCACCCGAAGTGAATCGATGAACCGATTCAAATCGTGAATTGGGCAGCACTAATGCACACTTCTATTTTGAAAATTGTCTAAGGTAAAAGAACCCATAAAGGCTAACACTTTTTTCTGATCCCTTGAATTGTCAACTTGTTTCCCAGCTTTCATTTTTTTATTTGATGTATTAATTTGATATACCGCTTAACATAATGTACTAAAACAGTTTACAATGAATAATTTCTTGTACAATCCAACTTTATTCCAGGACCAGTGGGTTATTTCTGTCTACCCACCAGGACTCTGTAGGAAGCCTCATATTTCAGAGACTTAAACCCCTAGAAACATAGAAACATTTATTTATTCAATTTTCAATACCGTTCTCCCAGGGGAGCTCAGAACGGTTTACATGCATTTATTCTGATACTCAAGCATTTTTCCCTGTCTGTTCCAGCGGGCTCACAATCTATCTAATATACTTGGGGCAATGGGGGGATTAAGTGACTTGCCCAGGGTCACAAGGAGCAGCGTGGGTTTGAACTCACAACCCCAGGGTGCTAAGGCTGTAGCTTTAACCACAACGCTACAAACCTCATCACTGTCACTGGTTCTGTAAATATCAGTCTTTCTTCCTATAAGCCAGGCTGTAGGAGCTTGTCTTTTCGTGTTTTATTTCGTGTAATTTCAGTCTTTTCCTGTGCGGTTTTCGCCTTTGTGCAGCAGAAGTTCCCTGCGGGGACAGCTCCGACTGCAGGAGATTGCAGACCTTTGAGAAAAGTCTGTTTCTGGAAGGTTCCCTGCTTGTCAGTAAGCCCTCTGGACAGCCTGCACATCAGATCAGGGCTCAGGAACCGTTCCCTTGGGAGTTAGCACACCCCAGGTTCGTCTGTGTGGTTCTGTGGAAGCGGGCCCAGGATCAGAGCCAGACTGCATTCTTCCACCAGGCATTCTGCGCGGCATGTCCAAGGGTGGTGGAGGTGACCGACTCTGGAAGTCAGACCGGTGGGGCAGTCAGAAGATTCAAAGTTCAACTTTCCAACAAGTTTTAGCTCCATCTGCAGTGTTTTCCTGTCAGCATATGTTTCTGAGTACCAGCTAATAGCTTGAATCAGAGATTGTGGGGGGGTCTTTAAAAAAAGTTTTTTAGATGGTTTCCTTGCACGCCCCTACCCCCACCCCTAAAATCCTAAAATTGCTGTTTTTGAGGGTTCCCTGTGTTTTTTTCTGGGATATTTTTAGTCAAAATAGGCCTTCAGTGGCCATCTTGGATTTTTTCCAGATTTGATTTTAAAATTATTTTTTATACTTGCCAGCTTCATTTGTGAAAGAAAATCACATAGATGACCTCCCCAGCGCCGGATGTAATGGATTCATTTGCAGTAGATGGCTGTCAGATGCGCAGCCGTATTCCATGTGCACTGCAGCCCGTGAAGGGTGAGAGACTTGCCCAGATTTGGTGCCTTCAACTTCCATGGAGCATCTTCTAGTGCCTTCTGTACTGATTCCTGTGAAAATGGCATCTGGGGGGGGGGGGGGGGGGGGGCCTGGGGAGTGCACAGGCGACGCTACATCTCTTCTCCAGGCTGAAGGGCCCTAGCTACTTTAGCCTTTCCATGTATTGACGTCGTCCCATCACTTATATCATTTTTGTTACCCTTCTCTGTACCTTTTTTAATTCTGTTATATATTTTTTGAAATGTGGCGGCCAGAATTGCATATAGTATTCAATATGAAGCTGCACCATAGAGCGATATAAAGGCATTATAACATATTCATCTTTGTTTTCTACTTCTTTACTGATAATTCTTAACATTCTATTTGCTTTCTTAGCTACCGCCATACACTGAGCTAAGGGTTTCAACATATCCTCAACGATGACACCTAGATCCTTTTCCTGGGCAGTGACCAGTTAAATGCAAATATGGGCAGAAAAATAGAAAATCATCTAGGTAAATGCCAAGATAAATCTGTTCCTAGAAAGTCATATGGCTTTGTGTTCTTGGCAAAATTTAATACAAGCCTATTATCAGATAGGCCGAAATCTTTGTAAATCAACAAGGGACTTAAGAACATAACATGGGAATAGCCATACTGAGTCATTTTGCACTTGCTTACATTAAACATCATTGTCATTTTAATGCCCAGTTCCCAGTCTCACAAGATCCTCTTGCAATTTTTCACAATCCTCTTGTGATTTAACAACTTTGAACACCTTTGTGTCATCACCAAATTTCATTATCTCACAGGTTCTTCCCATCTCTATATCACTGATAAATTTGTTTAAAAGCAGTGGTCCCAACATAGATCCCTGGGGAATCCCACTATTTACTCCACAAATACCTCTCTTGTTTAATTTTTAATATATCTCTATTTAATTGAAACAGCGATGAATGGTTTTCTCTTCAACTTGTCTTAACTTTATGACTTTGTCACTTAATTGGAATCTTTATTTAAAGGAGAAGGGGCCTCAGATCCCCATGCGTTGTAAGTAAGTTAACTGAACAACTGCACTAGAAAGGGAAGAAACCTCATTGGCCCCACTCCCCCCCTCTTGCCCGCTAAAACTTGTTCAGTGCCTCCTTAATCGTTGGTAAAATCTTCACAAGTATAACAAAAACCTGATTATTAGATTTGCAAAACAAAGGACTTAGCTTAGGCAGGGCTTGCTTGTATACTAGTGCTGCCCGATTCAAGAAAAAAAAATTTTGATTCGATTCAACCTATTGAATTGTTTTTTTGATTCGATTAGATTTTCCTGCCCAATTGGGTGTTTTTTTTTTAAACATCCTGGTGGGTTTATTTTATAGCCTCTTCACCCCCTTTGCCTTCTCCTAACCACACTGGCATTGTGGTGTAAACAAAATAAACAAACAAAAATGACTTTTCCTCTCTGTTAAATCCTAGCTCACGTTTACGGTCTAACACCAGCTCTGGCAGGATACATGTTCCAAATCTGACATATTGTAATCACAAAATAGAAAATACAATTAGTTTTTCTACCTTTTGTTGTCTGGTCATTATTCAACTCTTGTTGATCCCAGGCTCTGGTTGTCTTCTGATAACTTGCTTGCCAGGGACTCCTTCTTTCTTCTTTCTCCATGATTCTCCATGCCATCTCTGTCCTCCCCTTCCGTTTAACTTCTCTCCCCCGGAGGTCTGGCATCTTTCCTTTTTTTCGTCTCCCTCCACAGATCCACCTTTTCTTAACTACCCTTTCATCCAGTATCTCTCCCTCCTTCCTCACCACCCCAGGGTCCACCATCTCTCCCTTTCTGTTCCTTTCATCCCTAAATCCCATTGTCCACCATCTCTCTCCCTCTCCTCTGTTTTTAGACCCATTGTTTCTTCCCCCCAAAGTCCAACATATGCACATCTCTTTGAACCCCCCCTTCCCTCCCTCCCTCCGTATACTTCTACACCAGGGCCCCCTCTCCTGAACGTCTGCACCCCCCTGAAGGCCTACACCCTATCCCTGAAGGCCTACACCCTACCCCTGAAGGCCTGCACCCCACCCCTGAAGGCCAGCCTGTCCCCCCTGAAGGCCTGCACCCCACCCCTGAAGGCCTGCATGTCCTCCCCTGAAGGCCTACACCCACCCCTGAAGGCCTGCCTGTCCCTTCTGAAGTCCTGTACCCCCACTAGAAGGTTGCACCACCACTAGAAGGTTGCACCTCCACCCATGAAGGACTACACCCCCCTCCCCCTGGAAGGCCTGCACCCCCCCACAAAGGACTACACCCCCCTCCCCCCGGAAGGCCTGCACCCCCCCCCCAAAGGACTACACCCCCCACAAAGGACTACACACCCTCCCTTCGGAAGGCCTGCACCCCCTCCCCTGGAAGGCCTGAATGTTCAACTTATCTAAATTCAGCAGCCTGCCCCGCAGAAGAAGATCGCTGCTGGCTCTACCAATCTTTGTAAGCTGAAATACGACATCCCAGTCGTCTTCTCTCTGCCGCAGTCCGCCCCCTTCTCTGACATCAGAGAAGGGGCGGGACCGCGGCAGAGAAGACGACTTGGACGTTGTATTGCAGCTTACAAAGATTGGTAGAGCCAGCGATGATCTTTTTCTGCAGGGCAGGCTGCTGAATTTAGATAAGTTGCTGCGGGGAATTTAGATAAGTTGCTGCGGCACTAGCGGGGAAGCCACTTCCCGACTGACCCTCCTCACTCGCCCTCTAAAGCAGGAGCGGCAGGCCAGCAAAAGGCAGCGCTGCCGCTCCTGCTTTAGGGGCGAGGGGGAAAGGTCATTCAAACGAATCGGGAGGCAGATTTTTTTTGCATGGTAAATCAATTCAAATCGATTCAACTGAAATGAATTGGTGAATCGATTTGAATTGTGAATTGTGCAGCACTAATAGTGCTTGGGCATACAGGGGTCTATTTGCTGTGTTAGCTAATAATGTTACAGTGCCTTAGCTGTTAACATGCACTAATTTCTGTGTTAAGTTCCTAAACTGGAAGGGAGCAGGGAGGTTTTCTGTGCAGTTAATGCAGAGGTAGTCTGCCCATTACCTGTTAGCGTGGAAGATTATTTCCCTGTTCTACTAAACCGCGCTAGTGGTTTTAGCACCGGGAGCCACACTGAATGACTCCTGCTGCTCTCAACACTCATAAGAACTCTATGAGCGTCAGGAGCAGCGCAGGCCATTCAGCGCAACTCCCTGCACTAAAACTGCTAGCGCGGTTTAGTAGAAGAGAGGGGGTATGTGGTACAGTTAACATGACCAGAAGACGTGGCTCTAACGGAACTAGCTATCTGCCATCCATTCAATGCATAGTAAGAACTTTCCTTTGCATTAGCTGAATGGCAAATTATTGTAAAGCACCCAGAGGTTAACACAGAGTTTTTGAAGTTGCTGTGCATTATATTTGGCTGTTAAGCCACCATAGCTGCAAACTCTTACTGCATTTTAGTAAAAAGGTTTCTCTCACAATGGGCCTTTTTTTTTCCTATGGTAGGTTTGGCTGAGATTATACAACTAGAAACATTGAAAAAGAGTACAATGGAATCTGTAAATATTTTAATGCAGGATTTTAATGTGGAAAAAAACATAAGGAATTGACCCCAAAATATCCACAAAGAAGAAAATCCAGAGAAAACAAAAAAAAAAAAAAACTAGGTCCTTTATGGCTTTTATGTGGATGATTTCAGTGTACCTTTGGAACGTTGACACTTTCAAATAAAGTCCATTTAGGAACATCGTCACTCCACAGAGCTTTTTTGTTTTCTCTGGATTTTAATATATTGATGAGTTGGTACAGGTATGAATCATGGGTCTAGCCAATTGTAAGAAAGAATGAAGTCATTAGCTCTGGATGATAACTGGAGGCTGAGTCTCTTTAGTCAGAGTGCATAGATATTTAAATGCTTCTGTAGAATAGACATGTTATAAGATACTTTCTTAGATAAATGGGAAAACCAAAAGCATGGAGTGCAGTGATACTCCTGATCTTGGGCAAGCACTTAATCCCCTATTGTCTCAAGTACAAATTTAGGCTGAAAACCCTGTAGGGTTGGGCAAATACCTAGTGTACCTATATGTAAGCTGCCTTGGGCAACTACTGAAAAAGGTACAAGTTAAAAACAAATTTCCTACCAGTTATTCTTTAATGGTGCTCAAGTACTTTACTTTCTTCTACCAGTAGATGGTGCTTTAATATAGCAGATTCAATATTCTACAGTTATAAGGAAAATGGGGGAAATAGCCAATCACAGACACAGCAGTGCCACAAAAAGAGTGATACCAATGATAAAATAAACTGCTAAAATACAATTAATACTTACAACAGATACAATGAACACAATCACTTGACACAATAAGGACATGATTAAAAAAAAAAAAGAAAAAGATTGCATGTACTTGTGACAAGTAAGCTAGGTTATGATTATGCAGGGCAATGCACAGCCTCAACCTTGTTGGATTGGTATAGAGATATGGATGTGGTAGGCTCATGTGAAAAACATACATGCAGTATGTGATCACTTGCAGGATTATCTGGGAATGGAATGCTTACTGAATCTATAATGACCAATCTGAAACCGAACTGTGAATTTCTGATGCTACCTGAAGAATTATTTGCTGCCTTGGCATTATGGTATCATGTCCAAAAATGTTGCATAGAGGGAGTGGCTATTTTGTGCATTAATTAGTATTTTGGGTTTGCTGTTTGTTTTATATACTTATACTAATTTACAAGAAGTATAAAATTCTTACTAAGGGGGAAATTCTATGACTGGTTGACACAGTTTAAGCACCTACATTGTGCAGGCTGAGAGCCTAGTCTGTAATGACAGCTATGCATGCAATTTTAGTTCTAGAAAAGTTGGTAGTTGTGCGCTTCCAGAGGCCTGCCCGTGAATCTCATATCCATAGCAGGCATAAATAGGGCATTTATGCATCTAACATACAGTAGTCTGTAAGTTACATGATTCAGTGGCCCACCCACGTTCTTCCCCTAGTTGTGTGATAAAGCTACAGAATACCACTGATCATGTGCCTTTCCTAAAAGTTGCCCCTTCATTCCCCATTGTGCATTTACCCTAGAGTATAGCTTTGCCACTTGCTGCTTCTGCCTCATACAATGGCTCCAGCTCCCCGTTGCTACTTCTGCCACCTATAAGTAAACCGTGACATTGTGCACCAGCTCCTGTACCTCTCAAAGAGCAGCTCAATGCCTGGATAAAGGGACCATTTGCTGCAGCACCATTTAGCAGAAGGACAGCAATGTTACACAGCTCAAGTCAGGATAGAACAGTCTCAAACTTGCGGTCCGGGAAGCCACATGCGGCCCGCCAGGTACTATTTTGAGGCTCTCGGTATGTTGATTATAATCACGAAAGTAGAATAAAACAGTTTCTTGATCATATGTCTCTTTAGCTATAAATAACAATATTATTATTAAGACTTAGCCAAAAGGAAAAATTTATAAACTATAAAGAGTTTTACCGCATGCAAAATTGTCATTTCTTTAAAAAGACATTAACTGTTTTTTTCTGAGGCTTTCCAAGTACCTACAAATCCATAATGTGGTTCTACAAAGGGTTTGAGTTTGAGACCACTGGGATAGAAGGAATGGTAAAGACTGGCATTGGGAAGGGCACATGATCATCAGTGTGGAGAAATTAGTGGTGCAGCTCATGGTAAGAGGAATGGGAATAGATAACCGTACAGTGAGATAAGGGTGCAGGACATGTTTGGAATGATTAGCTAGAGCAGCTGAAGGTGTGAAGGGATGGGTATAGGACAAGGGTGGGCAAACGTTTTGACTCTTGGGCCACAACGAGTTCTTAAATTTGACAGAGGGGCCGGACCAAGAGCAGGCCATATCTCCCGTCAGCCACTTCCGCTTCCCGGGCGTCACTTCCGCTTCTGGCCGGCGGCCTGACACATGCGTGCATGTGTGCATCTCACAGAGCTGCAGACGGCTATGGGAGAGTTCCAGGTGCATTGGATGCACTTCTTCCGCTTCGTGCCCTTGGGGGTCTGCTGTCTGCATTACTGCAGCCGCTTGGCGCGCTTGGCCTAGATGGCTCCGTCGAGATCTTCAACCTGGCCGCCAATAATAAAATTTAGTCAAATTCAGCGGGCCGGATTAAAAAACTAAATGGGCCGTAGTTTGCCCAAGTCTGGTATAGGACATTATAAGAGTGAGAGGTGAAAATACTAGAGAAAAGAAGCACACATGAAAGAGATGAGAAAAGCTGCAGAAAATGACTGTAGAGTAGTGTGTCGCAAACATTTTGAAGCCGCAGCACTCTAAATTCAGGGCTATGGCTGGAGGGCCTCTGGACGTGTGCGGACATCAATGTGATGACATCATATGCAGGTGTGATGTCATGAAGTCAATGTCCGCGCATGTTTGGAGGCCCTCCACACGGGGCCCTGAGCTTGCTAACCCTGGGAGGAGTGGTGTGGAGAGGAGGAGATGCGCCTACGCCAGCTGACAGCTTACAGGATGTGCCTCTTGCCACAAGAGGCGTGTCCGGTAGGTAGTCATCCGGTGCCAGTGCCTCTCCTCCTTGCTGGCGCCTCGTGACACACCCTGAATCTTGCCGTGGCACACAGTTTGCAAAACCCTGCTGTAGAACATATTCAGAATATTTGCAAGAAGAAAGTAATGGAAGATGTGTGTCTGTGTGTGTGTTTGGGGTGGGGTGGGGTGGAGAAGGACTGGGTGTGGTGTGTGGATAGGAAATAGGAAAAGCAGGGCTTCCCAATCTCATTGGCAGTTGGAGTTTAGAATATCCCAATGCAGAATTATGTCATGCATATTCATTGTGGATAGTCTGAAAACTGATCTGGCTGTGATAGAATGGGTTCAAGAGCCTGAGGTGCTCTGGGTGAGTCTCCAGCCTTGAACCTCCCCCCTACAACAGAGAATCCAATATAAAGTGCTCTCAATTGTACATCATATCTTATATCGTACAGCCCCTGAATGTTTTTCAGATTTGTTGGTGTTGTATTGTCCAAGAAGGGAACGAAGATCTGCACAGGATATGAGATTGTCATTGATGAAAGAGAGAAATATGATATATACCAGGTGAAAAGGTTCTGGTCCCAATACTGCCACATACGCTCTGTCATTTGTAAGTCAAATGCATCTGGGGACAGTCTCTTTTTAGAAAGAATAGATGCTTATTATTCCCAAGAGATGTCCATTTATTATGAGTCCTGCATTCACTATCCTTTAACTCCTCGAGTCCTGACTCCACCAGACCCGCCCAAAGATATAAACTATCCTTTCCATCTCTATGCGGTATTCTCTATGCAGGTAAACTGGGAAAATCTCTTCTCTTCAAAATCACAGGTCTCTGGAACGACCTTACTATCCCGTTGCGGAACCTGGGCTCTCTCCAACTATTCCGCAAGCAACTGAAAACTTGGCTCTTCTCTAACATGTAATTCTATTTTCCCCCTTACTCTTCCATTCTATATATAAGCTCATGTAAACCTTTTCCTTTCTCTTCTTATATTTTAAGTTCTTGTAAACCTTGCCGAGCTTCACTTCCGTGGAGAGGATGCGGTATATAAACTTAAGGTTTAGTTTAGTTTTGTTCATTTATATAGCATTATACATGGGTCAGTTTTTTCAGCATATGACCGTAGGAAAGACCATATTTGGTAACAGGATACATTAGAAAGAGGTAGCAAACATAAGGGGGGGGGGGTTAGTGGTAAGTTTCCATCTAAGGTCTAGCAATGTTTCTTATCTCTCTAAAGCACAAGATGTAAGACACAGAGCTCAGAACACAAAGAGAAAATGATTTTGTGATTTCTTGGCACATACAAACTGGTTTCAGCAGTTCAAGCAGGAATAGAAAACTTACAAGGAATATATGTGCCCCTTCACCAGGGTCGGGAATTCTATGTTTTCAATAGTAGGGGTGAAATTTTGGAACTCATTGACAGGTCAGTTACGATTATGTAAACCCAGGGATACTTTTAAGAAACTATTGAAGGCACAGTTATTTGTCAATGTATTTATGTGAACAAAAATACAGTAAGTATTTCTGTGATACTTTTAAAAACTCATGAAGATTTAGTTATAAGACAATGCATTTATGTGAACGACATGGAGGATGTGGGAGAGTCTATCCCCCTCTTTTACAAAGGTGCGCTAAGTTTTTTAGCGTGCGCTAAACACTAATGCATGCATGTTATCCTATGAATGCGTTAGCGGTTAGCGCACATGTTGATTTAGCGCACACTAAATCTGCACTAAAACGCATAGCGTGCCTTTGTAAAAGAGGGCCAATGAGTCTATGTTGTATTGCTATTATTTATTTTGTTTGTTGTTTTGTAAACTGCCTAGATTTTAGGCTTAATTTTTAAAATATATAAATAATATTGTGCATTAGTATGAATACATGTTCTGCATTTATGCTCACTGACTTATTTGCATAACAAAAGAGAATAATAATACTGCATATTTAGAAATAGCACATGAATACAGAGGCATTCAAACAGCTCAGTCTTCTGAGGTAGAGCTATCACTTATTGTGAACTCTGCGTTACATTGGAATGCGCTTGTATGGTAATAAACCAATGGCTGAACCTTGCAAAAAAACATTCAGCACCTCTGTGGAGTGTGATCCACACCAAATCAGCACTAATTGTCAGGACTTACACAAAACTGGGAAGATAGCACTGCAAATATGACGTGGGGCCTGCTCCATCAATACACCTCGCACTGAGAAAATAGAACAAAGCAGACCATAACAGATGCCTACACCAAAACTCTATGCTGGTGAAATCTTTCACTGGGACACTCACAAAAAACATAGGCCCTTATTAAATACAAATTAAGACTTTAGAAATAAATGTGAAAACCCCATGAAGTCAGACTACCTGCAGTGCTACACTTGACAAAATACAAAGACATCAAGCCCTTCGCGAAGGGCCTTGAGAAGGGCCTAATCTAAACTCTTCATTCCACTCAATCAATCACACTCTACCTCTTCCTTCTTCTCACACCCATACACTTTCTTCTCACACCCATACACTTTCTTGCACTCTTAGCTTGATAGATAGTCCTCCCTTGAACCTCTCAGACCCTATATATATTTTATTTAAAAAAAAAAAAAAAAACCCCTCTCTCTCTCTCTATCTTCATCCTTCTCCTCACATACTCTCTGACATCTCAACCTTTCTCTTTACAGAAATAAATCTTGGAAATGGCAGGAAGGACACGGAGCACCAAAGCTACAATCAAGATCGACACTCCAGCATCCGGAGAGGCCCTGGGGATGGTCGAGGTCTGTACACAGAAGGCAGAGAGCGACATGGATCAGAGGGCAGAGGTCTCAGTGCAGACCGAGACCTTCCCCCCCCTCTCAAAGTGCACTACAGTCTCAACACAGACAGAGGAGCTGGGAAGCTTAGGCGAGGATATCTTACAGGAACTACTGAGCCTCAGGGAGGAGGTAAAGCGCCTGAGGAGCATAAAGGATGACGAGGCCTTCATCGACGACGCCATCCTGGAACTGTCGCACCTCACAGAGAGAGCCCACAACAGGTCCATCCTCGACACGCCCAAACCTACAGAGCTAAACACAACGATTGGAATACAGGAGATGATTGGAGAAGCAGGCCCCTGGCAGCTAGTAACCTCCTCTACAGGCAAGCGAAATAAATCCACCTCATTCTCACTCTCTTCTTCTTTTTCTCTTCAACAGGATAGCAGTTCATCATTACCACAGCTAACTCTGAGAAATAGATTTCAGATCCTACAGGAAGGAGCCACCGAGGAAATATCAGAAGAGGCTCAAGAGGAAGCCCAGCTCACAACATCATTTCCAGAGCACGCGGACCAGCCCCGTCGGAAGGAACGAAGAGTGGTAGTCATTGGTGACTCCATGCTAAGGGGCACTGAGGGACCAATATGCAGGCCTAATTTGCAGTCAAGAGAGGTCTGCTGTCTCCCTGGAGCCAAGATCCAGGATATTACCACTAACCTAGACAAAATTCTAAAACCTAATGATCATTTTCCCATGTTTCTCATCCATGTAGGCACAAACGACACTGCGAGAAATACCACAGAGAACATACCCAGAGATTTTGGAGCGCTGGGAAAGAAGTTGAAGCAGATAGGAGCACAGGTGGTCTTTTCATCAATTCTTCCAGTAAGAAACAAAGGCAGAGCTAGAGAAGAGCGTATTCATCGAACTAACGAATGGCTCCGAGAATGGTGCAGAGAAATGAACTTTGGATTTCTAAACCACGGCGAGACGCTCCAGGGACTACAAGGACCAGATGGACTCCACCTAACCAGAAAAGGTAGAAACGTATTTGGACATCGATTGGCCCGCCTACTCCATAGGGCTTTAAACTAGGTAAGTTGGGGGAGGGTACATACTTATATCCCAGAGCAGTAAGAAACCACCCTGAGGAGGCAAGTCGCACTCACACTACCAAGTCTAAGGTAAGTACCAATGACATCCACATTAATTCAGGGAGCAATATCACTGATAATTTAGGAGCCACACTAACTCATAAAATAAACTCTTCACAGAAATGGAGGGCCATGTATGTTAATGCGCACAGCTTGGGCAATAAGATTCTAGAATTAGAGACTGAAATAACAAATGCCGATCTTGACGTGATAGCGATATCTGAAACCTGGTTCACGGAATCGCATGGGTGGGATATGGTTATACCAGGGTACAACCTACTTCGCTGCGACCGAGTGGGTAAATTGGGAGGAGGAGTAGCGCTATACACTAAGGAAAGCATCAAAACCACTAGAATCACAGATGTTAGATACACTGGGGAATCCCTCTGGGTGAACCTGGCCAGAGGAAATGAAAGATGCCTATACCTTGGTGTGATATATAGACCTCCCAGGCAACAAGAGGACAAAGACATGGAATTAATCGAGGACATAGAGAATATCACACTGCGCGGGGACTCTGTAATGCTAGGAGACTTCAACATGCCAGATGCAGATTGGGACACACTCTCCGCGACTACGGGTAGCACCAGAAGAATATTAAACTCCATAAAGGGCGCACGTCTCAAGCAATTGGTATTGGAACCCACCAGGGACAAGGCGTTACTAGACCTGGTTCTCACCAACGGAGATAGCGTCACGGAAGTCTCAGTAGGAGAAACACTGGCCTCCAGCGACCATAATATGGTTTGGCTCAACCTCAAGAAAGGATTCCCGAAAACAAACACAGCAACAAGGGTTCTCAACTTTAGAGGCACAGACTTCAACCGCATGGGAGAGTTCGTCCATGAGGAGCTACATAAACAAGCAAAAACTGATAATGTGGAGGATATGTGGAGGATATGTGGTTGACTCTGAAGTCCATACTACACGAAGCAACAGACCAATACATAAAGACTGTAAGTAAACGCAGGAGAAACAAAAGACCCCAATGGTTCAGTAAAGAAATTTCAGACCTAGTTAAACAGAAAAGAGACGCTTTTATCGACTACAAACATTTAGGCAGAGAGGGGGCAAAAGAGGACTATCTAGACAGATCTAAAGCTGTCAAAACAGCAGTCAGAGAGGCCAAACTCCGAATGGAGGAAGAGCTAGCACGGAAAATTAAGAAAGGGGATAAATCTTTCTTCAGCTATATTAGCGACAGAAAAAGAAACAAAGATGGGATAGTTCGCCTGAAGCAATCGGACGGTAACTTTGCAGAATCAGACTCTGTGAAGGCAGAATTACTAAACCAATACTTCTGTTCAGTGTTCACCCGCGAAGAGCCGGGAGCTGGTCCACAGCTGCAGACGGGAGATAACCGGAAAGACCCGTTTCAGGATTTCGAATTTACGCCCAGTAGTGTCTACGGCGAACTTTCAAGACTCAAAGTAAACAAAGCCATGGGACCGGATAACCTACACCCCAGAATGCTCAGGGAGTTAAGGGAAGTCCTGGCAGAACCATTATCTGTTCTTTTCAATCTTTCCCTAAGCACAGGAAGGGTCCCCTTGGACTGGAAAACAGCCAACGTAATCCCACTCCACAAAAAGGGCTGCAGGACAGAGACAGCAAACTACAGACCAGTGAGTCTCACGTCTATAGTGTGTAAACTCATGGAAACACTGATTAAACAGAATCTTGACACAATCCTAGATGAAGAAAAACTGCGTGATCCACACCAACACGGGTTCACCCGGGGTAGATCCTGCCAATCTAATCTGATTAGCTTTTTTGACTGGGTTACCAGACAACTGGACGCCGGAGAGTCACTGGACGTGGTATACTTGGACTTCAGTAAAGCATTTGATAGCGTCCCTCATCGAAGATTACTGAACAAGCTGAAATCGATAGGATTAGGAGACATTCTAACTACATGGGTTGGGGATTGGCTGAGCGGTAGACTTCAGAGGGTGGTGGTAAACGGTACCCCATCCAAAGCATCGGACGTGATCAGTGGAGTGCCGCAGGGATCGGTCCTGGGTCCGATCCTATTCAATTTATTCATAAGAGATATGACGAAAGGACTTAGAGGAAGGGTATCACTGTTCGCCGACGATGCCAAACTTTGTAACATAGTAGGCAGATGCTTATTACCTGATAATATGACACACGACCTACTACTGCTGGAAAAATGGTCAAAAACTTGGCAGCTAGGCTTCAATGCTAAAAAATGCAAGATAATGCACTTGGGCAGGAGAAACCCCCGTAGAACTTATGTACTAAATGGTGAGACCTTGGTTAGAACTACGGCGGAACGCGATCTAGGAGTGATCATTAGCGAGGATATGAAGGTTGCCAATCAAGTGGAGAAGGCTTCCTCCAGGGCAAGACAAATGATGGGGTGTATCCGTAGAGGTTTCGTCAGCAGGAGACCTGAGGTTATGATGCCGTTGTACAGAGCCATGGTGAGGCCTCATTTAGAGTACTGTGTGCAGTTTTGGAGCCCACACTACCGAAAGGACGTGCTGAGGATCGAGTCGGTTCAGCGAACGGCCACCAGGATGGTCATGGGGCTCAAGGATCTCACGTATGAAGAAAGACTAAAGAAGTTGTGGCTGTACTCACTTGAGGAAAGAAGAGAACGGGGAGATATGATTGAAACATATAAGTACATCACGGGACGCATCGAGTCAGAAGATGATATCTTCTGGCTCATGGGACCCTCGACCACCAGAGGGCATCCACTGAAAATCAGGGGAGGGAAGTTTCATGGCGATCCCAGGAAGTACTTCTTCACCGAGAGAGTGGTGGACCATTGGAACAGACTCCCACCCCAGGTGATAAAGGCCAGTAGCGTAACAGATTTTAAGAAAAAATGGGATACTCACGTGGGATCTTTAAGGGAGTAAACTCAGGGGGGGGATACTTGGAATGGGCAGACTTGGTGGGCAATAGCCCTTTTCTGCCGCTTTTTCTATGTTTCTATGTTTCTATATTTCCAGAATAATATGATAAACTGTGCTCTTCCCTACCTGCTCGCTATCTGGTTCAGGGTCAGGTGGTGGGGATCATCCCTGTCTCCTCTCTTTAACAATTTGGCTTCTTATGGTAGAACTCAACTGTACAATTTAAAATAAAATGCTTTTTTTTAACTTGTCTGAATGTTTTTGTGTTGATTCCAATGTTTGAGTTTTCTTCTATTTTTTTTTTTCTTCACTTTCTGTCTTCCTTTTACTCTCCTTCTATTTGCCATCTTTCCCTACATCTCTCTCTGACACTGATCATTCACTTTCAACCTTCCATTTAGTTTTCTGCTTTTCTTGCCATTCAGATTCTACCCCTCATTACTGTACTTACCTACAGCTTTCTAACTCCTTTTCTCACTCTTTCCTTCCCTAGTCTCTTGATTCCTTAGTCTTTCACTAACTCTCCCTTTTATCTATTCTCTTCTCCAAACAGCTTAACTCCTTTCTTCTTCCAATAACATCTAGGTTTCTTGTTTTTCCTCAGCGTCTCCCTTGCCTCTAAAATTGTCCCTTCTCACAGCATCCTCTAGTCTCCCCCCCTCTGTCCAATATCTTCCCATCTCTCCTCTGTAGCATCTCATCATATCCTCATTTCTCGTCCTACCTCAGCTATGATTCAGTTTACGGGATGGATGGGCAGATTGGATGAGCCATATCATCTTTAATGTTTTATGTTTTTAGTAAAGCAAGAAGCAGTGTGCTTGAAGGTCTGATCAGCTGTGGGTGCTCAAAGTCTTGACTCGCCCTGTTCCTTACCGTGCCAGATTTTCTGTTATAGAAGTGATTGGGACCCAGAAAAATTCTGAGTGTTCCCATGGGCTCCTATTTTAATGTTGCAATGCTAAAAGCATCATGTTTCATCTGGTTGTGTGGCACGGGATGGCAAGCAGTCCAACTGATGTAGCCATGGCGATTGTGCTGCCTCCTCAAATGTTCCTGTCCTTAGAAACCAAATTTTCAGAACACTTCACCTTAATTCTTCATTGATCATTTTTTCATTAAAGTTCATCTTAAGTATTAGTCATCTTAGCTATAGCTCTTGACATACTTGTAGTCTGCCTCCTAATCAGTCTAGTTATATATTAAAATTTCTTTTTCTCAAAAGACATATTTATATATAAACATGAATTCATATTTTGCTAATCGCTGTATAGTATAGATTATTAAATATTTATCCTTATATATTTAAATCCAATAATATACCCACCTGATTTGTGAGTCTGTCACCCACCAAACCTTCAGTCCATTCAGATGGCGTCGGCGTTTTCTACACTCATTTAAATAGTCTCCTCCTATAGCATCATTCGGGTAATCAGAAAACTACCTCACAGGAACCGTGAAGTTTTAAACCAACGTCATTCACTCTAATTCTGCATTTAAACCCGATGGATTAATCGGGTTTAGTTTAAAGATCTATTTTTATGTTCACGATAGTTTAAAAATCTTTCATAGTGTCCTTAGAAAGCCATGAGATAGAGGATGAGACATTTGTATAGGTGCTCTAGGCTTGATGTGAAAGTAAGCGGGCAGGGTGTGTGGCCTATTTTTTCTCACTTTACTGTCAACTTGCATGGTTTTTGGCTCCTCTGACAATTGTAACTCTCTCATGGTTTTAGTCCCTTCTTTAGCCATTCCTACCCCTCCTGTCCTAGTCCTTTCCGCTTCCCCCCTATTCCAAATATCCACAATCACCTCCAGTGACACTACTTTTACTTCACCAAGCAAGGCCTGGGCTTCCAGTTCTTCTCACTGTTTGCATCTCCTCACCTGAGTTGTCCGCTTGCTTTGTTGCTTATCTCAAATTCCTGCCATTTCTTCATCTTGGCAGGTGGAGCTAAACTTCCCTGTCTGGTCAGTCTTCATGTCCCTGTGTCTTTGCTTTGAAGGCTACGTGCGAATAGGCCATAACTTCCTGGGGCCTCACCAATACGTATGGATGGACAGGCAGACAATCTGACTAACCATCAGCAATAGGTGGTCTTGCTTGTGTGAAAAACAGATACACAAAAAGAATTTTCAAAAATAAGCACAACATGGCCATGTTTATGCAAGATGCCTGCCCTGCATCAAGGAATTTTAAAAATTAAATTTAAAAAACCATAAAAAATACAGAACATAAAGCACAAAAACAGTAGAAGAAAAAAAAAAAAAATCAAAGAGCAAAGCATATCACCAGGTAACATATGAGTTGCTATACTGGGATAGACCTAATGTCCATAGAGCCCAGTATCCTGTTTCCAACAGTGGCCAACCCAGGTCACAAGTATCTGGCAAGATCCCAGAGAGTAAAACTGATTTTATGCTGCTTATCATAGGTATAATTGGTTAATTTTCCTAAGTCCATCTTAAATAATAATAACTTTATTTCTTCTATACCGCCATAATCTTACGACTTCTAGGCGGTTCACAGTGAAGAGAGCTGGACAGTCAGCGAATTACAGAATACAAATGGCGAGGATGATGCAGTACAGTCAGTGAATTACAGATTACAATTAGTAAAATACAATACGATACAATACAGTTAATACAGTACACATATTTCTCAAGTTATCAGCATGGAGTTAATTGTTTAGAACTGGTAACTGATTAGGAGATAAATCTGTTGAATAGTGCTGTCTTAATTTCTTTCCGAAATGCGATGTAGGTCAGTCTAGCTCTCTTGATGTAGTTGCCTAGCCAGGTCTGCTGTTTGCTAGCTTGAGACTTCAAAGTTCTGTCCATCAAGGACCTGTATTTGCAATCAGTGATCCTTGGGTAGGCAAAAAGATTGGAGTTTCTGGTTGTCCTACTGGGAATGTGTAGCTCGAAAGGTGGTAAGAGATAGGTAAGGGCCAATCCCCACACCAGTTTAAAGCATAGGCAAGAGAACTTGAACATTATTCGTGCCTCCATTGGTAACCAGTGTAGCAGTATGTAGTAGGGGCTAACATGCTCGCTTTTCTTTAGTCCGAATATTAAGCGGGCGGCCGTGTTCTGCACTATTCTTAATTTTTTTTACAGTTATAGACTTTTCATTTAGGAAATTATCCAAACCTTTTTTAAACCCTGCTAAGCTAACTGCTTTAATCACATTCTCCGGCAATGAATTCCAGAATTTAAGTACACGTTGAATAAATGAATAAATAAATAGTATTTTTGGAAAGAGTAAACAAGTGATTTACATCTACTCATTCTACTCCACTCAGTATTTTGAAGACCTCTATCATATCTCCCCTGAGCCATCTCTTCTCCAGGTGGAAGAGCCCTTGCTGCTTTAGCCTTTCCTCATAGGGAAGTTGTAATGGGTTTTTAAAAAATCATTTTTGTCACCCTTCTCTGTACATTTTCTAATTCTGCAGTAGAGAAGACACCTTTAAGGATGTGGATAACATGAAGAAGGACATAGCGAAGCTTGAGGACTGGTCAGAAATTTGCTAGCTATGATTTAATGCAAGGATATGCACTTGGGCTGCAAAAACTTGAGGAAATGTTACAGTTTAAGGGGTGAAGAACTTTTTTTTTGCATCAAAAAGGAGTGGAACTTGAGTGTGATAGTATGTGATAATCTTAAAGTGGCCAAACAGGTTGAAAAGGCGATGACAAAAGCTAGAAGGATGCTTGGGTGCAGGGAAAGGAATGGCCAGTAGGAAAAAAAAGATATTGATGCCCCTGTATAAGGCGCTTTGTCCAGGTTTTGAAAAGCTTCCAGCTGGAAGCAACATTGGGAGGGCATCTGCACATGTATGAATGCAAAGTGGTGATGTCACGTGCACGCGCAGATGCCCTCCTAACAAGTGAACAGGTTGAGGGTGACAGGGTTGGGGGCAGGGCCATGGGTCTGGATTTTCGATCCGGAAAATCTGGTAACTAGTGGTGTATAGTATGGGTGTGGGTTGGGAAGTGTGAAGGGATATCTTTTGGAGGGTCCTGGGATGCTGTGAGGGCCCTCTGTGGCCTCTGTGCTCTCCTCATTGGTCAGGTATATGGTGTTGGGATTAGAACAGAAGTGCAGCTTAAGTGTGGGTGTGGGGGGGGGGGGATCAGGATGCACAGTTGATTTGGGGAGTGGGCTGCTGCTGCTGCTGCAAGTTTCTCTATGTGAGTGTATGGCTCCCCTCCTCTGAGCACTACCATGTCATCTCATTGGTTGAGGTTCAGGGGTTGCATGCACACTGGGGACAGGATGGTTGTTGGGTTTTTCTGGGGGGCACTTAAGTTTGGCCTGGAGCTGCCATCTCAGCCTTCTTATGACTTCAGGGTAGTCCATCCACATATGCTTGTACTAGTGCCTCAGGGACTCAAGGTCCCAGTGGATCCCAAACTGCCTGCAAGACACAAGTATTGGGTGAGTGGGGTCAGGTGATGGGGGGGGCTTCTGCACTTCACATGCATGCTTTTTTTGGGGGAGGGAGGGGACATTGTGTGCAATGCTCCTCATGTTGGCAAGGGCCTTTTGCAGGGATGGGGGGAAGGGAATGGTTAACACAGGCCTGGTAAGTTGTGAGGTGATGTGACCCTTTGACTCTATAAACCTGTGACCAACTTGTGACATGTGGGTTAGAGGTCCAAGGGGGTTAGCCTGGGGCTGGAGGGTGGTCTGGTGATCTCCGTGTTGGCACTGTTGGATTTAGGTATGGCATAATACTGCAGACCGGCAGGTGGCTGAGTGTAGTGAGCTCTTTTTAAGATTGTTCAGACTGTACAGGTGTGAGTCCACCGATGGGGGTGGGGAGGTGGATGGGGGTATTGCATGTGTGGGCCCCCCTCCCATGTTTGCAGGATGGAGTTGGGGTAAGCGTTGAGCTGCTGATGCCTTCTGGTGTGGATAGTGCTTTGCACAGTGTTGTTTTTTCCCTTAGTGAAGATGTGAGCAGTTCAATCTATTGCATTTACGCCCTCCCCATGTGCAGTGGTTACACAGGAGTGTTGGAGTATTCCTGGGTGGTCAGACTGTGGTACTCCCCGCTACAGGGTGTTGTGTGTTTATTTCCAAGCCCTGATAGAGACATTGAAGGGGGCAGGTGGTGGTGCCGTCTCATTATGTGCCTCCTGTATGGGAGGCACAGGAGGACCAGCACCTTATTCTCCTCTCTGGAGTAAATGGCCTCCCTCCTTAAGAACATCCCTACTCTCTCTCCCACTTCCACTATCCTACTTTCACATTCTCGCTCTCACTTTTCTTTCTCTCCACCATCTCCTCTCTTGGAATCTTTTCACTGCCACAGAGGCATTTTTTGTCCACGTGCACTGTGGGGACATCCCACACCCTGATATCAATAATGACGTTCTCCACAATCAATTACAGGATGTACGTTTTACAGAGAGTATTTCCAAAGATGTCAAAATGTACAGTGCTACATATGCCTTTCAGTACTATAGAAGTGATAAATAATAGTAGTAGTAGTAATTTGGAGACATTTTATGACAAATAGTAACTCGGACTTAGGATGCACTTTTGCTGGATGTTTCTATCAGCCACCTTTGATACATGGGATATAGTTTGTACGTTTTTAAAAAATTATTATTATTATTGCCAATGATTTCTATGGGACTCGTAATCAAAACTTAAACATGACTAAAAACCCACCCAAGTCAGCATTTGGATGACCTAAAAGACAGGTCGTCCAAGTGCCGATAATCAAACATATTTTCTGGACATTTCACAGGACTTTTTAGGCCTCTGAATCCTGTTGTGTGTGCAGAAGTAAAAGGGATGTATCTAGAGAAGTGGTTAGGGTAGTATGTGGGTGGGATGGGGTCCGACCCAGACTTAGTCATTGAAAGTTGATAATTGAAAGTTGATAATTGAAAGTTTTACTAGACATCCTGGATGAAACTTAAACGTTGTAAGTTAAATGATATAAAAACAGGTATAAGTGCCAAAAAGGTATCCAAAGTGACCAGATAACCACTGCAGAGACAAAGTAAAGACCCCCACACACTCCCCCAGTGTTCACTGACCCCCCTCACACACCCACAAAGATTGTAATAAAAAAGTATATACCTGTCTCCAGAACATCAGCACCTAGTATAGGAAAGCCTAGTACAGCTACACATAAGTGTCATAAATAGCCTGGGGGTGGAATAGTGAACCACAGAGAGGAGGACCCAGGCCCATAAGCCACTCTAACCACTACATTTATGGTGGGACGTATGTGCCCCCCATAACTCCCCAAAACCTTACTCTCCTGCCAAATAGGTGGCACCTGCAGCCTTAAGGGCTCTTGGGGTTTAGACAGGTGGGTATAGTGGGTTTTGGGGGTGTTTTAGGGGGCTTACCCTAACCTATAAGGGAGTTATGGTGAGATGTTTATCTGGCACCCTTTTTGTGAAGTTCACAGCAGTGCCTTCTAAGGTACCCCACTACTCTGTTGCTATGTCTGGGTGGCCAGTCCATTATAAGATTGGCCCTTCCCACAGCCAAATGGTCTTGTTCTGGGTGTTTGGGACTTGGACAAAATTTTGGTCAAAAATGTGGTATAAAGATGGACATTCTGGTGGTCTGGAAGAACAATAGCCTGGAAGTCAAGATAGACGATTTTCAGGAAGAAAATATTCTAGACATATTTTTTGAAAATGGGCATTTTCCCACTGCCGAGTTTGGGCATCTAGCGTCATACATCCAAATTGGACTTAGACCTTTTTTTTTTATAGACATCTTATTGAAAATGCCCCTCTATATTTTTTGAGATATGGCAACCTAATGTGATTTAACAACTTTGACCGACTTTGTATCATCAGCAAATTTACCCCCTCTTTTACTAACGCGTGGTGTGGGTTTTAGTGCCGGCAATGGCGGTAACTGCTCCGACGCTTATAGAATTCCTAAAAGCGTTGGAGCAGTTACCGCCGCTGCATTAGTAAAGGAGGGGATTAATTATTAGAGAATGACACGGTGAAAAAATTGGTCCCCGTCACCGCCCCGTCCCCGTCTCACCATCCTCTGCACCGCCCCGTCACCGCCTTTCCCTTCACCGCCCCGTCACCGCCACTGCCACCCCATTCACCGCCCCGTCACCGCCACTGCAACCCCATTCACCGCCCCGTCACCGTCACCGCTGCATATATAAAAGCCTCAAACGGGTACGATTTTAAATACTTTTCTTTATTTACATATAAAGGAAACATTCTTTAAAACTTTAAAACTTAGTTAAATATTAGTTAATAACTATACAAAAACAAACACGACATGTACTTTTAATGCTTACAATGTTAGCCAAATGGTAAGTAGACGCGGCCGCTGTACCTAATCGTGGCAAATCGTGTACCTAATCGTGTACCAAATCGTGTACCTAATCGCGGTCACTATGCTAATCGTGATTAGCATAGTGACCGCGGCTACAGCTGCAAGTCTCCCCTCCCCCCAGCGATCACGGCAGGAGGGCACCCAACCCCTCCTGTAGACCCCCCCCAACGGCCCTCCCGACAATCGCAGCAGAAGGGTACCCAACCCCTCCTGCCGGTCCTCCCAATGGCCTCCCCTAAGATCGCCGGCAGGAGGGTACCCAACCCCTCCTGCTGGACCCCCCCCCAACGAACCCTCCCACCCCGGAACCCCCTTAGTCTTACTCTCCAAGTTGGACCGGACGGCTCCTCACACGTATGGCCAGCAGGCTTGCCTCCGTCCAAATGAGGCGGGCCCGCCCCTACCCTGCCCAACCCACAGGATCCTAGGGCCTGATTGGTCTAGGCACCTAAAGCCACTCCCGCTATAGGAGGGGCCTTAGGTGCTTGGGCCAATCAGGCCCTAGGATCCTGTGGGTTAGGCAGGGGAGGGGAGGGGCGGGCCCGCCTCATTTGGACGGAGGCAGGCCTGCTGGCCAGACGAGCGAGGAGCTGTCCGGTCCAACTTGGAAAGTAAGACTAAGGGTGGTGTTTCGGGATGGCGGGGTTTGTTGGGGGAGGGTCCAGCAGGAGGGGTTGGGCACCCTCCTATTGGCGATATAGGGGGCCGTTGGGGGGGCCGGCAGGAGGGGTTGGGCACCCTCCTACCAGTGATCATAGGGGGGCTGTTGGGGAGCTGGCAGGAGGGGTTGGATATCCTCCTGCTGCGATCGTCGGGAGGGCCGTTGGGGGGGGGTTAGGGTAGGCAGGAGGGGATGGGTACCCTCCTGCCGCGATCGTTGGGGAGGGCTGGTTCTGTCGGCATGAAGGGCTGAGCACCTTCCTGCCGGCGATCGTCGGGGGGGGGCGGGTTCTATTGGCAGGAAGGGTTGAACTGACAAATGAGGAGCCAGTATATTGGGGGGTGGAGTCAATGCGGCAACGTGCAGGTGAAACACAGGTAAATAGCGGTTCCTAGAAGGGGGGACATTGGCCTGCGGGGACAAATCTATTCACCGTTTTTGCAGGCGGTGAAAGGATTTGTCCCCGCGTCTGCGGCGATTTGCTAATGAGGTCACCATAACCCGCAGCCAAACTGCAGCCACGCAGCGGTTCGCTGCGGGGATCGCTCCCCGTGTCATTCTCTATTAATTATCTCACTAGTTATTCCTATCTCTATATTATTAATAAATATGTTAAAAAACAGTGGTCCCAGCACAGATCCCTGGGGAATTCCACTATTTATACACACACAAAAAATGGCAAGTTGGAGTCTGAAGCTTTTTCCTCCTTTTCTACAAAAACTCTAGGGGAAAGTCCTTCTCTGATACATATTTAGTCAAGGGATTTTTTTTGCGTGTGTATGATTATTGGAAACCTTAGTCCTGTTTTGTTTGGAACTCTACTATTTACCCTTCTCCACTGAGACTATTGAGCATTTAACCCTAGTCTCTGTTTTCTATATTTTAACTAGTTCATAATCCTTGACTTTCTAATTTCCTCAGAAGTCTTTCATGAGGCTCTTTGTCAAAATTCCTTTTAAAAATCCTGATACACAATATTGACGGGTTCACCTTTATCCGTATGTTCATTCACCCCTTCAAAGAAATGTAGTACATTAGTGAGGCAAGATTTCCCTTGACTAAATCCATGTTGGCTTTCTCTTATTAATCCATGCTTATGTATATGCTCTGTAATTTTGTTCTTTATAATAATCTCTACCATTTTACCCGGCACCGAAGTCAAATTCACTGATCTATAATTTCTTGGATCAGCTCTGGAACCCTTTTAAAAAATAATATAACATAAAATTTTATTTGTATACTGCAGGGAAGCACGAAATTTCAAACTGTTCTTTAGATATGTCAAAGGGAAGCAGCTGGCTAGGGAGGAGGTGGGACCGCTGGACGACGGAGACAGGAAGGAAGTGGTGAAGGAGGAGAAAGAAGTAACAGAAAAATTAACATGTTCTTTTCGTCTGTATTTACAAATGAAGACACATCCAACACACCGGAGCCTGAGCAAATCTTCAATGGAGATCAAGCAGAAAAATTAACATCCATGGAGGTGAGCCTTGAAGACGTACGCAGGCAGCTAGAAAAATAAAAAAACTGACAAATCCCCGGGTCCGGATGGAATCCATCCAAGGGTTCTGAAAGAACTAAAGGAGGAGACAGCAGAACTACTGCAGCAAATTTGCTATATATCCCTGAAAACAGGCGTGATCCCGGAGGATTGGAAGATAGCCAACGTTACACCCATCTTTAAAAAGGGATCAAGAGGTGACCCTGGAAACTACAGACCGGTGAGTCTGACCTCGGTTCCGGGGAAAATGGCGGAAGCACTAATAAAAAACAACATTGATGAACATTTTGAAAGAAACAAACTTCTGATAACCAGCCAGTATGGTTTCTGCAAGGGGAGATCGTGCCTAACAAACTTATTGCACTTCTTCGAAGGAATTAACAAACGGATGGACAGAGGAGACCCCATAGACATCATATATCTAGATTTCCCAAAAGCCTTTGACATGAACGCCTACTTCGGAAACTGAAGAACCATGGGGTGGAAGGAGACGTACATAGATGGATCAGAAACTGGTTGGCGGGTAGGAAACAGAGGGTAGGAGTGAAGGGCCACTACTCGGACTGGAGGAGGGTCACGAGTGGTGTCTCGCAGGGCTTGGTGCTCGGCTGCTGCTATTTAATATATTTATAAACGATCTAGAAACAGGGAATAGTGTGAGATAATAAAATTTGCGGACGACACCAAACTATTTAGTGGAGCTCGAACTAAAGAGGACTGCAAAGAATTGCAAAGGGACTTGAACAAACTAGGGAAATGGGCGACAAGATGGCAGATGAAGTTCAACATTGAGAAATGTAAAGTACTACATGTGGGAAGCAGAAACCTGAGGTACAGCTATACGATGGGAGGGATGTTATTGAAGGAGAGTACCCAAGAAATGGACTTGGGGGTAATGGTGGACATGACAATGAAGCCGACGGCACAGTGCGCAGCGGCTGCTGAGAGAGCGAATAGAATGCTAGGTTTAATCAAGAAGGGTATTATTACCAGAACGAAAGAAGTTATCCTGCTGTTGTATCGGGCGATGGTACGTCCGCATCTGGAGTACTGCGTCCAATATTGGTCGCCATACCGTAAGAAGGATATGGCGTTACTCGAGAGGGTTCAGAGGAGAGCGACATGTCTGATAAAAGGTATGGAATACCTTTCATACGCTGAGAGATTGGAGAAACTGGGACTCTTTTCCCTGGAGAAGAGGAGACTTAGAGGGGATATGATAGAGACTTACAAGATCATGAAGGGCATAGAGAGAGTGGAGAAGGACAGATTCTTCAAACTTTCGAAAAATAAAAGAACAAGAGGGCATTCGGAAAAGTTGAAAGGGGACAGATTCAAAACGAATGCTAGGAGATTCTTCTTTACCCAACGTGTGGTGGACACCTGGAATGCGCTTCCAGAGGACGTTATAGGGCAGCGAACGGTACTGGGGTTTAAGAAAGGATTGGACAATTTCCTGCTGGAAAAGGGGATAGAGGGATATAGATAGAGGATTACTGCACAGGTCCTGGACCTGTTGGGCCGCCGCAGTTAACAAAATATAATAATAATATAATATCATTGATTCTTGTCACCATTCCTTTCCTAATAATTCCTAGCATCCTGTGTTGGCTGCTACACACTATAGATATGTGAGTGGTTTCTTTTAATCGATCATTCCCCTGTGTAATCTACACAAGGTACGGTGTTCCCATGAGATATCTCCATTCTGTGGCCTGGGTTCTCATGAGCTGCACACCTCTTAACACATTTGTAGAACCTTGTAAATCCAGGCACTAATATGTAGCAGCTTGTACAGTCCATTATATATGGGCACCTTGGGTTATCTAGGATCAGGTAGACAACCATCCAATATTCCTCTAAGTGGGCAGGATATGGGCCCATCTCTGTGACTCCAGATGTGTCCTATCAGACGTATGTGTGTGTGTGTGTGGTGGGGGGGAGGGGGGGGGGGCTACAAAAGTCACCACATCGTCTATACTACTGCCAGTTTTGATGCAATGGGACATCAGGACCCTACATACTGCAGACTTTGAAGGACTAGGTTATGGTCCTGCTAGTGAAAGCATGGTCTTTATGTGACCAGCTGGGACTAAGATTGAGTGAGCGTGTGTGCATTCAGGTTTCTTGATACATGAGATGTTAACAAATTACTTCTGGAGGAATTTTGCACAACCGCAGAGTGCATTTGTGCATAAAACCCCATTGGGAGGGACAGTGAAAGGAGAGGCAGACAAATTGAATATGCCATGGGGAGGATGGGGGAGGAAGACAGAGGTGAATGCAAAATGGAGAGGGTTTACAGAGTGAGGGGAGTATGACATGGAGTGGGCGGGGGATAGAAAAAAAAAAAAGGTGACAGCGCTCTTTACCCCCCGGGGTCATAGAGGTCTGGGGACATGGGTACACTAGAGCAGTGCCGCTCTGCTGCTTCATGAATCTCCTACTTGTGATGGCTCACGGAGTCCAGTTGCTGGGCTAGCCCCAGCAAAGACTGGTGAACTATGTAACAGCTTGGCTATATGATACAGTGTTCTGTGGCATGACCCTAATCCTGTCAGCCTGGCTGAATACCTTGTCCATGTAGTATCAGAGCCAGCACTACTATTTCTGTGTTACACTGACTGTACTGGGGACCTTATTGAATGCATTGTTACTGACCTGTAACTCCTCTCATATGAGGAAAGACTAAAACAGTTAGGACTCTTCAGCTTGGAAAAGAGACAGCTGAGGGGAGATATGATTGAAGTATACAAAATCCTGAGTGGAGTAGAATGGGTACAAGTGGATCGATTTTTTTGCTCCGTCAAAAATTACAAAGATTAGGGGACACTTGATGAAGTTACACGAAAACACTTAAAACCAATAGGAGGAAATTTTTTTCACTCAGAGAATAGTTAAGCTCTGGAACGCGTTGCCAGAGGATGTGGTAAGAGCGGATAGCGTAGCTGGTTTTAAGAAAGGTTTGGACAAGTTCCTGGAGGGAAAGTTCATAGTCTGTTATTGAGAAAGACACGGGGGAAGCCCCTGCTTGCCCTTATCGGTAGCATGGAATATTTCTACACCTTGGGTTTTGGCCAGGTACTAGTGACCTGGATTGGCCACCGTGAGAATGGGCTGCTCGGCTTGATGGACCATTAGTCTGACCCAGTAAGGCTATTCTTATGTTCTTATGACATAGACATCTGCGGATTTTCAATCAGAGCAAAATTTATAAATAAGGTATTTTACATCCGGATCACTTGTTCCATTTTTGGGGTTTTTTTTGTTTGTTTTCTTCCATCCTTAGTGGTCTCCCCCTTGGGGATCTTTTATTTGTTAATGTTCCAAGGCACATCTAATCTAATCTAATCTAATCCTTAGGTTTGTATACCGCATCATCTCCACATTATGCAAAGTTTAAAAAAACTAATACCAACATTTTAAATTGAATTTTCCAGATCTTAACGGTATCATTTACTGAATCTGGTCCTATATTTATTGAGTGGAATATCAAATATTGTCTAACGAAAAATAAAATAAATGGCTTTTGGGAATCGTCCTCATGAAATAAATATACTGTATACAAAATAGAGTATGATGTTCTGAGGGTGAATCTGCAGTAATCATGATTATTGAGTGTAATTATCAAAATCTCAGTGAGAAAGGGACTACGGACTTGACAGTTAATTGGGCGGGAAATGGGAAGGAGCAAAGCAGAATTTTTGACTAGGGAAGCTTAATACTCTTGGCACTACCATAGTTGGGATAATAATATTGTATTCCTCAGTCAGGGAAACAAACCAATTTACTTCCCAGTTTACAACACCAAAATTCATAGATATTTTTTTAGACAAGGTGCTCATGACTCTGTATCATCAATCTGCATTCCCAAATGCTTTTCATACTCCCTCTACATTTATATTTTGGAGCCTTTCAAAAATTGAACAAATAGATCCTGATATTAATGTTCAGTAAATAAAAACGACCTCCTTTTTACAATAAAGCTCTCCAATTCCACATTCTGGTTGGCCGATTTTGCTTATATATCAGCATAATGAATCTGTATGCTCTTATGGACTAAACCAAATCATGGTGGGAGAGATTTTTACTGAAATATGTGAAATGAATTTTTTTTTTTTTTTTTTTTTAATTATAACCATGACATTATCTGTCATGGAAGCTTTCAGCACCGGGTCCTATTCTCTGTTTACTGCTTTTCAGAAATAACTTTCCTATACAAAATCATTTTGTTATGTTTTTGTTTTGCGAGATAAGAAAAAAAAAAAAAAAGAGGGAAATATATGCATCTCTGTGAAAATAGAGTGTATCCTTGCTGAGCAACCACATACTGCAAATGACTACATTATACAACTATGCCCAGATAAAATAAAGCATCAAAGTATCAGGAGTCATTTTTCACTACTGGAAGGAAAGCTGTAGAGTAAATTTTGTTTCTAGTAACTGCTGCTAGCAGAATGATTTACTTGCTGGAATGTTCTCTGTGGCTCCTCGGGGAGGGTGTTCTGAAAAGCACAATACTGCAGGCATACGCTTATATTGGACACATGGTAATACAAACAAATCAAAACTTTGGATTAGCATAAATTATAAACATATGAACAACGGCGCCTTAGCTAAGTATTAAGGGCTCCTTTTACTAAGCTGCGATAGCGTTTTTAGCGCGTGCAGAATTTTAGCGCATGCTAAACCCGCACTTTGCAGCTAGAACTAACGCCAGCTCAATGCTGGCGTTAGCGTCTAGTGCACACTAAAACCGCTATTACAGATTAGTAAAAGGAGCCCTAAGTCTTGACAAAAGGCTTCACGATTCAAGTGCTAATCTAATTTTTTTGTCAGAGGAGAGAAAAAAATTCAGAGAAAAATATATCATTCAGAGAATAGTCAAGCTCTGGAACGCATTGCCAGAGGCTGTGGTAAGAGCGAATAGCCTAGCTGATTTTAAGAAAAGTTTTGACAAGTTCCTGGAGGAAAAATCCATAGTCTGTTATTGAGACAGACATGGGGGAAGCCACTGCTTGCCCTGGATCGGTAGCATGGAATGTTGCTACTCCTTGGGTTTTGGCCAGGTGCTAGGGACCTGGATTGGCCACTGTGAGAACAGGCTGCTGGGCTTGATGGACCATTAGTCTGACCTAATAAGGCTATTCTTATGTTCTTATTGTAGTGATAGTTTTCTTTTCTTTTTTTTCTAAGCAAGGGGAAGTGGTTTGGCGAGTGGAACAGCGGTCTGGGGTTTTTCCAGACACAATGTTTTTATTTCAGGTTTGGATTTCACATTTCAATTTATTTAGATATAGCACATCATAAGTAAGTTAGTTGTCTGAGTGGTTTACAATATACCAATATTATAATTGAATAACTTTGAAAGGAACTATAAGGTTTGATAGGAAAGAGGGAAAACAGGGGGAGAGACTTTACGCAGAGGTTCAACGTGGGTAAGTGCAAGTTGATGCATGTCGGTAACAAAAATCATATGCATAGAGAGAGCCCCCAGGAAAGAGACTTGGGAGTCAAGTAGACAAGTCAATGAAACCGTTTGCATAATGTGCGGCAGTGGTGAAAAGGGCAAACAGAATGCTAGGAATGATTAAGGGGATCACAAGCAGATCTGAAAAGGTTATCATGCCATTATACCGGGCCAAGGTACGCCCCCACCTGGAATACTGCATCCAACACTGGTCGCCATATATGAAAAAGGACATAGTACTAATCGAAAGGGTCCAGAGAACAGTGACAAAAATGGTTAAGGGACTGGGGGAGTTTCCGTACACTGAGAGGCTGGAGAAACTTGGCCTCTTCTCCCTTGAAAAGAGAAGACTAAGATTGGACATGATCGAAACATTCAAGATATTGAAGGGAATTGACTTAGTAGAGAAAGAGAGATTGTTCACCCTATCCAAAGTGAAGAGAACGAGAGGGCATTCACTAAAGTTAGAAGAGAAAAGATTCCGTACAAACATAAGGAAGTTCTTCTTCACCCAGAGAGTGGTAGAAATCTTCCAGAGGCTGTTATAGGGGCAAGTACCCTTCAGAGATTCAAGACAAGGTTGGATAAGTTCCTACTGGAACAGAACATATGCAAGTAAGGCTAGACTCAAATAGGGCACTGGTCTTTGACCTAGAAGCCACCATGTGAGCAGACTGCTGAGCACGATGTACCACTGGTCTAACCCAGCAGCAGCAAATCTTATATTCTTATGACAGGGGGGGGGGGGGGCAGTGATACTGTTCAGTAGACTTAGTCTACAGTCCCCATACCAGGACACACATATTGCTTCAGAGACTAGATAGGCTCTGACCCACAGGAATCTTTAAATAAAAAGGATTTTAATCTCCCTGAGCTCATGGAAAATCTTCCTGATTGACTATGACTGGAATGGTAGCTCCTGTCTCCACTGAGATTATGTCATGTTTTGAGTATCAAGATGCCTAGGCTGTATAAAGACAATAGAATTTTAATGGACACTTGGAAGACATTGAAATTTATTACTAATTTAACAGATATTCCAATTCATAAATCCACTTGTCAGTCCCTTTGGTTGAACTCCAAGATTCAGATTGGCGGGTTTAAGGTCATCTGGAAGTACTGGATGAAGGCAGACATACGTACTTTAGATGATGTTGTATTAGACGGTAAACTGCTTGAGTTTTCACGACTGCAACAAAAATTTGGTATTGCTAAAACTCAAAGTTATAGATGGCTGCAGTTGAAGCAGGACATTCAGGAGGGATTCCCTGATTGGAAAAATCTTAAAAACCAGGATAATTTGCCGTTCCTGTGCTTCCAGGTGGAGTTCATGGGTCACCAGGCCGCTCAGTGATATAAAGTAATATCTGGATTTTTAAATAAGAAACCAAAAACTGGTCTTCGTGACATTTGGAGCATTGAGATAAAGCAACAGAATAATGCGTCTCAATGGCCACAAATTTGGACTTGGAGGATGAAATGTACAGTGTCGGCATCTATGAGACAATCATGACTTTTCTTATTACATAGAGCTGTTTGGACCCCAGTTCGTTTACATAGAGTAGATAGTTCCAAATCTAATAGTTTCAAGTTTCAAGTTTATTAGGATTTTATATACCGCCTATCAAGGTTATCTAAGCGGTTTTCACAATCAGGTACTCAAGCATTTCCCCTCTCTGTCCCGGTGGGCTCACAATCTATCCAACGTACCTGGGGCACTGTCATCGCGAACCTGGGACGTTGGATCATTTGTTATATTATTGTCCCTTGATACTGAAATTTTGGAGATCTATTTGGGATCAAGTTAATAAATTATTGGAAAATCCAGTGGCACTATCATATGATACCATTTTATTTGGTACATTTATGAGAGCGAAGAGTCAACTTTCTGTGAGAAGTAACAAACTTCTCTTTATAATGACAGGGGTTGACATGCAACTTATTTTATAAAATTGGAAAAATTGGGATAGACTAAATTACACATTTTGGTGGGAATCTCTTTGCTATATTTTTAAAATGGAGCAGTTTATGGTCATTCAGCAGGGAAATTACAAGAAAATTTATGGATGTTTGGGAACCGTTAATTATGTTTAAATCTATTTTATTAAGCAACAGTAAGTACAACAGCAATAATAACCATGGAATGCATTTTCATCAAACACCCGCGGAGGACTGGACTCTTATGTCCTCCCCGGACCCACCATACCCCCACCCCCCAACAAAGACAACCCTACCCCCCCACCCACCCCTCCCCATCCCCCCCCATATACAGAAGACTTGCATGCAGGGAACAGCAGAGACATCTAGAAGCACAGTGTCAGAGATGGAGTCTATTCAAGACCCGGCTACGACTCTCAGGAGGCAAAATGTTCAAATAGGGCGTCCAAGTGTGAACAAAGTCTCTGCTCCGGCGTCGGGAAGAACGAGCCAAACGGGCTTCCCAACCCATAAGTTCATGGAGGCGATTCCTCCAATACCAGAATGAAGGTGGTTCAGAAGACAGCCAGCAACACAAGATACATTTCTTCCCCAAAATAAAACATTTACTAAGAAATAATTTTTCATAAGAATTGTACATATACAAGAAGGAGAATTGGGCAAACAGCATAGACTGCACGGAGACTGGCACAGGGGTCCGCAACAAGCCCTGTAAAAAGGAGGCCATCTCCGTCCAGAAGGTCTGAATCCCCTCACAACTCCAGAAACCATGAAAGTAAGAATTCACCTCCACCGAACAGCGGATACATAACTGAGTATCAATACAACCCATATGGTAAGCCTGACTCTGGGAGGCGTAGGCCCGCATGACAGTTCGAAAATGACATTCACGGAGCTCAGCACTATGTACCAAGCCCGCAGTTCGAGTCAGGGTTTTTAACAAGAAATTGTCCCCCAAGTCCCTACCCAAGTCCCGCTGCCATGCCCCCAAAATACCGGGGAAAACCTTAGGCGGGCAAAGAGCCAGAATCCGGCCATGCAAAGCAGATATAGAGACCCTAGTATCAGGATCCGCAGCCAAAAAAGTACAGAGCCGGGTCCCAAAATCCCCCTGCAAGGAAGACCCCTGAAGGGAAGCCACATAGTGACTTAATTGACAATAAGCAAATGGAAGGCCAATCTCAGGGACCCCCCTTCCCACCAGCTCAGCATAAGGTAAGAGAGACCCATCATCCCGCAGAACATGCCGCATCTGTTCCACCCCCCGCGCCCTCCAGCGACCGAACACAGAAGGTCCAACCCCCGGAGGGAAAGCTAAATTCCCCGCCAACGGTAAAAATACACTAGTATGAGAGTCCTGATTCCACAACCGAAGGATTTGATGCCACACTGTCCACAAGGACCGAAACAAAATACTACGCTTACAGGGTCGCGGCAGTTTAGACAACGGGGCATGGAGGAGATACAAGAGATGAACAGGATAGAAATGATCCCGCTCCAGAGAGAGATCCGTATAAAAAGAGGTACCCAACACCCAATCACTAAGATGACGAAGCAAACAGGCCTGGTTATAAACCCTGATGTCAGGCACCCCCAAACCACCCCCGTGGGCAGGCCCCACCAACAGGGACCATTTCAGTTTAGGTCTACGTCCACCCCAACAAAACCGGATCAATAGGGAGGTAAGAGAACGAATATCCCTCTGCAACAAAGAAAGGGGAAGAGTCTGAAGAACGTAAAGCCACCTCGGGAATACAACCATACGAAATAAATGAATTCTCCCCAACAAAGACAGCGGCAACGCCTGCCATTTGGCTAGCAACAATTTAGTATCCGCCAGGAGTTTATCTATGTTAAGACGGTACAGTTGGGTCACATCCATCGTCAGCCTAATCCCCAGATATCTAAAAGATGTGTCAGCCCAACGCAGCGGGAAACTATCCCCCCACGTCCGCTGAAGTTGAACCGAGGAAGCCAGCGCCTCAGATTTCGCAAAATTCAAGGCGAAGCCAGAGAAATCTCCG
The DNA here is from genome assembly GCF_902459505.1 of Geotrypetes seraphini. Lineage (NCBI taxonomy): Eukaryota > Metazoa > Chordata > Amphibia > Gymnophiona > Dermophiidae > Geotrypetes > Geotrypetes seraphini. Next base: position 159,058,497 of record NC_047085.1, read on the forward strand.
TATTCCCGAAGACTTTCCAACAATACGGGCAAGGAATGCTGCGGGTCCGTTAAAAAGACCAAGAGATCATCTGCAAATGCCGCCATTTTAAAATGTGAATCACCCAGGACCAATCCCCGAATCTCCGTATTTGCCTGAAGCTCCCGAAGTAAAGGATCTAAAGAGAGCACAAAAAGGAGCGGAGACAAGGGGCAGCCCTGGCGAGTCCCCCGGCCAATAGGAAAAAAACCCGAGCAAGTCCCATTAACTGTAATCCGCGCCTCTGGATCACTATACAGTGCCTGGATTGCACCGAAAAAGAAGGGGCCCAAACCGTACGTCCGCAGCACCGCAAAAAGGTAACCCCACCGCACCTTATCGAAGGCCTTCTCTGCATCAAAACTGATGAGCATGGCGGGGCTACCGTCCTGTCCCACTCGTTCTAGCGCCAACAAGATGCGCCGGATAATCTTAGCCACCGGCCTATCCCGCACAAACCCCACCTGAGATTCGGAGATCACCGACGGCAAAACACGCGCCAGGCGGTTAGCCAAAAGTTTAGCCAAAAGCTTCGCCTCATAATTCAACAATGAGATAGGACGATACGATTCCGGCAAAAGAGGGTCCTTACCAGGCTTCGGGAGAACTGTAATAGACGCTAGATTTACGTAGCGAGGAAGAAAGCCCTTAGCCACACTCAAATTATAAACCTCAGCCAGCACTGGCGCTACGTCCGTCACCAACAACTTATAGAACTCACTCCGAAATCCATCCGGGCCCGGCGCCTTGCCCAACGGACTGACCCCTATCGCCCCCTCCACCTCCTCTGCGGTGATAGGAAGATCCAAAACGGCTGCATCCCGCTGAGATAAACAAGGTAAGTCGAGGCTATCTAGATAGACTTGCCCATCCAAAAGCTCAGGGCCTGGATCTGTATACACCTCAGCAAAGAACTCCCGAAATAATTCACATATCTCCTCCGACCGATGATACAGCACCCCAGAGGAACCCCGAAGAGTCGTTATGCTCTCAGGTCCACCCCTCGGACGCGCCAGGCGGGCCAACAATCGACTGCTCTTATTCGCAAACCGAAATAACGAAAACTTAAAGTACTCCCTCGTCCGCAGAGCCCGAAGATGCAACAGTTCATTCAGTTCCTGCTGGACCTCCAAAAGCTGCGCCCGAAGCAGGAAGGAGGGCGCCCTGCCATACTGGCGTCTCAACCCAGTCGCCTTCCGCTCCAAAGCCAGTACTTGCCGTTGCTTCCGCTTCGACTCCCTGGCCACATAAGAGATGACATTCCCCCGTAAGACTGCTTTAGCCGTCTCCCAGTAGAGAATGGGATCATCCCGATGCTGATGATTGTTGACTTGAAAATCACGCCAGCACTGTGTCAAAAACTCGTGAAAACGGGTATCCCTATACAGGTAGCAGGGAAACCGCCAGGACCCTCTGTTGCTCAGAGTCTCCCCAAGTCCACCGAAATCCCACCCAAGCGTGGTCAGATATTTCAATGGGGCCCATATCAACCCCCATTACCCGTGGAAGCAGCCCGCGAGAAATAAGAAGAAAATCAATTCGTGAAAGCGTCCCGTGCGCCCTGGACAAGTGGGAGTAATCCCTCTCCAACGGGTGTAACACCCGCCACACGTCAAGCAACCCCAAGGTGGATTCCAAAAGTTGACCACCCGTATACAGCTTGGAGGTCTCTCTACCCGACGAAGCAGAGCGGTCCAGCTTCGGGTCCGGTACCTCATTAAAGTCCCCACCCACCAGCATCGGAACATCTCCAAACTGTAAGAGATGATTGCGGAGCCCCCTAAAAAACCTGGCCGAAGGATTATTAGGAGCGTAAACATTGCAGAGCAAAAGAGGCCGATTATCAAGTAACACCAAGGCCGCGATGTAACGCCCCTTAGGGTCGCGGAACACCTTCTGGGTGAGTAAACGCAGGCCCTTACGGAACAAAATGATAACACCTCCCTTTCCCCCCACAGCGGGCGCCTCCAAATAGGAACCCACCCACCTGGTACAGAGCTTGGCATGTTCCACAGAGGATAAACGGGTCTCCTGTAAAAAGGCAATAGAGGTGTTAGAACGATTTAAACGCTGCAATATTTTAGAACGCTTAATAGGGGAGTGAATCCCCCCAACATTCCAAGAAGTTAGAGTGTATTCCAGAGTAAACCTCTCATTAGCCCAGTCACACAAAAAAAAAAGAACCAGTATAATACCAGAGAAGTGTCCCAGCCACCGCTTCCCCGGCTTCTCGCCCCCACTTGCCTCAAGAATCAAGCCATACCCCTGCCTCCAAATCAAATCCCAAACACAGTGACCCCCAACCCACTCACCCCAAAATTCCCCCAGATCCCCATCCCCCAGCGAGCCCCACCCCCACCCCACAAACCCCCCTCCACCACCAACCCTCCCCCGATCTACACCCAAGATACCCCAAAAAGGGCATCACTTCCAGGAAACTAGATACACCCTCCCACGGGATAAGGACCAGTACCCCCCAACCCACAACCCCAAAACTCTGAAAACAGTAAGAAACAGCCACCATCATCCAAACCCCCAAGAACACTCAACCCACCCCTCCCCTCCCCCACCACCCCAGCCACTACAGCAACCCTCAAAGCCCACTCACCAATCCCAATACCCAATGCTCAAACCGGTTAGAGCAGGAACAGACCCAAGCTAACAGAGAACAACCAGGTCAACCCCCCTCCATCCACACACACACCAACCAAGCAGTCCCTCTAAAAAACAGAACACAGGGACCCCACGCAGGGGGAGAAGGAAGAAACCCCCAGTCCAAACCCAAACTACAGACCAGTCCCCAAAATTGGGTCTCCTCAGTCCACTGCAGCTCCCGGAGGCGGGTCATCAGGCATCATCTCCGTCACAAAGCGCTGAGCGGCCTCCAAGGTGTCGAAATGATGAGTACGACCCAGATGTGTCAGTCGCAGGTGCGCCGGGTATTGCAGAGAAAAAGCTATATGACGCTGGATGAGACGGGTGCAGAGAGGTGAAAACCTGCGCCGTGCCTGAGAGACCTCCGTCGAATAGTCCTGAAAGCAGAGAATCGGCTTGTTGTCATACGAGAGCTTCTTGCCCTGCCGCAACGCACGCAGGACCTCCATCTTGTGATGATAATTCAGGACACGGCAGATGACCACTCGAGGTCTGTCAGCATTCTCTCTCCGCTGCCCCAAGCGATGTGCCCCCTCCACCCTCAGGGGGCCCGAAGAAGATGGTAAAGACAAAGACTCCGGCAACCAGCGTTCCAATAGCGCCCCCAGCTCCACGTCTCGCACCGATTCAGGCAGGCCATCAAACCGAAGATTATTACGGCGGGACCTATTCTCCAGATCATCCACCTTGGCACGCAACGCCGCCAACGCTGTGGTGTGGGCTGACTGCTCCTGGGCAAGCTGCTGGACGTGATCCTCAGCCGCACTCACCCGCTGCTGAGTCTCCTTGACCTCTGATGTAAGGGAGGCAAAGCACTGGTCCAACGTGTCCAGTTTATCTAGGATGCGCTGAAGTTTGTCCCCCAGAGAGCTCTCCAGGGCCGCCTGAACCTCTGCCGTGACCGCGGTGACCAAGGAGGAGTGAGGAGCCTCCGGCGATGGGGGCGCCCCGGGATCCGCCATCTTGGCCTCAGGCAGCCTGCTCCGCTCCCGATCCTTCCGGACCGCCTTGGCTGCCATGGTGACCCCTCCTCGGCTCCCAAATCCTGCCAAGCCACCAAAAAAAAAAAAAAAGGCGTCCCAGCACCAGGAGGAAACCAGGCCCAAAAATCAGACCCGCAGTAGAAAACCACGCCGCGCTCCGGCGGGTCTTGTCCCAGCCACACACCTCTCTCGGCGCCACGTGACTGCCGGGAATCCCGGGTCCCAAACAGCAGGGCCGCTCCGCAAGTCGGGGCTGGATCGCGCCGCTCCTTCAATTATCTCCCCAGCACAGGGAGATCAGCGCACCCGAACCGGCCAGCAGGGAAGAAGCCGCACCGCGCTTCAGTGGGCAGGGACTCCACCGTTCCCCGGCGGCGGCGCCACGTGGCCTCCGGGCGTCCCGTGACCGCAGCGGCAGGGCAGCGTTGAAAGAACAAAAAACGGTCCGAGTCTCGCCGCGTCTCCCACACACTCCTCAGCGCCGCGGGAGACCCGAACCAGAGGGAGGAATGCAGATAAATTGCCGCGCCGAGGTCGGGTGTATTGGAGCTGCAGAAACACGCTGTCTACAGCTCCATGTTTCCGCCGGAAGTTCGGAACCGTTAATTAAATACTGTAAGGATTGATTTCTTTAGTTGTCCCTTTAACATACACATCCAGGGTGGGAGGGTGGGGGGGTACATTTTGGAATTGGTTTCAGGGGTATGTATTGATTGTTCTTGAAGGTATTTATTTATTGATTAATAGGTGGAAGGGTGGGGGGGAATTAATTTTCCTTTTTATACATTTTTGTAAGTTAAGGTGCTTTAATTTTAATATTACAGTGTTCCCCCGGTCGTTCGCAGTCGGTGGTTCGCAGTCCCGGTCATTCGTGGTATTTTCTGACCGTGAACCGCCAACAAGGAGAGGGCAGCGGGAGAGCATCCAGAGTGCCGGTGAGTGCAGGAAATCACTTGCTGTATGCTCCTATTGCCTCTTCCTGCACTAAGTTGGGCCTTATCCAATCAGGAGCTACTTTGACACGCAGCTCCTGATTGGTAAGGCCTGACTTAATGGAGGAAGAGGCAGTCGGAGCATACAGCGAGTGATTGCCTGCACTCGCCAGCGCTCCGGCTGTTCTCTCCTGCCTCTCCCGCTGCCCTCTCCAGTCTCCCCCATTGAAAAACCGTATTTGCGTTTTTTCACAATTCGCGGGGGCTCCTGGAATGGAACCCCCGTGAATATCGGGGGAGTACTGTATAAGTAAATGTATTAATTATTGTGCACTTCTGTAGTTTAAAAATTGAATAAAGAATTTTTTTTATTTTTTTTTAAAAAGGATTTTAAATCTGTTTTACCTTTATCAAGAGCACCCTCCAGCTGCAGATATAAGGGCATCAAGTTCCACAATGAAGGACCACTAACACTAAACAAAATTGTTTGCAGTTACTATATCAAGTAGGCAAGATTGAAATTAGCGTGGGATGTACACAGAGGATCTCTAACTAGAAAATGAATGATATAAAACAAACTAAGGCCAGTACTGGGCAATTCTGTACGGTCTGTGTCCCATATATGGTGATTTGGTTTAGGATAAGCTGGGGAGGGCTTTGATGGAAGATCCAGAGACAGGATGGTTAGGATAGGTTGGAGTGGGCTTCAATGGCAACTCCAGAAGTGGGAACCTAAAAACAGTAGTGGGTTTGAACCCCCCCCAAAAAAAAACCCCCCCAAAAAACAACAACCAGTAGAGGGCAGACTTCTACGGTCTATTGCTCAGAAATATTAAAGTGAAAAGACAATTTGTTTGTGAAAACCACAACATATATTAATCCACTACCATCGGACCAACTGTAAAAAGACAATTTAACAATGAATGTATAATGAGTGTGACTGCTGGGCAAACTGGATGGACCATTGAGGCCTTTATCTGCTGTCATTTACTATGCTACTATGCATTTACAGGATTTGAAGAGCTTTTCACCCAACTGTTTGAGGGCCACAATGGAAGACGTTGGGGACCGTGCTTTGGAGATCACCCTAAGGTTGTAAGTTCAAATCCCACGCTGTACCTTGTTTTTTTGTTTTTTAAAAAAAAATTTTTTTTTATTGATTTTCAAACTAAAACAGTGCAATACATTTGATTGAACATAAAATATTACAGAACGCACTATTAATTATACAAATAATATAGAATACTATCAATTTCACCCACCCACACTCTTCTCAATTATTAATATAATAAGACACATTGTGTGATTACATTGTTATAGAGAAGCAATTTCAATTTTCAAAATACATTTCCCTTCCCCCACCTATCCCCACCCTGGATGTGTAAGGAAAAAACTAAGAAAAAGAGAGATATATGACCATTAATGCGAAGTAGCAAATATAGTCAATGGACTCCACACTTTATTGAATGAATCACTGGATCCCAAACATTCTGCGTTCATTCTTTCATATTTATATGTGGTACACAAGTTTGCCCACCAAAATGTGTAATTGATCCTGTCATCCAGTTATATGTGATCAATTGAATAGCTATTCCCATCATGATCAGGAAAAGACGGCTTTTATATTTATCTGGAGAAGGCTTAATGTGTAATATCATACCACAAATTATGGCTTCATAGGTTAAGGGAATAGATAATTCAAGAATAAGATTTATTTATCCCCAAATTGACTTCCAGAAATTAAGTATCAGTGGACAAAAAAATAACAGATGATCCAAAGTCCCTATATCAATATGACAATGCCAACATCTATTAGATTTAGAAACATCTAATTTTTGCAAACAAACTGGAGTCCAAAAAATGCCGATGATGCCGATTTGCAAAGATCACGTCATACCCTCCTGCCCCCCTGATGCAGCTTTGAGCGAAACGCTGGATACCATCATCGGAGATGGAAGGCTGAAGGGACGCTCACATAGGCCCGCACAAGTGGCCCAGCACAACTGTTTCAAAAGATAAGTTGCTGTAGCTGTATTTATAAGCCTGTTGAAAAAGTATTTGCTGAGCTGTGTACCTTTACCACAATTTAATGGACTTTAACGTTTATATCACTTCATTAAAATTTTAACAAGCATTTAAGGAGGGTTGTTTTTTTAATAAGCCAGTGAGGTACTTACCCTTTCCATTCTTTCAGCAAGATTTCATCAGTCTGAAGATGGGGTTCTGAGGCTTTTTTCCTCCTTTAAGAATAAATGGGACTTTAAGAATAAATGGGACATCCACGTGGGATCCCTATGGGGGTCGAGCTAGGGATCTGGGTCATTAGCACTCAGACTTGATGGGGTGGGTCAGAAGAGTGGGCAGACTTGATGGGCTGTAGCCCTTTTCTGCCGTCATCTTTAAATTCAGTAATTGCAGTATTTCAGGAAATGATTTTCGAAAAATCTTTTTAGAGTTGAGTTGGACAAATAGGGAAAAATGCTTGAGTACCTGAATGTAAAATCACTTGGATTATAAGTTTTGGTATAAATTTTATAGACCTCAATCATATCCCCCCCCAGTCATCTCTTTTTCAAGCTGAAGAGCCATAACCTGTTTAGTCTTTCTTCATTTTGGTCGCTCTTTGAATTTTTTCTAATTCTGCTCCACTTTTTTTTTTTTTTTTTAGATATGGCAACTAGAACTGAACACAATACTCAAGCTGAGGACAAACCATGGAGCAATACAGAGGCATTATAATATTCATAGTCTTATTTATAATCCCTTTCCTAATTATTCCTAGCATCCTGTTTGCTTTTTTGGCCACAGCTGCACACTGAGTGGAAGATTTCAGTGTGGAGGGCCAGTTTTGATAGTGCGACTAAGTACATCCTGAGAAGTGTGTCCAAAATTCAAATACTTAAAAATGTCCATTTTTGAAACCGCTACACATCTAGCTTTTTTTTTTTTTTTCCTGAAAATTACCTATTTGGAAATCTTGGCCACTAGGACGTCCAACCTTAGGATGCTTATCATTTTTGGACATTTTCGACTGTAAAAAAGTCCAAGTTCAAAACGTCCAAATCCAGACCATTTGGATGTGGGAGGGGCCAACATTGTAATGGACTGGCCACACAGACATGCCAACAGAGCAGTGGGGCACCTTAGAGGGCACTGATGTGATCTTTATATAAAGGGTTCGAGAAGTACATCTCATCATAACCTCCTTATAATTTAATTTAATTTAATTCTTATATACCGCTAATAACCGTGAGGTTTCTAAGCGGTTTACAAAAATGATGCATTAAAAGATACAATAAATAAAAATAAATAAGGTTGGTACTTGGAAATTCCCTAACTGTCCCAAAGGCTCACAATCTAACTAAAGTACCTGAAGAAACAATTTATGAAAAGTAAAGATAAAAATATAAAGACAGAGGTAGAGAAAGAGATAGAAATGAATATTCCAACAAGATGGCGGCCAGTTAGGTCATCTTCTGTGCTGTCTCCCTTGTCCTGCTTTTGTTTTTGTTTTATTTTGCCTTTGTTGATTTTTCTTTTAAATTTCTTTTTTGTTGGTTTTTTGTTCTGTCTCTGTTGTTTTCATTTGGGACTTCCAGTTTCGTTGGTGTTTGCTTCTTTTGAGCTCACCTACCGATTTCCAGTTTGACAGTTGCACTGATCTGGCAGCTGAGGGAGCCGTTGCCTGATGCCTGAATGGTTCTATGGTGGCGGTTAAGAATTGAAGAATTGGGTCCTGTTTCTTTAAGTGGTGGATGGGAGAATTCTGGCTTTCGGCTCCTTGTGTTCATGTCCAGCCACTAGTGGAGAGGAGTGTGGGAGCACTGCTTCGCCCCCTCCCGAACCAGCATAGGACCAGCTCCGTTGAATTCAAGCTGCAACAACGGCGTGCTGAGGGCAGATGAAGGCGGGAGCCAGCCCATAATGTATGGTGAGCCCTCTAAAACTCCCCCCCCCAAACCTACTATACCCACCTGCCTACCAACCCTTATTGCTGCAGATGGCACCTATATGTCAGTATAGTAGGATTTTGGTGGGCTCACACTATTCACTATAAATGTTGTGGTATGAATGGCTTATGGGCCTGGGTCCTCTTCTCAATGGTTCACTAGCCCACCCAACTAAATCTACCTCCCCTCTTCCCCCATTCTTTGTCTCCCTGTCTTGTCAGCTCGCAATCTCGGGATCCTCATTGACTCTTTTCAAATACAATTCAATTGCCTCTTACTGACCTATAAATGCATTCACTCGGTAGCCCCTCTCTTCATTTATTTCCCCCTATGTTCCCCCCTATGAACTCCATTCAGCTGATAAGTCCGCCCTATATGTGCTCTTCTCCTCCATTGCCAACTCCAGACTCCATCCCTTCTGTCTTGCTGTGCCATATGCCTGGAACAAACTGTCCGAATATCTACAGCAGGCTCCATCTCTGGCAGTGTTCAGCTCCAAGTTAAAAGCCCACCTCTTTTAAGCCCACTGTTTTCAACTCCTAACTCCTCTCACCTTGGGTTCCGCTTCTACAACCCTACATGTCATGTATGTCCAAGTAGACTGTAAGCGCTTCCGAATAGGACTGTCAAAATGTACAGTGCTGTGTATGCCTTTCAGTGCTAAAGAAGTGATAAATGGTAGTAGTAGATGAATGAGGACCACATTTAAAAGTTCTAACTTAGGGGAAACAGCCTTCCTTAATTTAAAAAAAAAATCTCTCAAGCTGCATATGTCTTATTTCTTGGTGTCAGGTCAAAAGCACGGCAGGACAAAGGCGCGCGCAGACAATTGAGCGCAGTGCAGAGGCGTGCGCCGCAGAAAATTACTGTTTTTAGGGCTCCGACGGGGGGGGCATGGGGGGAACCCCCCCCACTTTACTTAATAGAGATCGCGCTGCATTGTGGGGGCGTTGTGGGGGGTTTGGGGGTTTGTAACCCCCCACATTTTACTGAAAACTTCACTTTTTCCCTGTTTTTAGGGAAAAAGTTAAGTTTACAGTAAAATGTGGAGGGTTACAACCCCCCAAACCCCCCACAACGCCAGCGCAATCTCTATTAAGTAAACTGGGGGGGCTCCCCAACAAAACCTCCCGTCGGAGCCCCTAAAAACTCTAATTTTCTTCGGCGCGCGCCTCCGTCTTGCGCTCAGTTGTCGGCGCGCGCCTTTGTCTTTCGCGGGGTTGTCTATGAACCTATTTCTTAAAGGTGTATACGTTTGTGGCTATGAGTACTCAAGCTGTCATGTCTTATATTCTACAACAGAGCTGGCTGTGTTTTAAGGACTCAGGGGCTTCATGTGCTCAGTATGAATGACTTGCCAGTGACTGCAGTGTCCTGCTACCTGCCTGGATTTGATTTTAGAGCCCTTTCACCTCCTCCCACCACTTATGAGTCTACAAGCATATGCATCGGTTTGAGGGGGTGGGGGCGGGGGCTAAAGAGGGAAGGAATGACCTTGAGAGGAACACTGAAGTCCATCAACGCCTGCCCTTATTGTGAATCATTGGCTCAAAGCATGAATTTTCTACTATATAAATTAAAAATGAAAATACTAACGAGCAGGTTTTTGTGTTCTGTCAACAATGCATTCATTAGGTGGTTTGGCACACGGAGGCCTTCCTTTCCAGCGCAGCACAAAAAGGAAGCAGCAGGGGTTGGAAAAGTGGCCGCAATGCCATGCGCTCTCTTACCTTCTTTTTTTTTTCTCTCTCCTCATTCTTTTGTTACATTTATTATTATTATTTTTTTCATCTGCGAGCCTAGCGGTAGGGAGTAACTCATCCTGCAAAGAGCTGGTCCTTATTGTGACCATTCTGTCGCCAGTCACAGCTGTCAGGTATGTCAGTCAGGCGGTATTGTGGAGGTGTCAGGGACCTAAGCAAAGAGATTAGGTGGACACAAAAAGCCATGAAAGAGGTGGTAATTGCACTCGGGACAAAGCGTTAAAGAAAGAGAAACTTTCTTTTCTCACAAGATCCATTAAAGAAATGACAGCTAATATTTTAAAGCTGGAACAAGATAATTGTGGTTAAAAGATCTTTGCGTGCATTTTGCTGAAGGAGCAGAGATAAAAGGAAGCATGCTTACAATAAATATTCAAATCGTTACTTTGTGTCGCGAATACCAGATAACCATTTACAGTGAAAAATAGCTGTGCTCTGTTCTCTCTCCCTCTCTGATTCATACTCTCGAGTTCCCATTGTTTTTCAGAGCAAATGTGATAAACACTGCTGCCAATATTAGCTCTGACTGTTTGACATGCAAGGGGAAGAGAATTTGTTCTGGGAATTTTATATATATTGAGCGAGTATATATGAAGATAATTAAGGCTGAGAGTTATGAAATCAATTTAACCATCGGTTGAAGAAGAAAAATGCTTTCTGAGATAAAGTTAGATTTTTTTTTTTTTTTTGTAAAGCAGACTGCCTTATGCTCTGAGAAATGACAATTCCAGAGATGCACAGTAGCTTCTCCAGATAAGCTGACAATTTCTGAGAGCTGGTGGGGTTCTCTCAGGACCTGTCCAACTACTAGGAGGAATAAGTATCTGCCTTAGGTGGCACAATTTGAGATTGGGGGGGGGAAGGGGGTTACCAGTATGGTAGCCATCATTGGCTGATCTGTGATAAACAAGAAACAAGACTCAGGGCAGCTGACACATTGAGCAACTGTGCAGCTCAAGTCTGTCATGTTCTGGCCCCTCACAGCTCAGAGGGATGGGTGAGATGCAGCAGATTTTGCGCACGCATGAATGTTCAAGGCCTCACATCAGCTGCAATGACTTTGGTTTAGAGCCGCAAGTCTGATGACCAGTGGCGTAGTAAGGAAGGGTGAGGGGGGCGGTCTGTCCCAGGCACCATCTTGCTCGGGGCGCCAAAACCCCTTCTCCTCTCTGCCCCTTCCCAATCCTCCCCCTGCCATGCGCGTGTCCCTTCCCTTCCTGTTTAACTTTGGCGCGAACAGCCACCAACATGCCGCCTGTGTCAGCTTCGGCGCTCTCTCTGACATCATCCACATCGAGGAAGTGACATCAGAGATAGCACCGAAGCTGACATGGGCAATAAGTAGGTGGCTGCTTGTGTCAAAGTTAAAAAGGTACGGGGAAGGGGCGTATGTGCAGCAAAGGGGGTGGGGAAATAGGGAGGGGCACCCCCGCCCCAGGCACCACTCACTTTCGCTATGCCACTAGACTTGGCAGAGGTGGTGCAACATCAAACAAGTGAGGGTCAGCCTGGCAAGGGGAAGAAAGGGGAGATGATGGACAAATTGGAGGGGGGAGTTAGGGAAGGGAAAGGGAATAGAGATGATGGGTATGAAAGGGAGGAGAGATGCTGGCCGTGGGGGGGGAGGGGGAGGGGAAAGGGAATAGAGATGCTGGGTATGAAAGGGAGGAGAGATGCTGGCCGTGGGGGGGAGGGGGGAGGGGAAAGGGAATAGAGATGATGGGTATGAAAGGGAGGAGAGATGCTGGCCGTGGGGGGGAGGGGGGGAGGGGAAAGGACCTTGAGCTGCCCATTAGAAGAAGATGCCTGGCTGAAGGTTTGCCTAGGCCATCAGATTCCTTAGGGCTGACCTTGGGATCTGTTAGTTTCCATGTTTGGTTTAAGTGTGTACGTGCATTAGGCCTTTAAAATGTATTTACAGTCAAAAGCCATAATGGTGCCTAACTCGGTAGACACCTGTGAAAATGGCACCTCCCACATGTCAATCACAGTTAGATGCCATTTAGAGAATCACACCTAGCGGCACCTAAATTGACTTAGGCGCTGCTAGGCATCAAAATGTTAGGTGCTGGTATATTAGGCCAGGGTTTTTATCTAATGTCAAGTTTCAAGTGTATTTAAATTTTAATATAATGACCATCGATGTGCACTTGGCCGGTTTACAAAGCTAAAAATGTTAAAATAAACTTTAGAAGGGGGGTAGGAAGAGAAAATGTGAACATTAAATAGACAAATTATGATTACGAACATGAATTTGAGGGTAAAGAGGGAGGAAAAGTTAATAATTACATTAATAAAACAAATTAATTAAGGGGAAGGGGGGGAGGGGCAGAATAAAACATCAAGAAAGGCTTAAGTCTTTCCCAAATTCTGCCCCCTAACCATTCCTACTTTTCATGTAGGCATCATTAGGCACCAGTAAGCACCTAATCTAATCTAATTGAGTACTTAAGTCACTCTGTATCTGAAAAGGCTCAAGGCGAGGTACAAGTCGAAGGAAATACAACTCTAGGGACATAAGAGGGAATAACTAGGAGAGTTAGAAGAGAATAAGCAGAAGCTCTGTAACATTAAATTCATGCATACTTGCATATATAACATTTTCTATCCATTGTCAACAGAGTGTATTGTCCCAAAGAGGAGAGCTTTTAGTTTCTTCTAAATTGAAGGTAGACATCTCAGTGAACACTTACATCGCACCCACCGAGTTAGTTGCTTATCAGAAAGTTTAGGTTTTTTTTAAATGGTTTTTTTTAATGCTGCTGTTGAATTAACAGAGTCGCTGCCCAGGAAAAGGATCTAGGTGTCATTGTTGAGAGGATGCGTTGAAACCCTCAACTCAATGTGCGGCAGCTGCTAAGAAAGCAAATAGAATGTTAGGAATCACCAGGAAAGGAATGGAAAACAAAGATTTTGCGCCTTGGTGACTGTGTCCTTAAAAAGGGACCATGCTTGCTCTGGAGTTTTAAAGTGCTTACCTTCTTCTTAATCTTATTCCTCACCATGAGTCTCATTCCTTCATAATTCCCTTTTCGGAAGTTCAGTGCTGTGGCTGACGTTCTGGATCAATGCTTTGCCACTGTGTCCAGGATGAAGTGGATCATATTGTGATCATTGCTTCCCAGCATTCCTTCTACTTCTTTACCTTGCGCCAGTCCTCGTAGTCCATTTAGAATTAAGTCCAGAATTGCATTTCCTCTCGTATTTTCCTTGACAAGTTGTTCGAGGAAGCAATCGCCTACAGCATCCAGGAACTTGGTCTCCCTACCGCAGCCGGAGGTGCCTAGGTTCAAGTCTATCCCCAGATAATTGAAGTCACCCATGATAATTGTGTTGCCTCCCTTGCAGTTACGTTGAATCTTGTCTGTCATCTCTCCATCAATTTCTTCAGACTGCCCTCCGGGTCGGTAGTAGATGCCGATCTTCATTTCCATTCCTTTTGTTCCCGGAATTTTGGCCCATAGAGACTCTACCTTATTTTTAATTTCCGGCATGTTCTCTCCGGTAGACTCAATTCCCTCTTTGATGTATAGGGCAATACCCCCACCTTTTTGACCTACTCTGTCTCTGCGGTATAGCTTGTATCCTGGTAGCACAGTATCCCAGACATTTTCCTCGTTCTACCATGTTTCCGTGATGCCGTTGATGTCAAGGTTATCTTTTTGTGCCATAGCTTCCAATTCCCCCATCTTATTTTGTAGGCTTCTTGCGTTTGTGTACATACACTTGAGTTTGCGGCCTGTTACTTTCTTGCAATTCCTTCCCTCTTGTGTCCCTTTCAATCCATCAGGATTTCTGTCTTGTCTATGATCCGGTGAGTCTTCCCCACTATCTTCCAGCACGGTATCCTCTGGGTATACCAGTTCCTGAACCATAGACTCTTGGTCGACTGTTAGCTTTCTCCTTCTTCCTAGTTTAAAAACTTCTCAATTTCTCTCTTGATGTTGCTTGCAAGGAGCATTGTTCTGTCTCCGCTGAGACAGAATAGCTTGCTCTTCCCCCAGAATTTTGTCCATTTGTGCATGAAGTGGAATCCTTCTTCCTCACACTAGTGCCTCATCCACGCATTAACTGCTTGCAGCTCTGTCTGCCTCTTCTTGTCGCCACTGGGTACCAGCAGGATCTCTGAGAACGCCAGCCTCTGCGTTCTGGTCTTCAGTTTCCCTCTTAGCATCCAGAACTGGTCCTTCAGTCCTTCCCTGCTGCAGTTCCTATTGCTCACGTTGTTTGTCTCCACATGGATCACCACCGCCGTATCTTCCTCTTCCACACTGTCGATGATCCTGTCGATGCGGCTCACCATATCTTCTACCTTGGCTCCCGATAGGCAGGTCACCAGCCAATCCTGTCTTCCTCCCGGTATGTGGCTGTCGACTTGTCTGATGATGGAGATCCCCACAACGATTGCTGTCCTCTCTGACATGGACATATGATTAAATAGATAATTTCAGCAGATTCACATGAGGTCTGGCTTCTTAAGGCATATCTTTGAGACATAGGATTAATGAAACAATCTGTCTCCCACATAACATGGCATACTGACCACGACCCACATTTACTATGGGACTCAACAATTTTTTAAGGAACAACAGAAGCAGAAAACCTGTGAGGGAATCCATGGGACCGTTGGATGATCAAGGAGCAAAAGGGGTGCTCAGAGAGGATAAAGCCACAGCAGAGAAACTGAATGAATTCTTTGCTTCGGTTATTATGGAAGAAGATGTAAAAGATCTACCTGAACCGAAAATGGTTTTCATGGGTGATGATGTGGAGCAGGGGTGCCCACACTTTTTGGGCTTGCGAGCTACTTTTAAAATGACCAAGTCAAAATGATCTACCAACAATAAAATTTTTAAAAACACAAAGCACACTGTATGCAGAGAAAATGTTAATTATCATTTATATTCTGGGTTTTTTTTCAAAGAGATCAAGGCAGATGACTTTATGCAATGTCACTTCAGTAACAACCATACAAAAATAGACAATAGCGGGTTTTAGCGCAGGGAGCTGTGCTGAATGCCCTGCGCTGCTCTCAATGCTCATAGGCTCCCTGCGCTAAAAAACGCTATTGTGGTTTAGTAAAAGGGGGCCATAGTGCAAAATATAGACTGCAGATTTAAATTCTCAAAATGGCCACATTTTGATCACTAAATTGAAAATAAAATCATTTTTACTACCTTTGTTGTCTGGACATTATTCAAATCTTGTTGGTCTCAGGCTCTGGTTGTCTTCTGATAACTCACTTGCCAGGGTCTCCTGCCCATTTGTTGTTTTCTTCTTTCACCATGCTAACCATCCATCTTCCATCTCTGTCCAACCCTTCTGTTTCCCTTCCCTCCCCCCAAGTCTGGCATCTTTCCTTTTTTTCATCACCATCCACAGATCCACCTGTTCTCAACTACCCTTTCATCCTTCATCTCTCCCTCCTTCGCCCACACCCCAGGGTCCACCATCTCTCCCTTTCTCTTCCCAATTACCTTCCTATCCAGTATCTCTATTCCTCCCTCCATACCATCCCTTGTTTCCAACTTCTTCCCTGTCTGTTCCTTCCCTCCCTAAATCCCATTGTCCACCATCTCTCTCCATCTCCTCTATTTTTAAGACCCATTATTTCTTTTCCCCAAAGTCCGGCATATGTACGTCTCTTTGAACCCCTTCTCTCCCTCCCTCCATGTACTTCTACACCAGGGCCCCCAGAAAAAGAAATGTACATGTGTTTCACTTTACACCCCCCTCCCCCGAAGGCCTGACCCCCCCTTGAAGGTCTGCACATTCCCCCCCCCAAGGTTGACTCCCCTCCTGAAGGCCTGCACTACCCCTTGAAGGACTGCACCCCCCCCTCCCGAAGGCCTGCCCTCCCCACATCCATTTACCTAATTCCAGCAGAGAGCAGTCTGCAGAGAGGATCGCTGGTACTTTAGCGATCCTTGCAGGTTGCCATAGACCTCAGGAGCTGTCTTTCCTCTGCCCCAATCCTGTCTCTGACTCAGAGGAGGGGCAGGACCATGCAAAGGGAAGACCTGAGGCCTATGGCAACCTGCAAGAATTGCTAAAGTACCACCTGCCACCGGCTGTCTCCCATTCGTCCCCTTTGGAGATCCCCACAGGAACAAGGAAGTTAAATTAATAGAATACTTAGGCACAGGAAAACAAAGAAATGCAGAAGAGACATACCTCCAAGAACTGCCCCATGTGTCACAATGCTCATTAGTGGAACTGAATAAAAGACAAGTACAATGGATTTAGAAGGGATGCACAGCCGGCCAGGTCCGGGTCATCCTGCCCTTCCTTTCCCCCGGTCCTCGCGCCTGCCTGGTCCCGCACCGACGCTCGAATGGTGCCGTCAACTCCCGCGAGTCTGGCGATAACCAACAGCACCATTTGGGCGGCGGTACAGGACCAGGCAGGTGCGAGCCCCGAGCGCGGACCGGGGGAAAGGAAGGGCAGGAGGACCGGACGGCCGTGCATCCCTCCAAGCCGTGCACCCGGGGCGGGGGCGGACCGCCCCCCCGGTACGCCACTGATTGGGAGGCCGATTTTGGGAGTTTTAAAATTGTATATCGGGCAGCACTAGGCCTCGGCTCTTACCTCAATCATTACAGGCGCTTCTATTTCTTGTGGTGCGCTGAGCTCCATCCCCCACCGACCCTTCACCCCGCCCTTCCAGCACTCTGATTGGCCAGCGTTCTTCAAGAGGCGGGCCAATCAGGATGGGAAAAAAAAGAAGGGAAGAAGGGAACCCGCTCTGCAATCGACTGGGGTCGCCTGAGCGAACGACCTGTCGATCGCGATCGACTGTTGGGCACCCCTGATGTGGAGGAACTGAAAGAAATCTTGGTGAATCTGGAAGATGTAATAAGCCAAATCAACAAGTTAAAAAGTGACAAATCACCTGGACCAGATGGTATACATCCCAGGGTACTAAAAGAACTCAAACATGAAATTGCTGACCTTCTGTTAGTGATCTGTAACCTGTCACTAAAATCATCTATAGAACTGAAGATTGGAGGGTGGCCAATGTTAGAAAGATTTTTTAAAAGGGTTCCGGGGAGATCTGGGAAATTACAGCTTGTTCAATCGATTTGTTAACTAAGAATCTTCTCAGCTCTACTTACTCAACCAGTATCCCTAATGAACTACACAGCTTTCATATTCCTTCTTTATGTAAGATTGTATAACTCTCATATTCCTTCATTATGTAAGATTGTATTGCTGACTTTGATTGTAACCTCTTCGCTGACTTTGACTGTAACCTCTTCGCTGATTGTCCAGCACTTCTTGCTGTAAACCGCCTCGAACTTCTATGGCTTTGGCGGTATATAAGAATAAAATTATTATTATTATTATTATTCAGTGCCAGGCAAAATAGTGGAAACAATTATAAAAATTAAAATTGTGGAACAAACATGATTTAATGAGACAGAGTCAGCACGGGTTTAGCTTAGGGAGGTTTTGCTTTACCAATTTGCTTAACTTTTTTGAAGGTGTGAATACATATGTGGATAAAGGTGAGATGGTTGATGTAGTATATCTAGATTTTGACAAAGTTCCTCATGAGAGGCTCCTGAGAAAATTAAAGAGTCATGATATTGGACGCAAAGTTAAATTGTGGATTAGGAATTGGTTATTTAATAGAAAACAGATGGTAGGGTTAAATGGCCATTTTTCTCAGTGGAGAAGGGTAAATAATGGAGTGCTGCAGGGATCTGTATATAATCTTGAAATTGGCATGACGAGTGAAGTGATTAAATTTGCAGATGACACAAAACTGTTCAACATTGATAAAACGCATGCAAATTGTGAAAAATTGCAGGCAGATCTTAGGAAATTGGAAGACTGGGCATCCAAATGGCAGATGAAATTTAATGTGGACAAATGCAAAGTGATGCACATTGGGAAGAATGACCTAAATCATAGTTATCAGATGCTAGGGTCCAAGAAAATGGTCTTGGTGTCATTGTAGACAATAAGATGAAACCTTCCATCCAATGTGCTGTGGCAGCCAAAAAGCAAACAAAATGCTAGGAATTATTAAAAAAGGGATGATTAACAAGACTAAGAATGTTGTAATTTCTCTGTATTGCTCCATGGTGCAACCTCACCTTGAGTATTGCATTCATTTCTAGTCACCTTATCTCAAGAAAGATATAGTGAACGAGAAAAGGTTCCTGAGAAAATTAAATACTTATGGGATAGGAGACAATGTTCAGTTGTGGATTAGGAATTTGCTATTAAAGAAGGAGACTTCAGTTAATACAAAACACGGCAATCAAATTAATATATAACGCGAGAAAATATGACCACGTCTCACCATTGTTGATAGACGTCCATTGGCTTCCAATCAGTCATAGGATTATATTTAAAATAATGTTGCTCATTTTCAAAACACTAGCATCCAATGAACCTCAATTTATATCTAGATCTCTAATCCCACACAGTACTCAACGCCCACTCCGTTCATCTGGTCAAAATCTCCTTTCAGTCCCCTCTTTGAAAATTATAGGAACAAGAAGATCTGATATGTTCACAGTGATGGGACCTCAATGGTGGAATGCCCTGCCTCAATATATCCGAATCGAAAAAGATGTCACAATATTTAAAAAATCATTAAAAACCTACCTGTTTAAAGATGCTTTTAATACCTAAAATGTTTTAAATTTTTTAGAGAGGTTTTTAATCGTGCCATGGTTCTATTACCCCTTAACCCCTTGTTTTTTCCTTTTTTCTACCAATAATTGAAAAATGTAACTTTTATCTTTTTCCCTCCCGACTCATGTTTGTATATTATGTTATTATATTGTTGAAATGTTAGTTTCTCTTTATTACTCTTTATTTGGATATTGTACATCGCTTAGCAATTTTAATAGGCGATTCATCAAATGATTTAATAAACTTGAAACTTGGAAAACAGAGGGTAGGGTTAAATGGCCATTTTTCTCAATGGAGGAGAGTAAATAGTTGAATGCCACAGGGATATGTACTGAGACTGGTGCTATTTAACTTATTTATACTATTTAACTTATTTATAAATTATCTTGAAATTGGAATGGCGAGTGAGGTGATTAAATGTGCAGATGACACTAAATTGTTTAAAGTTGTTAAAACACATGCGGACTATGAAAAATTGCAGGGAGACCTTAGGAAACTGGAAGAGAAAATTGGAAGACTGGGTGTCCAAATGGCAGATGAAATTTAATGTGGTTAAATACAAAGTGATGCACATTGGGAGGAATAACCCAAATCATACTTACCAGATGCTAGGATTCACCTTGGGAGTCAGCGCCCAAGAAAAAAGTCTGGGTGTCATTGTAGACAATACGCTGAAACCTTCTACCAAATGTGTGGCGGCGGCCAAAAAAGCAAGCAAGATGCTAGGAATTATTAAAAAGGGAGTGGTAAAGAAAAGTAAGAATGTTATAATGCCTCTGTATTGCTCCATCGTGCGACCTATTGTGTGAGTATTGCGTTCAGTTCTGGTCACCTTATCCCAAAAAAGATATAGAGAAACTAGAAAAAGTTCAAAGAAGAGCGACCAAGATGATAAAGGGAATGGAACACATCTTGTATGAGGAAAGACTAAAGAGGTTAGGATATGATTGAAGTCTACAAAATCCTGAGTGGTGCAGCAGCTCACAGTACTACAGGAACTACAGTAAATTGCCACAAGAAGTCATGGTGGCCATTTTGAAAGGCCACTGTGAGGGGACAGGAACAAGCGGGGGTGTTCAGGGACAGGGCTGAGCTCCTGTCCCTGAACACCCCTGCTGGACCACCAGTTATGTAGATAGGCCCGTGGGGGGGGGGGGGCTACCTATATTTTGGGAGGGGGGACAACTGTGCCATAAGCAGACAACAAAGTTAGTATTATCACCAGTGGATGATAAATGAGGGATCCAGTGTCTCAAATTCAGTTTGTCTTTGACAAAATTTCCCAGGCCATTTGCTTGATTTCAGTTTCTTTGAATCAGAAATACATACATTAAAGCAACAGTACAATGGATAGGACAGGTCAAAAATACAACTGTGATCTGAGAGAATCCTTCATCTATGAAGTCTAAAGCCATCTGATGATTAGCAGTATTTGTAGCATCCTGAACAATTTAACCCTAACGAGGTTATTGTCATACAAAAAAATTTGGTAAAAGTAACACATATACGTGATAATTAAAATCACCCAACATAACACTTTTCAAAAAGATACATATTGAAAGTAATAAATCAGTGGCTGCAGAAGTGTCATTGCAAAGAAACGTTCTGAGCTCACTGGGGAAAATGGAATAGAATATGAATTAAATAAATAAATATATATATATATATAGAGAGAGAGCGCTTGTGTGTATGTAGGGGAGGAGGAAACAAAAGATCAAACAAAACTTCCTATGAGATCTTTCAGTAATTTATGATAAATTTGGTGCAGGCAGTCTTATAGCCTACCATTTTCCATCAGGCTGTATACAGTGATAATAATAAATCATACACATTAAGAACAGGTAACTGACCTTTATCAAATTCTTGATAAATGATCGGTACTCCTCCTCTTCTCCCTATTCTACAAGCATCTTCCCAGCCATATAAGGAGGATAATATTAGTTAATCAAGACCATATCAGAGTCAACCGACCACAACTCTAACAACAGAGATCAGATCTGTTATTCAAATTAAAATCATTAATCACAGTTGTCTGGCTCTTCACAGAGTGATCATTAATCAAGATTACAGATAAAAACGTAGGCTCTCCATACACCCGATGAACATATCTGCAGATAGAAGTGGGGTTGGTTGCCTGATGGATGCTGATATAGATTTAGACCGCCATGAGAGACCCTCCACCCCCAACAATTTTGGTTATATTAAAAAAACCTCCATTCCAAAATGAAGGAAAGCAGGATACAGGGTCTCGGGAAATGTTTATGTTGATTAAGAGTTTGATATACCGCTCTAGCATTTTAATGACCTAAGCGGTTTACAATGTAACAATTAAATAATGAAAGGAACTCCATTGAAGACAGGAAAGAAAGAGATAGACACAAAGAAATAAATAATATATTTAAGGGAAGAGCAGAATCTTGAGAAATTCAAAAGTAACTTAAAAACATTTCTCTTTAAAGACGCTTTTGATAATTTACGAAACTCACCGCAGCTCAGATTATTTTATTGTACTATATTATACTGTTTTTTGTTACTCATTTTGCATTTTTCCTTTTTTGTTCTACTTTTCTATAATGATTTTGTATTTCATCTCCCCCCCCTTCCTTGTGTTTATAAGTTTGTAATGGTAATTTTTTTAATATTGTATATTAATATGTATTGTTCTGTCATGTATTGTTTCCCAGAAATTATAATTTTAATTTATTCATCGCTTTGAAATACGATTAAGCGATTAATCAAAACAATTATTAAACTTGAAACTTGAAACTTAAAACTTGATATGTACATCCCAACAAGTATGGAAAAGCCATAGAAAGAGACATACCTGAGCTGGAATAAAGCTCAAGGATAGATTGGTAGTGAGATGTTGTGGCCAGGGTCAGAGGTGTAGCGAGAGGTGATGCCCCTTCCCCACCTTTGTCTCCGCCCCTGCTCCCCCCTGCTGTGCAAGCGCCCCCCCCTTCCCCTCTAGTTGTTCACTACCGTGAGCAACAAGATCTTCAACATGCTCCTCGTGACCCATCGGCTCTCCCTCTGATGTCACTTCCTATACATGGCACCCGGAAAGGACATCAGTGGGAGAGACGACATGGTTGCGTGGAGCACATTGAAGTTGTGGCTCATGGCGGTGAACAACAAGAGGTATGGGGGAAGGGAAGGCGGGACACGGGTGGTGAGGGGAGGAGGGGGAAGAGGTGTGGGGCAGAGAGGAGAAGGGGTTCCGGTGCCCCTACCAACTTGGCGCCCCCCCCCCCTTACTATTCCACTGACTAGGGTGGCTGCAAGAAAGTCTAAAGAAAAAGGCAGGTTCAGCCTGGTGCAGAAAGGAAGCCCTAGTAATTCTGAGAAATGTAGTACTAAAGCAGTGGTCTCAAACTCAAACCCTCTGCAGGCCCTCTGCAGGGTAGGTACTTGGAGGGCCTCAGAAAAAATAGTTAATGTCTTATTAAAGAAATGACAATTTTGCATGAGGTAAAATTCTTTATAGTTTATAAATCTTTCCTTTTGGCTAAGTCTTAATAATAATATTGTAATTTATAGCTAAAGAGACATATGATCAAGAAACTGTTTTATTTTACTTTTGTGATTATGATAAACATACCGAGGGCCTCAAAATAGTACCTGGCAGGCCACATGTGGTGCCCGGGCCGCGTGTTTGAGACCACTGTGCTAAAGGAGCAGGCCACTACAGCTCGGGGACAGGAAGGAAGCCCTAGGAATTAGGGGAAATTAATTGCTGTCATTTCCAGTCAAGAAGAAAAATAGGGAAAGAACTGTACACATCAACCAGAGATAAAACAAATAAAATTTATTCCAACAAGTGGAAACAATTTGTGGGGAATTAAAACATTAAAACCCAATCTTTGTAGTAGACCCGACAAGGTCCGTCTTTTGGCTTTAAAATTCATACATTCTATGTTACACTGCAAGCCTTTAGATTGGCATTGGACACAGGAAAGCTTTTTGGTTGCTCAGCTGCCAGGAAAATGTGGTTTGGATAATGTGACTGGCAGAGGAAACAAAGGTCTCCTCTTTTTTCTTTATTCTTATGTGCTTGTCATTCCTGAAGAAATACCAGATTTCAATCATTTTGAAAGCTTCTATAGTTTAATCATGCTCACCATTAGAAACCTAAGTAAGTCAGAGCATTGCTGCCCTGATTGTTATCAGAGCCTCAGGAAAGTGTCATTCTGCTAAATTTAAAGCTCAAAAGCATGGCTACAGCAGGGACAGCTGAAGAGTAGACACTAAAATGTAGATCTTTAGAAACGGGGCATGTGGCCCTAGTGTAGAGTGTATGCCTTTTATTCACTCCATGCACAATCTCAAAGAAATTAAATATTAGGAAGATGAAAAAAAAAAAGAGAAGAAATCTAAGAGCAAGTCCCGATGTTAGCCAGACATTTCTGGATGCCAGGGGCAGGATCTCACATGGATTTCAGCATTCATGTTGTGCAGACAGAATTGTGAGGCTCTTTTGTGTAAGGCCTGTTCTGAAATGTCCCTTCCATCTCCCTTTCTGGGTAAGACCCAAGGAGGAAGTTGTAGGGCCAAGAAACCGACAAGCTGAAATTTTGAGGAATCGAGTTAATTCTGAGGTTCACAGATATATAAAAAGATATTTGACAGCGTTCCTTTAGTAAGATGTGAGCATTTTCCTTTCAGGTTGATCTGAATATTCATGAATTCCAATGTGCTTCTATACAGTAGCTGGTACCTTGGCTGGACTGCCTATATATTTGATTGATGTTGGAATGGTGTGAGAATGTCTTTTCAAAGGCGGAGTGAGATGTTTGATTATGTTTCCATTGTAACAATCTTTATAAGCACTTTTTCTTTAGACAGCTGAGTCACCGTGCCAGTGCACGATTGATTGACCATCTGAACTTTTACTACAGGTAATGGCATTTTGATGCAGATTAATTAATGCTGTGTTTAGAGAGGTTTCCCTCATCCCCGAAGCTGCTCTCTGTGCTGAAAAATAAAACCACACAAAGCAATGTCCCAGGCTATTCACAAAATTGTTTTTCTTCTACATTGAACTTCTGGACACATTGATGCCTGAACAAATTTAGTTTCTCACATTTTCATCTGTCTGTTAGCACTTTTCTCTTATTTATGTAAGCCAGTGTCACGGAAGTCCTGATGGCCAGGGCCCTCTGATTTGGAAACCACACACAGTTTCGGAGACACTGCATTTAGAGGGCTGCAAAGCTTGGGTAGGTTTGCCAAGGGCCTAGGGTTACCATATGACTCCAGAAAAAGGAGGGTGGTTTGAGAAATCCGGGCTTTACTTCCAAATGGAAGTAAAACCTGGATGTTTCAACCCATCCTCCTTTTTCTAGAGCCATATGCTAACCCTATGGTAATTCAATGCAAAGAAATGCAGAGTAATGCATTGGGGGTTAGTAATCGGAAGGAGCCGTATGTGTTGGGAGGTGAGAGGCTGATATGCACGGATGGGGAGAAGAACCTTGGGGTGATAGTGTCTGAAGATCTAAAGGCGAAGAAACAATGTGACAAGGCAGTGGCTGTTTCCTAAAGGATGCTGGGCTGAATGAAGAGAGGCGTGATCAGTAGAAGAAAGAAGGTGGTGATGCCCCTATAAAGGTCATTGGTGAGGCCTCACTTGGAATATTGTGTTCAGTTTTGGAGACTGTATCTGGGAAAGGACATAAGAAGACTTGAAGCAGTCCAGAAGAGGGCGATGAAAATGGTAGGAGGTTTGCACCAAAAGATGTATGACGAGATACTGGAAGCCCTGAGTATGTATACCCTAGAGCAGTGGTCGGCAAACCGCAGCTCACTAGCTGCAAGCGATTCTTTAGCCACTTGAGTGCTGCTCTGCTAGAGCACAGTTCTTCAACCGCTGGTCCGCAGAAAATTTCTGCCAGTCCGCGCAGGGCCGGTGAGATCAAGTCGGCAGTTAAATTTCCTGCCGACTGCAGTTCCTCCCGACTGTGGTTCCTGCTGACTAATGTTTCTCCCAGCCTCAGGCGATCAAGACAGGCTGCCGACATCGGGACCTTCACTCTCTGAGTCTCGCCTGTTCGGAAACAGGAAGTTGAAACAAAATAGGCGGGACCCAGAGAGTGAAGGTCCCGACGTCGGCAGCCTGTCTTGATCGCCGCCCCTGCCGAGTTGCTGAAGAGGGCCGCGGGGAAGTTGCGATTAGAATGGAGAGAGCTGCAGATTCAGGTGCAGGTGGAGGGAGATGGTCAGCGTGTGCGAGCAAGATCCTGGGGAGCCTTCACAGTGGCTGTCTCCCCTCCCACCAGCTCTCCTACTTGCCAGGGCAGTGATTTACCGGTGACTTCCTGCAGGCAAGTACTGAGAGCTACTGGAAGGAGAGGAAGCCACTGTAGGAGGCTGGGAAGCTGCTGGATAAAGGGAGAGCTGTTACTGGACTTGGAGGGAGTTAGAAGGAGAGATGCTGCTGGGAGGGGAGGAGGGAAAGGGATGGGAAGAGAGTTAATGTTGGATAGAGGGAGGAGGGAAGGGAGAAGGAAAAAAAGGAAGGAGGGAAGGGAGAAAGAAAAAAGGAAGGAAACATCTGGCAGGGAGATTACAGGAGGGGAAGGAGGTCAGGGTGGAATGGAGAGATCAGATGAGGGAAAGGGGAGAGAGAGGAATGAGAAAGTAGAGAGACATTGATGCTGGAAAGGGGGTCAGCAGAGAAATGAGAGAGGGATAAAGATGCTAGATCTGGTGTAGGAGAGATAAAAATGAAGAAGGCAGTGAAGCTGGAATGAATGATGTAAAAAGGAGAGAGGAGGAACAGGCTGGATGGACAGGGAAGAGGGGCATAGAAAGAATTCAGATACATATGGAAGGGAGAGAGGGCAGACATTGGATTGAACGGGCAGATGCTGGAAGGAAAAGAGTGAAAAGAAGATGAAAGCAGAAACCAGAGACAACAAAAGGTAGAAAAAAAATAATTTTATTTCTATTTTGTCATTAGAATATATCAGATTTGAAATATATATCCTGCTAGAGACATAACTGGGGACTGCAGTATTCTGTTAGCATGATATTTCTATGTAGCATTCTATAATAACTTGGTTTGTTCAGTTTTCTTGATAGTAGAGGGGATATATGTGAAGGAGAGGGGAGACAGGGGTTTTGTTGGTCCATGCTCTGTATATTTGTATTTATAAAATCACAATTGTTCAGAATATTTTTTCTTTTTATACTTTAATAAAATACGTTCAATATAAAATCATAATTGCGGCTTATGCAGATGGGATCAGATGGTTTGTGGGGACCGAGCTCGCGGAGATGGGGTGTAAATGGGGATTTTAAATTTTAGTCTTAGTAGTTTGCCGGTCCACAAAATAATTCTTTTATTTCTGCCGGTCCACGGGTGTAAAAAAGGTTGAAGAACACTGTGCTAGAGAATGCGGCTTGTGCAGCCCAGCTTCTCCCTCCCTCCCTCCCTTCTGTGCCTCCCTCCGGCAGGTAGTTTTCTGACCAGCTCCCTAAAACTCATCCAAAATAGCTGGCTCCCTTGCTGTAGTCGTCCGCGGGCGGTGAAGGCTCCCCGCACACAATCCATGTCAGAAGCATTCCCTCTGACATCACGACATCAGAGAGAAGGCTTCCAAATCAGCCGCGAATCGCACATGAGAAGCTGACGCTGCCCGCAGACGACTGCAGCATGGGAGCCAGCTATTTTGGATGAGTTAGATTCTAACCAAGATGACCAAGACTTAAAGATCCTTCTGAGTTGTAAGTAGAAAAAGTAATTTCCATGTGAGATGCTTTGGCAATTAGGGCTCTATCAGCACTAAGGATGGCTTTATGAGAGTAGAGATAATGGTTTTGGCCTTGCATGGAACACCAGAAAGAGAAAGGGAGAAATGGTAGACTTGGAGGAGGGATGCAGGCAGGGGGAGAGATTGGGTGGGAGGCAGTTGGGAAGAGAAAGGGAGAGAAGTTGGATCTGGGGAAGAAAGGGAGTTAGGGAGAAATTTTAGGCCTGTGGCCATTTCATTGTTCAGCCTCAAGGGGGGAAGGGAAGAAGAAAAACAGAAAAGAGAGGGAGCAAAATGTTGGGCCATGGGGATAGAGGAGGAGAGATGGACCCATGGGAGGGCAGGAGGAAAGAGAGCTGGGATAAGAAAGGGTATGGAAAGAAATGGACAGGGAGTTATAGCCTGACCAATGGAGAGAGGAGAGGGAGGGTGATTCTGAAAGTGGTGAACCATGAGTGAGAGAGCAGTGAATACAGTGGTAGAAATGTGGTAATGGGGAGTAGATAGCAGGAAATAGGAGGCTGGGAAAGGAGATGGGAAATGGGAGAGCTAGGGACTGAGAGAAGATGGAGAATTGAGAGGTAGCTGAACATTTAGAAAGAAGGCAAGATTTGACTGGACAGAGGCAAAAAAGAAAAGAAAAAGTTAAGAAAGCTGAAAGGGAAAAATCAATACACTGGAGACAAGCATAAGGAGGAAATGGAACAAGAGAGAAGAAAAAAAAAAATGAACAGCAGACACTAGAAAGAGAATTAGTTGAAGATAGACAAAAAACAGAAAGAGAAACTGGGACCAAGATGATAGAGAAAAAAATATCCAAATAACAAGGTAGAAAAAATTGTTTTATTTTGAATTTATTAACTGGAATATGTTAGCTTTGGGATATGTGCATCAAAATTATTTTTGTATTCAGTGGCATAGTCATATACAGCTGATATAGGGGAGGGACTGGAGCCCAAAATTAGTGGATGGGCACCAAAGTTTCTCCCCGCCTGAGTGCAATGTACAAATACTTGAGCTATTGGGGATTCCCAAGCCTTGCCACCTGAAGACATCCTCCTTTAGTCTGGCAACCCAAAATCTCCAAGCTCTGCAGCCAATGGCAATATCCTCAAGCTGTCACTGCTTTCATGCATGCATGAAAGCCAAGGTGGATGGGGGGGGGGGGGGGCGCAGGGGCAGGGAAGAGGGAAGGCAGCATCTCTGCAATATTGCTGTCAGCTGCAGAACTTGGGAATTTGGAGGGGAGGAGGTGGCTGTTAGTTGGTGAGGCTTAGGGATCCCTATTAGCTACAACAGGGGAGATGTTCATTTTGAGGGAGCCTAAGCTCAAAGTGAGAGGCCCAAAAAAGCAGCAATATTTACTGTGACTGAACAATCCTCCACGTACACCGCTGAGAGCTGATGCAGCATCCCCGCTCTGATGAGGCTCACCTCTGAAGAGGCTCACCGTAACTGTAATAGAAGTGAATGGGAAAACCAAGAGCGCGCATTCCTGCTCATCAGAGTGGGGATATGGAAGCCTGTGGCTGCTCCCATTGTCAGCGGCGCATGTGGAGGATCACCCAGTCAGGGCAAGCACCACTGCCCCTTGGGTTTCTCGAGTTGAGCGAGAGCAAGCCAGTCACAGCTTTGTCTGTCAGTATACACAGTGGTCAGTGCCTGGTGTGCCGAAAAGTCTCACGCTAACGACGAGAGTAGCTTAAGCGCATTAAGCTACTTGTATCTTTTAACCAGCTGCAGATCTCATAGGTATTTTTGGCATCAATTTAATAAGTTGTTCTAACTTTGTGTTGCTGCTTTTATTGTTATAAATTAACACAAAACATGTTTTTGGTTCTTGAAAATAAATTTGGCTTTCAAAAGAAATCTTAATTGTTATACTACTGATCTTTGGCTCTTTTGACTAATGAGTTTCCCACTGCCCTAGAGGAAAGGAAGGACAGGGGAGATATGATTCAGACGTTCAAATACTTGTAAGGTAATAACGTAGAACAAAATCTTTTCCAGAGAAAAGAAAATGGTAAAACCAGAGGACATAATTTGAGGTTGAAGGGTGGTAGACTCAAGAGCAATGTAAGGAAATTCTTCTTTACAGAGAGGGTGGTGGATGCCTGGAATGCGCTCTTGAGGGAGGCGGTGGAGAAGAAAATGGTGGCAGAGTTAAAAAAAGCGTGGGATGAACACAGAGGATCTCGAATTAGAAAAACAAAATTAAGGCCAGTACTGGGTAGACTTGCATGCTCTATGTCCGTAAATGGACGTTTGGTTAAGGATGGGCTGTGGAGGGCATCGATGGCTGGGATGGTTTAGATGGGCTGGAGTGAGCTTTGACGGAGGTCTTCAGTAGATGGAACCTAAGCACAGTACCGGGCAGAGCTTTGGGTTCTGGACCAGCAATAGCTAAGAAGGAAAATTTAAATTAAATCAGTAATTTAAAGAGTGGGTAAGGTTGGGCAGACTGGATGGACCATTCAGCTCATTATCTGCCGTCACCTACTATGTTACTATGCTAAGTACTCATGTCGTAGAGTGGTTTTATTGATGAGCAATGGCAGATTCCTTTTCAAAACCTCCAGACAGCAAAAATGGACGGTTTCTTCGTTGAACCACTCGTACAGTATCTTCTCATGATAGGTTTAAACTAATTTTATTTGCTTTCCAACTTTCAGCATGTGTTGTACAGCCAGGTTGCCATACTAAGGAGTGATACATTTGGTGAAATCTGGTGGTCTTCTATTTGCTTGGCTTAGGGGTCCTTTTATCAAGCCGCACTAGCGGGGTTGGCGCATTGGACATTTCATCACGCGCTAATCCCCGCGGCCGGCTAAACAAAATGCGGGCATTAGCGGCTAGCGCGGCAGGCAGTTTAACGCGCGTTAAACCCCCTACCGCAGCTTGATAAAAGGACCCCTAAGTTTCTGCTTGTGCTTTTGTGGGGAAGGGGGTAATCTTATAGGAGAGCACTTACGTGAGAATTAAAAAAACAAGGTGCCCATTTTTTAAAAATAGAAATATCTGATTACTATTCTGTCATCTGCCTAAAAACTGACTGATAGTGTGGAATATAAATTCTATAAATAAATATTTTACAAGGGCAACCTACAGGTGCCTATGTGCCTTTATTCCCAGGACCAGCCCCGATATGCCAAATGCCCACATACAAATTTAAACCTGCTCCGGAAAAGTGCAAATGTGTACATGTAATCTGTGCATGTACATAGATATTTTATTAAATCCATACATGCATTGCAACTCCTTCCTTGCTCTGCTTAAACTCTGCAGATTATATAAATGGTACTTTCATGCAAACTGAGAAAATCCAAGAGTCAGGCTAAGGCCCGTTGAACCCAGCAACCTGTTTCCAATAGTGGCCACTCTGGATTGCAAGTACCAAGCAGATCCTAAAAAGTAGATCCATTTTCCATTCATTTCCAGGGGAGAAAAATGGTTCTCCCAAGTCCTCCTGGCCAATAGTTTCTTTTATGGATTTTTACTCCATGAACTTCTCCAATCCTCTTTTGAATCCTACTGTGTTGCTCACCTTAATCACATCCTCTGGCAGCAGATTCCAGAGATTAATTATGGGTAGGGTTGCCGGATTTTCCAACTGGAAAATCCGGAACCCTAGACCCGCCCCCAGGGCAACCCAGTTCCACCCATCCCTGCCCTGCGCAGACTTCCTCCCTGTCCGATGCAATTTGAGGAGGTTTTTCAAAACCCGGACAAAGCGTCAGGTTTTGAAAAGCTGTCTGGACCCCCGGACATGTCTGAGGACATGTCCGGTGAAATCCAGACGTCTGGTGACCCTAATTATGGGATGTCTTTAAAAAGTTTTCTATGACTTATTTTCAGTCTGCTGGTCATTAGTTCTTGGAGTATGCTCTTGTTTTTCTATTGTTTGATAGGTTAAACAGCCATTTTCTACTTAACCATTCCACCCCACTCTTTGTGTGCTTAAGTTTTAAAAGTCCTTTTCTGCATTATAATATGCTTTACTTTAGAACATAAGAATTGCCGCTGCTGGGTCAGACCAGTGGTTCATCGTGCCCAGCAGTCCGCTCACGCAGCGGCCCAACCTCACCTGTATGTGTCCCAATTTAGCAGGAACTTGTCCAGCTTAGTCTTGAAACCCTGGAGGGTGTTTTCCCCTACAACAGACTCCAGAAGAGCATTCCAGCTCTCCACCACTCTCTCTGGGTGCAGAAAAACTTCCTTACGTTTGTATGGAATCTATCCCTTTTTAACTTTAGAGAGTACCCTCTCATTCTCCCTACCTTGGAGAGGGTGAACAATCTGTCTTTATCTACTAAGTCTATCTCCTTCAGTAACTTGAATGTTTCTATCAAGTCCCCTCTCAGTCTCCTCTTTTCAAGGGAGAAGAGGCCCAGTTTCTCTAATCTCTCACTGTACGGCAACTCCTCCAGCCCCTTAACCATTTTAGTCTCTCTTCTCTGGATCCTTTTGAGTAGTACTGTGTCCTTCTTCATGTACGGCGACCAGTGCTGGATGCAGTATTCCAGGTGAGGGCGCACCATGGCCAGGGCAGGATTAATTCTTTGAGGGTCCCTAGGCACAAAAGTACACTGGACCCCTAGCCCCACCCCACCCACGGACCTCCTCCCCCCCCCAACGACAGAAAGTATGACAAGCAAGCAATGTGGGTAAGAAAGGCAACAGGAACTGTAATTTTGCAAGCGGTGCTGCTTGCCCAAAGTTTCCCTCTGACATGCCCAGGCGGAAACAGGAAGCTGCGTCAGAGGGAAGCTTTGGGCAAGCAGCACCGCTTGCAAAATTACAGTTCCCGTTGCCTTTCTTACCCGCGTTGCTTGCTTGTCTTACTTTCCGTTGATGGGGGGGGGGGGGGCGCGTTGCCGATTGATGTTGGAGGAGCCTTTCACCGTTTGGAAAAAAAACAATGTTGATGCCCTCCTTCATCGGGCCCCCTTGACCATTTCGGGCCCTAGGCACGTGACTACTGGGCCTATTGGTTAATCCATGGCCCGGTGTTCGCCCTTTTTGCTCTTTTAAATTACCTTCATTATGCACAAGAAGCCAGAGAAACTCCAGCATGCAACATAACTCAAGTTCATTAAAATTTTTCATAAGGAAACTGAAATTCACACATTTGATTTGCAGGTATTAAATTTTGTTTCATTTCTCATGGGTCTCATGATGCCGGATCACAGCGGGGGGGGGGGGTGCGACGCGAGCGGGGGGGGGGAGCCCCATGAGCTGGGGGGATGGTGGATCACGCGGGGGGTGACACGAGTGGGGGATGGCGGATCACGTGGAGGGGGGCCTTCATGAGCGGGGAGAGCAATGCCTGTTCTTTGGGGCTGGCCTCGGGGGATGGGGGTAGGTGGAAATGAATCAAGCGAGTTTCCCTTAGTTCCTAAGGGGAAACTCGCTTTGATATACGAGTATTTTGGTTTACGAGCATGCTTCTGGAATGAAGCTTGTAAACCAAGGTTCCACTGTATTGCCCATTTAAACCCACGCTCTGTTTTCTGTCTTTCAACTAGTTCTTAATCCATAATTGGACACTACCTCCTATCCCATGACTTTCTAATTTCCTCAGAAGTCTTTCATGAGGTACTTTGTCAAATGCCTTTTGAAAATCCAAATACACAATATCAACGGGTTTACCTTTATCTACATGTTCATTCACCCCTTCAAAGAAATGCAGTAGACTGGTGAGGCAAGATTTCCCTTGACTAAATAAATCCATGTTGGCTTTCTTTAATGAAATTTTTGAAATTTTTGTATTGAGCAGTAGAATCATCACTAAAGTAGTGAATATAGAATAAATTGGTAACAATAATAAAAGAAATGTGAAATGAATCGAGGAAAACTTATAAGAACATAACAAGAAAACAGAAGTGACATCTGTTAAACAATAGAAAAAAAAATCAGCTATTTTGTAGAAAGTAACAGATGGAAATAGGATGTCTCTATGTCATAGTTTTATCATGATAAATAAAACATCAGGATGGGCCAGGATCTGTCCATCAAGGCAGCCATTGTACCATAAAGGGCATAATAGTATCACAATCCAGGGTATATTCCCCAAATCTCTGTCTTAACACATTGCTAACATGACATTTCGATACGACATCACAGTTTCTTGCAAAAGTGATTCTTTTGCATGTCTAGGCTTGCGTGCAGTAAATAACACAGCCCAACTTAACGTCCATTTTGAGGGGCCATGTATAAAGTGCTTGGCAAAGCAAGATGTGTCATAAGCTAAAAGCATGGTAAGCACAAGACACTTAACTGCATTGTAAAATGTTGCATCTTTTGCTAATCTGCATGTTACACAATAGGGCGCCAAAGATGGCTCTGTATAATGTGGTGTATCCACACATGCAAATGATGGATGTCTTTGGGACCTTAATTCTGGCCAAAGGAAGGCTGGATCCAGCAAAAAAGAAAATTGCATCCCCAAAATGGTGAAAATTTGCATAAAAAGTGACATCACATCTTTAAGTCATAATCCCCTCTCCCCTCCCCTTTTACTAATTCACAGTAGAGGTTTCTTTTAGAGAATGACACGGTGACAAAATTCATCACCATTGCCGTCCCTGCGGATAACCACGGGAAACCATCTTCATGCCATTCTTTAAGGAGAGAGGGAAGAATCAGAATATGAATGGCCCAACCACTGACCCTCAAGCTTTGCTTTGAAGAGTGCTGGTGTAGAAGGACTGAGGTTGAAATAGACACTAGAAAATGACATAGGATTATTTCCCGCGGTTATCCGCGGGGACGGGAACGGTGATGAATTTTGTCACTGTGTCATTCTCTAGTTTCTATCACAGCCCGCAGCACTATATACTC
This sequence comes from Geotrypetes seraphini, assembly GCF_902459505.1. Lineage (NCBI taxonomy): Eukaryota > Metazoa > Chordata > Amphibia > Gymnophiona > Dermophiidae > Geotrypetes > Geotrypetes seraphini. The sequence continues at coordinate 159,092,041 of NC_047085.1, forward strand.
CGATGCTGCTATGACACTCAAAGAATTCCTATGAGCATTGGAGCATTTAGCACCCTGAACCGCGATAGAAACCTCTACCACAGCTTAGTTGCTTCCAGTTGACCGCAAAGCCTCCTTTTGAAAATTCTAGATGTACCGTCGTGGGCCATGACTACTGGTCCTGTTATGGCCTGAATCAAAGTATAGGTCAGGAGCAATGAGGCGTCAAAGTAGGCCTTACATTTCTTATTCTAACATTTTTCACATATTTTGCTGGCCCATAAAAAAAGGAGGCAACTCATGTTAGGTTCAAAACCTTGCACAGGAACTTAGGGTTCCTTTTACGAAGCAGCGTAATAGCACGCGCTAATTTGCCGGCCGCGTTAGCCGCTACCGCTTCCTCTTGAGCAGGCAGTAGTTTTTTAGCTAGCGGGGGGGGGGGGGGGGTTTAGGGCACGCTAAAAATGTGCGTGCACTAAAGCCGCTAATGCGGCTTCGTAAAAGGAGCCCTTAGTATCAAGGGTTGTCCTAATCCCCAAAAATGTCAGTCCCCTGACAGATTTTGTTGGACAAAGTGGTTGTTTTATGTTATGCAGTGCATGGTACTCTGAAGACGACCTCCATTCAGCTGCCTGAAAATCTCAAAACAATAAAGATCCAGCCCAAAATTTTTGCATGGCTAGTTCGAGATGCTAGGGAACATCAACATAAAATTTTGTTCAGTTTGTAGGAGGTCGAGCATGGACCCCTGGTCCACTGATATAAAATGATCCATATGTTTTATCAGGTATGTAGGGTTACCAGATTTTTCTTTAGCAAAATTTGAACCCCTTGACTCGCCCAGTTCCACCCATCCCTACCCCATTATGCCCCAGTCCCTCCCCCAATCCCGCTCTACCCCCGCCCCCCACTGCCTGGTCTCATCGGGCAGGAGGGCATCCACGCATGTGTGGATGCAATGCAATGACATCAAATGCATGCGTGCGTGCATGTGCTTGACGTCATTGTGTGGCATCCGTGCGTGCGCGGATGTCCTCGTGCCTGATGCGATTTCGAGAAATCTTTTCAAAACCCGGACAAAGTGCCAAACCTCTAGACATAGGAACTCCTCTTGTATGAGGAAAGACTAAAACGGTTAGGGCTCTTCAGCTTGGAAAAGAGATGGCTGAGTGGAGATATGATTGAAGTCTACACAATCCTGAGTGGAGTAGAACAGGTACATATGGATCGATTTTCGCTCTGTCAAAAATTGCAAAGACTAGAGGACACTCAATGGAGTTACACAGAAATACTTTTAAAACCAATAGGAGGAAATTTCTTTTCACTCAGAGAATAGTTAAGCACTGGAACGCATTGCCAGAGGATGTGGTAAGAGCAGATAGCGTAGCTGGTTTTAAGAAAGATTTGGATAATTTCCTTGAGGAAAAGTCCATAGTCTGTTATTGAGAAAGACATGGGGTAGCCACTGCTTGCCCTGTATTGGTAGCATGGAATATTGCTACACCTTGGGTTTTGGCCAGGTACTAGTGACCTGTATTGGCCACCATGAGAACAGGCTACTAGGCTTGATGGACCATTGATCTGACCCAGTAAGGCTATTCTTATGTTCTTACATATCCTCGAAAAGGAGGACATGTCTCGGGAAATCCACAGACGTCTGGTAACCCTACAGGTACGTAACATAGATGTTGCAGCAGTTAATATGGCTGTTAATAAAACTGCAACCAAAGGTGGTATTGCCAAGGGTCTCTGTATTGATTCATGGATGTGGGGATTGGAAAGGAATAGCTTGGGTTGGGCAGGGGTGGAAGGGGATTTGACTGGCACTACTGGGGCCCTTGTACTGGGTACAAGGGTTATTGGAATTTTAAGTTATTAGCTATAAGTTGATAGAAACCTTTAAAGGAAGAAAAATTGCAATACTGGAGTAAAAACTAATTTGGAAAGCTTTGGGTCTATTTGCGCACTAAACTAAACTTATCTGAATAAATTTTAAGAGAATTGTAAAGATGATAGAACAGTAAAAATGATTTTTTTACCTTAGTAAATATACACACTTCTATTATAGCACTTTAATATTGCTGTTAACATCTGAGCACTTTAAAATATTGAATCTCGCTGTCTAGTGTTTTTCATGATATAGCATTTTAATACCCACTGTTTTATGTCACAGTGTTTTTAAAATATTTGCAATTTTTATTGGTTTTTACATCAATCATATTCTTCAAATTTCCCATAATGACAGAAAAGTTCAATGAACAACATACTCGTAAATTCCCCCTGTAGTACATTCTAATGTACTATTTAATGTTTTAACTATTTCAACTGTTTTAAAACATTATTTATTGTATATATCTACCCCACCCCCACCCCCCCCGATTGAATAAAACAACACTATGAAAGTAACTGAGTGAATTGGGTTCAGGCAGAGTTTGTTGCTCCCATTTCTAGTTTCTCTTAGACAGGCAGTCAATTTACTCAAAGCTGTGGATAGTTCTGGTTCAGTGGGTATGAGCAATTGCATATCAGCATGGATATAGAATTTTGTGTCAATCAACCGAAGCAGCTCAGTCAGAGGCTTGAGGTAGATATTAAATAAAATAGGTGACAGTATAGATCTCTGTTGTACCCCACAATTCAATGCCCAAAGTGATGATGTGCTATTACTCGAAACATAGAAACATGATGGCAGATAAAGGCCAGATGACCCATCCAGTCTGCTCATCCACAGCATCCATTATCTCTTCCTCTCCCTAAGACATACCATGTGATTGTCTGTTTGACAAATAGGATTTGGACCATGAAAATATTGTGCCACTGATACCTGTTTCAACCAGCTGAGAAATCCAGCAGAGATATAAGAACTGTTCCATACCTGGTTCTGAAACCAAACTGACATAGATCTAGCCACTTTAATTCATGTAACCATTTGTTGAGTTACTGCAGACTGTCTGTTCTATAAGTTTTCCCAGAAAAGAGATGTTTGATACTGGCCGGTAGTTTTCTAGGCTGTTCCAGTCAAGCAAACTCTTTTCAGTAGGGGTACACCACAGACCTTTTAAGTATTGTTGCCATCTGCCTTTCTACAAGAGAGAAGTTAATAATTTTAATCTAATCTAATCTCATGTAAATTGGTATTTATAAACTGCTTTCTCCCTACAAATAGGTTCAGAGTGGCTCACAATTTATGATTATAGTCATACATTTTACAACATTCATCACAGATATAAGCCATGACAGTATCATGACATGGAAGAGTTTGTAGGCCATTACTAGGCCTTTGACTATACATTTGTTGATCGGCAGCCAATGGGCAGCGCGCAATGCCGGGGTGATTGGGTCTCATATGTGGAGATTCTGTAGGAGTCAGATGGCGGCATTTGGTATTTATTGTAGTCGATTGAGGTTTTTTTGTAGTGAGCCCATTTAGGAGCACATTGCAATAGTCCATATGGGAGAGGACAAAGGCATAGAGTAATTGAGAGGTCTTGTTCCAAGAAGTATCGTCTGATTTTTCCATAGTTGCTGGAACTAGTAGAATGAGGCGGATACAACTTGGGAGATATGATCAAAGAGCGAAAGGTCACCATCAAAGATCACCCCTGGGCTGCGTACTTTTGTCTTTGGCCATTAGGGTGGCTGATTGCCAAGACAACAATGGGCCATCATTGAAGCTTCTAGAAAGCCTTCTATGCAGCGCCTCTATAATTTCAATGGACTCACTTCACAATGTGGTGTAATGTTAACTCACTGGATGCAATAGCCTGTCCTCTCTCATCAATCCTAGATTATCTTCTACACCTCTCTAACTCTGGGCTAAAAACTACTTTCCCTTTCATGTGACATTAGATAGAAAGCTGGAGAATGTGGTGAAATCAGTTAGGGTTTAAAAAAGGTTTGGATAATTTCCTAAAAGAGAAGTTCATAGGCCATTATAGAGATGGCTTGTGGAAATCTGCTGCTTATTCCTAGGATAAACAGCATAAAATCTATTTTACTATTTGGGATCTTGCTAGGTACTTGGGACCTGGGTTGGCCACTGTTGGAAACAAGATACTGGGCTTATGTACATCCGCTGGTATCCAGATTCATGAAAGGCCTTTACTATATTAAACCACTTCTCAAGCCTCCTCCAGTGGTTTGGGATCTTAATGTTGTACTTTCCACTCTGATTGAAGCCTCCGTTTGAGCCGCTCTCGACTTCATCCTTTAAGCATCTCACCTGGAAAGAGGTGCTGAGTGAAGGTATGTTAAGGGGAAGAAAATACCTGCTGACATTCAGACTTGGGAAAAGGAAAACATGGACTTCAGTGGGTTATATCATTGACTTTCTTTTTAACTTTTTTAATTCAGTACTCAGCTTTTTTCAGAACAGTCATTGTAGACAATAATGTAACCTTTAGAGCAGGGGTCTCCAAAGTCCCTCTTCGAGGGCTGAATCCAATCAGGTTTTTGGGATTTCCCCAATGAATATGCATTGAAAGCAGTACATGCACATAGATCTCATGCATATTCATTGGGGAAATCCCGAAAACCTGACTAGATTCGGCCCTCGAAGAGGGACTTTGGAGACCCCTGCTTTAGAGGCTCTGTTAGGGCTTTAAATAAAAAGTATTTTAGTCTAGGTTAATATTTTAGGTTGCAATTGAGGAAAGACTCTGTTTAGTGTTTAATGATACTGTGAGGTACTCCTCTGAACATATCAAAAGTGACTTTGTGGCTCTGGGAGAAAAGGTGAAGCAGTCAGGTGCGCAGGTGGTGCTCTCATCGATCCTTCCTGTTGAGGGTAAAGGCCAGGGCAGATAAGTTTGTCTCCTGGAGATGAAAGCATGGCTGCGCGAATGGTGTTGTCAAGAATGTTTTGGCAGGGACTTTAGATCATTTATTATTCTATTGCCCATTCATTATGAATTTTTAGAAATCAATTTGGGACCAAATTAACTGTTTATTAGATAACCCTGTGGCATTATCATATGATACTGTGCTGTTTGGTATGGCAATGAGAGCAAAAAGTCAGATATCTACAAATAATAACAAATTATTACTTATAATGACTGGGGTTGCCATTCAACAAATTACATATAATTGGAAAAATTGGAATAGATTAAATTATAATTTTTGGTGGAACTCCTTATGTCATATTTATAAAATGGAGAGACTTATTGCAATACAACAGGGTTGTTTCAGGAAATTTCAAGATATTTGGGAGCCATTAGAAAAATCTTGTTTCCCTTAAATTTACAAGTTCAATTATGGGGTGGGAGGGTATTTTTATTGTTACATGTTGTATAAGTATTGATTATATGATAGATAAGGGTGGGGAGGGGGGGAGATAAAAGAATATTATATGTATCGTTGTTGATTATTAAGTGATATATTTATGGTTATTTGTATGGATATGTTATCACACTTATTATAAGTTTAAAAATGAATAAAGATTTAATAAAAAAAATAAAGAATGTTTTGGCTTCCTAGTGTTTTGGCTTCCTAGACAGTGCTTCTCAACTCGATCCTGGAGTACCCCCTTGTCAGTCAGGTTTTCAGGATATCCACATTGAATTTGCATAAACTTGATTTGCCTAAACTGCCTCCATTATATGCAGATTTCTTTCATGCATATTCATTGTGGATAACTTGAAAACCTGACTGGCAAGGGGATACTCCAGGACCGAGTTGAGAAATACTGTCCTAGACCATTGCATGATTATCTATTCTAAGGGCTGCTGAGCACGGATGGTGTACATCTATCAAAGAAGGGAAGAAGTGTCTTCAGCAGCAGATTGGTTAATCTACTGAAGAGGGCTTTAAACTAGAGTCACTGGGGCAGAGTGATCAAAACGTCCATGTAAGTGAATCACTAAATACCTTTACACAAATGAGAAAAAGGGGTAATGTTTGGAAAGTAGTATATGCTGATGCTTGATGTATGGGAAACACGGTTCTGGATCTAGAGGCTGTGATGGTAGAAGCTGAGTTGGATTTAGTGGCGATTACGGAGAACATGGTTCATGGAGAGCCATAATTGGAATATAGTTATACCAGGCTATAATCTGTTTAGGAAAAACAGAATAAGAAGAAAAGGAGAGGGAGTGGCATTATATGTTAAAGATCATATTAAAGCCACACAATTACAGGATCTATAGGGTAAGGAAGAGGCACTGGAAAGAGGGAATGGAAAGTATATTTATACTGGTGTGATATAAAGTTCTCCTTCACAGACAACAAAGGTACAAGAAAAAGATTTATAAGGGTGTCTTGTTAGGATGATAGTGCCTGTTAGGGAGTATCAATTCATTTGCCTATCTGTCTGTCCTTCCATTCATTCATGCACATGGACTTGTGTGCACACGTGGAAACAAGTCTTGCATACAAAGGATGAGAACACTAGAGAAAGGTGAGTGAGCTGACGAGGACCCAATGCCAGTTAGCTGAAGCCTGGAGGCATTTCTGATGGCATAGACAACAATGGGTGGCAGGGACCCAATACTCTAGCTGAACAGGTTACAACTGTAGTGCTTAAGAGCTGACTAGCAGAGGCAGTGAGAGGAAGCCTACCAGGAAGGGAAGGACAGGCAAATGAGCTGAAAGGGAGAATGTGTGCAAGAATAGGAATATGGAATAAGTTACAAAGGGAAAAGGGAAATTGATTGCAAGGATAGGGAGAGGAAGGTGGAGTGAATGTATGTATGGGGGAGTTAGAAAGACAGATATCAAGAAATAATTGCTAGAAAGTAGACCTGGAGATCATCCTAAGTTGTGACGTCAAGTGTGAAAGAGCACACCACCCATTTCTCAATTACCATGCACATATCCACTAACTCATATACATTCACTGGCACTGATGCACCACACATATGTGCAGCAAAATCATATGCATGCTAGTGCTATGCAATCTAATTACATTACATATGTGTCTTCTATCCCGCCAATATCTTCCAGTTCTAGGCGGTTTACAAAAGAATTGGCCTGGGCATTCCCAGGGAGATTACAAGGTTGATAGTTAGAAAATGCATTAGGATCTGGGGAGTCGGGAAGGTTTAGTTAGATCAATTGACAAATTTCTTGAATAGCATAGTTTTCAATTCTTTCCTGAAGGTTTTGTAGTTGGGCATTGTGGTCATCAGATTGGAGAGGAGGTGGTCTAGTCTTGCTGCTTGGGTTGCTAATAGTCCGTCACATACTTTTTTGCTTTGTATGCCTTTGACTGGGGGGAGTGGGTAAAGTGTGCCTTTGTTCTCCTTGGTCTGGATGTGTTGTTCCTTATTAGGCGATTGTTTAGATAGCTTGGTCCATCTCCATTCAGGGCTTTGTATAGGGTGCAGTAGAATTTGTATTGTATGCGTGCTTGTACTGGGAGCTAGTGCGAGTCTTGGATTGCGGAGGTAATGTAGTCAAATTTCTTCAGCGAGTATATCAGTCTTAGAGCTGTATTTTGCACTGTTTGTAGTTGTTTTAATATGTTGGCAGGGCATGACAGGTAAAGGATGTTACAGTAGTCCAGGCTACCGAAGATTAGGGACTGGACCAGGAGTCTGAATTGATCGTTGTTGAAATATTTTCGGATTTGCCTTAAGTTATGTATGACTGCGAATGCTTTCTGGACTGTTTTGCTGATTTGAAGTTGCATGGTTCAACCTTTGTCGATCATTATACTATATTGGAGGCATCAATTCCATTGACATATGAGGTAGTTATATGTGGAATGTTATTGCATATTAAGCCCTCCATGGACAGCTATAAATGCTGACTTTTCCTAATTATGATCGGGATAACCATGCAAATGATTACTCGCAATTGGAAGAATTGGGATCGCCTTAGTTTTCCTTTCTGGTGGGCGAGCTTATGATTAACTTATAAGTATGAGAAAATGAATGCTGACTTGCTGGGGCATAATTCAAATTGGTTTGGAGTCCATTAACGTCTTTTGTAGATTTGTTATAGTTAACATAAGAACATAAGCAATGCCTCCGCTGGGTCAGACCTGAGGTCCATCGTGCCAGCAGTCTGCTCACGCAGTGGCCCAACAGGTCCAGGACCTGTGCAGTAATTCTCTATCTCAGTGGTGTACCAAGGGAGGGGGCGGGGAGGGGGATGTCCGCCCCGGGTGCACGCCCCAAGGGGGTGCACAGCTGGCCACCCACCAGGGAATAGGCTGCCGCCGGGGAAAGGCTGCCACTGCCACCATCGGGAACAGGCCGGCGCCGAGTTCTCCCTCCCTGCTTCTCTTCCCCACGGGGCCGACCAACTCTCACCGCCCGATGTCAATTCTGATGTTGGAGAGGACGTTCTGGGCCAGCCAATCGCTGCCTGGCTGGCCCGAAACGTCCTCTCCAATGTTAAAATTGACATCGGGCGGTGAGAGTTGGTCAGCCCCGCAGGGAAGAGAAACAGGGATGGAGAACTTGGCACCGGCCTTTTCCCGATGGTGGCAGTGGTAGCCTTTCCCTGGCAGCGGTGGTGGCAGCAGCATGTTTCCCAATGGTGGTGACATGGGGGAGGGCAGGGAGAAAGAAAGAAAGAAGAGGGGGGGACAGGGAGCCAGAAAAAAAGAAAGTGGGGGACAGGGAGCCAGAAAGAAAGAAAGGGGGCAGGGTGAAACAAAGAAAGAAAGAAAAAAATGGGGTATGGAGAGAGAGAGAGAAATTCAGACATAGAGAAAGAAAGGGAGCATGGAGAGAGAAAGAAAGAAGGGGGCAGGATGAAATAAAGAAAAAGTTGGGGGAGGGAATGAGGTCTGGAGGAGAGGAAGCATACAGGAGGCTGAAAGAAGGGAAGAAATATTGGATGCACAGTCAGAAGAATAAAGTGCAACCAGAGACTGATGAAATTACCAAACAAAGGTAGGAAAAATAATTTTATTTTCAATTTAGTGATCAAAATGTGTCCGTTTTGAGAATTTATATATGCTGTCTATATTTTGCACTATGGCCTCCTTTTACTAAACCGCAATAGCGGTTTTTAGCGCAGGGAGCCTATGAGCATCGAGAGCAGTGTGGGGCATTCAGCGCAGCTCCCTGCGCTAAAAAAACGCTATCGTGGTTTAGTAAAAAGGAAGGGGGTATATTTATCTATTTTTGTATAGTTGTTACTGAGGTGATATTGCATAAAGTCATCTGCCTTGACCTCTTTGAAAACCCGTGGAATATAAATGATAATTAACATTTTCTCTGTGTACAGTGTGCTTTGTGTTTTTAAAATTTTATTGTTGGTATATCATTTTGACTTGGCCACGAAGGTAAGGGGGAGGGAGGGAGGGTATCTGCTGAAAAACATCTAGTAATCCTTGCAGGCTTGACTGTGCAGGGAATTATTTTTGTAAAATCATATTTTGTTATGTGACTGGCATTATTTAGACTTTAATTTCTATGAATGAATAGAATGAAAATGATATAAAATTACTTGCTTGTTTTTATGTGCGTGCACTGAAGGAAAGTGGAGAGAGAGCGGGCTGAGGACGCTGAAGTGAAATGGGGAAGAGAGAGTGGGGAGAAGATGCTGATATATAAATTGACAATTGTACAGAATATTGTTTCTTTTTCTATTTTAATATATAAGTTCAATATAAAACAATTCAAGGCTTCTGTGGATGGAATTAGGTGGTTTGCGGGGATGGGGACCGAGCTTATGGGGATTAGTCCAATAAAATGGTATTTTCTTATTTCTCATTATTTGTTTTATTTTTATTTGTTAATTTGTAAAGTGGTGATTGTTATGTATCAGTTTTTTCAAATTTACATCTACTGTATTTATATTTTGCACAGTATTAGAGGACATGTATTACTGTTTTTGTGGTGTTGTGGTGTTGCATTGTATGCAGAGTCTGGTTTCTTGGCAGTTCAGTTTAACTTTTGTCTACATATTTCTGTTTTTAGTTTGTGATTATTCCATATTGGGCGAGGATGTATCTGTCATCGACGGTACAGGATCAATTGACTGTTTAGAATCTGGCTTGTTTAGTTTTACAATGTATGTGTCGGTGTTCTAGTGTTCACTGCAGTGTTTAAGATGCTGCCTTTTCCTAGGTACACTCTTGTGCGATATGTGGATTGTTACTAAAAATCATATTTTTAATATAGATGGGTGGGGGGGTAGTGTAAAAAAATAATGGGCCCTGGGTGTCACATATGCTAGGTACGCCACTGCTCTATCTATATCCCTCTAGCCCCTTTTCCAACAGGAAATTGTCCAATCCTTTCTTGAACCCCAGTACCATACTCTGCCCTATTATGCCCTCTGGAAGCACATTCCAGATGTCCACCACACGTTGGGTAAAGAAAAACTTCCTAGCATTTGTTTTGAATCTGTCCCCTTTCAACTTTTTTGAATGCCCTCTTGTTCTTTTATTTTTCGAAAGTTTGAAGAATTTGTCCCTCTCCACTCTCTCTATGCCCTTCATGATCTTGTAAGTCTCTATCATATCCCCTCTAAGTCTCCTCTTCTCCAGGGAAAAGAGTCCCAGTTTCTCCAATCTCTTAGCGTATGAAAGGTTTTCCAAACCTTTTATAAGACGTGTCACTCTCCTCTGAAACCTCTCGAGTATCACCATATCCTTCTTTAGGTACGGCGACCAATATTGGACACAGTACTCCAGATGCAGACTCACCATCGCCCGATACAACGGCAGGATAACTTCTTTCGTTCTGGTTGTAATATCCTTCTTGATTATACCTAGCATTCTATTTGCTCTCTTAGCGGCTGCGCACTGTGCCATTGGCTTCATTGTCATGTCCACCATTACCCCTAAGTCCCTTTCTTGGATACTCTCCTTCAATAATATCCCTCCCATCGTATAGCTGTACCTCGAGTTTCTGCTTCCCACATGTAGTACTTTACATTTCTCAACGTTGAACTTCATCTGCCATCTCGTCGCCCATTCCTCTAGTTTGTTCAAATCCCTTTGCAATTCTTCGCAGTCCTCTTTAGTCCGAGCTCCACTAAATAGTTTGGTGTCGTCCGCAAATTTAATTATCTCACACTATTCCCTGTTTCTAGATCGTTTATAAATATATTAAATAGCAGCGGCCCGAGCACTGAGCCCTGCGGGACACCACTCGTGGCCCTCCTCCAGTCTGAGTAGTGGCCCTTCACTCCTACCCGCCAACCAATTTCTGATCCATCTATATACGTCTCCTTCCACCCCATGGTTCTTCAGTTTCCGAAGTAGGCGTTCATGGCGTACCTTGTCAAAGGCTTTTTGGAATCTAGATATATGATGTCTATGGGGTCTCCTCTGTCCATCCGTTTGTTAATTCCTCTCCTGTCCCTTCCTTAGGGTCCAGGAACAGATAGGGCACTCTTCTTCTTTTTTTAGTTTTTGGTAAATTTGAAACTTTTATTAAACCAAATATAACACATAAAATAAAAATCATAATTAGCATAAATGAATACACAATCAACATTTCACAATTGGTTCCGCCAATGACATACTGCCATTCTTCAGTACCTGGCCAAATAGTCTCCCTTACCCTCCAAAGCAGTGTCTCTCAAACTTTCTCGAGCCAGGGCACACTTAAGGTAGTGGCCACGGCTTGAGGCACCCAGATGTGCGTAGATGTCGTTGTGATGCCACCACGCATATGCGTGACATCATTACATCGACGTCCACGGATGTGCAGAGGCCCTCCTGATGGGCCCTGAGATGGTGATGGGATAATCGCGCGCCAGATGCCAGCGCGCCGACAATCCAGCGCTGACAATTCGGTGGAAGACAGAAGCGCAAGGGGGAAAAAGTAATTTTTAAAGAGCTCTGACGGGGGGTTTGGGGTGGCAACCCCCCACTTTATTGGTTAGTGTTCGCGCTGCTGTTGGAGGGGGTTCGGGGGGTTGGAAACCTCCATTATAGCGAAAACGGAACTTTTTCTGATTTTTTTCGGGAAAAGTTCCGTTTTCTCTATAGTATTAGTTAGGCCTAGTTTTAATAGTAACTATCAAGCAACTAGAAACTACATTTATCCGGCATCTATCAATCCCCACAGGTGCCGGTTAACTGAGAGTCTATTGTATCTCAGTCAAAATAATAATATCGCTAGTAGAGCATCCACTGCGTCTACATTTTTCACAGCAGCCTATCTTTAATTTTTTGCCACTATGCAATTTGAAGATTTAATTTTTGTGGACATAAAGTGATGAATGGATCATAAGCTTGATTTGCTGTCATATCAGAAGGCACGGAAACTGCTGAGCACTGAAAACCAGGAGATTGGTTTATGAAAAATCTTTGAGATCAGCCGCCAGAAATTGACTAGCATGTGTTCAAACTTTGAACAAACCTGCTGCAAAGGGCCTTATCACCCTGATGACTAAATTACAGCAGCCTGAGGCAGAGCTAATAAATTTGGTCTGTGATATACTGTGCATTTAAATTCTCTTTGTAAGAAACTAGCCAACAAAGCATGCTGAAGTAATAGAAGTACTCTGGTGTAAGCAGGAATGTGAACGTAGCAGAGCACAGCAAATGCGAAGCTTAAAAGGGAAATCCACATCACAAAGGTTAAGGTTTACCATTTGCAGCAAAAACAACGGAACTCAGCCTAAAAGAGCAGGTCCCACTGAAGCAGCCGTTAAGAATCTGCTGACCCAAAAGTCATCCAGGGTAATACTTGCTGATTTGATTTATATACTCTTCTGAAGCTGTTATTGCATAGGGTGACATTTTTTTGTAGTTATGTATTTTCTTTCAGTAGCAATTTCTGATTACTAACCAAAAAGTGTCAGCTAGGTTCAAATGCTTAGTAACAAGTTTTCTGCATTAATAGACAGCTCTCTATATCCTTTTGTGGCAAAAATAGCAGACAGGAAAAAATATTTCTTTTGCATTTTCAGGGTAAATTCTTTTTGGACTGGTGCTCTTCTAGTAGTGATTGGCAGGCAGATGGATTGATACACCATTCTTAGGGTTACCATATGGCTCTAGAAAAAAAAGAGGATGGATTGAGACATTCAGGTTTTACTTTCATGGCTTTCAATGGAAGTAAAACTCAGATATCTCAATCCTTCCTCCTTTTCCAGAATCCATATGGTAACCCTAACCAGTGGCGTACCTAGCATATGTGACACCCGGGGGTCCATAATTTTTTGGCACCCCCCCATCTGTACGAAAAACATGATTTTTAGTAACAAGCCACATGTCACACATGATTACCTAGGAAAAGGCAGCATCTTACATACTGCAGTGAGCAGTACAACATCAATACACCTATTGTAAAACTAAACAAGCCAGACTAGTACAGATCAATCCTACACCGTCAATCCTAACAGAAAACCATGTCTTTCGAACACACAGAACACAGAAAACACCTTCGCATAGTATGGAATATGTCATCACAAACTAACCCCTCCCCCTTTTACAAAACTGTAGTGTGGATTTTAGCCACGGTGGTAACAGCTCTGACGCTCATAGAATTCTGAGCATCAGAGCTGCTACCACCATGGCTGGCGATAAAAATGCTCCACAGTTTTGTAAAAGGGGGGATAAAATAGAAATACATAGACAAAGGTTAAATTGAACCAGCAAGAAGCTGGACTCTGCATACAATGCAACACCACAGAAACAGTGACACATGTCTTCTAAAGCAATAAATAAATAGAAAATTTTTGTTCTACCTTTGTCTTCTCTGGTTTCTGCTTTCCTCATCTTCTTGTTACTCTCTTCCTTCCATCAACAGTCTCTCTTCACTAAAAACCGCTATTGTGGTTTAGTAAAAGGGGGGCCATAGTGCAAAATTTAGACAGCAGATATAAATTCAGACACATTTTGATCACTAAATTTAAAATAAAATCATTTTTTCTACCTTGTTGTCTGGTGATTTCATGAGTCTCTGGTTGCACTTTATTCTTCTGACTGTGCATCCAATCTTTCTTCCCTTCTTTTAGCCTGTATGCTTCCTCTCCTCCAGACCTCATTCCCTCCCCCAACTTTTTCTTCCTCTCTCCCTGCCCTTTCTTTCTCCCTGCCGACCTTTCTTTTTCTCTGTTTCCCTTCTTTCCTTCTGTCTCCCTGCCTGCCCCCTTTCTTTCTTCCAGCCCTCCCCCAAGCCATTGCCGCCACCATCGGGGAACAGCCCCCCAAGTCACAGCCATTGGGTAACATACCCCAAAGCCGCTGCCACCCCAAGTTCTCTCCTTCCCTGCGTCAGGCCGACCAGCATTCCTCTCCCAGTCGTCAATTCTGCCGTCGGAGAGGATGTTTCGCCTAGCTAGGCAGCGATTGGCTGGCCCGAACTTTCTCTCTGACGGCAGAATTGACGTTGGGGAGAGGCAGGCTGATCGGCCCGGTAGAATTTTCTGTACCTAGCCGGCTGTGCACCCCCCGTAAGGCTGCACCTGGGGCGGATTGGCCCCCCCCCCTTAGTACGCCACTGACCCTAACCATTCCAGATGTTACTGCTTGTCCTTCTTCCTAAAAATCCCAGAAGTGGGACAAAATATGATCACTTTACATGCAAACGTTACGACGGGCTGCTGAAAAGTTCTCAGAACCAAGAAGAGAATGATGTGGAGCTATGAAACTTACAAGTTATTCCACATTTTTCGTGACACGAAAAGCCAAAGCTATGAAAGAACTTGGCCTGGCGGAGTTTGTTGTCACATCCATAGCTTCCTGTCTGCCTCCCAAAAACGAGGGAGAGTGCTGCATAGTTCACAGGTCGCTTAGTCCGGAATGTTCCAGCATCATAGACTCAAAAAGCTTTGTTGTGTTGTCCTTGGATACAGTTATGAACATGATCATATCTCATTACAACTGGATTAATATGTTTGGAATGTTTTTACTGTTGCAACCACCTCACTTGACTTAGCGCTGAAATGGTTCAGCTCATGATTCTCGTGTCCTACAATAATAAACTCACCTATTGAGCCCCAGACTGCACTGCTGGCTTCTTCATATAGGATTTGCTATCATCAATCTGGCTGGGATCCTGCAGGTCAGAAAAGCTGACAAAGCACTGGTATCCCATCTGCTTGTCTGAGGTGAACATGACCATGTTTTCCCCAAAGTCAAAGATTCAAACAGCATAATTGATCTTTAAGAGTGCCAACTGCTTTCTTATCTCACAGTCCCAGAGCCTACAAATGTTATCAGCAGACAGTGTTGAGAAGTATTTTAAATGCAAGTATTTAAAATAGTTATTATATTACATAGGATGTATTTTTTTGCTTGTAGTTGAAATACTATCATGCTTTTGTACTTGTATTTGTACTTTAGTATTTTTAGAAAGTGTAACAAAATACGTTCGACAAAAGACTTTGGCACTAGGCTCAGCATCTGAGTCGCTGTATTGAAAGATACTTCTCTCATCTTTTTGAGTATTCTAGTAACTCCAAGGTTTATGCAGCAGTAGTCTGTCATCCCAATGAGGAAGAAAAATCTGTTCAGATGTTGCTAGAACAAATGAAGGTGCCTCCATAACTACAGCAGAAGATCTCTTCCATTTGAGTGATGGTGAAAATCCTGGCACTGAATCAGAAAACTTAGCTGCAAAGATATATCAACTAGCAGCATAAATAAAGCCCCCTTTCATCAAGCCATGTTAGGGTTTCAAAAAAAAAAATATAAAATTGCCAGCCGCTGTGGTAAAAGCTCCGATGCTCATAGAATTCCTATGAGCGTCGGAGCTTTCACCGCAGCGGCCGGTGATAAAACCCCTAATGCGGCTTGATAAAAGGAGGCTTAACTTTCCTTATCAACTTAACCTAGGCTTCTCTTCTACCCTCCTCATCACAAAAAAGAAACAAGTTACAGGCTTTAGGTGTACTTCATACTCAAATTGTTAGCAGCAGTAGTATTGCTTCAGGGTTAATCAAGAAGTCTCCAAGTCACATATTATTTACCTCTCGTTAGAGAACAATTTTTATTACTAGCCCTCAATTAGCCCCTCAATTAAAACTACTAAGGAAGGACAACTCTACCCAGCAGAGCTATAAATACGTTAAGTACCTGCTCCTCATTTACTGAACAAGTAAAAGAAAAACAGTGTTGCTACCTTGATTGGTACTGCTCTTTCTACCCACAGGAATAAAAAGCTCTACTAGTTACAGTATGGCTAATAAACATCGTACCTCCAAAGCTGTTGCCGCTGCTCATGTTATAGCTTCTACATCAGTGCAGAGTGAATGTTTGATCCACGGTGAGGGACTAGTTTCAAGTACAAGTTGTATACATATTGAATCCCTCATGAAAGAAGTACAAGAGAAGAGGTGGCAAGACTAAGGGCCTCTTCTATCAAACTGCACTAGCAGTTTGTAGTGAGGTGAGCCACGCTGAATGGCCCGTGCTGCTCCCGACGCTCAAAGAGTTCCTATGTGTGTCGGGAGCAGCGCGGGCCATTCAGCAAGGCTCTTTGCGCTAAAAACTGCTAGTGCATCGAAGAGGTCCTAAGAGACATCTGTGAAATTCAGGAATCCATCCCAGATATGCATTTTGATGCATTGGGCATCTCCAGCAAAGGGGAAGGAGACATGGGCTGAAAGAGGATGGCTTGGCACAGATCACCAGACCATTCAAAGTGAACCTCACTACTCTATCTTCTGTTGACCTGAAGATCCGATTTGCAGCCCGAAAGGTAGAAGCTATAAAAATATCTCAAGAATAGGAAAAAACAGAGCTCAAAAATCATTAAGAAGCAAAATGTAGTGGTGACTGGCGATACCCTTCTGAGAGGTACAGAGGCGCCCATCTGCCATCTGGACATTATGTCAAGAGAGGTCTGCTGTCTGCCTGGTGCAAAGATTCAAGATGTAGTGGAATGTTTGCCAAGACTCATCAAGCCTAAGGACTGTTATCCTATGTTACTCATCCATGTTGGCACAAATGATACTGCAAGGCATTCCACTGAATGCATCAAAAGTGACTTCATGGCCCTAGGACAGAGGGTGAAGCATTTAGGTGCACAGGCAGTGTTCTCATCAATTCTTACTGTCTTAGGTAAAGGACAAATAAGAGAAACTCGCATCCTGGAGCTGAATGCATGGATGGTGTCAACGGGAGCGCTTTGGTTTCTTAGACTATGGAATAATGTTCCAAGACTTGCTCAGCAGAGATGGTGTTCATCTATCAAAGAAGGGACCAAGTGTCTTTAATAACAGATTGGCTAATGTACTGAAAAGGGCTTTAAACTAAATGTACTGGGGATGGGTGTCAAATACACCAAGGTAATTGGTAACTGGGAGAGTGCAAACAGTAAAGATGATGATTTTGCCTATAGTTTGTTACCAAATGAGTATGTTACCAGTTTATTTTCAAGAGTCCTTTTACAAAAAATTAAATAATATTTTGACAAAATTTGTTTGGCTTGGGAAAAAACCAAGAATTGCTTTAGTATCGTTGCAAAAATCAATTGTGGAGGGTGGGGTAAATTTTCCAAACTTTTATAGGTACCATCAAGCCTATATATTGCGTCAAGGTATGTATTGGATCCTCCCTGAGCTTATTGATCATCATTGTATTATTTATTTAGAGGTATAAATTTCATATAATATTGATGAGTATAATATACGTAATATCATTACTGTTATAGGTTAAGAAGGGATTTAAAATTTTTATTGTAATATTTCTGATGTTAATAGTGTATTTTCATATAGTTGTTTTTTTTTTCAATTTTTCAAATGTATACATTGTCAAGTTCAAAATATCAATAAAGAAATTAAAAAAAAAAAAAAGACAAGTGTTGGATAAGTGTAAGGTGATGCATGTTGGTAACAAAAATCTTATACACGCCTACAGGATGTCCGGTGCGGTACTTGGACAGACCTCCCAGGAAAGAGACTTGGGAGTACTGGTCGACAAATCGATGAAGCCATCCGTGCAATGTGCGGTGGCGGCGAAAGGGGTGAACAGAATGCTAGGAATGATTAAGAAGGGGATCACGAACAGATCGAAGGTTATCATGCCGCTGTACCGGGCCATGGTACGCCCTCACCTGGAATACTACTTCCAGCACTGGTCGCTGTACATGAAGAAGGACACGGTACTACTCAAAAGGGTCCAGAGAAGAATGACTAAAATGGTTAAGGGGCTAGAGGAGTTGCCATACAGTGAGAGATTAGAGAAACTAGGCCTCTTCTCCCATGAAAAGAGGAGACTGAGAGGGGACATGATCGAAACATTCAAGATAATGAAGGGAATAGACTTAGTAGATAAAGACAGGTTGCTCACTCTCTCCAAGGTAGAGAGAATGAGAGGACACTCTCCAAAGTTAAAAGGGGATAGATTCCTTACAAACGTAAGGAAGTTCTTCTTCTCCCAGAGAGTGGTGGAAAGCTGGAATGCTCTTCCTGAGGCTGTTATAGGGGAAAACACCCTCCAGGGATTCAAGACAAAGTTAGACAAGTTATTGCTAAACTGGAATGTACGCAGGTAGGGCTAGTCTCAGGGCACTGGTCTTTGTCCTAGGGGCCGCCGCATGAGCAGACTGCTGGGCACGATGGACCGCTGGTCTGATCCAGCAGCGGCAATTCTTATGTTCTTATCAAATATCATTATTGAAATGAGACAAAATAGCGATAGCTGGAAAGCTTTGCATACCAAAGCTCATAGTTTGGGAAACAAAATTCCAAATCTAGAGGCTGTAATGGTAGAGGCTGAATTGGATTTAGTGGTGATAACAGAGACGTGGTTCATGGAGTAATTATACTTGGCTATAATGTAATCAGGAGGGATAGGGTGGAGGAATGGCATTATAAGTTAAGAATAATATTAGAGTGACAGAATTGCGAGATATAGGAGGTAAAGAATCACTGTGGGTTAATCTGGAAAGAGGGAATGGAAAATGTTACATTGCTGTGATTCACAAGATAGCTAGGAAAGGGGAAGTACTACTGGTTGATGATTTTAATGTGCGAGGTGTTGATTGGACCATCCCAGTTGTGGGAGAAGCAAGGAGATATTGGATTCGCTACAGGAAGAATTGTTCTGGTAATTAGTAACGGAACCCATGTGGGATAGATCTATTTTAGACTTGGTGCTTACAAATGGGGGAAGTGTTCCTGAGGTTATGGTAGGTGATCATTTAGCATCTAGTGACCACAGAATGGTGAGGTTCAATATCAAAATGAAGGATGAGAGGACTTACTCAAGATTGATGGTTCTTAGACTTCAAAAGAACTAACTTTGTCAAGATGGAGGAATACTTCAAGTTGGATGGGTTCACCTGAATGAGACCATAGGAACTCACAGCAGCCATTTTTGTTCATGGCTCTGCACAGGGCAGGAACCTAGGAAGATCGCTCCTGCCCCTTTTCATTGATAGACAACCAGTCTTTAAAAGTAAGCTGTGGAAAGATCCAGGAGACAGGGGTGGGTCAGGGTTTAGAAACTCATGAATAACCAAAGTTGCGAGTCCTTAACTCTGCAAATATGGAGGGGGGCCTGTACATATATTTCTCCATATCTCAAAAACACTGAAGAAATATCTTCCCTCATAATGTTGTGGAAAGAGAAAGTCAAACTGAATTTATTATAATAATAATAATAATTTATTTCTTATATACCGCCAAAGCCATAGTAGTTCGAGGCGGTTTCAATGAAGAAGGACTGGACAATCAACAAATTGTTACATTGGTACAATCAGAGAAACTAGGTACCGGAGAAAATGGTACAATCAGAGAAAATTGGATCAATCAGGGAAAATGGTGCAATCAGCAAAAATAGTACAATCGGTGAAAGATGGAGCAATCAGGGAAAATGGTACAATCGGCGAAAGATGGAGCAATCAGAGAAAGGTACAATCAGAGTAAAAAAGTACAGTAAAGAAGGTCAAGACAATCTGCATTTGGTTAAATTTAAGAATGTAGGTATAACAAAGGGGTACAGACAGTGGATATGGGCATTTAGTTAAAAAACAGAGAGGGTACAATCAGCAGATGTAGATGCAGTTTAATGGGGTGCAGGACATGGTGAGATAAAAGGGGCCATGGGTAGGGCATAGGGCCATTGGTAGGGCATAGAGGTATTAGGTTGTAAATCTGGTAAATAGATTAGTTTTTAGTAGTTTCCTGAAGTTTAGGTAGGATGAGGCACGTAAGATGATGTGGGCCAGGTTATTGAGCTGACCTGCTTGGAAGGCAAGAGTTCTATTTAGATATCTTTTGTAATGGCAGGCCTTTATAGTAGGATAGCTAAACAGGTGGGTTCTGCATGTGCGTTTGGATGGACGGTCTAGGATAAAATGGGGTACCAAGTAAAGGAGGGCCAATCCAAGGATGGATTTGAAACAGAAACAGGTGAACTTGAATTGCACTCTTGATTCCAAGGGTAGCCAGTGAAGTTTTTGGTAGTAGGGAGTTATGTGTTCCCATTTTTTTAGTCCGAAGATCAGTCGGATTGCTGTGTTTTGGATGATTCGTAATCTTTGAGTGGTTTTTTTGAAAGATCCCAGGTAGATGATATTGCAGTAATCGAGTAGACTTAAGATGGAGGATTGCACAAGTAAACGAAATGAGGGGGCGTCGAAGTACTTTCTGATGGATCTTAGCTTCCATAAGGTGGAAAAGCCTTTTCTGACCTGAAGGTCGGTGTGGGTTTCGAAGGTAAGGTTGCGGTCGAGAGTCACTCCTAGTATTTTTAAGGAGTTTGTTATGGGAAAGACTTGGCCATTCAGGGAGATTGAAGGGTCTTTGATTTTGTCGTTTGGACTCGCCAGGAAGAATTTGGTTTTATCTGAGTTGAGTTTTAGTTTGAAATCGGCCATCCAGAGTTCGATTTGCGTTAGGATTGTTGCTAGGTGATTGTTTATCTCGGGGATTATGTTGGTTAGGGGAAAGATTAAGGTGATGTCATCGGCATAGATGTAGAATTTGATCTTCAAGCTTTGCAGTAGGTTACCTAGAGTGACTAGGTAGATGTTGAATAGCGTGGGGGATAGGGGGGAGCCCTGCGGGACTCCGCAGGTATTGGCCCAGCTGACGGAATGGGAATTGTCACTGTAAACTTGGTAAGAGCGTTTACCTATGAAACCCTGAAACCATTTTAACACGTTGCCTGAGAGACCGATAGATTCCAAACAGTCCAGGAGGATGGCATGATCGACCAAGTCGAAGGCACTACTGAGATCAAATTGCAGGACTAGTGCGCTTGTGCCTTAGAAACATAGAAACATAGAAAGATGACGGCAGAAAAGGGCTATAGCCCATCAAGTCTGCCCACTCTACTGACCCACCCCGATAAGTCTAGATGCTAGTGATTCGTGCTATGTAGGGATCCCACGTACATGTCCCATTTACTTTTAAAGTCAAGCACGCCGGTGGCCTCGACCACCTGCACCGGAAGCTTATTCCAGTGATCTACCACCCTTTCCGTGAAAAAATACTTCCTGGTGTCACTATTAAACTTTCCTCCTCTGAGTTTAAGCGGATGCCCTCTTGTGGTCGAGGGTCCCCTGGGCAAGAGGAAGACATCTTCCACCTCGACCCGTCCTGTGATGTATTTAAATGTCTCAATCATGTCCCCTCTCTCCCTGCGTTCCTCTAGAGTGTAGAGCCGCAGTCTGCTCAGTCTCTCTTCGTATGAGAGACCCTTGAACCCCAAGATCATCCTAGTGGCCATCCGCTGAACCGATTCGATTCTAATCACGTCTTTACGGTAATGTGGCCTCCAGAACTGCACACAGTACTCCAGATGAGGTCTCACCATGGTCCTGTACAGCGGCATTATGACTTCTGGTTTCCGACTGACGAAACTTCTTTTGATACATCCCATCATTTGCCTTGCCTTGGATGTGGCCTTCTCTACCTGCTTGGCAGCCTTCATGTCTGCACTGATGATTACTCCCAAATCTCGTTCTGCTGAGGTCGTGGCTAATGTTTCTCCATTTAGGGTGTAAGTTCTGCACGGATTTCTGCTACCGAGGTGCATGACCTTACATTTCATAGCATTGAAGCCTAGCTGCCATGTCGAGGACCAGTTTTCCAATGTACGAAGGTCCTGTGTCATACTATCCTGTAAAAAGCTTTCACTTACTATGTTGCACAGTTTTGCATCGTCGGCGAATAACGTTGCTTTACCCTGTAGCCCTCGTGTCAAGTCCCTTATGAATATGTTAAAAAGGAGAGGACCCAGGACCGAGCCCTGCGGCACTCCGCTGGTCACCTCTGATGTTTCAGAAAGGGTACCATTGACCATCACCCTCTGAAGTCTACCACTCAGCCAATCATTGACCCATGCAGTTATCGTCTCGCCCAACCCCATTGATTTCATCTTATTTAGTAGCCTGCGGTGTGGGACGCTGTCAAAAGCTTTGCTGAAATCCAAGTATACTATGTCCAGAGACTCTCCTGAGTCCAACTTTTCTGTTACCCAATCAAAGAAGCTGATGAGGTTGGATTGACACGACCTACCCTTAGTGAATCCATGTTGATTAGGATCCCTAAGATTTCCCTCATCCAAGATCGTGTCCAACTTTCGTTTAATTAGTGTTTCCATGATTTTACATACTATCGATGTGAGACTCACTGGTCGGTAATTCGCAGCCTCTGCCCTGCAACCCTTTTTATGCAGAGGAACAACATTCGCTGTTTTCCAATCCTGGGGGACCCTCCCCTTCTTTAGGGAGAGATTGAAGAGCATGGCTAATGGTTCCGCCAGGACCTCGCACAGCTCTCTGAGCACTCTTGGGTGCAATTCGTCTGGACCCATAGCTTTGCTCACCTGGAGTCTTGACAATTCGCTGTAGACATCAGCTGGTGTGAACTCAAAATTCTGAAATCGGTCTTCCGCGCTTGACATTGCTTCCAGATTTGGCCCTTGCCCTGGTGCCTCGCAGGTAAAAACCGAGCAGAAGTATTCATTTAGTAGTTTGGCTTTATCGGAATCTGTTTCCGCGTAATTCCCGTCTGGTGTTTTGAGGCGTGTTATTCCATTTGTGTTTTTTTTCCTGTCGCTAATGTACCTGAAGAAGGATTTGTCCCCTTTCTTAATGTTCTTTGCTAGAGTTTCTTCCACCGCAAGCTTGGCCTCCCTGACTGCTGTTTTGACTGCTGCAGACCTGGCCTTATATTCAATGTTAGCTTCACTTGTTCCCGTACGTTTGTATGAAAGAAATGCTCTTTTTTTCTCCTTGACGAGGTGCGAGACCTCTTCAGTGAACCATCGGGGTTTTTTGTTTCTTTGTTGTTTATGTACCAATTTTATGTAGCGGATAGTTGCCTCGTGTAGGGTCAATTTCAGGTTTGACCACATGGCTTCCACATTATCAGTTGCCTTTTGATCCTGCAGCGTCTGCTGGATGAAATCTCCCATACGTGCGAAATCAGTGCCCCGGAAATTGAGTACCCTCGTTTTGGTTTGTGATTTAGGGAAACCTTTCCTGAGGTTGAACCATACCATGTTGTGGTCACTGGTAGCTAGCGTTTCTCCCACTGAGACCTCCGAGACACTCTCGCCGTTTGTAAGTATGAGGTCTAGGATGGCCTCGGCCCTAGTGGGCTCTAGTACCATTTGTTTGAGTTGTACTCCCATCATGGACGTCAAAATCCTCCTGCTACCACAAGTTGT
Organism: Geotrypetes seraphini; assembly: GCF_902459505.1. Taxonomy (NCBI): domain Eukaryota; kingdom Metazoa; phylum Chordata; class Amphibia; order Gymnophiona; family Dermophiidae; genus Geotrypetes; species Geotrypetes seraphini. The sequence goes on from NC_047085.1 coordinate 159,115,505, forward strand.
TGCTGAGAGTGTGTTCCAGTCTACATCGGGCATGTTGAAGTCCCCTAGCAGAACAGTGTCCCCCCGTAGAGTAATATTTTCAATGTCTTCAATCAATTCATTATCCTTGTCCTCTGTTTGTCTTGGAGGTCTGTATACCACACCAAGGTACAAGCACTTTTCTCCACCTCTGGCTAGGTTGACCCAGATGGATTCCCCGGTGTACTTAACATCTGTGATCCTGGTTATCCTGATGTTCTCTTTGATGTAAATTGCTACCCCTCCTCCTAGCTTACCCTTCCTGTCTTGTCGAAGCAGGTTGTATCCTGGTATAGTTGTATCCCACCCATGGGAGTCCGTGAACCATGTTTCTGATATTGCCACCACATCTAGGTTGGCATTCACAATTTCTGTTTCCAGTTCTAGAAATTTATTCCCTAAACTATGTGCGTTGACATACATAGCTCTCCACTCTGTGCGTTTATTACACCTTTGTACAGAGATTCCTATCTGATTCAGAGTATTTCCTAGTGAACCTTTAGCAGTGAGGGTACTTACCTCGGACTTAGAAGCGCAGTTTTGGTTCACCACATCAGGATTGTTTCTTACTGCACTGGTATATAAGTGGGTACCCTCCCCCGACTTACCTAGTTTAAAGCCCTCCGAAGTAGGCGGGCTAAACGGTGTCCGAAGACGTTCTTACCTCTGCTGGTCAGGTGAAGTCCGTCTGGTCCCTGGAGTCCCTGTAGTGCCTCTCCATGATGTAGGAATCCGAAGTTCATTTCTCGGCACCATCGTTGTAGCCATTCGTTTGTCTTCAGGATGCGTTCGTCTCTGTCCCTTCCCTTGCCCCTAACAGGAAGAATAGAGGAGAATACTACCTGTGATCCTGTCTGCTTCAGCTTTTCTCCCAGAGCTCCGAAGTCTCTAGCTATGTCCTCCGGCACATTCCTGGCAGTGTCATTAGTTCCGACATGGATGAGCAGCATGGGAAAGTGGTCCCGGGGGCTGAGAAGTCTATCAAGTCTGGCGGTCACGTCCCGTATTCTGGCTCCTGGCAGGCAGCAGACCTCCCTCGACTGCATATCCGGTCTGCATATTGGTCCCTCGGTGCCTCTCAGCATGGAATCCCCGATGACTATTACTCTGCGCTTCTTTTGGGGGGGTTGATCTGTTGTGGCCGGAGATGGGGTCGTTTGTTGAACGTTGGTAGGCTCTTCCTGCTTCACGTCGATAGTCCCTTCTTGCAAAACCTGAAATCTGTTCTTCAGGTTGAGTTGTGGAGTTGAAGTGGAGCTACCCTGGTAAGAGAAAGAATAAGAAGGTGAAGAAATTGTAGATGGGGGGGGGGGAGAGTTCTCCTACGTTTACCTGTGGAGGAGGTCACTAACTGCCAGGAGTCAGTGTCTCCAGCCATCTCCTGGATTCCGACAGTTGGGCTCGGCGGTCCTGGTGTCTCAGTGACTGAACAGGTTGTGGAGGTAGTCTACCAGAGAGGCGATGACAGTTTCAGTGCTGTGACTGGAGTGAAAGCCTGACTGGTTATCGTTTAGAATGTTGAATTTGTCCAGATAGGTTGTTAAATCTTAGTTGACCAGACCTTCCGTCAGCTTTGTAAAGAAGGGTATGTTCGCAATGGGTCTGTAGTTGGATATAAGGGAGATGGGGGTCTTTGGGGTTTTTTATAATTGGAGTGATAAGTATCTGGCCTAGGTCTTCAGGAAATGAGCCTGATTGAAGCTGGGAGGAGAGCCAGGTATATAGCTTGGCTTTGAAGGAGGTTGGGGCAACTTTCATTACATTTGGTGGACAGCAATCTAGTTTGCAGTGGAAATTGGCATATTTTGAGTAGAATTTGTAGAATTGTTGCCAGGTGGGGGTGGTGAAGTTGTTCCAGTACAGATCAGTCCTTGTTTCGTCGTCATGGAACTGAGCATCAAGATAGATCAGATGGTTGGTGGAGGTTATAGGAAGGGTAGATCTGAGATTGGAGATTTTGTTATTGAAAAACATGGCCAATAAGTTCCTTGTGTAGATTCTGCCATTCCCAGTGTTCCCCATGTTGCCTTTCAAATCCTTAATCCAGTTCGCTTTAGTGCTCATTTTCAAAGCACATAGACTTACAAAGTTACAAGTAGGGTCATTTTCAATATGATGTTGAAGTCCGACTTTGGACGTTTTCGGCAGGGCATTCAAATATCGGGTAGGGAGGGGGGTATATCTTTTGTTTTGGTTTTATTCTTGATGGTAATGTTGGATGGGGGAGGGAATTTTATTTTTTTGTATAGATTCTGATTGTTTATAAGTGCTTATTTGATTATTATTATTTGTATGTAAATTGTATTGCACTTTTTGTTGGCATTAAAAACTAAATAAAGTATTTAAAAAAAAAACAACAAATGTCAGGTAGCGAAAATGTCCATTTATGGATCTGCAAAATGTCTATCTTGTTTTTTCAATAAATGACCATTTCTTGACATGTTCGCCCTTAGTGCCTATCTTTTTTGACCATTTTTGAAGAACAAAACATCCAACTGCAAAATGCACAAAATAAGCCATTGGGAGGTAGGCATTTTTAGTAGACTGGTCATACAGACATCCTTTCTGAGCAGTGGGACACCCTGGGGGTACTGCTGTGAACTTCACATAAAAGGTCCCAGGTACACATCTCACCATAACCCCTGTACATTGTATGGGGAACATTCCAAAACCCACTCAAAACTTACTGGATCCACCTGTCTCTACCTACCCCAGTAGCTCTTATGCCTGTAGGTGGAACTCATATGTCAGTTCAGAAGGGTTTTTGGGGGCACCCACTTTCCACCACAAGTGTACTATTTAGGGTGGGTTGGCCTAGGACTCCTTCTCTAGGGTCCACTGCACTGACCAATAGGCTATTCCAGAAACCTGCCTGCTGCTCTACTAGGACACATTACAAGTAAATGGTCGGATGGCGATGGAATGATTGAGGGAAAGATCCTTGATAAAGCGCAATACGTGAAACATGTCGGATCTGAGATTCCCCAATCATTACAACAAGAGATATAAAGATAAGTAATAAAACTTTAGTATACTTATAAAAACAGTTTAAAACAAGTCTGAAAATTGCAGAGAGCATTTTGAGATATGAAAGATTTATAAAGTATTAACGGTTAAGTTATAATCGGACCAGTGAAGAGTGAACATGTTAAGCTAACTGCTATGAAACTAATTTGAGTGGTGAGTGGTGTTACTGAGGTCCCGTAATAAGCAGTAAGATCATAAAACTCATTAATATGTGTTGATACTTGGGATTGGAGGGTTCTTGGACTTTTATACATTGAACCCAAATTTAACTAAAAAGTGAAGTATACTGTACATCTAAATTGGACTACTAGGACTGGCCATAATATCTGCAGCCGTCATAGAGAGGCATGTCCTGTTTCTTTCGCATCTTTGGGGGTGGGAGGGGGGTCACTAACCACTGGGGGAATGTGTGTGTGTGTGTGAGCCTTGGACATTTTGTAAAATGTTTGGTTATTGTTGCAAAATTAGCAAGACCTAAGCCTGCCCTAATCCCACCCAAAGCACGCCTCCATCATACCCCCATGAAATTTAGATGCACTGTTGATAAATGGCATAGAAAACCATCTAATAAGTAGGCTTTGAAAATGGCGATCCAAATGTCCACTTGCCACTTTATGATATTTTCTGGACTTTTTTCTTTTTTGAAAATGAGCTTCATATTACTTTGTAAGACTTTGTGCTTTGAAAATGAGTCTTTATTTCTTAACAAAATGGCCAAATAGTCAAGTCTACTCTGGAATTGACAGATCACCCTGTCAACTTTTACATATGGAGCTTTTCTTGTTGCCTGGAGCTAGTTTTCACTGCACAAAAATTTACAGAATCTTTTCAGTGGTTCTTCGATGAAACTCGCAGGAGTGGTATTAGGGGACATCATGAATAGAAAGTTGATATTGTGGCAAATATTTTTTCCTACTCAAAGAGAGAAAGTTAATATGTTAATAGTGTAGTTTCAAGAAATAAAAGACCCTTGGTCTTGTAAACCTAATTTATTATTTACATTATTAAAAATTTTTTTTAAATAAATAAACAACTTAATTCATTGTGTGCAAAAATATCAAGTGAAAAGCTCACTAAAATTTTAAAACATGCATCCACATATTCATAACGTTCCAAAAGGCACTTAACTTTAAGTTGGAATGATGCAAAGAAACCCATAGGAGTCCTTATAAAGATCAGCTATGTAGTCCTTTAATCAATCTGTTGATCAGATCCTTTTGGGCCAATTCAGTCCTTTGATCAATTGTTTAATCCAATCTTTTTTGGTCCAATCTTTAAAGTTTAATTCTTGATCCGATCTTTCAAAATATCTTTATAATCCAAACTTTAAAGTCTAGTCCTTAATCCAATCTTAAAGTACAGTCCAACGGCGGCTCATCCGTTTCACAATAACTGCTTCAACAGGGACATATTGTAAAAATCATGACATATGTAAAAATATCATTTATTCCTTGGAAAACATGGCATTGCCATGTAGATCAGGAGCCTACATGCTAGATTGCTTCCCAAAGGCTTCTGATGTACATGTAGGCTTCTGATCTACATGTAAGCTTTTGATCTACACGGCGTAGAACTCAGATCTATTTGAAGCCCACAATATAGTCATCATATGGATGCCCTAGGCCACTCAGTGTTATGTAAATGAATCAAAGGACGCCCAAACTGAGTCATTGCCCAAATCACGCCCATTCCATGCCCACGCCTATTGAGTTAGGCGCTTGTTTTAAACATGGGCGTCCATGAAATTGTGGCTGTGTCTACATCAGGGATCTCAGTCCTTCCTTGAGGGCCGCAATCCAGTCAGGTTTTCAGGATTTCCCCAATGAATATGCATTGAAAGCAGTGCATGCACATAGATCTCATGCATATTCATTGGGGAAATCCTGAAAACCCGACTGGATTGCGGCCCTCAAGGAGGGACTTTGAGACCCCTGATTTAGATCATCATAACTCTGTCATTCTTTTCTCTCTTGACCTATCAGCAGCATTCGATACTATCGATCATGTGTTACTTCTGAAAGACTGAAATCTATAGGAGTTTGTGGCCAAATACTTGATTGATTTAATTCCTTTCTTTCTAATCGCTCATCTACAGTTACTTTCAAGGACACAGTTTCGAAATCCTATATTCTCAATTACGGTATTCCTCAAAGATCTATTCTATCCCCATTATTTTTCAATATTTTCCTATCCCCCTTACTAAGTTTATGTCAATTTATAGGCTTTACTACTTTCTCATACGCTAATGATGTCCAACTTCTACACCCCTTAAATCCAGAAAATAAAGAAGAAATAATTGAGATTAACAGAAAGTTAGTGGAAATTAAGCAATGGCTTAATTCTAATATGTTAGCCCTAAACATTCAGAAAACTAAAACTTTACTTTTCCCGTGGAAAAAAGACATGTCTGATTACCCCATTCATCCTAGATAACATCCATCTAAAGTTAGTAAAATCTCTGAAAATATTGGGTGTCACTATTGATGAAAGGCTTTCCTATCATGAACATGTAAGCAACACCGTCAAATCTTACTTTTATAGGCTATGAATGATTCGCTCAATTTCTAAGTTTCTTGAGCCAAAATCACTCAACATACTAATTCATTCTCTAGTTATCACTAAACTCGACTACTGTAACTCTTTATTAATAAATATTACCCAAAAAAGAAAAGAGGCATCTTCAGATAGTCCAAAATACCGCCATTAAATTGATTCACAATGACAAAAAATACGATCGTTACCCCCTTTTTGATCAAATCCCACTGGCTTCCAGTTAATCACTGCATTACTTTCAAAATCTTACTTTTAGTATTTAAAACTTTGTCTTCCAATGAACCTCAATTTATTAACAAACTACTTATTCCTTATAATACATCACGCTCCCTTAGGTCCATTAATCAAAAACTTATAGCAGTTCCTTCATTGAAAGTAATTGGAACTCGTCGACATGACAGGTTCTCAGTAATGGCTCTGCAATTATGGAATACCTTACCTCAACATATAAGAGAAGAAAATGACTTAAGTCACTTTAAAGGCAATCTGAAGAGTTTCTTTTTAAAGACGCTTTTAATCTTTAACTATGCTTAAAGTTCATTTTAGTCCTTTTTTATTTTTTATTCTCCCCCCTCCCTATTGTTCTTTCCATTCATGTCTTCTCTTATATTTTAATAAATACAATTGTAGTTCTGCCCTTCTTACCTTACGTATCTGTTAGTCTGCAAGTCTGTCAGTTAAACCCATTATATTTAATGACTAAATTGGTATATGCTTATACTTTTTTAAAATTTGTAAATCGCTTAGTAAAGTAAATAAGCGATTCATCAAGATAAAATAAAACTTGAAACTTGAATCAAGTAAACTGTCCGAGTTATGAGAGATGCAAACTAGAGAATGACACGGTGACAAAATTCATCACCGTTCCCGTCCCCGCGGATAACTGCGGGAAACCATCTTCATGTCATTCTTTAAGGAGAGAGGAAAGAATCAGAGTATAATTGGGCACAACCACTGACCCGCAAGCTTTGCTTTGAAGAATGCTGGTGTAGAAGGACTGAGGTTGAAATAGACACTAGAAAATGACATGGGATTATTTCCCGCGATTATCTGCGGGGATGGGAACGGCGATTTTGTCACCGTGTCAATCTCTAATGCAAACCCAGGAGAGGCGCAACACCGAACTTTGTCCTGCATGCCTGAGCCATAATTCTATATTTTCCCCTGGTGCTACCTTGTATGGCTGTGCATGTGTTCAGGCAGTAAAACAACAAGTAACAAGATTATTCTGATTCTTAGGGGACACTGGAAAATTTATCTTTCATCTTCTAAACCAAAAGACAAAAATGCTGGCTATTCATCAGGAGCTGTGACATGAAAAAAGCAATGAACTGATATATATTGAACATCAAACAGAAAGGAAAGAGATGCATAATGGGATCGATTAATTTTCTCATACTGGGTCTCCATTTGATAAATAGCTAAGGTTGGTGAATAGCTGGTTTTGTCAGATAGCTTCTGTCATAAAAAATGGTATTTGGCTGATGTTTTACAAGCAAATATTGTACGATTTACTTGACATGTATGCAGTAAGAAAACTGAAATCCACAAGAAGTACAATCACAGACCAGGGATTCTCAAGCCAGCCCTTGGAACTCACCTAGCCAGTCATGTTTTCAGGACACCTACAATGAATATGCATGAGATGAATTTGCATACAACGGAGGTCATACGTGCAAATCTACCTCAAGCACATTCATTGTGGACATCCTGGAAACCTGTCTGGTTAGGTGTAAGGTTACCAGATTTTTACTATTGTAAAATCCAGATCCATGGCTCCGCCCCCCGTTCCTCCCAAGTCACGCCCCCCAGCCACACACCCAACTTGTTCTCGTGCGTGGAGCCATGTCGGGAAGGCACCTGCATGTGCAGATGCCCTTCCGACGCGGTCTTGAGCTGGAAGCTTTTCAAAACCCGGACAAAGTGCCGGGTTTTGAAAAGCCATCCGGATGCCCTAGTATATCCGGACGTCTGGTAACCCTAGTTTGATGTGTCCCCGAGGACTGGGTTGAGAACCTCTGTTATGGACATATCATTATCTCCCTCCAGTCTGCCCTCACCCAGACTATCAGGAATTATTCACCCTGTCCTTTGCATTGCAGGTGTTTGGAGAATCTTTTCTTAACTTTTTATTAGTTAGGCACAACATACAGATGCACAATGAATATTGCCGTTTTCGGAAATTAATTAAGACCACTTTGTTCGATAAGTTTCTTACTTAGTGAGTTTTATTATTGAAATTCTATTTTACAAATATTTGCATTTTTTACTGTATTATTGTATTTCGCTGATTGTCTAGAACTTTTGGTTATGGCGGTATAAAAGAATAAAGTTATTATTATTATTATTACAGACACAGAAAGCCATTTACCTTATGCCTAGCCATAAATAGTTATTAATTAATGTACATAGAAAATATAGGAAAGAAGCAATATCTTCATCTGAACCCTCTTAAGATCTGCCAGCATTTTCCAGTAAAACTTAGAAAGCAATGAATCCATATGTTGCTGTACAATTCCATTGAGAATGTACATAAATTTTTCTATTAAAGCAATATCAAAAATCTATTTATGCTAACGTTAGGGGCTTTTTTTTATTCTTTTCCATAAAAAAGCAATAATGTATCCTGCGGCATGGATAGGATGATTTACTGATTTCTTGGTGTTAGAACAGATTGTGTATTATCCAGCTGACATAACACCATTGCAATGTAACACTGAAACTAACAATCCTGCCAGTGTCCAAGTGTATGTCCCTCCAGAATATGTTAACGCCACACACATACAAGGGTTAAATGAAAAGCAATGACTTCACCTCCATAATTCATCAATAGATTAGGGTTACCACCTTATGTCTGAATTTACTCTATGTCCTCTTTTTAGAGAACCATCTAGGTATTCAAATGGTTTCCTGAACTGGGGGAGTTTGGATTTGGCCTCTTTCTCACCAGCCCCCACCCTGGAGTTGTGTATGGCTCTCCCCTGTCCCCCTATTTTTCTCCTCCATGCTGCAATGTTCAGGCCATTGGCAGTGTCAGCGAGGTGAGCCTGTTGCCTTCACCCTGTCAAGGAAGCCTTCTCTTTGTTGTGACTTCCTGTTCCTACATAGGTGGGAGGCTGTAGAGATAAGGCTTCCAAGGCAGGCTGAAGGCAGCAGGCTCACCTTGCTGAGGCTTCCAGCGGCCCAAAGAATGCAGCATGGAGGAGGTAGGTGGGGGACAGGGGCATAGCTGACTAAGGGGTAGGGTACTGAAGAGAGAGAGAGAGAGAGAGAGGCTGTGCTACCGGATCTTTCTGGGGAGAGAAAACACCCATGGGAGAGGAGGGGTTTGGGGTTGGAAGGAGAGAGAGAAAGAGAGACGCAAACACAGGGGAAGGGGATTGGAGGGGGGAGGGGGGAGAGAGAGCACCCACGGGGGAGAAAGGGGGTTAGGAGGAGAGACATAGAGAAAGAAAAAAGCACCCATGGATGGGGGGGGGGGGGTTATTGAAGGAGATAGAAGGAGAGGAGGATTGGAGGGAGAGATAGAGAGAGAAGTACCTTCAGGGAAGGAAGGGGGTTGGAAGGAGAGAAAGATAGACTGAGAGAGAGAGAAAATGAAAGAAGCACCCATGAGAAAGGGTGAATTGGAAGGAGAGAGAGAAGCACCTGTGCACCTGAGTGGGAGGGGGATTGGGGGAGAGAGCGAGAGAGCAAGAGAAGCACACGCAGGGGAGGAGGGGGTGGAAGGAGACAGAGAGAAGCACCCATGGAGGAAGGGGGAGGGAGAGAAGCACTAAAAGAGCTAAAAGGGTACAGAAGATGGGAAGAGGGACTAAGGAAATGGGTGAAAGGTGGGGGTAGGGTGTGTGAGTAGGGAAGGGCAGGAATATTTTTTTGTCTTGACAAATTTGGTAACCCTACAACAGATGGCAGTATCAATGCACTTTGAAATCAGTTGGTGAGAATTGTCTGAAGAGGCTACTTTGCTGTTGCTTGTAAAAGAGAAACATGCAGTGATTACTTGTCAGTGCAATTTAAGCAACAAACTGTGATGAAATTTGTAACTGTTGAAGGAGTCCCTTCATTTGAAATCCACTGCCGCATGCAGGTTGCTTATGGTTGATAACTGTGTTGATGTGAGAACTGTGCAATGCGGGGCCAAAAAATTTTTAGGTTGTGGACTGGGAAGGACTGATTTGTGTGATCAAAAATTAAGCGGATGACCTTTGACAGCAATGAATGATTTTCACATGAGAAAGGTTGACAAACTTGTACAGGAGAATCAGAGGGCCAGTCAGAATGCAACCTTGAAAACTTTGAAAGAATGATTGAGAAGAGTTCAGAAGCACAAGAAGGAAATTTTGTAACCATATGACAATGCTAGGCCTCACACCGCTTGGAAAAACCATAGAGGCAATTCCAACAATGGATGCCACAGTCTTATCCCATCTACCAAACAGCTCAGGCATCTGATTGACTCAAATGAAGAGGTGAAAAGAACTGTGAGCAACTGGTTGAAGAGACAAGATGTGCAGTTTTTTCACGACGGATTTCAAAAACTCGTCCATCATTGTCAGACATTTGTGGCGACTGGTGGTAACTATTCACCCTATATTTAGCTGGCTATGGTAGGTGTTTTATTTTTAAAAAAATACTTAATGTTGCCAGCTACATTAACCCCAGATATTCAGTGTGCGGCCATGGGCGGGCACCAGCACTGACTATCCGGTGCTAATTTTATGTGGCTTGGCTGCCGATCTTTATGTGGATTCCAACCAATATTTAGCCAGGGCCTGCATACGACAATTATGTGGGCCCTAGCTGAATACTGGCTTGAATTTGCAAGACTATTTTGTATTTACAAAGAGCCCCAAGTCCCCCTCCTGGTCTCCAAAATTGGCTCCATATATCCTACCCCAGCTCAAGAGATGTAAAGCTCCTTCCCAACCCCCAAGGTCTATGTAGAGCCCTACCTCCCAGCCTAGGGTTACCATATTTAAGGATGGGAAAATACGGATGCATAGTCCTGTCCCGTTCTGCCCCAGCCCCACCTTCTTATGCCTCCAACCCGCCCTGCCCCCCAAAAGCCTTGTTTCTTTTTTGCTGACCTCCAGTCTGTGTCAGGAAAGCCTCCAGAATGCACGCATGCGTGCGATTTCATCTGTGGATGTTTGTTGAAGGCCCTCCAGATGCGGCCAGAGCGCGGGGCTTTCTAAGAACTGGACAAATTGCCACCCGTCCTATAAAGAGGACATGTCCAGGTTTTCCCAGACATCTGGTAACCCTACCCCAGCCTTTCTCTATCCCTGATGTTCCTAGTGGAATAGTCGGGGGCCTTTGCTCCAGTTGTTTGCAACTGCCTGTGTGAAATGGCTGCTATGACATCTCATAGCAGCTCCTGGTACTACATGAAGTACCATGAGCTGCACATGAGCTTCCCTTCACTACTTCTCCTAACGACCCCACTAGGACCACCAGGAATAGAGGTAGGAGGTCAGGGAATGGGGGCTTATTCTAGGGGCGAGGCTTTGCTTCTGTAGGGTTGGGGAGGGACTAGGAGGGAGAGGCAGTTTTGGGATCTAGGGGAGGGAGATCAGGGGTGTATATCGTTTTGGGTACAAAATGCTTATGAAGGCCCCAGCAAATATTCAGTGCTAGGGCCCACATAGCTAGGCAGGTGAATTTAGGACAGCTTTTAGAAACATAGAAAATTTAAAGCAGATAAAGACGGGGACGGGAACGGTGATGAATTTTGCCACCTTGTCATTCTCTATGTATAGTAAGTTACAGATACCACCTATGTCCACTCCTTGTAACTGAGCTGATTTGAATACCCCTGAATTAAGAATTGATTTAATAATAATAACTTAATTTTTATATACCGCAATACCACAAACAATTCAGAGCGGTTTACCAAGGAAGAGACAGTATACAGACAGCAATATTAGAAAAAACTTTCAAAATTACATTAGCATGGTAAGATTAATCAAATTTTTCCTGGAAGTGTTTTAGAAGTACATCAAAGCCGAAATGGAGTCAGAGAAATTTATCAAAGAGATAAGTTTTGATTAATTTCCTAAAAGATTGAGATAAAGTTGGTTAAACATTTATTCCATTTGCCTGCTTGGAATGATAATGTTCTATCGAGGAATCTCTTGTCTGTCTAACCATGCCATCCACTATTTCTTCCTATCCCTTAGAGATCCAACATACTTGTCACAAGCTCTTTTGAATTCAGATACACTTTTTGTCTCCACCACTTCCCCCGGAAGCCATTCCAAGCATTCACCATCCTTTCCATGGAAAAGTTTTCTCTGAGGTTACTTTTGAATCTATGCCCTTTCACCTTCATCTTTTGCCCCCTCATTCCAGAGTTTCCTTTTAATTGAGACTAACCTCACGTGCAGGTTATGCCGTGTAGGTATTTAAACGTCTCTATCATATCTCACCTCTCCCACCTTTCCTCCAAAGTATACATATTGACATCTTTAAACCTGTCCCGGTATGATTTATAACAAAGACCACCAACCATTTTAGTAGCCTTCCTCTGGACTGACTCCATCCTGTTTCCTTGTGAAGGTGCGGTCTTCAGAATTGCACACAATATTCTAAATGTGGTCTCACCAGAGTCTTATACAGGGGCATCGATACCTCCTTTTTCCTACTGGCTATTCCTTTCCCTATGCACCTAAGCAACCTTCTAGCTTTCGCTATTGCCTTTTTAACCTGTTTGGCCACCTTAAGATCATTACATACTATCACACCTAAGTCCCGCTGCTCTTTTGTGTACCGTTCCCTTGTGTTTTTGCAGCCCAAATGCATGACCTTGTATTTCTTAATATTAAATCTTAGCTGTCAAATTCTGGACCATTCCTCAAAGTTCTCTAGGTCCTTCCTCATGTCATCCACAGAATCAGGAGTGTCTACTCTATTGCAGATTTTTCACTTGCTTACATATGCAGGTGGTGGCACTGAATATTGCCACCTATCTAACCCCCCCGACATCCCCAACGCTGCCCCCAGCGCCACCCCCGACCTGCCCACTTTTTGTTGGACGGTCTCAGGGGATATTCAATGGCACTTTCCAGTTAAGTGCCACTGAATATCACCCCTTAGGCAGTGGCAAGCGATTCTTCTGCCCACTTAAATCACTGAATATCAGCCAATATGTAAAAAAAGTAAATACATGCAATGAAAAAACAAGTTCCAAGTTGTTTTATTTTTGTATTCATTACACTATCTTCATTTACAGAAAAGTTTAAATGATGTTTTATTTGCAGAAATGGGCTTTTATAAAATGACCTAGGAGTATATGTAGCTCTACTTATGCAGATTCAACTTGTGTGCACATATGATTATCTGACCTGGGGGCAGAGTTTGGACTTGCGAATATAGGCCCTGATCCTATAAATGACTTCTATGGGTAAACGCCTAGATCGGGACACCTACCGACGTAAGCGCCTAACTTAAAATTGGTTCAATCGGTGCTGTTCATTTGAACAGTGCCATTAAAAAGCAATTAAAAACAATTTTCTGATAGGCACCTACATTGGTAAGCACCATGTAGGCATCTACACCGAGGCACCTAACAGTGCCTACCAGCGCCTACCCAAAAAGTCGGAGTGGTTAGGGGTGGAGTTTGGGCATGGATTGCCTTAGCTGCCAGTGGGCATCTGTGTTAAGCGCCAGTAAATTAGGCCAAGAAAACCCTGGCTTAATATACTGGCAACTAACATTATGATGCCAAATGTTGCCTAAGTTGAGTTAGGGGTCGCTAGGTGCCATTCTACAAATGGCATGTAGCAGTTGATTGTTAACCATGCTGAGCGGTGCCCAGCTGCTAGGCCCAGTTTATAGAATCAGGCCCATAATGACAGAATTCAAACATGGAGTATCAAGAATAGTTTTCTACCTGATCATGTTAGGATGATAGTGTAGGCACTGTGCCTGTCTACTTTGAATTACTGTATTTGCTGGATGTTTGGCTAAATTAGAAAATTGTCATCAAATTTTACAAATTACTGTTGGCAGGTTGATTAATCATGCTAATTTTTTTTTTTTTCAAATTTTCCATCATACAATCCACACAGAATAGTAAAGATAAAGATACAAACCAAAAAGAAACTTTTGAAAATATCTCTTGAAAATCTTTCTAGCCCACGTTAATTGGAAGAGTAATCAAATAATTCCCATTAATTACAAAAAAAAATATGAAAGCTCAGGTAAAAATCCCGAGCTAAATCATCCTTGGTGTGTTATTATTCTAAACTCCCAATAAAGATCAGCTTCATAATTTTCCCTCCTTATCTTTTTCATGTTCCCGTAAACTTAGAAATTGTTGTAGCTGAGTCGGATCCCAAAATATAAATTCTTTTTCTTGCAATTTAATTATATACTTGCATGGAAATTTTTTTTAAAAAAGGAAGCATCAAGAGCTGATACTTTGGATTTCAACAAAGGAAATTATTTCTATTTTAATTTTAGCCTTTTGAGTATATACATCCAGGGTGGATGGAAGGTGGGTTTATATTACTATTTTAAATAAGGTTATTGAAAGAATCTATGTTTATATGATTTAGTTATTGGGTGGGTGGGATAAAATGGTTGCTTATATATGTATGTATGTATGTATGTAAGGGGAATATGCTTTTCCTGATTAATTATAAGTACTGTATACATATTTGTGTTTTGCACGGTTGAAGTTTTGAAAATCAATAAAGAATTTTTTTTAAAAAAATTATTTTCTTCGAAATTGGGTTGCTCTAGCCACATCAGGAAATATAAATGCTGAATCACCGCAGAATTTAGCAGATTTGTTCTTAAAATATAATCTCATAAGCAAATTTTTATCCAGTTCACTCAAACAAGTGATCAAGAGAGTAGACCTAATTAATATAGTATCCTGGGAATCTTAAAAAAATTGATAGTACCACCCCTTTATTGATGAGTTTACATTGGCTCCCTGTGCATGCATATATCTATTTTCAAGACTGTTCATTGGTTTTTAGATGTCTTTTTGGACACGCCGCAAGATACGTCAGCCATTTTGTTCTGTTTTCAGAGGGGAATAGACTTACATACTAACCAGTTGGTTCTACCTTTCTACCTGTTTCTTTTGTTAAGTATAAGTGTTTTGTTATTTTGAAATTTTCCTTTCAAACTACCTGTCGGATAGCCCACTGGGTTGACTGCACGGACCCCAACCGTTTACCTCTTAACGGTTTTTCACGACCTCTTGAACTCTCTCTTCAAAGTTCTTTTCAACTTTCCCTTAAGAGTGGGGGAGTGACCTAGTGGTTAGAACAGCTGCCTCGGCACTTTGAGGTTGTGAGTTTGATTCCCACTGACACCAGCCTACATTGGAAACTTGTGTTTGCTGTGCAGTTTGTTTGCAGCCTCTTAACTACTCAGATTTTTTGTGCCTTTTATGGTTTTATATTTAAGACAGCCAAAGACCTCCCCTAAGACTCCTGAAGAAGGCATTTTTATTTTGCCGAAACACGGCCCGTGTTGGGTCATTTATATCTTATACATTATTTGGTTTTTATGTTGTGTGTCACTTGTGATCTGTATAATCCCTTTGTGGATTGTTTTTAAGATTATTGTTTTTAAGTTATTTCGACTCTTATTAAACTACAAACTAGAACATCCAATCTTCTGTTCCACAATCTTTTTGTTGTTTTGCTGCTTCATTTCCTTTGTGGAACCTTTTGGCGCTCTTTGGATCTTGTTGTTTTGAAAATAATCATAAACAGCACAAGGAATGGAAAGTCAAATACAAGGCGCTAATAAGGAAGGCAAAGAGAGACCTTGCAAACAAGGCTGAATTGAAAGCAAAAACACACAACAAAAACATTTTTAGGTATATTAAAAGCAAGAAGCTGGGAAAAGAATCGGTTGGACTGCTAGATGACTGAGGCGTAAAAAGGGCTCACAGAGAAGACAAGGCCATAGCGGAGAGAGTAAAGGCTCCTTCTACAAAGGTGCGCTAGCGTTTTTAGCGTACGCATCGGAAAACTACCGCCTGCTTAAAAGGTGGCGGTATCAGCTAGCGCGTGTGGCATTTTAGCACGCGCTATTCTGCGTGTTAGGGCTCTAACGCACCTTTGTAAAAGGAGCCCTAAATGAATTTTTTGCTTCGGTCTTCACCGAGAAAGGTGTGGAGGAAATACCAGTGCTAGAAATGGTGATGAACCAGAGAAACTCAAACAAATTTTTGTAACACTGGAAGACATAATGGGTCAATTTCTGTCTGTTATTGAGAAAGACATGGGGGGAAGCCACTGCTTGCCCTGTATTGGTAGCCTGGATATTGCTACTTCTTGAGTTTTGACCAGGTACTAGTGATCTGGATTGGCCATCATGAGAACGGGCTAGTGAGCTTGATGGACCATTGGTCTGACCCAGTAAGGCTATTCTTATGTTCTTAATTTGACCCAGAGCTGACAGTACTGAAAAATGAACTTGCAGAGCTATTGTTTGTATTTCTAATTTATCTGTAAAATCCAGCATAATACCGGAAAACTGGAGGGTGCCCATCGTGGCGCTGACTTTATAAAAGGGTGCAGAGGTGATCTGGGAAATTATAGTTCGGTGAGTCTGACGTCAGTGCTGAGCAAAATGGTAGAGACTATTATAAAGAACAAAATGACACAACATACTGTATATGGATTAATGAAAGAAAGCCAACATGGATTTAGTCAAAGGAGATCTTGCTTCGCCAATCTATTGCATATCTTTGAAGGAGTGAATGGATAAAGGTGAACTGGTTGATATTGTGTATTTTTTTTTTTTTTTTAATTTATTTATAAAATTTTACAATATTTTCAAGCGTATACATCTTGTACAGTAAAGTGAGATCAAACAACATATTAAACTAAAATTGCAAAATTAATATTACTACAAGGAAATACTAATCTAGCTAATCTCACACTAGTCCTCAATTTTATTGGATCCATAATTAAGAGTAGAACATATATAATTCAAATTAATTAAATAAGAAAAATCCTTATCTGACTAAAGTGCAGGAAGCTAACTTTCCATGGACGTTGTTATTCCTTTTTCTAGACGTTTCATTGAGAGAAAGCTAATCAGTTGAGATGGCTCTGTAAATATATACTTCAATGATAAATATCTAACTACACATTTACATGGATATCTCAAAAAGAAAATACCCCCTATTTGAGTCACTCCAGGTTTTAGAATTAAAAATTCTTTCCTTCTTTTTTGAGTCTCTCTAGAGACATCAGGAAAAATCTGAATATGCTGTCCCAGGAAGTCTTTGGATCTATTTTTAAAGAAAAGTTTTAATATCCAATCCCTGTCTGGAGCCAAAGCAACAGACAACAAGAGAGTAGCTGGAAGTATTTTGATTTTCAAAAGGCATTTGATAAAGTACCTCATGAAAGACTTCTGAGGAAATTAGAAAAATGAATGCTGAAATCTCGGGGCATAGTAATGTATTTAATTTGGTGTGGAGTCCATTGGCATCTTTTATTGCTTCTATATAATTGTCATTTTTCTTTAATTTTTGTCTGATTTCCTTACACAGGGGTGGGAATGTGTCATTACTTTAAATAAGAGTGGTTTATTAGGAGAATAATTTAAATTATATTAATGATTAAGTAAAGGGGGTGGGGGAAATATTACTTTTGAATTTTTGTAAGTTCAAAGTGCTTTTCTTGATTTGTTATACATTCAGATTCATATATATTGCACTGTTACTATTTGAAAATCAATAAAGATTTATATATATAAAAAAAGAAAGTCATAGGATAGGAGGTAATGTCCTATTATGGATTAAGAACTGGTTGAAAGACAGAAAACAGAGAGTAGGTTTATATAGTCAGTATTCTTAATGCAGAAAGGTAAATAGAAGGGTTCCCCAGGGGTCTATGCTGGGATTGCTGCTTTTTAACATATTTATCAATGATCTAGAGATGGGAATAACTAGTGAGATAATTAAATTTGCTGATGACACAAAGTTGTTCAAAGTTGTTGAATTGCAAGAGGATTATGAAAAAATGCAAGAAGATCTTGGGAGACGGGCTTCAAAATGTCAGATGAGCAAGTGCAAAGTGACGCTTGTGGTAAAGAGGAACCCGAACTATAGTTATGTGATGCTGGGTTTCATGTTAGGAGTCACTGACCAGGAAAAGGATCTAGGTGTCATTGTTGAGGATACGTTGAAACCCTCGGCTTACTATGCGGCGGCTATGAAAGCAAATAGAATGTTAGGAATTACCAGGAAAGGATTGAAAACCAAATCTAAAAATGTTATAATGCTCTTGTATTATTCTCTGATATGGCTGCATTTTGAATACTGTGGGCAATTCTGGTTGCTGTATCTCAAAAAATATTCAGCAGAATTAGAAACGGTGCAGAGACCCAGGCAAAAAATTTTGCATGGTTTTGTTCAAGACCCAAGAGAATATCAACATAAAATTTGGTTCAATTTGGAGGAGGTTGAATGTGAACTCCAGGTCCACTTGATATGGAATGACCAATATATTGAACAGAACTAGGAACACACATGCTTTAGTGAATCTAAGAGTATACAAGCTATAGAAAGTCTCAGAATGGTATCTACATGGCTGTAGTAGATAAGAATACAGCAATGGCTGAAAGATTCAGGTGCCCCGGGTCCCGGTCGGTTAAAGTTTGGGACCAGGGGCGAGCTGGTTCCTGAACAATAGTGTTTTTACTGCCTTCCGGAAGGGCAGTAGTTTGTCGATTTTCCTGATGGCATAAGGGAGTTTAATTCCATAGTGTAGGCATGCTGTAGGAATACGATCGCTTCCGGCCTGTTTCCAGGTGGAGGCAGTTTGCTGAAAGGTTGGACAGCCTGAGTTCAAGTTGCGATCAGAGGGGTCGCCGAGGGTGGTCGATTGGGAACTTTCTTGCCATGTTGTCGGGAGTCATGCCTTGGAAGCGTCTAAAGCAGGGGTAAGGAACTCCGGTCCTCGAGAGCCGTATTCCAGTCAGGTTTTCAGGATTTCCCCAATGAATATGCATGAGATCTATTTGCATGCACTGCTTTCAATGCATATTCATTGGGGAAATCCTGAAAACCTGACTGGAATACGGCTCTCGAGGACCGGAGTTCCCTACCCCTGGTCTAAAGGCTAACATTAGTTGTTTGAAGATGGAACGTTGGTGTATTGGATGCCAAAGGGTTTGGTTCAGTGCGGGGGAGATGTGGTCGAAAGGGCCAAGGTTCTGTAGGACTCTCACTGCTGCATTCTGGACTCTCTGTAGAAGAGTGTTGCTCTTTGACCGGTAGGCTTATATAGAGATCATTGCAATAGTCCAGGTGTGACAGTACGAAGGCATATAACAGCTGGGTGAAGTCTGTTTCAGGTAAGTAATGGCATCTCTATAGCTCCATTCCTCCTCTATGCAAAATCCAGGATCTCTCTCCCCCCACCCCAAGCAAAATCCAACATCCCTCCCTCTCTCTCTCTCCCTCTATGTACATGGTCTGGCATGTTTCAAGTTTATTAACATTTTTGATAGAACGCCTATCATAAATTCTAAGCATTATACATAAAATGGGGATGTAAGTTAAAACAAAACTTGTATATAAAAAGACAAATGACATGGACAATGACGGACTCACAGATAAAAAAAGGAATAGGGTAGCACTGCAATAAAAGAAAGTGAACATGCAGAAGGAAAAAACGAGAGTAAGGGTTTGGAAAATTTTAATCAATTAGATCAATTAGAGGTAGTGTAAATTTTTTCTTTCCTAAAACAGGGTAAAGAATTCAATATTGAGGGAGCAGTTACTGAAAATATCATAGTACGTTGGGTATTAATATTCTTTAGTGAAGGAACACTCCCCATTATGTGCAATCTAGCATCTCTCTCTCCATTTCTGCCCATGCATGGTACATCATCTTTCTTCTCCCCCCCCTTGTGCTATCTTAGCTCCCTCTCCTCTGTCTCCCATTCCCCACTCTCCCTTGCATGGTCCAGCATCTCGCTCCTCCTCTCCTCATGTGTAGTCCGGCATCTCTTTCTCTCCCCCCCCCAATGTGCAATCTGTCATTTCTTTCTCCCTCACCTCCCATGCATGGTCTGACATTTCTCTCTCCCTCCACCTCCCCCCATGCACTGTCCAGCATCTGTCCCCACTCTCTTCCTGTTTCCTTGCTCTCCCCAATCTCCATCTACCATAAAGCTTCAGCTTGTCTTTATATTTTCTGGAGGACCCCAGCAGTGACAGCTATTAGCATACACTGCCTGCAGCCTGCTTTGGAGCTTTATCTCAAAGCCATTCTGCCCCTGTGGAAACAGAAAGTTGCATCAGAGAGGTTGCGAGGATTCAGAAGAAAAGCTTCAGAACAGGCTGCAAGGCAGTGTACATCAATCGCTGCAGACACTGGTGAACTTTACTTCAGTACAGAGAATAGAGAGAAGTTGTGCATATTAACATAGTGCTTGATGGCAGATACAGATCTGAATGGTCCATCCAGTCTGCCCAACAAGATAAACTCGTAACATAAGGCATGATGCAATATTACATATGCACACTTGATCTTGATTTGTCCTTGCCTTTCTCAGGGCCCAGACTATAGAAGTCTGCCTGGCACTGACCGTGAAGCTGTCATCAAAGTCTCACTCCAGCTCATCCAAATCTATTCAGTCACAACTGGGACACAGCACAAGCTGTAGAAGTCTTCCCGGCACTAGCTTTGCCTCCCCAGTTATTGGAGTTCCCATCTAAGCACAGTTAAGTATGTAGGTAGACAGGAGACAGGGAGGGGGGATTGAGGAGAAGAGAGGAGGGGAAGGGGAGGAGGGTGACAGGCCAAAAGCGCGTGACGACAAAGGCGCGCCGACAACCCAGCGCAGACAACTGAGCGCAAGGCGGAAGCGCGCCGAAGAAAAACAGTATTTTAAAGGGCTCCGATGGGGGGTGTGGGGGGAACCCCCCCCACTTTACTTAACAGAGATTGCGCCTGCGTTGGGGGCTTGGTGGATTGTAACCCCCCACATTATACAGAAAACTTCACTTTTTCCCTAAAAAAGAGGGAAAAAGTTAAGTTTCCAGTAAATGAGGGGGGTTACAACCCCCCAAACCCCCCACAACGCCGGCGCGATCTCTGTTAAGTAAAGTGGGGGGGTTCCCCCCACACCCCCTGTCGGAGCCCTTTAAAATACTGTTTTTCTTCGGCGCGCTTCCGCCTTGTGCTCAGTTGTCTGCGCGCCTTTGTCGTCACGCGCTTTTGTCTATGAACCGGGGAGGAGAGTGAGAGATGCTGGCTTCTAGATGGAGAGGGATATCAGCAATGGTTACAGACAGTGGATAGCAGCAAGAGTGGGTCAAGCGATTATGGTGCCCTGGCCCATGCCCCGTCCTATCCTGGCTCATGCTCTATCCCAGTTCCCTCTTCTGATGCTTCTGCCCGGTCCTAGCAAGATGCAGCTTCACAGGCCAGCATCAGTACCGGGTAGAGCTTTGGATTTAAAAAATTTAAATTGAATCAGCTTGGGCAGGCAGGGATTCGGGTCTTTATCTGCCGTCATCTACTATGTTACTAAGTTAGTAGCTGCAGAGGAGGGAAGAGGAACGTGCTGCACTCCCCTGATGCTGATGCTGGCCCATGAAGCTGCATCCTGCCAGGAAAGGGCAGCAGTGTCAGAAAGGGAGGAGTAAGGAATCTGCTGAGTAGATTAATTTATGGGCCAGTGATGTCATGGCCCTGGGCATCAGATAGGCCAGACCTACTAGCAGACCTACTGGGGAGGGAGGGATCTTGTCCCCTCTCTATGCCCATGCTGTGAATCCTTTCATTTCTAATCTGCTATCCCAAGCTGCAAGTATCAGTCTCTCATCCTTAGGTTTTAAATTTTAATTCTCCTCTTTATAACCATTCATGTGCCCAAGCTTGATTCACCTCGGGCTCTTTGGGTGCTCAGTGTTGATCCTGGAGGTCTGCATGCAACCTGGTTGGTTTTCAGGATTTTCCCAATTAATATGCATGAAATCTACTTGCATGCACTACCTCCATTATATGCAAATAGATCTCATGCATATTAATTGTGGAAATCTGGAAAACCAGACAGGGTTGTGGACCTGGAGGACTGACATTGAGTTACTCCCACCTTTAAATTTTCCATTTTGTTTGTGCATTTGCCATTTCTTTTCCTTTTGTGGCAGTTTGAAAGTGTCTCTAATCATTTTAAATTTAGAGATCTCCTATATTGTTTTGATTTTTTGTTCCTGTAAATATCCTGCTCATAAGACATGTTTCAAGTTTATTAGGTTTTTATAGGCCTAGCAAGGTTATCTAAGCCAGTGGTTCCCATATATAATGAAGGTGACAGGCATGCAAATATGATCCATGCATATTCATTAGTGCTATCCTGAAAACCCGACTAGCTGGTGGTCCTCCAGGAAAGGGTTGGGAACCACTGATCTAAGCGGTTTACAATCAGGTACTCAAACATTTCCCCTATCCAGGGGTAGGGAACTCCGGTCCTCGAGAGCCGTATTCCAGTCGGGTTTTCAGGATTTCCCCAATGAATATGCATGAGATCTATTTGCATGCACTGCTTTCAATGCATATTCATTGGGGAAATCCTGAAAACCCAACTGGAATACGGCTCTCAGGGACCGGAGTTCCCTAACCCTGCCCCTATCTATCCCGGTGGGCTCACAATCTATTTAACACAGTGGTTCCCAACCCTGTCCTGGAGGACCACCAGGCCAGTCGGGTTTTCAGGATAGCCCTAATGAATATGCATGGTGCAGATTTGCATGCCTGGCACCTCCATTATATGCTGATCTGTCTCATGCATATTCATTAGGGCTATCCTGAAAACCAGACTGGCCTAGGTCCTCCACAACAGGGTTGGAAACCACTGATCTAACATACCTTGACTGTCCTGGGAAAGGAAGAACTAACTCCCACAAGTTAGTCCAGAAATATATTATCTTAGTACAATTAAAAAAAAAAGAAAAAAAAAAAAAAAGGCTTTTCACTTTACATATTTTATTTGTATTTCTATGCATCCGAAAGAATCAGCACGGTAAGCACCCAACTTGTCGGCTGGGGCTTTGCACATCCAGACCTGTAGATGTCAGCACAAGCTGCGGATAGTGGCGGCGGGGCTGGGCTGGAAGTCTCCCTCCCCTCCCCCTCCCGTCTCCCTGCCACAGTGAGACCCAGACACGCCGCAGACAGGCAGCAGCCGGAGGGAAACAGGAGCGTCGGCCAGACACAAGCAGCGGGGGGGAGGTAAGACCTTGCCGTCGGCTCCACGGGCTCCAGTGCCGGCTCAAGCTGGGGGCTCGCAGGGCGGGGAGGGGAGAGGGATGCACAGAAAGTCCCCGAGCACGCCTGAAAGTGGGGGAGGCCCCAAGTTGAAGGGTGCCGGGCTTGTCAAGGAAAGCGCTCCCCCCTTCTCTTGGGATTGCGTCTGGCTGGGTGAGCTCTCCCCCTCCCCCCCCGGGGAAGCCGCTCTTGCCCTCCACTGACCCAGGCTGTGGGCAGGTGAGCGGCTCAGGGGCTGGCATTGCTAGACGGGCAGTTTGCAGGTTTTTTTTTTTTTTTAGCCCCCTTCTTGCTCTATCTCTGGTGCATGGACTTTGCCGGCTAACTGTCTGCAGTGACAGCCGGGATCAGCTGCTTCCTCTGCTGCAGTGTGTAATGTGCAGGGTTTCCCCTCCTCCCAGTACTCGGGAAATCCAGATGTTAAGTTAGGGAGTCTTTTTTTTTTCGCATTTGAACGGGAGGGTCTGACGGATGTCATTTAACAGGGAATTATGAATGGGGGGTTCCCCCTCCCCCCTATCGGTTTCTTTTTGGAGCAGGAGGAGAGTTGGGTCAGGGGTCCAGAACCGAAGTCAGGCAGGTGAACGAGCGGAGAGATGCACTTTGCCAGATATTAGCGAGGAAAAAAAAAAAGGGGGGGGGGAACCCTGCATGCTTGAACGCCTTTCATGTTGAAAATAATAAAATACATCTCGGATGCCGTTTGATTATTCTATTGCCAGCAAGAGTTAATTGCATAGTGGTTCGGGTGCTATATTCGGCGCTCTTGTGTGAGTTACTCTGCTGCAAGACTGCAGGATTTTTTTTCCCAGTTCTCTCTGCGCGGTGATTGTACTACGGTCTGCTGTAACTTCAGTAGGGTTATGCATGAAACTTTTCCCACTTAGGAATGCAGCTGATAATTATTTGGCTTGTATGTGTTTTGACTGAGCCACAACCCCTCCCCCCCCAGACCATCAATATGGTTTTAATGAACATGTAATACTTTGACATGTAATAGATCTGCGTTCCGCAACCCTGCAATATTGGTTCAGATAGAGGGTTTACATTTTGCCCAGGTAATTTATTTGTCTCCAGCACCATCCTTTTTGTTTTAATTGTATGCGATAACGTCTAATATATCGTGAGTTAAGAAAGCTAGACTCACAAACTATGGGCTCCTTTTATCAAGCCGCGGTAGCGGGGTTAACGTGCACGACGTTTCATCACCGCGCTAACCCCCGCGCTGGCCAAAAACTACCGCCTGCTCAAGAGGAGGCGGTAGCGGCTAGCGCGGCTTGATAACAGGAGCCCTTAATGCTGGTAATATTTAAATGGAAGGCATTGAATATTTTGAAGTCTTATAGAAACATAGAAAATGACGGCAGAAAAGGGCCATAGCCCATCAAGTCTGCCCACTCTAATGACCCACCCCCCTCGACTTTACCCCCCCTAGAGATCCCACATGCGTGTCCCATTTACTTTTAAAATCTGGCACGCTGCTGGCCTCAATCACCTGCAGTGGAAGTTCATTCCAATGATCAACCACCCTTTTGGTGAAGAAATACTTCCTGGTGTCGCCATGAAATTTCCCGCCCCTGATTTTTAGTGGATGTCCTCTTGTGGCCGAGGGTCTCATTGTAAAATGATCAGAAAAAAGTGGATTTCACCGACTCCTTATTTTAAGAAAAGAGTATTCTGCAAGAAATCAGTATCGTTCTCAAAATGCCCCATATTTGCCTGTTATGCTAATGAATTTATGGACTAAGATAACTTGTGAGAGCCTATGCAAGATGTGGGTTACAAGGTTTTGTAGAGCAAAGTAGGCAGGAGCTGTGTTGTGTTCATAACACATATAGATACACTCCCACAGTCTTATTGCGCAGTGGCCATTTGAAAAGCTCAGCGATTTTTGCACAGGAGTGAAAATGGGTGAGCTCACTAGAGGTGCGTTGCTCTATTAAGAACTTTGCTATGCTCCAAGTCACTGGGTGAAAATAAGCTTTTTGGATCCAATGAACCCACATTCTCTTGGCCTTCCAGGTTGTGTTTACTCAATTCTCTCATTAATCTAGTCTAGTATCGCACTTTTGGGAGCTTCTGGGTTATTGCTTAGGGGAAGTGGACAGTGCAGGCTTTGTTCTCCCTGCTCTTGATGTAAGCATACAATGGACTTGTTGTGTTCGGCATCTTGCAGTCTACACCATCACGGATAAGACATGTTAAACTGTACACCTGTTCATGGCTTATTTTTTGTTATTTGTAAGTGCTGCTATAATGAGATAATATGTACTGGTCGCCCTTGGGATACCAACACATACAGGTATCTTTGTACCATTCAAAAGTGACATGATACAAGTGACATGAGGTTTTTTTCTAATTTTTCGTTGGGGTTATCATGAGCTAGCTATGGAATCTGCTCCTTGCAGGTTTTTTCCCCTGGAAAGAAGTTGCCTTTACCCAGATGCTCTGATTTCCTTACCTTGAGGACTATCCTCCAACTGTCTAGAGCAATGGTTCCCAACCCTGTCCTGGAGGACCACCAGGCCAGTCGGGTTTTCAGGATAGCCCTAATGAATATGCATGAGCGAGATCTGCATATAATGGAGGTGCCAGGCATGCAAATCTGCTCCATGCATATTCATTAGGGCTATCCTGGAAACCTGACTGGTCTAGAGCCCTGCACCTTTGGTATTCCAGTCTTGATCTGGTCCTGCTTCCATCCTCTATCCTGCCAGAAGGAGAACAGTTCCCTTACTTTCTAGTGTCTGTTCTGCCACTGCCACTGTCATGACATGGGAAAAACATGAGGGGGAAGGGAGATTGAGAAAGAGTCAAGCTGACACGATTCTCATTCCCTCCCTCTCCTATATGTTCCTTCCTTTCTCGCACTCCCTACTGGTGCATTTCTTTCTCCCCCATCTCTTTCTGCCCTTTCTCTCCATAACTGGTGCATTTTTTTCTTGCTCTCTTTCCACAACTGGTACAATTCTTTTTCTCTCCTCCCCGCTCCTTTCTCCTCCCTCCTCCTCTCTTTCTCTCTCTTCAACCCTCCACAACTGGTACTTTTCTGTCTCTCTTCTCCCCCTCCTCCACAACTAGTACATTTCTGTCGTTCTCCTCCCCCCTCCACAGCTGGTACATTTCTGTCTCTCTCCTTCCCCTTCCACAACTGGTACATTTCTGTCTCTCCCCTTCCCCCTCCACAGCTGATACATTTCTGTCTCTCTCCTCCCCCCTCCACAGCTGGTACATTTCTGTCTCTCTCCTCCTCCCCTCCACAGCTGGTACATTTCTGTCTCTCCCCTTCCCCCTCCACAGCTGGTACATTTCTGTCTCTCTCCTCCCCCTCTTCACAACTGGTACATTTCTGTCTCTCTCCTCCCCCCCTTCACAACTGGTACATTTCTGTCTCTCTCCTCCCCCCCTTTACAACTGGTAAATTTCTGTCTCTCTCCTCCCTCCCTCCACAACTGGTACATTTCTGTCTCTCTCCTCCCCCCTCCACAACTGGTCCCCCCTCCTTCTCCATCTGGTACTTTTTTTTTTTTTTTTTGCTGCCTCCCCACCACTGAGGCATTTCATTTTCTCTCTTCCCTTCTTCCCTCACTAATGATGATGATCTCTGCCTTCCCTACTGGTTCTATTCTCTGATTTAGGCCGTTTTAGTGGCATGACCAAATGTGTGCTTGTACTGCTAAAATAATGCAAAAAGATTACGAATAGTACTAATGAAAATAATTAAAATAGCAGGGTACACAATAATTAATAGCATGGACAAGGACTTCCAACCCAGACCTTGAGACTCGCCAAACAATTGAGGTTTTCAGGATATTCACAGGGAATATGCATGAGATTTGTAGGCATTGACTCCAGTGTGTGCAAATCTACAGTAGTTCATACATATTTATTGTGTATCTCCTGAAACCCTGGGGGGGGGGGGAGGGGGGGTCTCAAGGACTGGATGGAGAACTATGGATAATGGGGGGAGAGTGTGGGGCAGTAGTTAAAGTTTCAACCTCTAAGGTTGTGGGTTCAAACCCATGCAGCTCTTTGTGACCCTGGGCAAGTCACTTTTTATTTATTCACTTTTCTATACTTTTCTCCCAGGGGAGCTCAGAACGGTTTTACATGAATTTATTAAGGTACTCGTGCATTTTTCCCTGTCTGTCCCGGTGGGCTCACAATCTATCTAATGTACCTGGGGCAATGGGGGATTAAGTGACTTGCCCAGGGTCACAAGGAGCAGCGTGGGTTTGAACCCATAACCCCAAGGTGCTGAGGCTGTAGCTTTAACCACTGCGCCACACACTCCCACTTAATCCCCCCCTTGCCCCAGGTACATTAGATAGATTGTGAGCCCACTGGAACAGACAAGGAAAAATGCTCACTTACCTGAATAAATTCATGTGAACTGTTTTGAGCTCCCCGGGAGAATAACATAGAAAATTGAATAAATAAATAAATACTTTGTCCTAGTGCTCTTCTGTGCTATCCTTGCTCACAGCAGACAGAGCTCAAGCCTAGTTCTATTAGCTAAAGGATCCCGAGAACAGCCCTCTGTTGTCTGCTCCCTTGAATAGGGAACACCAGGAAAGGGTGTGTGTGACTATAGCAGGCAGAACAGAGCAGAGCACTACTCTGCCCTGTAATGCATTTTACTAACTTCTTATGTTCAAATCTTCCTTATATCGCAGCTGAGCCATGGATGCGCCACTCAGAGTAGGGAAGGGGACTTGTACTGTATACTGCTTTTATGTGGTTACGCATTCAAAGCAGTTTACTTATTTTGTACCTAGGGGGCGCTGCCATTTTTTCAAGATAGTGCCAGAGGAAACAGCAAGTGGGCATTGCTCCTGCCTCTCCTGTAAGGTGTGGTGGGGTGGGTCGAAGTGTGGGAGGTTGCCACTGGACACCAGAGATCAAATTTTTGAGGTGGGCGGGCGGGGCCACTAGACTGCTAGGGGTATCCCTTGAACTATGTTGGGGAGAGCTTAGTTCAGATCAGGTTGTTTAGGAGGGAAGGGGGCCATGTAGGTATATGGGGCAGGGTAGTTAGCTAGGGAGACAGAAGGGTACCAACCTCGCAATCACCTTCTGTGCTGCCCTGGACCCTGGTGTAAATTTTTTGATAGTAGTTATGTTGGATCTTGTGGGATAGCAAATCACCTGCATTTGCATTCATCTAAGTGTAATTGCAATAAGGGTTTTAGTGTGAGTTAACACTCATGCTGAAACCCGTTCTGTACTGCTATCCCATGGCAAAACTTAGATAAACATATATGGGAAGCTTTTTTGATGACCCCCTGGTATTTCCTTGTCCCTGGAGGGTTTACAATCTACCCCCCCTCCTTTATCAAGCCGTACTGCCGAGACATCCATAGGAATAGAATGGGTGGCTTGGCATTTAGCTTGCGCTGCTCGACAGTGCAGTTTGATAAAAGAGGGCTAAGTTTGTACCCGAGATAATGGAGGATTGAATGACTTGCCCAGATCACAAGTAGTAGCGGTAGGATTTGAACCCGGCACCCCTGGATGTCAAGCCCAGTGCTCTAACTACGGGGCTACTCCTTCACTCTGTACCTTTACTCTCCTTCACTCTGTTATTGGACCTGTGCAGCTCTGTACAGGGAGCTGGACTAAGAATAAAAAATGCTGCAGTTAGACCACTATAATGTATTCTATTTATGCCGCATCCGTGCAGACTTTAGCTTGAAAAGATGTCAGTTTAACAGCTGATGATCCTGTTTTGCTTTGCCTGTCCCTTCTTTAGGGGACTGGATTTGGATTTAGTTGTTCACCTTTCTAAACCCCATCTTACAATTCAAGTGCAGTTAGAAACATAGAAACAGCCCTTCAGCAATATTGCTTACAAAAATGTTAAAAAGAGCAGGCCCAAGAATCAACCCTTGAGGCACACCGTAGGTAACATCCCATTTCTCAGCGTGTTCTCCATAGACCACCACCCTCTGTCACCTCCTGCTCAACCTGTTTTTGACCCAGTCTGTCACTTTGGGGCCCATACTGAGGGCACTCAGTTTATTTATTAGATACCTGTGTGGAGCACTGTCAAAGGATCTGCACTCCCTCTATCCATTTCTCTGGTCACCCAGTAAAAGAAAATTGATCAGATTTGTCTGACAAGACCTGCCTTTAGTGAATCAATATTACCTCGGGTCCTGTAATTCACTAGATTCCAGAAACATCACTATTCTCTGTTTTAAAAGTGTTTCCATTAATTTACTTACCACAGAAATCAGTCTTACTGACCTGTAGTTCCCTACTTCTTTCTTACTTACACTTTTGTGGAGAAAGAGCACATCTGCCCTTCTCTAGTCCTCCAGTGCCAATCCTGCCTCTACAGAAACATTGAAAAGGTCAGCCAGCGGAGATACCAGAACTTCCCTAAGTTCCTTCAGTAGCCTCAGATGTACACCATCCAGCCCCGTCACTTTGTCCACCTTTAGTTTAGCTAGCTCCTCACAAACACAATCCTCTGAAAATCGGTCCATCCCTATTTGCATTTGTCTGTCGCAGTTCCGCTCCCAACACTTCAGCTGTGAACACAGAACTGAAATATTTATTAAGCAATTCAGTCTTATCTTTAGCTGCTTCTACATATTCCTCACCTTTCCCTTTTCCTTCACTTCTTCCTATCACCAATATATTTAAAATATTTTTTGTCCCCTCGTTTTACCATGTCAGCTATTTTTTTCTTCCATTTGCATCTTTGCTTTCCTGATTACTTGACCAGCCTCTCTTAACTTTTCCAGATATTTTTGCCTGTCTTCCTCTTTCTGAGATCTTTGTAGTTTATGAAAGCTAACTTCTTTTTCTTTATCTTTTCAACTACTACTTTTGAGAACCAAAGCGGCCTTCTTTTTCTCTTACTTTTACTTACTTTCCTTACAAAATGGTTTGTTGGCCTTTCAATAGCTCCTTTCAGTTTTGCCCATTGCTTTCCTTCTTCTTTCAGATGTTCCCATGCAGACAACAATTCCTTGATGTAATCTCCCATCTGAACAAAGTTTGTTTTTGTTAAAAGTCTAGAACCTTTACTTTTGAATGAGCCCTCTCTACATATATTTTAATATTAAACCACACCATGCAGAGATCACTGGAAAGTCTTGGAGTACATGTTTGAATTGCCTAGAGGCCCAAAAATGTAAACTGTAAGCACCATGGTGGCAGCAGTAGCCATAGCAATGATCCTGGATATGCTGGAGGAAATGCAGCAAAGGATACTCAATTGTGGATGACTGGACTCAGGGAAGGCATAGAGATTCTGTACTTGAGAGAGGGAGGGAAGGATTGGGAGCTGGAGGGAAAGGGGAGGTGTGCCGGATTTGTGGAAGAAAGAGAAGATAGAGGGTAGAGAGAGGTGTGCTGGACATGTGGAAGTTGGGAGGACGGTGTAAATTCTGGAGTTGCGGGGAGGGGAGGCAGGTACTGAACTTGTGCGAGAAGGGGGGCTGGAAGGAAGGGATATATGTACTGGACTTTCAGGGGCAGCAGAAGGCGGAAGGGGAGAGAGGTACTAGACTTGTGGGAGAAAGAGGGGCTGGAGGGTAGAGAGAGGTGTGGTGAACCTGTGGAAGCTGGGGGGTTGAAGCAAAGGGAGAAAAGTGCTGGAATTGTAGGGTAAGCAGGAGGAGGAGGGGAGCTGGAGCAAAGGGAGAGAGGTGTTGGACCTGTGGGATGCCAAGGAGGAGGAGGGTGCTGGAAGAAAGGGAGAAGTGCTGGACCTGCATGAGGATGGGGAGGGGGCTGGAATGGAGAGAGGTGCTGAACCTGTTGGGGGGGGGGAGAAGGAGGAAGGGAGAGAGGTGCTGGGCTTGTATGAAGGGGAGGGAAGGGAAAGAGAGATGCCAGACCAAGAGAATGAAGGAAGAGGGGATAAAATATTGAACCCACAGCAGGAGGGGAGTGGGGGGAGGGGGGGTTTACACAGGCAGACAAGCAACCAAGCCAGAAGCTGGGGAGAGGGGATTGAGAGGGAGAGAATGGCAAGATAGATCAGGATGAGCTACAGTTAGCTTTGATGGCAACTCCAGTCCTGAAAATAGCAAGGACAAATCAAGTATACATATATAGTATTACATCATACTTTATGAGTTTATTTTGTTGGACATGCTGGATGGATCATACAAGTCTTTATCTGCCGTCATCTACTATAGAGACCATACCTTCAAAGAGATATAAACAGGATGGAGTCAGTCTAGAAAAGAAGGCTACGAAAATGATTGGTGATCATCGTCATAAGGAGCACGGGGACAGACTCAAAGTTCTCAATATGTATACTTTAGAGGAATGGTGTGAGAGGGGAAATATGGCATAAGGCAAGACTTTTAAAAAAAAAATAATGTTTATTGCTAAAGAAGAAATATCACATAAACAAAGTGCAGAGATCAACAAATAACATGATAACAGTCAAGAACAATCTCCAAAGTAGTTATTGCATCCACACAGTATCCTCTCAACAATATATATTCTATTCTTCATGACTAGAAAGAAAAAGAAAAAAACCCAACAACCCAGCAAATGATTGTAAGCATGCAAACCCATCATCCAAAAAACTATCACCAAAAGCAAAGTCTGGTATGTCTACAGTACATGCCAGATTCTTGCACATTTTTCCATTGTAAATAAGGCTCCCATATTATGTAAAACAATGTCAATTGATTATTACGCATAGCTATCAGGTTCATCATCAAGCAAATAAAGTCCAACTTTTGTAGAAATTCTTCTGTAGTTGTCTGTTCTTCCACTGTGAAGCAATCAAAAGTTTGCCAGCAGTGAAAAAGTAATGGATTAATTTATGTTCCGATTGAGAGACAGAAGAGTTTTCCATATGAAGTAAACCAGTGGTCTCAAACTCAAACCCTTTGCAGGGCCACCTTTTGGATTTGTAGATACTTGGAGGGCCTCAGAAAAAATAGTTAATGTCTTATTGAAGAAATGACAATTTTGCATGAGGTAAAACTCTTTATAATGTATAAATCTTTCCTTTTGGCTAAGTCTTAATAATAATATTGTCATTTATAGCTAAAGAGACATATGATCAAGAAACTGTTTGATTATGATAAACATACCGAGGGCCTCAAAATAGTACCTGGTGGGCCGCGAGTTTGAGACCACTGAAGTGAACAATAGGGTGGCAAGACTCAATTTAAAGGAAACTCTAGAATGAGGGGGGCATAGGATGAAGGTGAAAGGGGGTAGGTTCAGAAGCAACTTCAGAAAATACTTTTTCACGGAAAAGGTGACGAATGCTTGAAACGGCCTCCTACTGGAGGTGGTGGAGACAAAAAGTGTATCTGAATTCAAAGAATGCTTGGGACAAGTACATTGGATCTCTAAGGGAGAGGAGGAGATAGCAGATGGCATGGTTAGGCAGACTAGATAGGCCATATGCCTTCACTTTTCTGTGTTATCAGCTTGATGGGGGTGGGGCGTAGAGGAGAGACACAGATTGGCATGGAGGAGGAAGAGAGAGGGGAGAAGCTGGGGAGGGAAATATAGGGACACAGAGAATGAGAGAAGCTGAACATGGAGGAAGATGGATCGTGGACGTGAACAGAAAAGACCTGCCAAATGGACAGGAGACCTTGGTGAGTGAGTTAAGAGAAGACAGAGGGAAGCAAAAACCAGAGCCTGGGACCAACATGATTTGAAAAATAAAATGACCAGACAACAAAAGGTAGGAAATGCATCTATTTTTATTTTTCTAGTGTTGAACTACATGCAAGGTCTGGCTTCTTGGGGTTTTGATTAAATTTATGTATGGTTTGTGGTCACTTATTCTGTATTTGGACATTTGTGTTCTGTGTATGTGACCGAGATATTCTATTAGCATAAAGTTTCTACAGTATCTAGTATTCTGTAGTAATTTGGCTTGTTCAGTTTTCTCAATAGATTATATTGATATTTTAGGGCCCATTGTAATATTTAAGTTTATTAGGTTTTTATATACCGCCTATCAAGGGTATCTAAGTGGTTTTACAATCAGGTACTCATGCATTTTTCCTATCTGTCCTGGTAGGCTCACAAGCTATCTAATGTACCTGGGGCTATGGAGGACTGAGTGACTTGCCCAGGGTCACAAGGAGCAGCGTGGGGTTTGAGCCCACAACTTCAGGGTGCTGAGGCTGTAGCTCCAACCACTGCGCCACACACTCCATCATAGGTAGGATCCTTGTTTTGAAAGTTAGCGCTGGTATGGTAGATCTGCTTAAGGCTGTGAGTGACTTTGTTTTCTAGAATCTCATATTACTTAACAAAATGTCTGTTATTGAGGTAATACTAGAAACACATTTTTCTATGGTGAGTTTTATGGGGAAATGCCCTTGCTCTGCTTTGCATCCACTGTCAGGGTAGGACCAGAGGGTTCTGTGGTTGCAAATTATTTGGGGGAAATACATGTGTGTTGGGGTGGGGGGAGGGGCTGTAGCTCAATGGGGGATGAAAAGTGCAGCCTCGTGTACTTCTCCTAGCCTTCAATATGGCCTGCCGTCACTGAAGCTTGAACTGCTACCCTCATTGATGTTATTGGGAGTGGAGTAGGGGTGCATCAGGTGGCAGGGGTTTCTCTGGGGCCCACCCAAAAAGTTACCTTCTGGCTACGCCACTGGGTTGTCCCGATGAACCAGGGTGGACCGGAAAGCATGAGTGTGGTGTAGATGAGCTGGGAGTAGGATGGCAAACTGTGGTGATGGGTTGAGAAAGAAGAGAGTCTGTTAGGACTTGCATTGCTACCCCTAGCATTTCTTTTACCCACAAGTCCTCCCTGTATGGCACCGCCTGCTGTGGTCTTCATTTAAAGACAGCCTGGCCAGTTGTGTTTACAACCCGCCATGCTTTAACTTCCTTTATATGGCCGCGGGTCATTTGTGACGAGTTGAGCACCCCCAGTCGTTTTGAAAAGTTGGCGCCTATGCCGCCTGCCACTGTTTGTCACGGGTTGTGAGAAATCGCAGGTGGGCGGTGGAGTTCCGTGAGAAATCATGAGTCAGGACTTAGTAGGGCTGATAGTGACACACAATGCCAATGTGTGTACACCCGCCTGCGCAGTGCAGGAAGCTCCCTTAACGGGTTGTGTCGGACGTGGTGTGTGAAAATGTACCGCTTGCTCTTGTGATCTCTTCTGAAAAGCCCCAGGACTCAGTTCAGTTTCTGAGTACTGGTGTAACAACGGGGAGCTTTTACTAAGGCACACTAGCCGTTTTAGAACGCGCTAAACGCTAACGTGTCCAGAGAATATAATGGACGCGTTAGCGTTTAGCGCGCGCTAATATTTAGGATGCGCTAAATCGTTTAGCACGCCTTAGTAAAAGAGGGGGAATGTTTTCTATTTTTTGTTCAAAAGTTTCATTCACAGGCTAGTGGAGCCAGTGAAGCTGCTTTAACCTGGATGCAAGATATGACCCCCTTTGCCAATGGTTGATGCCTCATTGGTACTGTAGGACCTGTGCTTATCCCCCCCCCCCCGGCTCAATATTTTAAAATATACTTGTAAAGGAGCCCACATGGGATGCATCATATATCTGTGAGCTTCATATGTGCACCACACAAACAAGAAAAAAGGCAAGCGAGATGTCAAAATCCACCAAACAGTTACATTTATTGATGTTAAAAGTCACAGTGTCATAAAAGGTCCCGACGTCGATGAGTATTTTGCTTAACTTGAACTCTTAGTCCTCGACATTCGCTGTAGTACGCAGCTTAAGTGCTTTTAGACCCCCGAGGAAGGCATCTCCGGATGGCGAAATTGGGATCCTGGTCGGGACTTTTTATGATATTGTGATTTTTAACATCAATAAATATAACTGTGTGGTGAATTTTTGAACATCTCGCTTGCCTTTTTTTCTTGCGCGTGCAACACACGTGTTCCATGCTGTGCTGTACGTTGCATGCTTTTCTTCAACAGCTAGACTAATTTGAAAGCACTTTTACAACCGCTTCAGCGGGTGAACATCAACACACATCACCGCTTGCAAGGAAAACGTTTCTGAGGTAATGCAGAAACCCCAGCGAAGGGACCCATTTAGCAAGTGCGCTGTACAGTTTTAAATTTTTTTTTTTTGCTGTCTAATTTATAGCCCACCTTTCTGAAAATCTGCCGAAGGTGAGGTACAGCAAATACAGTGTGACATGCTTTTATTACTACAATTTTTTTTTTATTTATTACTGTTTGTTTTGTCCTTTCTCACCTCTGGAGGCAAACGAGCAGGAAGCTGGGACAGAAGGGAATGAATTACAGCCCAGACATTCTAAGGGTGAGATCCGCTAAAAACAAATCAAACCAGGGGCTGCCTGTGGCAATAAAATATAAAGACCTTTTATTCTTGTATTTCCCCCTCCCATCCCAAATGTAAACACATGCAAAATAAATCACACTTGAGTGAAAAACTACTAAGGGAGGGAGAGTGTGGTGCAGTGGTTAAAGCTAAAGCCTCAGCACCCTGGGGTTGTGGGTTCAAACCCACGCTGCTCCTTGTGACCCTGGGCAAGTCACTTAATCCCTCCATTGCCCCAGGTACATTAGATAGATTGTGAGCCTACCGGGAAAGACAGGGAAAAATGCTTGAGTACCTGAATAAATGGTTCATAGACAACGGCGCGAAAGACAAAAGTGCGCGCCGACAAGCCGCTCTAAATTACAGTTTTTAGGGGCTCCGACGGGGGGGGTTGGGGAACCCCCCAGTTTACTTAATAGACACCCCCATAACGCGGCGCGATGTCTATTAAGTAAAGTGGGGGGTTCCCCCCCACGCCCTCCCCGTCGGAGCACTAAAAACAGTAATTTAGAGCGGCGTGGCGGTGTGCGCTGCGCTCAATTGTCTGGGTGCGCCTTTGTCCCGGTGCGCTTTTGACCTGACACCGAATAAATTCATGTAAACCGTTCTGAGCTCCCTTGGGAGAACGGTATAGAAAAATTGAATAAATAAATAAATTGAAGAATCTGTACTTCTTATTGCTGAACCACATGTGAAAGTGCTGAATAACCTCCCAGGGCACAATTATTTTTACACTTTTTGCTTTCTCATATCAAACATCTTGGGATACAGAAGTATTCAATCCAGAGGTGTTACATAGGCAGGGCAAACCTACCACGTAGCACGTGGGAGCTAATTCTGTAATCATAAGCCTCGATTTAGGTGCCTGTTGTACGAAGGCAAGTAATACTCACCAGGCTACAGCCCTTCTTTCTTGCTGCACCTGGAAGAGACTGCCCGAGTTTGTACGTCAAGCTCCGTCTCTGGTAGTATTCAAATCTAAGCTAAAAGCCCATTTTTTTTTGAGATGGCTTATAACTCCTACTCACTTGTAAAACACCCATGCCTAGGGTTGCCAGAAAATCTGGACCCCCTAGCCTCACCCCAGGCCCTCCTAGGCCTGCCCATGCCCACCCTAATCTCACCCCTCAAGCCCGCCCTAGCTCCGCCCCCACTGCCTGCTTTTCTCGGGCAGGAAGTCCGCGCATGCACGAATGCTACGTGATGACATCGCGCACACACGCACGATGCCATCACTTGACGGCCGTGCATGCGCGGACTTCCTCCCTGCCCGACACAGTTTTTCAAAACCGAGACAAAATGTCGGGCTTGGAAAAGTCTGGACATGTCCTCAACAGGACATCTGGTAACCCTACCCATACGTGTTTTATTATTCCCTTTCTGAGAAACTCCCTAACCCCCTGCTTGTCCTGTTTGTCTTCTTGATTAGAATGTAAGCTCTACTGAGATAGGATTGCCATATGGCTCCAGAAAAAGGAGGATGAATTGAGACATCCAGGTTTTACTTCCACTGAAAACAATGAGGACAGCTTGAGACATCTGGGTGATACTTCCATTGCTTTCAATGTCCTCCTTTTTCTGGAGCTATATGGTAACCCTGACTGAGCAGAAATTGCCTCTTGAATGTTTAATGTACAGTGCTACGTACGTCTAGCAGCACTATAGAAATAAGTAGTAGTAATTGGGTCTATATGTGCCTGTGAGCATAGAGGTGAACACTTATAGCAGTTAGACAGCTGATGCAAGATGTGTGCTTAAATGCTAGACACATACATGCAGCTGATATTCTATTCATTTTGTACTCGTGAATCCACCCATGCTACAGAGAAGAGCGTGGTGCAGTGGTTAGAGCTACAGCCTCAGCACCCAGAGGTTGTGGGTTCAAACCCTGCGCTGCTCCCTGTAATCCTGGGCAAGTCACTTAATCCTCCACTGCCCCATGAGATAGATTGTGAGTCTACCAGGACAGATAGGGAAAATGCTTGAAGCACTTGTGTGTAAACCGCTTTGAGTGTGGTTGTAAAACTACAAAAATCCCTTTCCCATTCTCTTCCCAAACTGCTTATGTGTGCACCTACCTGTAAAATATATGCTAAGTGAGATATGCAGGTATAGGTGGGTTTTTGGCATTGTGCGCTTATGAGTATACATAGGTATATATTGTCATTCTAATTATTTATGTAAATAATCAGCGTGTAAATTTTAGTGCCTATTTTTTTTTTTTAAGAATTTCTTACCTCTATAGGAGAGGCCTATGGGAAAGAAACTCCGTATAAACCAGTGGTCTCAAACTCGCGGCCCGGGGGCCACATGCGGCCCGCCAGGTACTATTTTGAGGCCCTCGGTATGTTTATCATATCACAAAAGTAAAATAAAACAGTTTCTTGATCATATGTCTCTTTAGCTATAAATTACAATATTATTATTAAAACTTAGCCAAAAGGAAAGATTTATAAACTATAAAGAGCTTTACCTCATGCAAAATTGTCATTTCTTTAATAAAACATTAACTATTTTTTTTCTGCGGCCCTCCAAGTACTGCCAAATCCAAAATGTGGCCCTGCAAAGGGTTTGAGTTTGAGACCGCTGGTATAAACCCTCCAGATCAAGCTCTAGAACATGAATAAACCTCTTGCTGGAACTCAGAATAAGCTGGACAGCTATAGGCCATACCCAGAACTATGGGCTCCTTTTATCAAGCCGTGCTAGCGGTTTAACGTGCTTAATAGCGCGCGTTAAACTGCCGGCCGCGCTAGCCGCTAACGCCTGCCTTGAGCAGGCGGTAGTTTTTTGGCCAGTGCGGGGGTTAGCGGGTGATTTAAAAGTCGCGCGTGCTAACCCCGCTAGCGCAGCTTAATAAAAGGAGCCCTATATGTTAGCAGACACCTTTATCTCTTCACTACCCCTTTAATATTTAGATGCACTGGAGACAAAACAACAAGAACGACATCTAAAAAGTCAGTTTCGAAAATGCCCACTTGGACGTTTTTACTGTTGTCCGAGTGTCAGTTTAGGCCATCTTTTGGACATCTATCTTTTTTGATAATGAGCCCCAGTCAAGCATAGTACATAGGTAATCATATTTTGACAAAACCCCCTTTTACTAAGGTGCGCTAGCGTTTGTAGCGCGCACTAAACAGAAAATACTAACCCACCTTAGTAAAAGGAGCCCTATATCTTAAAATCACACACAACTGCATAGCACCTAACACATAAATCTGCCCCTAGGTGATCCTATTTATAAGCCTCAAGAAACAAGATGTTCTTTTCTTTTCTTTTTTAAAATATTCTTTATTCATTTTCAAGATTACATTAAGTGTTAAAATATATTCAATCACCTAAACAATAAATACATCACTTAGAAATAATCATTGACACATCTCACAAATTCTTATCCCCATCCCTATCCCAACCCTCCCTCCCATATATTCCATTATCATATAAAACATGTAATAATAAAATCCCCCCCTCCCTGCACCTTAAATTAACAAATAAATATAAGGGAACCAATTTTAAATTAATCTTTACAATACTTCTTTTATTAATTTTTTAAACATCTCGGTATCCCCCATCACTCTAATCTGTAGAGGAAGCTGGCTTCATATTATAGGTCCTGCAATTGAAAATGCTTTTCACCTATTTTCCTCAAAATGTATCTTCCTCAGCGCTGGAACAGAAAGATGTTGTGTACCTTCTGACCTCTATGCACGATAATGGCAGGTGCATTGTACTGCACTTCACTCTGGCTGATCTCATTATTATGTAGGGTTTTGCTCTCTTTTATCCCTTGGTGGTCTCTGCTGGTCCCCAGATGTTATTCCCTGGTAACTAAGGAGGCCTTTGTGGCTTGAGTGTTGGAGGGGGACATTCACAGCACTGCTTAATTATTAGCAAGACTCATCCTACCACTGAAGGACTCTGTTTTTTTCCCACATGGCTCCACTTTGCAGCCTGTAAGGACTTAGGCAAGAAGACCCCACATCCCTTCAGGCAGTGGCCACCATGGTAGTGACAGTTGTCTTGTATTCCTCAGCAAGCCTCAGGCGGTCTCTACAAATGCCAGATTTGAATGCACTTCAGTGTTACATTCTGATCCGTGTGGCAGGCCCTTGTGCCACTTTTTAAATAAAAGCAGCCTGAGCTATTTTGAAATATTTTAGAAATGCAAAAGGATATTAACAATTCAGGCAAAGCATCTCTGATTTTAGATTAAAAGCCCATAAAAGAATTTAACAAAAACAAGGTGTTCCAGGTACACAGCATGAGTAAAACTCTTTGCAAATGAACTGGGCATGTGAAACAAATCCAAACAACCAAGATGATAACTTTTGGGCTAACAATCCTCTATTGTAGAAGGTAATTTTATAACTGCCTGCAGTAGGTTCCATTCTATGCAAACTCTGATGGATATTTTTTGTGAAAGTTCGTCTATTTTTGCTTTGAACTTTACTCCAGGAAAATTATGCATCCACATTTATAGCTAGAGTTTGGTGTGTTTAATTTTTCTGAGTTCAAATACATGCATGTTTTTGAAAATCCAAAAGCATATAGAAACAGAAAAAAATAAATGTTGATAAGTCATGTGGCCTATCCAGTTTGCCTATCCATGCCTTTTACTATCCCTTCCTCTCTCTTAGAGATCCTATTGTGAAGAGAGAGATTCCCCTGTTCACTGAATCTTTCAAAGTGCAGTAAAGAGAGGTTTCCTGTGAGCACTAAATTGCAGGAATTCAGCAAACAGGCCTCTGATGTCATAGCAACAGGGAAACTATCTATACATTATATAGACTCCTCCCACTGCCAAGAGCAGAGCGCTACTATTGACTGTGTTGAAAGATTCAGGCCTAGATTCTAAAAAAAAAAGTGTTAAAAAACGACAGGCTGCTATTGTAGCCGTTCTGGTAGCGATCTTAAAAAAGTGAGTCGTTCTTAACTTGACCATTTATTTTTTTCATCAAAAGGGGACATCTATTAATTGTCAGTTCCGCCCCCAATCCTGCCCTAGCCCCGCCCCCACCTTAGCCCCACCCCAATCCTGCCCCCAATTTCTTTCATTCATTTTTCATGTACACATATCTTATTAATTCATAATGGTAACCATAAAATTTAAAAAAACTACAAAGCACACTATAGGCAGAGAAAATGTTAATTATCATTTATATTTGGGGGAGTTTTCAAAGATGTCAAGGCAAATGACTTTAAAATATTCAATGTCACCTCAGTAACTATAGAAAAATAGACAAATATAGTGCAAAATATAGACAGCAGATATAAATTCTCAAAACTGACACATTTTGATCTCTAAACTGAAAATAAAATCATTTTTCCTACCTTTGCTGTCTGGTGATTTCATGAGTCTCTTGTTGCGTTTCCTTCTGATTGTGCATCCTTTCTTTCATTTCTTTCTTTCTGCACTCAGGCCCAACAATTATCCCTTTCTATTCCCTCCCTCCTTCCTTCCCATGTCCTTAGTGCCCCCAGTGCCTCTGTCCTGTGTCCTTAGTGCCCCCAGTGCCTCTGTCCTTAGTGTCCCAGTGCCTCTGTCCTGTATCCTTAGTGCCCCCATTGCCTCTGTCTTATGGCCTTAGTGCCCTCAGTGCCTCTGTCCTGTGTCCTTAGTGTCCTCAGTGCCTCTGTCCTGTGTCCTTAGTGCCCTTCATGTCCAAGGTAAGTGTCCTCTGTCCTGTGTCCTTAGTGCCCTCAGTGCCTCTGTCCTGTGTCCTTAGTGCCCTTCATGTTCAAGATAAGTACCCACATTGCAAACAGTTCTTTAGGAGACACACTGACTCGGGTAGGATACGCCTCA
This sequence comes from Geotrypetes seraphini, assembly GCF_902459505.1. Lineage (NCBI taxonomy): Eukaryota > Metazoa > Chordata > Amphibia > Gymnophiona > Dermophiidae > Geotrypetes > Geotrypetes seraphini. The sequence continues at coordinate 159,156,448 of NC_047085.1, forward strand.
CAGGGACTTAGCAAACACAAGATATGGAGGGCCATGTATGTCAATGCACACAGTTTAGGTAATAAAATTCTAGAATTGGAGGCTGAAATAAGGAATGCCGACCTAGATGTGGTGGCAATATCTGAAACTTGGTTCACGGACTCACATGGGTGGGATATGGTTATACCGGGCTACAATCTACTTCGTCAGGACAGAGAGGGCAGGTTAGGAGGGGGGGGGTAGCTCTATACATTAAAGAGGACATCAAAACCACCAGGATCACAGATGTCAAGTACACCGGGGAGTCCCTCTGGGTAAACCTGGCAAGAGGCAGAGAAAAATGCCTGTATCTAGGTGTGGTATACAGACCCCCAAGACAACTGGAAGACATGGACGCAGAATTAATTGAAGACATAGAGAATATCACTCTACGAGGAGAAGCTGTACTACTAGGGGACTTCAATATGCCTGATGCAGACTGGAACTCATTTTCAGCGACAACCAGCGGTAGCAGGAGGCTCTTAACCTCCATAAAGGGAGCACGTCTCAAACAAATGGTAACGGAGCCCACTAGGGCCCAGGCGATCCTTGACCTGGTACTCACCAACGGGGAAAGCGTCTCAGAGGTCTCAGTAGGAGATATGCTAGCCTCCAGCGACCACAACATAGTATGGTTCAACCTTAGGAAAGGCTTCCCTAGATCAAACACGAAAACAAAAGTACTCAATTTCCAGGGCACAGACTTCCCACGCATGGGAGATTTCGTCCATCGGACGCTGCAGGACCAAGCGGAGACCGATGATGTAGAAGCTAAGTGGTTAACACTGAAATCAACCATACATGAAGCAACTAGCCGCTTCATAAAATCAGTAAATAAACGACAAAGAAACAATAAACCCCAATGGTTCACCGTGGAGATCTCGCACCTCATTAAGGAGAAGAAAAAAGCGTTTCTCTCCTACAAGCGCACGGAGAAAAGAGAGGCAAAGATAGAATATAGGACCAGGTCTACAGCAGTCAAAATGGCAGTTAGGGAGGCAAAACTTCAAGTGGAAAAAATTCTGGCAAAAAACATTAAAAAGGGGGATAAATCCTTCTTCAGGTATATTAGTGACAGAAAAAGGAACACAGGCGGGATAGTATGCCTTAGAAGACTGGACAGAAGTTACGTGGAAGCAGATTCCGATAAAGCCGAACTACTGAATGAATACTTCTGCTCAGTCTTCACCTGTGAGGCACCGGAACACGGTCCGCAGTTGAAGGCAACACAAAGCACAGAAGACCCGTTTCAGAATTTTGAGTTCACACCAGGTGAAGTTTACAGTGAACTGGTAAGACTCAAGGTGAGCAAAGCCATGGGACCAGACAATTTGCACTTAAGAGTGCTCAGAGAATTGAGCGATGTCCTGGCGAAAACGTTGGCTGAGCTATTCAATCTCTCCCTAAGTAAGGGGAAAGTTCCCCTGGACTGGAAATTAGCTAATGTCATTCCTCTGCATAAAAAGGGTTGCAGGGCAGAGGCTGCGAATTAAAGACCGGTGAGTCTCACATCAATAGTGTACAAACTCATGGAAACACTAATTAAAAGCAAATTGGACACGATCTTGAATGAAGGGAATCTTCGGGATCCCGGTCAGCATGGATTCACCAAGGGTAGGTCCTGCCAATCCAATCTCATCAGCTTCTTTGACTGGGTAACAAGAAAGTTGGACTTGGGAGAGTCTTTGAACGTCGTGTACCTGGACTTCAGTAAAGCTTTTGACAGTGTCCCACACCGCAGGCTGCTAAGCAAGATGGAATCGATGGGGTTAGGAGAGACACTAACTGCATGGGTCAATGATTGGCTGAGTGGCAGACTTCAGAGGGTGGTGGTTAATGGTACCCTCTCTAAGGGTACCATTAACCATCGGAGATGACCAGTGGAGTGCCGCAGGGCTCGGTCCAGGGTCCACTCCTTTTCAACATATTCATAGGGGATCTGACTCAAGGGCTTCAAGGTAAAATAACACTATTCGCCGATGACGCCAAACTATGTAATATAGTAAGTGAATGCAGTTTACAGAATTATATGGTGCAGAACCTGCTTACATTGGAAAGTTGGTCCTCAACCTGGCAACTAGGCTTCAATGCTAAGAAATGTAAGGTCATGCACCTCGGAAGCGGAAATCCATGCAGGACGTACTTCTTGAACAGAGAAACTTTAACTAGGACTTCAGCAGAACGAGATTTAGGAGTAATCATCAGTGCAGACATGAAAACTGCCAATCAAGTGGAGAAGGCTTCATCTAAGGCAAGGCAGATATTGGGTTGTATCAATAGAAGTTTCGTCAGCTGAAAGCCTGAAGTCATAATGCCGTTGCACAGGGCCATGGTGAGACCTCATCTGGAGTACTGTGTGCAATTCTGGAGGCCACATTACAGTAAAGATGTGCGCAGAATTGAATTGGTTCAGCGGACGGCCACCAGGATGATCTCAGGGCTCAAGGGTCTCTCGTACGAAGAGACTGAACAAATTGCAGCTCAAGGAACGTAGGGAGACATGATCGAAACATTTAAGTACCTCACGGGACGTGTCGAAGTGGAAGATGATATTTTCTTTCTCAAGGGACCCTCAGCCACAAGAGGGCACCTGCTCAAACTCAGGGGCGGAAAAATTTCATGGCGACACCAGAAAGTATTTCTTCACAGAGAGAGTGGTTGATCATTGGAACAAGCTTCCAGTGCAGGTGATCGAGGCAGACAGCGTGCCAGACTTTAAGAATAAATGGGATACCCATGTGGGATCCCTACGAGGGTCAAGATAAGGAAATTGGGTCATTAGGGCATAGACAGGGGGTGGGTAAGCAGAGTGGGCAGACTTGATGGGCTGTAGCCCTTTTCTGCCGTCATCTTCTATGTTTCTATGTTTCAGTGCCTCCTTCCCGTGTTCTTAGTGCCCCCAGTGCTTCCTTCCCGTGTCCTTAGTGCTTCCTTCTCGTGTCCTTAGTGCCCCCAATGCCTCTGTCCTGTATCCTTAGTGCCCCCAGTGCCCCCAGTGCCTCTGTCCTGTGCCCTCAGTGCCTCTGTCCTGTGTCCTTAGTGCCCTCAGTGCCTCTGTCCTGTGTCCTTAGTGCCCTCAGTGCCTCCTTCCTGTGTTCTTAGTGCCCCCAGTGCCTCTGTCCTGTGTCCTTAGTGCCCCCAGTGTCTCCTTCCCATGTCTTTAGTGCCCCTAGTGCCTCCTTCCCATGTCCTTAGTGCCCCTTCCTATATCTTTATTGCCCCCTTTCCATGTCTTTAGTGCCCCCCAGTGCCTCCTTCCCATGTCTTTAGTGCCCCCCAGTGCCTCCTTCCCATGTCTTTAGTGCCCCCCAGTGCCTCCTTCCCATGTCTTTAGTGCCCCCCAGTGCCTCCTTCCCATGTCTTTAGTGCCCCCAGTGCCTCCTTCCTATGTCCCTCTCACTGCCTTCCACACTTTGTCCCAACCCACCCCCGAAGCCAGCCTGCCTGCCTGTCTACCTCTCTCCCTCCCTCCCTGGTCAAAGCCAGTCTGCTTGCCTACCTACCTCCTTCCCTCCCTGCTGCACAAAAAAAAAAAAAAGCCTCCCTCTTTCCTTTCCCCCGGTCCTCTGCTATCTTACCGCCCTGCTGCTGCTACTGCTAAAGCCGATACAAAGTCTTCTTTCCGATGTCAATTCTGACATCGAAGAGGACGTTCTGGGCCATCCAGGCAGCGATTGGCTGACCCAGAACGTCCTCTCTGATGTCAGAATTGACGTCGGAAAGAAGACATCCTGTTGGCTTTAGCAGCAGCAGCAGGGCAGTAAGATAGCAGCGGACTGGGGGAAAAGAAGGAGGGAGGCTTTTTTTTTTTTTTGCATGGCAGGTAGGGACAGGAAGTGATCGCCTGTCCCGTTGTCCCTGAGCACAGATTCGGGACACTGTCCCTGAAAACGGGACATTTTGGCGTCCCGAAACTGAGTGTGAGGACAATGGGACAGGAGGTCTGAAAATGGGATAGTCCCGTTCAAAACGGGATGTTTGGTCACCTTAGTCATTCTCCAAAAAACATTCGTGCAAATGAGGTTAGTGGAGAGTGGTGAAGACTCGCTGAATTTTCATGTGCCCATCACTGGTGATAGCGTTGGACACATGCGCAGAATAAATGCAAAAAGAAAAAAACAAAACAAAAACACAGCAACAGCAGGAGAGATGTCCACTGTCTCCCGCTGGCAACCAACACCCCCCCCCCCCCCCGGCAGTGAGAGAGATGTCCACTCTCTCCTATTTCTAAGCGACCCCCCCACCAGCAGCGGGAGAGATGCCCATTCTCTCATACTACCACTGACGACTGGCACCCTCTCCCCCTTACCTTGATTTAGATGGTTGACTGGAGGGATGCCTACTTCCTCCGGCCAGCTGGCCTGCCTCTTCAAAATGGACCTTCCCCTCCCTGGTGCATTCTGGGATGCACTGGGGAGGAGCCTAAGGTTCTGATTGGCCCAGGTTGTTTTAGGCTCCTCTTATGGGTGGGGCATTAGGTATTTGGACCAATCAGAGCCTTATGCTCCTCGCCTATACATCTGGGGAGGGACCTAAGGCTGTGATTGGCCCAGACGCATAAGACCCCTCGCTGTTGTGTTTATGCATTTTTCTGTGCGTGTGCCCATCGCTATCACCAGCGATGGGCACATGCAAATTTAGTGAATCTTCACTACTGTCCACCAACCTCATTTGTATGTATGAATTTTTGAGAATGTGTCGCTTTTTTCAATTCGCTATCAAAACGGCTGAGTTAGCAGACCATCACTTTTTAACATGGTTGTTTGAGAATCCTGGCCTGAGAGATTTACTTAGATTTTCTTAGTAACCTGTGCGGCCTTTTCCTTGCTTATAACAGAGGTATTTCTCTGCAATCTTCTAGGGCAGTGTCTCGCAAACTTTTTCAAGCAGGGGCACACTAAACCTAGTGTCCCCGGCTCGAGACATCCGGAAGTGTGCTGGTGTCGTGATGCATGTGTGACGTCAGCGCGCCTACGTCAGCGCATGCGCAAAGGCCCTTCAAACGAGCCTTGCGCAGAGAGGAGAGAAGGGCCGGAAGAGAGAAGGAGAGAAGAGCTGGAGAGAAGGGCTGGCAGAGAGAAGAGGTGCTGGCATTGGGAGATTGCTTACAGGACGTGACTCTCTTCACGAGAGGCACGTCCTGTAGACAGTCAGCTGTCACCAGCATCTCTCCTCTTTCCCAGTCTACTGCGGCATGCCTGAAATTTCATGAGGCGCACAGTTTGCGATACACTGTTCTAGGGCCTCCAAAAGGATATCAGAAATGGATAACAGCAGGCTACATTTATATATCTGGCAACAGGAGCAGGATAATTTGCATATTGTGGGTACCTTGGAGGGGTTTGTTACTATTGGAGAGCATTTGCATAAAAATCTAGAAACAAAGACAATAACAACAGATAAAGATCATATGGCCCAGTGGCGTACCTAGCATATGTGACACCTGGGGCCCATTATTTTTTGACACCTCCCCATCTATATTAAAAATATGATTTTTAGTAACAATCCACATATCGCACAACAAGAGTATATCTAGGAAAAGGCAGCATCTTAAACACTGCAGTAAGCACTAGAACACCAACTGAAAACTATGTTCTTTTCATACACACAGAGCAGAGATACACCCTCGCTCAATATGGAATAATCACAAACTAAAAATAGAAATATGTAGACAAAAGTTAAACTGAACCGCCAAGAAACCAGACTCTGCATACAATGCAACACCACAAAAACAATAACACATGTCCTCTAATACTGTGCAAAATATAAAGACAGTAGATGTAAATTTGAAAAACTGATACATAACAATCACCACTTTGCAAATTAACAAATAAAAATAAGGGGGGCGCTAGAGAGCCCGATGGAGTAGGTCGCACGCGGCACGAGCTCCGGTGAATCGCATCGCTTAACACTCAAAAAAAAAAAACTTCACTTACTAAATCTGGTGGCACTATAGCCTCTTTAAACCAGCACACATGGCAACGGGTAAGCCAAGTAAGCGTAAAAGCGCTGAACCATCGACTCCCACGAAGAACGGCACAGCTAAGGCTGACGAGTCTGATCTGGCCGCCATCTTGACAGAGCTGCGCTCGATCAGAGAGATAAGAACATAAGAACATAAGAACATAAGAACATAAGCAGTGCCTCCGCCGGGTCAGACCATAGGTCCATCCTGCCCGGCAGTCCGCTCCCGCGGCGGCCCGATCAGGTCACGGCCTGTCTGAGTCACCAGAAGGGGCCCCCTTGCCACCTTGGTTTCCCATTGAGTTCTATCTTCCCATCGAAGTCCTAACCCTCCGGTCTTGCACATGCACGACCAGAGCAGGCCGCAACCCCTGGTTAGCTTTCTATACCTGTGTTACATCTCAGCACCTCTCTCAGTATCCCACGATCCCCCTATCCCTCAGGAATCCGTCCAATCCCTGTTTGAATCCTTGTACCGTACTCTGCCTGATCACTTCCTCCGGTAGCGCATTCCAAGTGTCCACGACCCTTTGGGTGAAAAAAAACTTCCTTGCATTTGTTCTGAACCTATCTCCCTTCAGTTTCTCCGAATGCCCCCTCGTGCCTGTTGACCCCTTCAGCCTGAAGAATCTGTCCCTATCCACCCTCTCTATGCCCCTCATGATCTTGAAGGTCTCTATCATATCTCCCCTGAGCCTCCTTTTTTCCAGAGAGAAGAGCCCCAGCCTATCCAACCTCTCGGCGTACGGGCAGTGTTCCAGCCCTCTTACCAGCTTCGTTGCTCTCCTTTGGACTCTCTCAAGTACCGCCATGTCCTTCTTGAGGTACGGCGACCAATATTGAACACAGTATTCCAGATGTGGACGCACCATCGCTCGATACAATGGCATGATGACTTCCCGCGTCCTGGTTGTTATGCCCCTCTTTATGATGCCCAGCATTCTGTTGGCTTTTTTCGAGGCTGCCGCGCACTGTGCAGATGGCTTCAGTGATGCATCCACCAGCACACCCAAGTCTCTCTCAAGACTGCTGTCTCCCAACATTGCCCCCCCCAATTTGTAGTTGAACAACGGGTTCTTTTTCCCTATATGCATGACCTTGCATTTTTCCACGTTAAAGCTCATTTGCCATTTGTTTGCCCAGTCTTCCAGCTTGTCCAGGTCCCTTTGCAGGTCCTCACACTCCTCCCTGGACCTAACTCTGCCGCACAGTTTGGTATCGTCTGCAAATTTTATAACCTCGCACTTTGCCTCCTTTTCCAGGTCATTGATAAATATGTTGAAGAGTAACGGCCCCAGCACCGATCCCTGTGGCACACCGCTCGTGACTCCCCGCCAGTCAGAGTATTGTCCCTTTACTCCGACCCTCTGCAGTCTACCCGACAACCAGTGCTCGATCCATCTGTGCACATCCCCTCCCACCCCGTGGTTCCACAGCTTCCTAAGCAGCCTTTCATGTGGCACCTTGTCGAAAGCCTTTTGAAAATCAAGGTAAATGATGTCTATAGGTTCCCCACGATAGGATCCTCGTGGACACCAAACAAGATGTCGGGGATGTTAAATCCGATTTAGCTGCGCTGAAGGAGGAGTTTACTGCGGCACAATCAAGAGCTGACAATATCGAGGTGAGAATGACGACGGCTGAAAATTCCATTAAAAAACTGTTGAAACAAACCACCCGCATTACTTTACTGGAGCGTGCTCTGGAAGACTCGAACAACTATGCTAAACGTAATGGCTTCCGTCTCTTAGGCCTGCCAGAGGGTCGTGAAGCGTGTGACCTAGTTGATGTCCTGGCGGTCTTGTTGCCACAAATTCTTAAAATGAATGATGACATCAAACTTGAATTTGATAGTGCTTACCGTGTTCCCCAACCCAGCACTACTTTGAAAAAATTTCCCAGACCTATTTTAGTCACTATGCTTCGACATCAGCAAGTCATGAGAATCATGCAGCATGCTAAACTGCATGCGCCAATTACATTTGAAGGGAACAAACTTCTTATCCTGCCTGATTTATCAAAAGAGACTGCAAAGCGTAGGAAACTTTTGCTTGCCTACAGACCGCAACTCAAATCCCTGGGAGCCAGATTTGGAATGCTGTACCCAGCGAGAATGCGGGTAACTTACAACAACTCAACCAAGGATTACCTTTCTCCTGCTGATTTAGCGGACTTTATTGAAAGTGTCAAGCCTACGTCCATTGACAAAACCTGATGATACCTGCGTAACTATGCTGTTGTGGTGCATTTAAATATGTGATGTTTTTCTTAATAATCAATACTTTACTGGAGTTAAGCCGCTTAGGCTTCTCTATTCTGTTAGCCTTTAGACCCATAGAGATGTTAGCAGTTTTGCTACAGTTAGTTATGGTCCTATGGCTAGTTCCTGAATATGTTCTATATTTGCACTTTTCTTTTCATTTCTTGTTTATGCTTGTCATTTATATGCATATACATCTCTGTATACACCCTTTTATTAGCTCTTCTCAACATCAAGTAGCAATCTCAGATGGTATGACTAAATGTCCTTGACATGCTTTTCCCTTAATGTTAAAGGGATTAATAATCCGGTGAAGAAACATAAAATCGTTACCTATGTTAACCCTGACATAGTTCTTTTACAGGAGACACACCTTGACACGGTGACTGCAATGAAGCTTGCACCTTCTTGGGCATATCCTCCTTTGTATTCCCCATCAATACAGAAAAAGAATGGTGTTATCACATTGGTCAGGAGGCGCGCTGATATCCAGTTGACCTCTTCATCTCACGATGACGAGGGCAGATGGGTTCGTGTGTCTCTGACTGTTAATAATACTCCTCTACGTATCATCAATATCTATGCACCTAACCTGGACTGTCCATCCTTTTTTGATTCACTAGCGGATGAATTGGCGCAACTTGGAGACAATTCTTATATTGTTGGGGGAGATTTTAACCTGATTTTATCCCCAGAAAAAGACAGGAAATCGAAGGTGTCATTCAAGAAATCCAAAGCGTGGCATTCTCTACAGGACCTCATCTACCGATTCAAACTGGTGGACCCGTGGAGATTAATGCATCCAGATGAGTCATCCTATACTTTTTTCTCGCCTCCACACTCGTCCTACTCTAGGATTGACTTTTTCCTGATTACTTATTCACTGGTGAATAAAGTGGAATGGTCTGAGATACATCCGATTACTGTATCGGATCATGGTTCAATTTCCTTGAAATTACGGGATATGCTCATACCTAAATCAAGAGGTATATGGCGTTTTAATTCATCTTTACTGTCTGACTCTGTATTTTGTGAACATATTAACAGATGTATAGTGGAATTTTTTGACTTCAATAAAGCTGAAGACACATCTTGGTATAACACATGGGATGCATTCAAATCCTATATTCGTGGAGAGATTATATCCTATACCGCTAAAGCACGCAAAGCAAGTAGAAGTGTTCTACAATCTCTTCAAGATCAGATTTCAACACTAGAATTGTCTCACTTTGCTGATCTCTCAAATGTTTCCATACAAATTAAATTGCGTAAACTCCGTTACGAATACAACTTACAACTTAGCTCCTCTGCGGCTTCTGAGGTGTTCATGCAAGCTGCACACTACTATGCAACTTCTAATAAAGCAGGACATCAGCTGGCATCTTATTTGAAAATAAAATCAGAGAAAACATCTATCCCTGCTATACGCACACCCTCAGGAGAGACTGTCTTTGACAGGGACAACATCTCTAATCAGTTTAGATCATTTTATACTGACCTATATACAACCGAAAATCCGCTTATATCTTCCATTCAGTCTTATCTGCATCAGCTAGAGGGACCCAAACTTGATGACACTGATAAAAAGATCCTCACTATGCCTATTGAACTAAAACACCTTAAAGATGCATTCCATTCCATGGCTAAACACAAATCACCGGGTCCTGATGGTCTCACTGTGGAGTTTTATTCGGCGTTTCAAGAAACACTACTTCCCATGTTGTTAAATTACTTACTCCACCTCATTGACAGGGGTTCTGCACAGGGAACCATTACAGAAGCCATAATCATTGTATTATTGAAACCAGATAAAGATCCGTTGGACGTCCAAAATTACCGTCCGTTGTCTCTGATAAATGTGGACGCTAAACTCATTGCGAAACTATTGGCTACCAGGCTTCAACATGTTATGCCTAAAATAATTCATACTGATCAAATTGGTTTCATGAAAGGCCGGTTGGCAAGTGATAATACACGACTTTTCACACATATCATTTCCCAAGCTTCTTCAGATATGGCTTCATTGGTGACCCTGGCATTAGACGCAGAGAAAGCTTTTGATCGTGTAGAATGGTCTTTTATGTTCCAGGTTTTACAATGGTTTGGTTTCCCTGTTGATTTCATTCGAATGATCAAAGTATTATACTCTGCTCCATCTACCAGACTTCGCATCAATGATATACTCTCTACAGCTTTTAATCCGACCAGAGGTACCAGGCAAGGCTGTCCTTTATCACAACTGCTCTTCAACATTGCCCTGGAACCCTTGCTTATTGCCATCAGATCTAATCCATCAATAAGGGGCATTCAGATTGCAGATTTGACTATAAAACTATCAGCTTATGCAGATGATGTTCAACTGTATATTGCTGCGTACTCTCTACAGCTTTTAATCCGACCAGAGGTACCAGGCAAGGCTGTCCTTTATCACCACTGCTCTTCAACATTGCCCTGGAACCCTTGCTTATTGCCATCAGATCTAATCCATCAATAAGGGGCATTCAGATTGCAGATTTGACTATAAAACTATCAGCTTATGCAGATGATGTTCAACTGTATATTGCTGCGGACTCGTTGTCTACTGTTTTGCAGACGATTGAGACATACTCTACGGTATCTGGTTACAAACTAAATACCACAAAGACAGAGGTCATGCCATTATCTGGCCCACCTTGCTCTGATATTATTAAGAGCCTCCATCTCAAATACACTCAGACTAAACTGAAATATTTGGGTGTTTACTTTGGACCAACACTTGAAGAAATTCAGTCATTCAATATGGATTATATATCTTGAATCATCTCTGACACAACAGGCAGATGGTCACCTCTCAAACTATCTTGGTGGGGCAGACTGGATTCAATAAAAATGGTGTTGATGCCTAAGATTACATATGTATTGTCAATGATACCTTTTCTTTTCTCACAATCCATCTATAAAAAGTTTGAAGCTTCATTGACTCGCTACTTATGGAATAATAAAACCCCGCGCATAGCCTTGGCCAAACTCAAATGTAACAAAGAAAACGGTGGGGTTAATTTTCCTAGCCTATACGAATATCACATAGCCTTTTTATGTAGGCAGGGCTCTTACTGGCTGAGGGAACACACTGTTTCTTAACTTCCCGCCTGGGTACTACTGGAGCGCAGTCTTTTTGGTAAGATTACTTTGAAATATCATTCATTCACTGTTCCTGATGAAACTACTAGACTCAACCGTGTTCTCTCCTCTACCAAAGAAGCACTGCTTGTAGTTGACTCAATCGCTCCATTGAAATGGAATGCGACGCTGTACTCTTCAGTCTGGCGTAATCCTCATATAAAAATACAGAGTCAACATATCGAGTGGAAATCTTGGCGAAGAGTTGGCATATGGTCACTGCTGTGGATATATATATATGAGTGGAAACTCATTCCTGGATTACAATACTCTATCTACCACATATGGTTTGACACCAACTCATTACTTTCAATGGCTACAACTAAGACATAGTATCAAGTACTATCTCCAAAGATTTACGCTATCAGTGGACCCACCTACCATTCTAAAATGGATTAACACTTTCACTCTACTTCCTGGGCAGGCTTCAAACTGGTATAAACTCCTCCATCATGATAAATTTACCTTCTCAGAAACACTTAAGGAATTATGGGCACAGGATTCCTCTTTGGAATTGGATATGTCAGATTGGGAAAACCATTGGTTGACTTCATTTAAAGCACTGAAATCGGCCACCATTCAGCAGACGGTACTCTTTCTCTATCATAGAGCATACTGGACTCCAGTTAAACTTTCAGAATTGCAACCCTCAGCTTCTAACAAATGCTGGTCCTGCCTGACTGGAGTAGGTACTTTGCACACATGGTTTTTCAATGCCCAATTCTGCAACATTTTTGGACATCTATCTGGACCACCATATGTGAGATATTACCTATTGATGTATCCTTATCTTTCTCGATTGTGATGTTTGGTGACTTAGCCATACAGAGAGCATTAGATAAATTTGAGTCTAGATTACTGAAGCTGATGTTACTTATAGCACTTAAATCAATTCTTTCGGCGTTGAAAGAATTCTCACTACTTGATCATAATATTTGGTGGAATACTGTTTGCCTCTACTCCAAATATGAACATGTAGCTGCAGAACGCACCAATTCATTGCCTACTTATCAAAAAATATGAGCACCTTTGTTATCTTATTGCCAAAGAGATAGTTCATGATATTACTATATCTACACTCATCTGATATTCTCTTTCATATATCTAGTCAGCCATGTATTACATGCCGGAAGGCTAATTGTCAATATACATTATAGTACTCATTTGGGTACATACCGTTTATACATGTTTATAATATGACATGCTTATCTATGGTTCATGCAATACTAAATATACAGGAGCTATTGGACTGTATTACTGTATTGTTGATTTGACTTTGTATATTACTTTATTTTCAGTTACATTGTTATGTTCTTAAAATTCAATAAAACCTATTGAATTCAAAAAAACAAATAAAAATAAAACAAATAATGAGAAATAAGAAAATACCATTTTATTGGACTAATCTCCATAAGCTCGGTCCTCATCCCCGCAAACCACCTGATTCCATCCACACAAGCCTTGAATTGTTTTATATTGAACTTATTATATTAAAGTATAAAAAGAAACAATATTCTGTATAATTAATTTATAAATCAGCATCTTCTCCCCATTCTCTCATCCCCATTTCCCTTCAGCATCCTCAGTCCACTGTCTCTCCACTTTCCTTCAGCGCACGCACATAAAAACAAGCAAGTAATTTTATATCATTTTCATTGTATTCATTCATAGAAATTAAAGTCTAAATAATGCCAGTCACATAACAAAACATGATTTTACAAAAATAATTCCCTGCACAGTCAAGCGTGCAAGGATTACTAGATATCTTTCAGCAGCTCCCCTCCCTCCCTCCCTCCCTCCCCCTTACCTTTGTGGCCAAGTCAAAATGATCTACCAAGAATAAAATTTTAAAAACACAATCACGCTGTACGCAGAGAAAATGTTAATTATCATTTATATTCCGCGAGTTTTCAAAGAGGTCAAGGCAGATGACTTTATGCAATGTCACCTCAGTAACAACTATACAAAAATAGACAAATATACCCCCTCCTGTTTTACTAAACTGCGATAGCGGTTTTTAGCGCAGGGAGCTGCGCTGAATGCCCCATGTTGCTCTTGACGCTCATAATCTCATAGTGCAAAATATAGACAGACACATTTTGATCACTAAATTGAAAATAAAATCATTTTTCCTGCCTTTGTTTGGTAATTTCATCAGTCTCTGGTTGCACTTTATTCTTCTGACTGTGCATCCAATATTTCTTCCCTTCTTTCAGCCTCCTGTATGCTTCCTCTCCTCCAGACCTCATTCCCTCCCCCAACTTTTTCTTTGTTGCATCCTGCCCCCTTCTTTTTTTCTCTCTCCATGCCCCCTTTCTTTCTGTATGTCTGTCTTTCTCTCTCTCTCCGTGCCCCATTTCTTTCTTTCACCCTGCCCCTTCTTTCTTTCTCTCTCCATGTCTGTCTTTCTCTCTCTCCGTGCCCCATTTCTTTCTTCCTTTCACCCTTCCCCATTATTTCTTTCTCTCTCCATGCCCCCTTTCTTTCTGTATGTCTGTCTTTCTCTCTCTCTCCATGCCCCATTTCTTTCTTTCACCCGGCCCCCTTCTTTCTTTCTCTCTCCATGCCCCCTTTCTTTCTCTATGTCTGTCTTTCTCTCTCTCCGTGCCTCATTTTTTTTTTCTTTCTTTGTTTCACCCTGCCCCCTTTCTTTCTTTCTTTTTCCCTGCCCTCCCCCATGCCACCGCCATTGGGAGACATGCTGCTGCCACCGCCGTCGGGGAAAGACTGCCACTGCCGCCATTGGGAACAGGCCGGTGCCGAGTTCTCCCTCCCTGCTTTCTTCCCCATGGGGCTGACCAACTCTCGCCGCCCGACGTCAATTCTAACGTCGGAGAGGACGTTCTGGGCCAGCCAGGCAGCGATTGGCTGGCCTATAACATCCTCTCTGACGTCAGAATTGACGTCGGGTGGCGAGAGTTGGTCGGCCCTGCGGGGAAGAAAAGCAGGGAGGGAGAACTCAGCGCCGGCTTGTTCCCGATGGTGGCAGTGGCAGCCTATTCCCCGGCGGCAGCCTATTCCCTGGTGGGTGGCCAGTTCCGCCCCCCTGCCCTCCCTTGGTATGCCACTGATATGGCCTATTCAGTCTTCCCATCTACTATCCCTTCCTCTGCCTTAGAGATCCTATGTGCTTGTCCCATGCTTTCTTGAATTCAGGCGCAGTGCAGTCTTTTTTCCACTAGGAGGCCATTCCACACATGTGCCACTCTTTCCATAAAGAAGTATTTTTTTACATTGCTCCTGAATCTACTCCTTTCACCTTCATTCTATGCCCCCCTTATCCCAGAGCTTCCATTCAGTTGAAAAAAGCTTTCCTCCTGTGCATTTATACCACAGATGTATTTAAATGTCTCTATCATACTTATTTATTGTGATTTATCAACCACCTTTTAATGAAGAGATTCACCCAAAGTGGTTTACAATGCATTGAACAGTAATGAGTTACTCTTACTGTATTTTCCCTATCTGTCCCAGCAGGCTCACAATCTAATGATACCAAGGGTAATGGAGGGTTAAGTGACTTGCCCAGCTTCACAAGGAGCAGACTGGCATTGAACTTTCTAACTTAGAATGCTGAGGCAGCAGCTGTAATCACTATGCCACATTCCTCTGCTGCTTTTGTAGAGTTAACCCTCAGAGCCTTAGGGGGGGGGGGGTGTAGGATATGAAAAAATCCAGGAGACTGTATCCGATAGAATTGTCCTGATTCTGGGGAAAAATCCTCCTTCCTGTAGGTATCTTGCTTTGCTAGAAAAGTCTTAGACCTACCATAGGATAGCAGAGCCATTGGGATTCTACTGTTCATTTAATTTATCCCAAGAGAACAGGCAAGAGGCCTTTACCAATATATATCCATAAAGATATGCAGCTCAAGTCTGTTTCATTACAGCATCAGTTCTACCTGCATTGCTCAGAAATTAAATTAACCTTTTTTTTTTTTTTAACCTAATTCTTAGTTATCCTTTCTTGTTCTGGCATTTTAAAGAAATTGTCTACTGATTAATTTTTTAAGTCAATGCAAAAATTGTTCTGGTACTCAGAGAAGGGACCAAATGCTACACATTTGACAGTGGTACGGGGGAGGTTAAAAAAAAAAGAGTATAAAACTAGTTTCTTTAGCCCTGGGTCAAAAGTGAAATAAAACAACTAAGGATAATTATCTGCCTATTTGCCATGAAAGAAGGTGGCAAAAAGGTCTTGGGTTCTCAACCTAGTTCTCAGGATACACCTAGCTAGTCAGGTTTTCAAGACATCCTGAATGAATGTGCATGAGATAAATTTACATCATCAATCTCTGTTTTATGCAAATCTATCTCATGCATATTCATTCTATATATCCTGAAAACCTGATTAGTTAAGTGTGTCTGAGGACTGGATTGAGAACCACTGGCATAAATGAATGTTGGTTGTGAAAAACCAGTTCTTAGGGTCATATTATCTCTTGATACCTGCTTCTCTAAATCTACTTGTCAGCTGCATATGCTGTTTCCATCATTTAGATGTATCAGTGTAATCCCTGTGTGTATGCATTTATGGTTGTGGGGGAAGGGGGAGCAGGATATATGGCACAGGGTGAGTTAAGTGTCCACATGGCAGTGCTTCTGCTTTACTTAGATTTATAATGGTGGTACATGCTTAAGGTGACATACGTTCCGTACGGGACCGTCCTGTTTTTAAAATCCCTGTTCCGTTGTCCTCAGCGTCCCGAAGCTGTGAGCGGGGACAACGGGACAGGCAATTGCTTCCCTCCCTTCCTGCTGCGCCAAAGCCAGCCTCCCTCCTTCCTTCGCTCCAGCGCCCGATTCAACCTCCCACCCCGGTCCGCTGCCGCTGCTTGCCAGTCTCCATCCTTCCCTCTCTCCGATTCAAACCCTCCCGGTCCATCGCTGCTGCTTGCCGCCCAGAAGCCTTCTTCCCGATGTCAATTCTGACGTCGGAGAGAAAATTCCGGGCCAGCCAGGCAGCGATTGGCTGGCCTGGAACTTCTGCTCCGACATCAGAATTGACATTGGGAAGAAGGCTTCTGGTGGTGGTGGTGGTTTGAATCGGCGCTGGAAGGAAGGAGGCTGGCAAGCAGCGGCAGCGGCGGCGGAACGGGGGGGGGGTGTTGAATCGGGTGCTGGAGGGAGGGAAGAAGAGAGGCTGGCTTTGGTGCGGCAGGTAGGGAGGGAGGCAGACTGGCTTCGGGGGAGGGGGTGGGACAAAGGCTGGAAGGCAGTGAGAGGGACATAGGAAGGAGGGAGGGAGGAAGGAGAGAAAGAGGCAGAGAAAGGGGGCGGATTCTAAGCAGAAGAAAGACTAGAGAGAGAAAGGCCTGGACCAAAGGGGAAAGACAGATGGGAGGTGCAGATAGAGGGGGAGAGACTCTGAGGAAGAGTAAAGAGAGGCAAGATCATAATAGAGAAGGGAGAGAGAGGAAAACCTGGAACAAAGGTACAAAGGAGAACTGACACTGGATCTGGGGGCACTAAGGACATAGGACGGAGGCACTGGGGACACTAAGGACATAGGACGGAGGCATTGGGGACACTAAGGCCATAGGAAGGAGGCACTGGGGACACTAAGAACATAGGAAGGAGCACTGGGGGCACTAAGGACATAGTAAGGGGCGCTAAGGACAAAGGAAGGAGGCACTGGGGGCACTAAGGACATAGGAAGGAAGGAGGGAGGGAATAGAAAGGGACAATTGTTTGGCCTGAGTACAGAAATAAATAAAGGATGCACAATCAGAAGGAAACGCAACCAAAGACTCATGAAATCACCAGACAGCAAAGGTAGGAAAAATGATTTTATTTTCAATTTAGTGATCGAAATGTGTCAGTTTTGAGAATTTATATCTGCTGTGTATATTTTGCACTATATTTCTCCATTTTTCTATAGTTACTGAGATGACATTGCATATTTTATAGTCATCTGCCTTGACATCTTTGAAAACCCCCCAAATATAAATGATAATTAACTTTTTCTCTGCGTATAGTGTGCTTTGTGGGGTTGTTGTTATTTTTCATTTTATGGTTACCATTATGAATGAATAAGATATGTGTACATGAAAAATGAATGAAAGAAATTGGGAGCAGGATTGGGGTGGGGGTGGGGCTAGGGCAGGGTTGCGGCGGGGCTAGGGCAGGATTGGGGGCGGGACTGACAATTAATAGATGTCCTGTTTTGATGAAAAAAATAAATGGCCACATTATACATGCTGAAACCTTTAAGCTTTGTTGTCTCTCCAGGAATGCAAAGAAAAAAGGCTACAAAAAAAGTGATTTCTTTTATTGGGGAGCGAGTGGCACAGTGGTTAGAGCTACAGCCTCAGCATCCTGAGGTTGTGGGTTCAAATCTCACACTGCTCCTTGTGATCCTGGACAAGTCACTTAATTCCCCATTGCTCCAGGTACATTAGATAGAGTGTGAGCCCATCAGGACAGAGGCAAAATGTTTGAGTACCTGAGTGTAAACCACTTAGACTATAAGTGGTATATAAATATTAAAAATAAATAAATAATAAATAATACTTGAAATCTGATCAAGAAATCTCTTTACCTTCCTTTTATCAGATCAGAGCCAAAGCTGAGGACATAAGTGAATTTGTTGGCTACAGGAGAAATAGTGCGTTTTGTTATGTTAGCAGAGTTGTAAGAAGGCAGCAAAAGGCAGAAAAATTATGACTGGTAGTAAGTTAAAATAAAATACATCCTCAATCATTTTGACTTCAAATGCTTTTGACATTCCTGGAATATCATGAATTTACCTTTCAGTACGCTGATCATACATTTATTGATGGCAATAATCTGATCTTGAAAAATATTTCTCCAAGGAGGTGTTGCCTTGCTCTTCTTTGTGATGTGCTTGTGTTTGTGAAGATTTATTCTTGCCTTTGGCTTCTAGCCTGTTTCATGAATGTGGCAGCGTGCTGGATGTGAGCTTCACAGCAACCAAATATCCAGACAGTTAAAGCTTTGCCTAAAAGGAGGAAAAAGTCTTAGAAAAACAGTACTCGCCAGCCACAAAAGCGGCTCAAGGTGAGACTAACCAGTACCTCATTGCCATTATAATCCTCCTTTGTAAATTTTGAAATAACTCTGTGCAATGAAGTATAAGAGTAAACAAGATAAAAGTGAAAAAAACTACTTATCTTGTACCGAAGATCGACGCACCAACGATGGCCAGCATTTCACAAATCCATGTTGCCTCAGAGGTATAATCGCCAATCAATCCTCTCCCTGCAGGGAGACGCGCTCGATTGTGCTCCCACGGAGAGAGGATTGATTGGCGATTACACCCTCTGAAGCAACATGGATTTGTGAAACGCTGGCCATTGTTGGTGCGCGAATCCTCGGTACAAGATAAGTAGCTTTTTCACTTTTATCTTGTTTACTCTTATACTGCATTGCACAGAGCTAGTTCAAAATTTACAAAGGAGGTTTATAATGCCAATGGTTGGTCTCACCTTGAGCCGCTTTTGTGGCTGGTGAGTATTGTTTTTCTTCAATGGTGTGGAGCGTCCATGTTTCTAACCTCGTGGCTGCCTCTCGACTAAAGGCCGAGCGTTGCCCTGTGCGTGGACGAACTATCCAACAGGCAATGTACGAGTGCACATGTTGCATTTCGCTAGCTCTGTTCCGGTATCGTGTAATTTACCAATTGCCTTTAATTTTTGATTCGCCTTCATATATGATTCACTTTTATATTCCAACACTCTCATCTTTTTGCTCTGACCTGCTTATTTTATTCTCACTTGTTGAAGGAATGTAGCTCCTGAAAGCTATTCAATAATTGTACTCTTGTAAGTTCATCTAGCTAAACCTTATGTTTTTCTTTATCGATCTGTATTTCTGCACATTCAAGTGGACTAATGGCAATGGCAGTACTCTCTAGGAAAAAAAGTCAATTGGAACAATAAAGAGGAATCTTAAATCAGTGGCCAGTCAAAAGAAAATTGTTATTGATGAAATGTTAGTTCAGCTGCTTTAAGGTTAGAGAAGTAAAAAGTAATGAGGGCAGTTGGATACTTTTTTGGTGGTGGTGGTGGTGGTGGGAGCAAAATTACCCCCCTTTTACAAAACTGCAATAGCGGTTTTTAGTGCAGGCCGATGCACTGAATGCTGGGCGCTGCTCCCGACACTCATAGAGTTCCTATAAGAGTTGGGAGCTGCGCAGAGCATTCAGTACGCTGGTCTGTGCTAAAAACTGCTATCTCTGTTTTGTAAAGGGGGAGGGGGGTAATCTTTATCTTTGCCTGCCTAAATTCTCTGTTTGCTAATGTCATGAGATTTTTTTAAAAAAAGACCATAGCCATCTGCCATGTTGATGCCTGACCTCCTAGTCTAGGTTTAACAATTTGATACTACACAAGCAGGCCTTCTCCTTTAGGCCTGAGAAAGCATTTCCAGAGTCATTGCTCTGCATGTTTTCAGGTTTCAGGTTTTTATTAAATTTACTTAACCGCTTAAGGGGTATAGAGATCATACAAGCAGGGTTGTCAGATTTTACATTTGTAAAATTCGGATCCCCCTAGACCCGCCCCATTATGCTCTAATCCTGCCCTAGCCCCGCCCCCACTGCTTGCTCTGGTCAGACAAGAGGGCATCTGTGCATGCGCGGCTGTGACACGATGACATCATGTGCACTCGTGCATGTGCGTGACATCAACGTGTGTGCAGATGCCCTCTTGCCCGACACAATTTCAGGGGAAGCTTTTCAAAACCCGGACAGAGTGCTGGGTTTTGAAAAGCCGTCCGGAAACATGGACATGTCCTCAAAAATCCGGACATCTGGTAACCCCCCTACACACAAGCGGAGTACAATTCAAAATCAAAAATTAAAAAAGAAAAGACTAAACATTGTGTCTCCTGAAAAATTATCAGGCCCCAGATCACAGATCTCGCTTTATTTATGTTTGTGCTTTTTGTCTGTGTTCCAAAAAAAATAACAGCTATGATTTCGGGAGAACTTTGGGGAATGAATTGGTGTGTCTATGGTGGGGTAGAGGATGCAGAGCTGTGCTAAACTTCTTCAGGAGTCTTCCAGGTAGAGTGAAACGCGGACGAAGTGTGTTCAAAGCCCTTGCCCTGTGGACTCTGTCCTCATTTGCACAAGCCTTGAACTTTTAAGATTTTACATTTACACTTCTCCCTCCGGATTCGCGGGGGATAGGGGCAGAGCCGGACCACGAATGGCGAAAAACCGCCTCCCTCCCGGCCTTACCTGGTGATCTAGCAGGCTTTCGGGGCAGGAGCAATCTTCCTACGCTCCTGCCCCGTGCAGATCGCCATTAGGAAATGGCTGCTGTGAGTTCCCGTAGTCTCTCGAGACTACGACGGGAACTCCCAACAGCTATTTCCTAATGGCGATCTGCACGGGGCAGGAGCGTAGGAAGATTGCAACTGCCCCGAAAGCCCGCTACACCACCAGGTAAGGCCGGGATGCCGGGAGGAAGACTTAAGGATGTTTTTTTTTTCTTTTTTCCCCCTCCCCAAAAAATCACGAATATGTGAAATCGCGATTACTGAAACTGCGAATGGGGAGGGGGAAGTGTAAATATTTTTATTAAAGTATAAAAATGGACAATATTCGGTACAACTGTTTATAAATCACAAATAGAACCTTCCAAAATTAGAAAAGGGATGGAACTCCTCTTGTATGAGGAAAGACTAAAGAGGTTAGGGCTCTTCAGTTTGGAAAAGAGATGGCTGAGGGGAGATAGGATTGAAGTCTACAAAATCATGAGTGGTGTAGAACGGGTACAAGTGGATCGATTTTTCTTTTTTTTTTACTGCATCAAGATTTACAAAGACCAGGAGACACTCGATGAAGTTACAGAGTAATACTTTTAAAACTAATAGGAGAAAATATTTTTTCACTCAGAGAATAGTTAAGCTCTGGAATGCATTGCAAGAGGATGTGGTGAGAGTGGTTAATGTAGCTGGTTTAAAAAAAAGGTTTGGACAGGTTCCTGGAGGGAAAGTCCATAGTCTGCTATTGAGATAGACATGGGAGAAGCTACTGCTTGCCCTGGATTGGTAGCATGGAATGCTGCTACTATTTGGGTTTTTGCCAGGTACTTGTGATCTGGATTGGCCTCCGTGAAAATGGGATACCGGACTAGACAGACCATTGGTCTGACCCAGTAAGGCTATCATTATGTTCTTAACCTTCCTAAAGATTCAGTTGTCTATTTCCCTCTTTTACTAAGATTTGCTAATCAAATTAGCGCACGCTAAATACTAACGCATCCATAGACTAACATGCACATGTTAGTGTTTAGCACACGCTAATCAGTTAGTGCACCTTAGTAAACGAGGGCCTATGTTTAAAAAAAAATATTATCTGGGAAGGTAATTGAATTGTCTTTTAGACATGGGTGTAGAAGAGAACCTAAACTGTGTAGTGGATGGGCAGGAAAAATGTCTATTAAATGGTAGAAATGTTCCTTGATGCCAGCAACGATGGATGAATCTGTTGCAGTAACAGTAAGATGCTTGAGCAGCTGGGCACCTGATGGAATGACATTTCAGATGGCAGATAAGACATATATGATATCATTTAACAGTAGTTCATTGAAATCCAAAAGCAGCTTTTGCAGTTTTTTTTAATCATTGAATTCAGTTAACAATTATTTAAGATGTGTTAAGTTTTTTACATATTGATACTAATCTCAAGCTTTTTAGAGAATGACACAGGGACAAAGTTTGTCCCCATTCCCACCCTGCGTGCTCTGTCCCTGTCCTCACCCCATGTCATTCTCTACTTTGAGGTCATCCTTCTGCTTTTGCACCATGTAAAAGCAGTTAATGTAACATGTGCATATGCAGATTTTGATATTGTTGGGAATTTGGGACAGTGAGCGTTCTTGTGCTTTTTCAGAAAAATCGCCCATATTTTAGAAGATCAAAATGTATCACAAATGCAAAAGTCAGAGAATAGCACATATTAAATGGATTTAAAGGTAAAGCAACAGGCAGGTAGAAGAAAGGGGGTTTCACAGTAACCTGTTTGCAGACAACAGTCCTAAGATCCCAATCATTTTCTGGCCCCTTTTTCTGGGCTGTCTGCTGACAGAACTGAGGAATAGACTCAAATCACTATGGTGCTTCTCTGGCAGGTTTATTCCTGTCACTTCTCATCTGTAATTTCCCCAGACAGCTCCTTTTCTTCTACATCTGAACAGCAACTGGGCAGTTTCAGCTAGCTGATGTCACTGCCTCAGAACATTCAGTAGTTAACCCCTTCAGTTCTGATATGCTGAGACTGCGGAAAGCAGCACTGTTATGCTGCATTAATAAACAAGCTCTCTTAAGAACAAATAAAACCTTAGGACATGGACCAACAAAGCCCGAGTGCCAGGTTATCATGACACCTGCAAATTGAAATTTGGCCCCCTGGATTTTATGCCCTGAATTGGCTGCTCTCTTTGCACCATGCGACATAGAAACATGATGGCAGATAAAGGACAAATAGCCCGTCTTGTCTGCCCATCCACAGTAACCATTTTCTCTTTCGCTCTCCAAGAGATCCCACCTACCTAGCCCAGGCCCTCTTGAATTCAGACACAGTCTCTGTCTCCACCACCTTTTCTGGGAGACTGTTCCATGCATCTACCACCATTTCTGTAAAAAAGTACGGTATTTCCTTAGATTACTCCTGGGCCTATCACCTCTTAACTTCATCCTATGCCCTCTCATTCCAGAGCTTCCTTTCAAATGAAAGAGACTTGACTCATGTGCATTTACATTACATAGATATTTAAACATCTCTATCATATCGCCCCTCTCCAGCCTATCCTCCAAAGTATACAGATTGATATCTTTAAGTCTGTCTCCATACGTTTTATGATGAAGACCACATACCATTTTAGTAGCCTTCCTCTGGACTGACTCCATACTTTTTCTCTTTTTTGAAGGTGCAGCCTCCAGAATTGTACATGATATTCTAAATGAGGTCTCACCAAAGACTTATACAGGGGCATCAATACCTCCTTTTTCCTACTAGCCATACCTCCCCCTATGCAAACCAGCATCCTTCTAGCTTTCGCCATCACCTTTTCAATCACACCCAAGTCCCGCTCCTCTGTTGTGCACATAAGTTCTTCACTTCCTAAAATGTACTATTCACTCGGGTTCTTGCAGCCCAAATGCAAGACCATTCTTCAAGCTTCACCAGGTCTTTCTTCATGTTATTCACACCATCTACTCTATTGCAGATTTTGGTATCATCCACAGAGGCAAATCTTACCTGACAACTCTTCGGCAATATCATTTATAAAAATGTTAAAAAGAACAGAACTTTGAGGCACACCACTGGTAATATCCCTTTCCTCAGAGCGATCTCTAGTGATCACTACCCTCTGTCACCTTCCACTCAACCAGTTCTTGACCCAGCCCATCACTTTGGGACCCATCCTGAAGCCACTCAGTTTATCTATTAGACATCTGTGTGGAATACTGTCAAAGGCTTTGCTAAAATCTAAATACACCACATCTAGCGCACATCCTCTATCCAATTCTCTGTTCACCCAGTCAAAAAAATTGATCAGATTTGTCTGACAAGATCTACCTCTAGTGAATCCATGTTGCGTCCAGTCCTGTAATCCATAGGATTCCTGAAACTTCACTATTCTCTGATATTAGGTTTAAGCCACGCATTGCATGTGTTGTCATTTATTCTAGTTGCATGGATAAGACATGCACTGAAGTTTTTCCTGCAACATCCCTCTAATTCGGTGTCCTGCAATCTTTTTGAAGCCGTGGCACACTAAACTCTGGGCCGTAGCTAGAGGGCATCTGGAAATGCATGAATGTCGACTCAACATCACGTCGATGTTCAAGCATGTACGGAGGGCCTCCAGATGGGGTCCTAAGTCTGCTATTACTATGACAGTGGGGAGGGAGGTGCTGGAGGGGGACAGGTGCAGAGAGGAGGAGATGTGCTGGTGCCAACTGACTGCCTACAGTACTTGCCAGAGTCCTGACAGGATAAGCTTGTGGATCTGAGTCCCAAGACCTGGGACTATGCCCAAGGACTGGGGTTGATGGTGGCAACATTGGAGGTGCTGCCATGGACCTGGGTGCACATGTGTCCCCTTCAGCTTTTTGGACTCAACCAGTGGTCTTCCATTTCTCAAGACTATGTCCTGCATCTCCACTGGATGTCTCTGGTTAGAGATAGCATGTCATGGTGCTGAATCCCGAAAATTTGGGAAGGGGGATTCCGCTGGCATCTCCTCACTGGGTAGTAGTGGTGATGGGTCAGACAGAGGGTCAGTTTAGCCCCGTATCCTGTTTCCAACAGTGACTAGTCAAGGTTACAAGTACCTGACAGAGTCCCAAAAAAGGAGCAAGATCCCATTCTACTTAACCTCAGAGATAATTGTATGTAAGATGCAGTGTCATCATAGAGTGATATTGAGGTTTGGTCATAAAGAAGTGGTAAAATATATGCTCCAGAGTTGTGCCAATGTCCATGTAAGGGATGATGGGGGTCTCATTCCTTTGCACAATGCCTGTTCCTTTGGTCATGCTGAAGTTGCCAATCTTCTCTTGAGACATGGTGCTGATATGAACGCTCGATATGAAGTCATAATGCCACTGTACAGAGCCATGGTGAGACTTCATCTGGAGTACTGTGTGCAATTCTGGAGGCCACATTACCGTAAAGATGTACTTCGAGTTGAGTCGGTCCAGCGAATGGCCACTAGGATGGTCTCCGGACTCAAGGGTCTCTCATACGAGGAAAGACTGGGCAAGTTGCAGCTCTACTCTCTAGAGGAGCGCAGGGAGAGGGGTGACATGATTGAGACATTTAAGTACGTCACGGGTCGTGTCGAGGTGGAAAACGACATATTCTTTCCTAAGGGACCTTCAGTCACAAGGGGGCACCCGCTCAAACTCAGAGGAGGGAGATTTGGTGGTGACACCATGAAGTATTTCTTTACAGAAAGGGTGGTGGATCACTGGAACAAACTACCGGTGCAGGTGATCAAGGCCACTAGCGTGCTCGACTTTAAGAATAAATGGGACATCCATGTGAGATCTCTACGTGGGTCGAGAAGCACTCTGACTTAATGGGGTGGGACAGTAGAGTGGGCAGGCTTGATGGGCTATAGCCCTTTTCTGCCGTCATCTTTCTATGTTTCGAGATAACTGGAACTATACTCCTTGGGTTGGGCCTCATTGCTTGAACAATAACACCCAGAAAGTTTGTTTGGAGCCAGAGGCTCAGTGAACTATCAATCTTCTGGAGTTCCAAGCCCAGTTGGCCTTTCAGAGCTTGATTGAAGGGCACCTGGTCAGAATTCTGTCTGACAACATAGTGGAGGTAGCTTTCATCAACCACCAAGGGGGTACTCACAGTGCTCAGATGGCGGTGGAGGCCCGGCCACTGTTCTGATGGGTGGAGCAGAAGCTGTTGGCAACTCACATTGTGGGAGTCACAAATGTCAGGGCAGACCTCCTCAGTCAAATGGAACTGGACCCAGCAAAGTGGGAACTGTTTTGGGAAGCATTTCAATGTATCATATGGAAGTGGGGAATCCTGGTATTGGACCTCATGGCAGTATGGTTCGGAGGGCCTGGATGCGCTTTTCCAGTCATGGCCATAGGAGGGATTGCTTTATGTCTTCCCTCCTTGGTCAGTGATTGGCTGGGTTCTTCACAGGATTGCATAACATCAAGGGACAGTGGTGTTCTAGCACCGAACTGGCTACGCTGTCCACCCACTGGTGGAGATGCCATTATGGCTTCTGGAGGCACCAAACATTCTGCATCAGGGTCTGTGCTGATGGATAATCCCTCCTGCTTTGGTCTTACAGCCTGGTTGTTGAGTGAATGAGGCTCAGGAAGAAGGGCTATTCAGATCTCGTGATTATGACCCTGTTGTACATCCAAAAACAGTCAGCACCAGTGACACATGCTAGAGTTTTGGAGAACCTTTGAAGTTTGGTGTGTTCAGCAAGCACTCTCCCCCATGTCAGCATCTTTACCGCATATTTTGGCGTTTCCTCAAGATGGCTGTGCTAAGGAACGGTCTCTTAGTTCACTCAAGATGCAGGCAGCAGCATTGGCCTGTTTCCAGGGTCATCTACAGAACCATTCCCTTGCAGTGCACCCAGATGTGGTGAGATTCCTTAAGGGAGTTAGGCATTTGTGTCTGCCGGTATGGTGTCCGTGCCAGAACAGAGCCTAAATTTGGTTCTTCAGGAGCTTCAGAATGTTCCGTTTGAGCATCTTTGCAGAACTATGCTTAAAGATCTAATCATGAAGACGATATTTCTGGTGGCAATTGTGTCTGCGGGATGGAATTTGGAGCTTCAGGCTCTTTCTCATAGTGATCCATTTTTGAGTTTTTTGGAGGCAGGATTCACTATGTGTACAGTGCCTTCCTTTCTGCCTGAGGTCATTTTCTCCTACCTTCTGAATCAACCCTTGTTTCATCCCTCGTTTAGTGAAGCCTTCCAGAGGATTTTCGTCAACTATGCCTTTTGGACCTCCAGTAGATTTTGCAGAGATATTAGAAGGTTACAAACAAGTTTCAGCGCTTGTACTATTTATTTATGCTCTTCCGGGGTTTGTCATGGGGTATGGTGGCCTTCAAAGCTTCCATTGCTCACTGGATTCAGGAAGCAATTTTTTCCTCATATTTAAAGGTGAGGAAAACCGCACTGCAAGAGTTGTGAGCATAGTCTACTAGGGTGCTCATATTGTCCTGGGCAGGTTCCTGTCTGTTCTCTGGAAAAATTTGTTGGGCAGCTACCTGGTTGTCTGTGCACACTTTTACGAAGCGTTATAGAGTGGATGTGGCAGCATGGGGAGAGGCCAGTTTGGGATGGCGGCACTATCTGCGGCGTTGTCTTCCCCTCCCTGATTCAGGATTGCTTTGTTGCATCCCATCCGTCTGGATTCTTGACAGGGAAGGTAAAATTAAGTCTTACCTGATAATTTTCATTTCCTTAGTTTCAGCAGATTAATCCAGAATTCCACCCTGATGAATGCAGGACTGCTTGTTTGTATAGCATTCTGTTTATTGTAGGTTAAGTTGGTTGCAAGTTACCGTATTCCAGTGCAGCTGTTTTCACTGGACTGTTTTCACTTGTGCAGAATACTTAGGAAGGAGTCGAGGATTCGACACTCGAGAGCTGTTCTGCTTTGTTACAAGTAATACTGAAGTGCCAGGAAGCATGCCTTCTGGTATCAAGCAAGTCAACGCGCTCTATCTCCACCTGCTGGTAGATGGACATAACCATCTATCTAGATTCGTCTGCTGAGACTAAGAGAAAGAAAATTATCAGCTAAGACATAATTTTACCTTATCAAAGCACTCAGTAATTTGTGTATTTTTGTATAATTTCCCAGAAATTCCAGGTACACAAAATCTAAAGCTAGCTGTTGATTTTCCATATGAAATTGTACCATTTTTTCACATCTCCAAAGCTGGCACACCTTAGGCAGTCCGATCCATGAGAAAGATCTGAAGCTGTTGTCTCCCTGCTCTGGGGGTCTCTGACTGCTTCTCTTCTTTTAGGTCCAGCTGCTGCTAATCACAGCCTGATGTCCCCTTCTCTGTCACACTACTTCAGCCATTCTCTGATGCTTTGATAGGCCTTCTCTTGCTTCCTCTCTGTGGGAGCTGGCTTTTGTTTCTTGGTTTGCAGGCCCAGGGCATTGCTGCAGGGGGATGCTGCTGGCGCTACAAAGATCAGGGCAGCTGCCTCACGGGTATAGGGAGCATTGGCAGGGAATTTGAGAGATTTACTCCACACATACCCTTGCTTAGGAGTGAGATTCATTACGGTCGTGGTTATGCACAACACAAACCCATTTGGAGACACTGCTCTCCCCCCCCATACAAACATTTATTTTTTTAACTGTTTACAAAAAGAAATGAAATCATTCTTGCCTTGAAGTCAGGGATTCAAAGGTCATCTGTCTGGTCTGATTGTAAACACACACACATGCTCTTACGGCTGGTACATGAAAGTTTAAGCCTTAGGCAGTTCGCTAGCTAGATTTCCCCCCCCTCCCCACTAAATACTGTATGCTTAATTTATTAAGCAAGAATAACAAGCAGGCACCTGTATTATCACTAATTACCAGAGTAAAGTTGCTCAAGTCTGCTGCTAGCATATATGGAGAAGAAAACTCAGGCTCATGTTGGATCTCCATTTTTGACAACTGATGTTTCTTTTCACAATAGTGTTCAAAATATGACAGCAGCCTGACCCTCGTGTGGGGGCTTTATATCCCTTTTCCCAGCTACAGCCAAGCTTGATTTTCAGCAGAGCCCTTTGGGAATTATAGTAGAGCCTTGACTGGCAGCTGAGCGCTTTCTTGGGCGAAGCAAAATTAGGTTGTGCCAAATGGTCAGCTTGTCTAGAATGAAAAGAAAAGCTCTAACAAGTTATTCTAATGTTTTCTTTTTTTCTATTTCTTCTCTTTTTTTAACATGTCCTCTGGTTAACATTGACAATTCCCCCTGGATTTACTGAAACTGTGGCAGGTTGCCAGACGCCACTTAACGAGGATGCACAAAATCCGCATGAACAGCCAAAAAAAAAAAGGGAAGGCTGCATATTCACCCCCTTATTAATTTTTAATTACTGTACTTTATTTCTCATTTGGGCTGCTCAGTTCCCTGCACCAGAGCCCTAAAAGTTTGCTCGCACAAAGACATTCCAAACTTGTAAGACCAAAATAATTGCTTTTATTTTTTAAGCTACATTCCTGTTCCCTTTCTTTTTTTGCCTTGTGCATCAAAACTAAATTGCAGCATTCAAGCAACATTGTGTGTGTCAGACAGTTTTTATATGACAGATCAGGTCAGGTCAGCGCTTGCCAAGTTCCAGACAGGCAGCTTGTTAATGTGTTACATTACAAGGATAAAAAGTTTTCCCCTAGTTTTTTTCAGCTAAAAACCATGAGTTGCTAGGAGACCAGGGAGCCCGGTAGAGTATTTTGTTTCATAGAGTCTGTGAGTCAATTAGACAATTAGAATACTTCTTTCACTGGGCAGTGGCAGTGCGAACACCAATTAGGTGAGCTGAATGTATGTACCTGTTGGAGTCTTAGAGCCACTCATGTTCAGGCCCTTCTTATTTAACAATTTGGTACAGAAAAGAGTCCACCAATGGAATATAGGGTGCTAATGCTTCTTGCATAAATGTTTGGAACATTAGCATACATGCACTATCCCTGGATCGGTGACATGGAACGCTGCTACTATTTGGGTTTTTGTCAGGTACTTGGGACTTGGATTGGCCTCCGTAAAGATGGGATACTAGGCTAGATGGACCGTTGCTCTGATCCAGAAAGGCTATTTTATGTTCTTATCCTTCAAATTCTGTAAAATTCGCTAAAAATCTGCACGCACAATTTTGGCCGTGTACCCAAATTTCACGTGCAATTTAATGGAATTGCAAGCTAATTAGTGCCGTTAATTGGCATTTTAGCAAGCAATTATCGGTGCTAATTAAAATTAATTACAAGTTAAAAGGTATGTGCACATATTTAAGCACGAGTCAAAAATGGGGTCATTGAAATGGGCAGATCGGGGGCGTTACTTAAGTCGTGTGTGTAATTATAGACTAAGAGCATCCCTGCCTAAATTTAGACTCAGCACAGCCAAAAGCAGCATCAATCAAATATATGTAGTGATCTAGGGATCTTCAGTCTGCCAATCCGGTAACATAACTCAGACTGGCTGCAATCCTCATTAATCCCAATTGCTTGATCTCATAGTATTCTTATTCATTTAACTTTCAACTTTCTTACTAATACTTTTCTGTCAGCTTTTTATCAATTTTCATTAAGATGAGAAACAATAAACATCTTGCAGCACCACCTTATTGTTTTTCATCTTAATGAAAATTTATAAAAAGCTAGGCACGTGCCTAGGGCCCAAAATAGTCAGGGGGGCCCGCTGAAGGCTGACTTACCAATATGCCAATTTTTTTTTTTCAGACGGCAATAGGCCCCCTCCTCCACAGCAACGGGCCCCCACCGACAACGATGACAATACCGGTTGCCCCGCCCCGGCATTGACAGAAAACAATGCGGCCTTCCGCCGGCATCAAAGCCAACGCGGCCAATACAGTTCCAAGAAGGTCCCACGATGAATGTGTCTGCTGCTCCATCCCCCCTCCTACGTCACTTACTTCTTCCAGCAGAAGCAGTCATTGCGGGATCTTCATGGAGCTGAGCCGGCCGCGTTGCCATTGATGCCGGCGAAGGCCATGTTGCTGTCCGTCCATGCCGGGGGGGGGTGGGGTGGCAGTGTTGTCATCATTGGGTGGGGGCCTGTTGCCGTTGCTGGGGGGGCGTTTCTATTGCCATGTGGAAAGGGTGGTGGAGAGAGAGAAAGAGGGCAGATGCTGATGGAATTGGTGTGCAGGAAAAGGGGGAAAACATAAGGGGAAGGCTACTGGATGGAATTGGGTTGGAGGGAAAGAAAGGGGGCAGATGCTGATGGAATTGGTGTGCAGGGAAAGGGGGAAAACATAAAGGGGAAGGATACTGGCTGGAATTGGGTTGGAGGGAAAGAAAGGGGACTGATGCTGATGGAAGTGGGGGGAAAGTAGAGGAGTGAAATGCCAGAACATGGGGGTGTGGGTGAGGGAAGGGAAGAAGAGGAGAGAGATGACAGACCATTGGAGGAGAGAATGGAAGAAGATGGATGCCAGACCAATGGGGGTGAAGAAAAAGATGGAAGGGGGAGGCATACAGTTTCTGGAAGTGGCACAGGAGGACAGAAGATGAAAGGAAGAGAGTGACAAGAAGATGAGGAGAGCAGAAACCAGAGAAGATAAAGGTAGAAAAAATATTTCTATTTATTTATTTTTTTGCTTTAGGGGACATGCATCGCTTTTTCTGTGGTATTGCATTGTATGCAGAGTCCAGCTTCTTGATGGTTTTATTTAACCTTTGTCTACGTATTTCTATTTTATCCCCCCTTTTACAAAACTGTAGAGCATTTTTTTAGCGCTGGCCGTGGCTAAAAACCATGCTACAGTTTTGTAAAAGGGGGAGAGGTTAGTTTGTGATTACATGTTCCATACTAGGCGAAGGTGTTTTCTGTGTTTTGTTTGTATGAAAGACATGGTTTTTTTGTTAGCGTTGACTAGCCTTGTTTGACGAAATGCATCAGGCATGGTTCTTACGAGCACCTTGAATTACCTGATTTGAATCTCCTTATTTTCTGCCAATCTTCTTTGTTTCATGTTGGATTCTTTGGTGGACTGCTTGCCTTGTTGTTTCGTTGCAAGTTAACATACATGGAGTGGAACGTACTAGAGGAGTTACAAATTTGGTTGTTTATACATACATATGGGTTACAGTTGGTTGATATAGAGTGAGGCAGTCGAGATGCGTTGTAAACTTGGTTATTAATATAGACTTATATTTCAGATAGTATTACTGCTTTACAAATATTTGAACATTTTTATATATGTATGGAAAGGGTTCAGAGTTAAAATCCTGGGTAAGTAGGTGGGAAGGGAAGGAAGGGGGATTTGTTCAGAGATGTTTGGGGGTTCCATAGAATAATAATAATAATAATAACTTTATTCTTGTATACCGCAATACCACAAGCAGTTCAGAGCGGTTTACAGGGTAAGAGACTGTACATTTACAGCGAAGTTACATCGAAGTTACAGCATATTGGAAACAGTTCAGAGCGATTTATACAATGCAGGTGTAGAGAATTAATTAACAATTATATGGTATAGACCGGTGGCAAATGCAAAGTGAACCAATCACTGTTGCTTGGGGGGTGCCAACCGGGGTGAAGGAGAGGGAAGGGTAGGGAGGAAGATGAAGTGGGGTGTTATTTTGGGTAGGGAGGGTGGGGGTTAGAGGAATTTGTCAAAGAGGTATGTTTTGAGAGATTTCCTGAAGGATTGATAAGTTGGGGCAAGAGAGATGAGAGTGGACAGGCAGGCATTCCATTTGCCAGCTTGGAAAGAGAGGGTTTTGTCGAAGAACCTTTTGTGGATGCATCCTTTTGGGAAGGGGTAGGCAAACAGGTGTACATTGCGTGTACGGTTAGAGCCTGGGAAGGTGAAGTGGTGTGACAGGTATATCGGGGCTGAGCTAGTTAGGGTTTTGAAGCAGAGGCAGGCGAATTTGAAGATGATCCTTGCTTCGAATGGTAGCCAGTGAAGTTTTCTGTAAAAAGGGCTGATATGGTCTGACTTTTTGAGCCCGTAGATGAGGCGGACGGCGGTGTTCTGGATAAGTCGTAGTCGTTTTATGGTTTTCTTGTATGAGCCCAGATATATGATGTTGCAGTAGTCCAGGGAGTTTAGGATTAGGGATTGGACCAGCAACCTGAAGGTGGGGAAATCGAAGTAATGTTTGATGGAGCGGAGTTTCCAGAGGGTGGAAAAGCATTTTTTGACTTGGGTGTTAGTGTGATCTTCTAAAGTGAGGCATCGATCTAAGATGACTCCGAGGATTTTTATAGTAGAGTTGATTGGATATGTTAAACCATTAAGTTGCAGGGTGGTGGACGTTAGTTTGTGGTTGGGGCTTGCAAGGAAGAACTTGGTTTTTTCTGGGTTTAATTTTAGTTTGAAGCGTGTGGTCCAGTTTTCAACCATAGTGAGGACAGTTGAGATGTGTTGTTCGGTCTCGTGTGACAGTGAGGTGATGGGTAAGATGATTGTAATGTCATCTGCGTAAATATAGGATTTCAGGTTGCAGTTCGATAACATGTGTACCAGTGATGCCATGTAGATGTTGAATAGTGATGGGGATAGTGGGGAGCCTTGGGGGACTCCGCAAGGGTTGCTCCATGAATGGGAGAAGGTTCCATCATTGTGTACTTGGTAGGTTCGATTTTTTAGGAAGCCTGTGAGCCAGGTTAGTACTTGTCCGGAGATGCCTATGGAGTCGAGGCAACTAATCAGAATGTCATGGTCTACTAGGTCGAAGGCACTGCTAAGGTCGAACTGGAGTAGCAGTGCGCTGTTTCCCAGTGAGAATAGTTGGAGGAGGTGATTGGTTAGTGAGGCTAGAACGGTTTCCGTACTATAATTGGAGCGGAATCCAGACTGGGAGTCGTGAAGGATGTTGAATTTCTCTAGGTATGACGTGAGATTGCAGTTGACAAGGCCTTCCATAATTTTTAGGAAGAGAGGGATATTGGCTATGGGTCTGTAATTGGAGGTTACGGAGGGAGATTCCTTGGGGTTTTTGATTATTGGAGATACGAGGATGTGTCCAAGATCCCGTGGGAAGTGGCCAGTTGACATGCAGAGGGTGATCCAGTTGAAGAGTTCTGCTTTGAAGGGGAGGGGGGCAGTTTTCATGATGGATGGAGGACAGTTATCTAGTAGGCAGTTGGATTTGGAGTATTTTGAGTAAAGCTTGAGAAATAGGTTCCAGTCTGGGTTATTGAAGTGAGACCAGGTCATGTCTGCTGGTGAGCCATCATTTTCTGGAGAGGCTGGAAGGATATGTGGGTAAGTGCTAGTTGTTTTTGTGAGCGTTGTTTTCAAGTTGAGAATTTTGTTGGCGAAGTAGTCAGCTAGGTTTGTTGGGGAGGGTGGTAGATCAGTGGGGGGGCTTTTATGTGGGGCGGTGTCGAATAGGGAGTTGACTATTCTGAATAGTTTATTAGTGTTTAGAGATGGAGTGTTCATAAGTTGGGAGTAGTGCTTGTGGCGCTTTTCTCTAATCATTTTTTTGTATTCTGTAACTTTAATTCGCCATGAGTGTCTGTCCGTGTTTGTGCCTGTTTTGCACCAGGTTCTTTCCAGTTTGCGTACTTCACGTTTGAGGGTAAGTAGGTCTGCATCGAACCATTTGGCAGAGGAGCGGTGTTTTTTCTTGTAAAGTTTCAGAGGAGCAATGTCATTTAGGGTCTTATTGCTGAAATTGTTCCAGTCTGAGATGAAGTTAGGGTCAGGGTCTGGGATGGATGTTGGGTTGTAGTGGGACCAGAATTCTTCTGGGTTAAGTTGGCCTCTAGACCATTTTGTTGTTTCTTTGTGGATGGTTCTTGGTTGTTTTTTGGTTTGTTTTTTAAGCCAGTGTAATTTGAAATTGCAACGGAGGTGGTCAGACCAGGGGGTGGCGGACCAGTTTTCTTCTTTAAGGCTGATGCTGGGGGTTGAAGGGGTATTGGGGAGGAAAGAGATCAGATCTAGGTGATGGCCTTTGTCATGGGTTTTTGTGGGGGGTGGTTTAGAGAAGCCTAGGGATGTTAGGTAGGAGAGGAGATCGGCCACATTGGAATTCTCTTCCTGTTCAAGATGTAGATTGACGTCGCCTGCGAGGAGATTGTGAGTGCCCTCGACGGAATTTGTGAGGAGGTATTCGTAGAAATCTTCTTTGGCTTGGTTCCATTTGCTGGGGGGGGAGTAAAATAGGGTGACAGTTAGGTTGTCTTTGCAGTCAGCTTTGGAGATTTTGCAGGAGAGGATTTCCAGAGCGTTGGTCAGTTTAGAATCGAGGATTTGGAACTGGAAGTGGTCGCGGAGGATTATTGCTAGGCCTCCTCCTCTTCTAAAATTTCTTGATAATGGAATGATTTTGTAGTTTGGAGGGAGTAGGTCTTTGATGATGGTGTCCTGGTCGGAAATTAGCCATGTTTCGGTGAGGAGTAGGATGTCGAGGTGGGTTTCTTCTAGCCAATCTTTGATCAGTTGGGCTTTGTTTCTGGCCGAGCGAATGTTCAGATAGGCACCCCAGATTGTTTGGTGTTCCGAGGGAGTGATGGACTGTGTATATGGTAGATTTTTTAGGAGCCTGTTTCTTTTTTGTGTTGGTCTGGAGGAGTGTCGGGTGGTGTTGATTACGGTGATCGGGAATGGGCCTAATTCTTGGTAGTCATGGAGGGTATTAGAGGGGAGAAGTGGTTTATTTGGTTTGGTAATTCTGTTCCAGGTGAGGTAGGTGGGGATGGGTTCAAATGCTAGGGTTCTGGTGATCCAATTTCTCGTGCAGAGTAGGTAGAGGAGGAGGAGGGTTGGCAGTTTTCCTGTGGAGTTAGCCATGTTGGGCTTTGCAGAATTTGGGTAGAGAGTGTTGAAGGGTTGAGTTGGGGTAGAGGGGAAGATTGATGGTGTTGGGGTGAATTGAGGTAGATGCAGAGAGTTGAGGAAGAGTAAATTCTGCGGTGGCTGGTAGGTGAGGATCGGAGGTTGATGGGTCTAGCTGGTGGAGGGAAGGTCCAGTTATGGAGGAGTCCGGCTATCTGAGACTTCAGTTGGTTTGGGAGTGAAGGTGGTTTGTCTCAGGTCAGGTAGGACAGTGAAGAGTTGTTTTGGTTGATTAGGGCATGCAATTGTGGCATGCAGTTGGGGAGCTGGCTATGCAGGGGGGAGAGTGGATGACAAAGCGTGCAGATAGGTGAGAGGGGGTAGTCATGCAAATACTTAGCTGTTAGGCCGGTCTGGAATATTCCGGTCAGGTTGGAAGTTTGGAGGCAATCGTCGGCAAGAGGCTGTCTGGTGTGGTTTTGGGGAGTCAGATCTGGAGAGTTGGATGTGGATGGTATAGGGTGGAAAGGTAGCTTTGGGCTCCGCTTGGCCGCTTCGCGAAGGCGCGTGCTAAGGAGCAAGGCACGCGCCTTTGCCGTGCGCCTTCGCCGGCGCGCCGAACGGCCGCGCGCCGTTGAGAGGAAGTCTATTTTAGATCTCCCGGCAAGTTGGAGGGGGGCGGAGAAAGCTCAAACGCCCAGCCCAGCAGTAAGAGATTTGATCGGGAGAGGCAGGAGTAGACGCTGTTGGCGGGCCCAGCTCGGGAGCAGGGCAGGCGGGCTCGGTGGGTGCGTGGTGGGGCAGCAGCCGCTGCAGGAATAAAAACTGTGCACTGGTATGCTAATCTTTATTTTGAATTAAAAAAAAAAAAAAAGAAATACAAATGGAAATAAAGAAGTAAATAAGAAAACAGATAAATGGGGGCAGGACATGGGCGGGGTAGGGGTGGGGGCAGGGCAGGGCCAGGGGGGCCCAGTGTACTTGTGTGCCTAGGGGCCCTCGAAGAATTAATCCTGCCCTGCCTGGGAGGTCTCTCCAAGTTCCGCCCCGGACATCCTGTATTTGTGCATGAGATTTTTGTTACTGACATGCATCACTTTACACTTATCCACGTTGAACCTCATCTGCCATGTCGATGCCCATTCCTCGAGCCTGATTATGTCACGTTGCAGATCTTCGCAATCCCCCTGTGTCTTCACTACTCTGAATATCGTCCGCAAATTTAATCAACGATCACCTCACTCGTTGTGCCAATGTCCAGATCATTTATAAAGATGTTTAAGAGCACGGGTCCAAGCACCGAACCCTGCAGTACCCCATTGGTGACGCTCTTCCAGTCCGAGTATTGTCCATTTACTCCCACTCTCTGTTTCCTATGCTCCAGCCAGTTTTTAATCCACGAGTATTTCACCCTCGATTCCATGGCTCGCAATTTTCCGAAGTAGTCGTCAAAGCAGCTCCTGATTGGTGAGGCCCGACTTTAGTACAGGAAGAGGCGATTGGAGCAAGGCGCTCCGGCTGCCCTCTCCTGCCTCTCCAGCCGCCCTCTCCTGTCTCCCCTGCCTAAAAACCGTATTTGCAGTTTTTCGACATTCGCGAGGGTTCCTGGAACAGCACCCCCGTGAATATCGGGGGAGTACTGTATTCAATTATTCAATATATTTGATTGTTTCAAACTTTTTATCAGTTTACAAAGTTATAAGGCACTTATCTGAGTGTGTTCTGAATGCCAGCTGGAGACTAGAACTTCTGACATGTTTTGCCTATTGGCTGTATCAAAGATGTTCCCTGAAACAAAAATCGATATTTAATGTTCTAATAACATTTAAGATAAACCACACTTAATCAAGCTTCATTAAACATTTCTTCTTCTTCTTCTTTACTTAATTATGTAGCTCCAGTTCATTCCCCAGTAGTTTTCTTTCTAATAATGATGGCTGCGGTGTCTTTTTGATGGCTTTATATAGAGTTTAGTCGACAACAACATACCCCCCCTTTTACTAAACTGCAATAGCGGTTATTAGCGCAGGGAGGCGTGCCAAATGCCCTGTCCTGCTCCCGACAGGACATAGAGTCCCTATGAGTGTCGGGAGCAGTGCGGAGCATTCTGCACGGCTCCCTGGCTTAATAACTGCTATCACGGTTTAGTAAAAGGGGGGGGGGGGATAGTGACATGTCTGACCAGGGTGTGAGGGAAGAGAAGGGGGCTGGGTGCAGAGCCTGAGAGGGAGAGGCTGAGTGCAGGGGGTAAGGAGTTTGGAAGGCAGATAAGACAGATGTTCAGGGGGTTGGGAAGACAGATACTGCACATACTGGGAGAGGGTTAGGAAGGACAAATGCAGGGGCTGGGGGGGGGTAGGAAAGGAGGAAAAGAGAGATGCTGCACAGGTGGAATAGTGGGAAGGGAGAGAAAGAAATGCTGTTGGTGCGGGAGGGAAAAGGAACGGAGATATCTCTTTCTGAGATATCCCACTGGCTATTCCAGGCCCTCTTGAATTCAGACACAGACTCTGTCTCCACCACCTCTTCCAGGAGATTGTTCCATGCATCTACCACCCTTTCTGTAAAAAAGTATTTCCTTAGATTACTCCGGAGCCTATCACTTCTTAACTTCATCCTATGCCCTCTCATTGCAGTTTCCTTTCAAACGAAAGAGACTCGACTCATGCGCATTTACATTACATAGGTATTTAAACATCTCTATCATATCTCCCCTCTTCCACCTTTCCTCCAAAGTATGCAGATTGAGATTTTTAAGTCTGTCCCCATACGCCTTATGATGAAGACCATATACCATTTTAGTAGCCTTCCTCTGGACCGACTCCACCGATGTACAAACTACTAACATAGGTGGACATAGGTGGGTGGCGTGAGAGGGAAAGAGATGATGTATATGGGGAAAGGAAGAAAGAGGGAGAATTATTGGTCATGATAGTGGTGGAGAGGAGGGATGGAGAAATGTTACACTGGGAGAGAGGAAAGATGACCCAAAGAAGGAAGAGATGTCAGACTACTGGAATGGGTAGGAGAGAGAGAGAGAGAGATGCCAGACCACAGAATGGAAGTGAAGGAGGAGAGAGAGAAATGGCAGAAAGGAGAGGAGAGAGATGTTAGACCACGGGAAGAGGGAGGGAAGGAGAGAGAGATGCCAGAGAGGATAGAAAGCTAGAGTTTTGGCTCTAGCGGCATCTTTTTACCTGAAATTTCCTTATAAATGTTTGGTTAAGTTGCAAGATATTGAGTATGTTTTTGGGGACCCCATACAATTACAGCAATTTTTAGTAGCGAGAGAACAGAAATGATTTTGTTTCATCTGTAGAGAATAAGAGGAGAAATTAGAATCCCTATTAGTAAGGAATGATTCAAGGTTCGCTAGGACGAACTGAGAATCTTTGTCCTTAATCTTTTCCTTTAAACTTGTTTGTTTAGAAATTGTAACATGTTTCCCCATAATGTGGGCTTAAAAAGAATTTTGTATGAATGAATGATTATGAATTGTTTTGAGAGTTTTTTTTCTTTTTTTTCCTTGAATTATTGGATATTGTAAATGTATTCAAAAGTATAAATAAATAAAAAAAAAAAGAAAAAAAGAAACTTGTCAGTCCGTATTCTACAGACCCTTGGCATCACCTCATATATTCCCATCACCTCTGTCCCCCCCACCCCATTTCACCCCCCCCCCCCATCCAATAGATATTACCAGCAGGTGACATCAGCTCAGCTAATATTGTATCACACCAGATGAATCTGGTGTTCTTCTCTGTGTTTAAAGATAATCTCGTTCCACTTGGCACATAAATATAGTTAGCAACAAATAAAGCTGTAAAATTTCACAATGAAATTCCAAGCAGTTGTTGAGAAAATAGCAAAAACCTCTAGGGGGTTACTTTTTTTTTTTTTTTTGCCTCACTCTGTAAAATCAAATGTAACCACTGGAAGTTTAACTATCTCACAACACCTGGTGGTTAAAAATAGATAATTTAGGTACTTGCCTCACCATTCCTTTCCAATATCTGTTCCCCACTCCCTGACATGGATTTCACTGCTGGGGATTGTACTGGTAGTTTCCCATGTTATAGCTCTGCAGTACAGGGACCATCTCTTGCTTCAGTGTAGAGAATGACATGGTGACAAATTTGTCCTTGTCCCCGCAGGAACTCAATTTTCCTGTCGCTCTCCTTGTCCCCGCCCCATTCCTGTAAGCTCTGCCTTAACCGCACAAGCCTCGAGCACTTATGAATTTAAAGTGTTTGAGGCTTGTGCAGATGAGGATAGAGCTTGCAGGAATGGGGCAGGGGCAGGAAAAGAAGTCGCTGGGATGCGACGGGAAAATGAGTTCCCCGTGTCATTCTCTCCTTGAGCGCTCCTCACCGGTGAAATGAGCTGCTGCTCTTCGGCTCCAGCCCTATGGCCTTCCTCTGTAGAAAAAGGCAACTTGGGGACCAGGCAATATCTTGAACTTTGGGACTCAAAAGATGCTTCGCACTATCATGCTGCAATCAGTGCAGTGGTAGCAAAATACCCAAAGTGACAGCATCAGAGATACACTCAACAAAGGCATCGATTGGCAGCTGATCACTCTTGTTTCTCCCTAGGCACCATGGAGAGAAGACTCTGAACAAAACCCTTCCTCTGATCAAGTGTTTTATATCACATTCATTGTTTGTTTAATCATGAATGGTTAATGACTGGATGAACCATTCAAGTCTTTATCTGCAGTCATGGTTCCCCCCATGACGTTCCAGATAACCAAGATGAAAAGAGCAGAAGTCTCTATCTAGTGCTGTCAAGTTGGATAGATTCCTTTTTTTAAGCATTGTAACTTTTATGCTTTTATTTGTATTGAAACCTGAGGTTTTGTGTTGCAAACAGAAGTAGAAACTATTAAACCGTAGAAACATGATGGCAGATAAAGGTCAAATGGTCCATTATGCATTTTCAGTTCAAGATGGTGTACAATAATAGCAGAGTACATTGAGCTTACCGTGCAAATAGGTATGTATAGATATTACAACATTAGTTTAGAGTGGAAACATACAAGTAGAGCTTACAGCATTGGATTTGGCGTTGGGTTGTACAAGCCTATCCCAGGTCCTCTTTAATTCAGACACAGTCTCTGTCTCCATCACCTCTACTGGGAGACTGTTCCACGCATCTACCACCCTTTCCGTAAAAAAGTTTTTCCTTAGATTACTTAGTAACATAGTAACATAGTAGATGACGGCAGATAAAGACCCGAATGGTCCATCCAGTCTGCCCAACCTGATTCAATTTAAATTTTTTTTTTTTTTCTTCTTCTTAGCTATTTCTGGGCAAGAATCCAAAGCTTTACCCGGTACTATGCTTGGGTTCCAACTGCCGAAATCTCTGCTCATCTACACCCTCCCAGCCATTGAAGCCCTCCCCAGCCATTGAAGCCCTCCCCTGCCCATCCTCCACCAAACGGCCATACACAGACACAGACCGTGCAAGTCTGCCCAGTAACTGGCCTTAGTTCAATATTTAATATTATTTTCTGATTCTAAATCTTCTGTGTTCATCCCACGCTTCTTTGAACTCAGTTTTACTCTCCACCACCTCTCTCGGGAGCGCATTCCAGGCATCCACCACCCTCTCCGTAAAGTAGAATTTCCTAACATTGCCCCTGAATCTACCACCCCTCAACCTCAAATTATGTCCTCTGGTTTTACCATTTTCCTTTCTCAGGAAAAGATTTTGTTCTACGTTAATACCCTTTAAGTATTTGAACGTCTGAATCATATCTCCCCTGTCTCTCCTTTCCGCTAGGGTATACATATTCAGGGCTTCCAGTCTCTCCTCATACGTCTTCTGGCGCAAGCCTCCTATCATTTTCGTCGCCCTCCTCTGGACCGCCTCAAGTCTTCTTACGTCTTTCGCCAGATAAGGTCTCCAAAACTGAACACAATACTCCAAGTGGGGCCTCACCAATGACCTGTACAGGGGCATCAACACCTTCTTCCTTCTACTGACTACGCCTCTCTTTATACAGCCCAGAATCCTTCTGGCAGCAGCCACTGCCTTGTCACACTGTTTTTTTCGCCTTTAGATCTTCGGACACTATCACCCCAAGGTCCCTCTCCCCGTCCGTGCATATCAGCTTCTCTCCTCCCAGCATATACGGTTCCTTCATATTATTAATCCCCAAATGCATTACTCTGCATTTCTTTGCATTGAATTTTAGTTGCCAGGCATTAGACCATTCCTCTAACTTTTGCAGATCCTTTTTCATATTCTCCACTCCCTCTTCGGTGTCTACTCTGTTACAAATCTTGGTATCATCTGCAAAAAGGCACACTTTTCCTTCTAACCCTTCAGCAATGTCACTTACATACATATTGAACAGGA
Organism: Geotrypetes seraphini; assembly: GCF_902459505.1. Taxonomy (NCBI): domain Eukaryota; kingdom Metazoa; phylum Chordata; class Amphibia; order Gymnophiona; family Dermophiidae; genus Geotrypetes; species Geotrypetes seraphini. Next base: position 159,198,186 of record NC_047085.1, read on the forward strand.
TTGGCCCCAGCACCGAACCCTGAGGGACTCCACTAGTCACCTTTCCTTCCTTCGAGCGACTTCCATTAACCACCACCCTCTGGCGTCTGTCCGACAGCCAGTTTCTGACCCAGTTCACCACTTTGGGTCCTAACTTCAGCCCTTCAAGTTTGTTCAACAGCCTCCTATGAGGAACTGTATCAAAGGCTTTGCTGAAATCCAAGTAAATTACATCTAGCATATGTCCTCGATCCAGCTCTCTGGTTACCCAATCAAAAAATTATATCAGGTTCGTTTGGCACGATTTACCTTTTGTAAAACCATGTTGCCTCGGATCCTGTAACCCATTAGATTCAAGGAAGTACACTATCCTTTCTTTCAGCAACACTTCCATTATTTTTCCAATAACTGAAGTGAGGCTCACCGGCCTGTAGTTTCCTGCTTCATCCCTGTGACCACTTTTATGAATAGGGACCACATCCGCTCTCCTCCAATCCCCAGGAATCACTCCCGTCTCCATAGATTTGTTGAACAAGTCTTTAATAGGACTCGCCAGAACCTCTCTGAGCTCCCTTAGTATCCTGGGATGGATCCCGTCTGGTCCCATCGCTTTGTCCACCTTCAGTTTTTCAAGTTGCTCATAAACACCCTCCTCCGTGAACGGCGCAGAATCTACTCCATTTTCTCGTGTAACTTTGCCAGACAATCTCGGTCCTTCTCCAGGATTTTCTTCTGTGAACACAGAACAGAAGTATTTGTTTAGCACATTTGCTTTCTCCTCATCACTCTCCACATATTTGTTCCCAGCATCTTTCAGCCTAGAAATTCCATTTTTTATCTTCCTCCTTTCACTAATATATCTGAAAAAATTTTATCTCCCTTTTTTACATTTTTAGCCATTTGTTCTTCCGCCTGTGCCTTCGCCAAACGTATCTCTCTCTTGGCTTCTTTCAGTTTCACCCTGTAGTCCTTTCTGCTCTCCTCTTCTTGGGTTTTTTTATATTTCATGAATGCCAACTCTTTCGCCTTTATTTTCTCAGCCACTAGGTTGGAGAACCATATCGGCTTCCTTTTTCTCTTGTTTTTATTGATTTTATTGAATTACCCACTCCCGACTCGGGGAGGTAGTGACGAAAAATAACAATACAGGACTCTTTCGAGGCCCTGTAATTGGAATGAGTACACTTTAAATCCTTTAACGAGGATCCATTGGAGGGCAAGTCTGGTGCCAGCAGCCGCGGTAATTCCAGCTCAAATAGTGTATATTAAAGTTGCTGCAGTTAAAAAGCTCGTAGTTGGATCTTGGGATCGAGCTGGCGGTCCGCCGCGAGGCGAGCTACCGCCTGTCCCAGCCCCTGCCTCGGCGCCTCCTCGATGCTCTTGACTGAGTGTTTACTTTGAAAAAAAATTACTGCGGAGCCTATCACCTCTTAACTTCATCCTATGCCCTCTCATTGCAGAGTTTCCTTTCAAACTGAAGAGACTCGACTCGTGCGCATTTACATTATGTAGGTATTTAAATGTCTCTTATCATATCTCCCCTCTCTCGCCTTTCCTCCAAAGTATACAGATTGAGATCTTTAAGTCTGTCGCCATACGCCTGTGTTGAAGACCACGCACCATTTTAGTAGCCTTTCTCTTTGGAGAATTTTGTTGAGCATAGATCTAAATAACAAACTTTGCACTTGTCAAAGATGAATCTAAAATGACAAGTCAGGATCGTGTGGCTCAAATGCCTCTGTGCTGATGAATCTTGAGTGCGGCAAAGCCCTACTGTGTGTAGTCGGATCTGGAGTATACTGACGGCTCAAGTTGTTGAGTTGTGGACTGCAGAGAGAATGGGAGGGGGGGAGAGAAAAGTTACAGTGGTTACAACGATCTCTCTCCTCTCTAAAATAGAACATCTAAACAGCATCTCCTCCAAGCATCAGAACACTAACCCTATCTCTACCTTACAGACACTGATTAGCAAACACGGCCGCAACACTCCTGAAGGAGTTACATGTCTTATTGACTTTATAAAAGCTTTTGATTCTGTCCCACACTTCGACCTCGAGCATAAAATATTGTGAACTGGAATGGGGGGAGGGGGTGTTTGGGATGAGGGGAACCTCTGAGATAATAAAATCCATGCATATTCATCTATCTGCTGCAAAGGAAAGATAAACAATACGCAGACAGACAGCTCCAGGCAGGAGAGAGGAGGAAGACGGGGATGTGGCCAGAGCTCCGCCCCTTTCAGCATCTAACTTAATGAGCTGTCACACTGCTGGAGTGATCCTTGGCCCTAGGACTGAAGCTGAAAGGCTCAGCAGTCGAAGGCCTGCCGCATGTAGATAATCTGTACGTTTTATATTTTATCCCTTATCCCAGAAGGTTTGCAGAAGAACCCAATTTTGATAAGAGACCTGTTGTGAATCATGGACTCTACAGGTGAATCTGGAAAAGATAGAATTTATGACTTTTTGGAAACTGCTAAGAGTCCTCCAATGCAAATTCATAATATGCCTAACCAACCAAGAAGTTAAAATAAAAAAGAACAAGGCATTGCATAACTTGGCCTAATGCAGAGGTAGGCAATTCCGGTCCTCGAGAACCGGAGCCAGATCAGGTTTTTAGGAACTCCACCATGAATATGTATGAGATGGATTTGCATGCACTGCTTCCTTGAGATGCAAATCTATCTCATGCATATTTATTGTGGATATCCTGAAAACTTGACCTGGATCTGGCTCTTGAGGACCAGAATTGCCTTCCCCTGGCCTAATGCATTTAGGAATTTTGGGACCTTTGCTGTCGCACATTACAATGGAGTAAGAATATTAAAATGTATTTTGGTTATTGTGGAAGAATGAAAAAAAAAAAAAAAAAGTAATGTGGTACCAACCATTGAAACGGAAATATTTACTACAGCTAACCCAGGGGTGTCAAAGTCCCTCCTCAAGGGCCGCAATCCAATCGGGTTTTCAGGATTTCCCCAATGAATATACATGAGATCTATTTGCATGCACTACTTTCATTGTATGCAAATAGATCTCATGCATATTCATTGGGGAAATCCTGAAAACCCGACTGGAGTGCGGCCCCCGAGGAGGGACTTTGACACCCCTGAGCTAACTCGTATATGCTGTGAAAGAGGTTTGTGTGTTCTGATGGTCCCTTTTTGATGGTCCCTTTGTGAAGCGATTGTGCTTTCTGTACTCGGTAATAGTGACACTAACTCTTCCTACTACCATGCACATCGTGGAGGAATACAAAACCCTGCAAAAGAATTTCACGCTCAGCATCTATGTTCCAAGCCTGCCATAGCATAAACAGCAATAAGTCATAGGCTTCTGACAGTAAACACACTGACAGCAAAAACAACATTCTCTTCAGAAATAAACATCCAATGATGCACCTAGCACTATACACATTAATATAATAAAGCACAAAATGTGCCAAGAAATTGGACCTCAGTGTCTACTAGGGTTATAATCAAAGTTCCACACCCATATAGACTAACCTGCCTCAATAAGCAATTATTGAGGCAGGAAGACACATCCTCGGTCTAAAAAAACTCCAAAGATAAGTGGAAAATCTTTTCTTCTTAATTAAATAACAGTTGCATATATATCAATATCAAAAAACATCAACATCAGTGTCAGTGGAGTTGGCCCAGGAAAGGGGTAAGAAGCAGGCAGTTCATGGTGGTGTTCAGGAGTCTGACCTCGGTACCGGGAAAGATGGTAGAGGGCCTCTTCTCCCTTGAAAAGAGGAGACTGAGAGGGGACAAGATTGAAACATTCAAGATAATGAAGGGAATAGACTTAGTAGATAAAGACAGGTTGTTCACCCTCTCCAAGGTAGAGAGAACGAGAGGGCACTCTCTAAAGTTAAAAAGGGATAGTAGGGCATAGATAGAGGGCTAGTACACAGGTCCTGGACCTGATGGGCCGCTGCGTGAGCGGACTGCTGGGCATGATGGACCTCAGGTCTGACCCAGCAGAGGCACGGCTTATGTTCTTATGTTCTTAAAGTTAAAAGGGGATAGATTCTGTACAAATGTAAAGAAGTTCTTCTTCATCCAGAGAGTGGTAGAAAATTGGAATGATCTTCTGGAGGCTGTTATAGGGGAAAACACCCTCCAGGGATTCAAGACAAAGTTAGACAAGTTCCTGCTGAACTTAGTTAAGGCAATGGTCTTTGACCTAGGGGCAACCGCGGGAGCGGACTGCTGGGCACGATGGACACTGGTTTGATCCAGCAGCGGCAATTCTTATGTATTCTTATGTTCTTATTTGAAAGCACAGCTACCGGTAATAAAGGCCCACTAGGTACTTAATAAAACAGGGCTTATCCTCCATATGCTGGAGGTTGTTAGATACTCATTAGTCTCATGTAGCAACTGACTCCTCAGGGTTACCCATGTACGCATAAGGCCAGGAGGGGGATAAATGAAGGTGGGGTATTGAGAAGATTGAAAGATGGAGAAAAAACTGTTATGTGGTATGGAACGTCTAAAGGAAATGTTGGTACTCCTTCCTTTTTCATCTTGTGTTATCAATGAATTTATGTGAATGAAATGTGCATGTTCGTAGTGGAGGATGTAGAAGAGTCTGCGGGTATATGTTGTATTGTTGTTATTTATTTTGTATGTTGTTTTGTAACCTGCCTAGATTTTAGGCAGAATATACATTTTAAAAATAAATAAAATAATGCATGGGTCCCCTGACTTGCACAAGAAGCATCATCAATGGTTGGTAGAAAAGTTAGCTACTTTGTGGTAGAGCACTTCTATTAATAGTTACGGGGGAGTTGAACTTGAAGCTAGACAGTATCTGTAGTGCGATTTCAGGTCTGTTTTTAGTAGCTATGGAGGCCTTGGGGTTTCACCATTTTTATCTCGGAGCCAACCCATATTGAAGGATATATATTGGATTTGGTCTTACTGGAGTTAGAAAAACAGAATCAGTGAACTGGACAGTTTTGCACTCCCATGATCATATCATACAGTACATATTGTATGTACACATACATACAGCTATAAACGGAGACAGCCCAACCTACTAGAACAACCGACTAATTCAATCCACCTCAACCAGACACATGAGAACCCACACACTATTCACACACCCATCAACCAAAAATGTCAAACGAAGAAAACTGTATGACAATCTACTGGCCACCAGAGCAGCGAAACTGGACAGACAACTCACCAATCTGCTGATTTCAACCACAGACTATAAAACCTTTAAAAAAAGAAACAAAAACCCTACTCTTCAAAAAATACATATAACCAATATAACACAACCAGATCTGTCCCAAGCTTCCCCTGCAATACTATACACTCCTTAGCAAATTAGAAAATGTTCAAACTATTCTTTATGTATCTATAATAATAAAACGCTAAGCACGCATGCGCACTCCTACCTTTGTGATCCATGATCCGTAGGTCCCTGGCCGGCAGGAGTGCGCATGCGCGCTTTGACTCCCCCACTCACTCACTGTAAGGCAGCACTCACAGTAAGGCAGTTCATCATCATTGCCCCCCCGGCGCACTCCTCCTCGGCGCACCCGAGGGAAGGAGGCACTGGGGGGGCACTAAGGACACAGGACGGAGACACTGGGGGCACTAAGGATGTAGGAAGGGGTACTAAGGATATGGGAAGTAGGCACTGGGGCCATTAAGGACATAGGAAAGGGCACTAAGGACATAGGAGGCACTGAGGGCAGTAAGGACATAAGAAGGAGGCACTGAGGGCACTAAGGACATAGGAGGCACTGAGGGCACTAAGGACATAGGAAGGGGGCCACAGAGAGACAGGCAGGCATGGCACAACAGAGAAATACAGGCAGGCAGGGGGCCAGGGAGACAGAAACAGAAAGAAAGAGACAGACAGGGTTCCAGAGAGAGACACAGACAGAAAGAATGACAGACAGACAGACAGCGTCTAAGGAGAGAGAGACAAAGAAAAAAAAACAAAAACCAGACAGACAGACATCTACTCTAGCATCCGTTAATGTAACGGGCTTAAACACTTGTTTCTTAATATCATGACAATTCTTATGTAATCTGCCTTGAACCGCAAGGTAATGGCAGAATAGAAATCACTAATGTAATGTAATATTGTAGTAGGATGTGAATTTGAGGTTAGTAGGGGGTGAGTGTGAGAGGTCTGTTTCGTCCTAGATACCTGGGAGTTGATGCACTGCAATTTCGGTTCAGGTAATATGAAGCAATTTGGCGATTGTTTGTATAAATACCAAATAACAGTTGGATTGAGATCTATTCCTCAAATCTGGATCGTTCATGAAAAGAAATTGAGCATTTGGTATACAGAAGCGCTGTGGAGCAGCTAAGAGCACGTTAAGGAGGAGAGAGCACTGATGACCCAAAGGGGTTTGTGTCGGGTCCTTGAGATCTGGATTGGCCACTCTGGGAAGCAAGACACTGGGCTAGATGGACCATTGGTCTGACCCATTAGGGCTATTCGTTAGTTTCACAGGAACCAATTTTATTATGAGCATTGGAGCATTTATGAGATAATGCTGAACATAGGAAAAAAATAAACTTCTGAGCACACAGATACGTCAATGTTGAGTTGTCCTAAGTGGTGTTAGTTTTTGTAATTTGTTTGTGGGTTTCACTTTTAAAATCCCCCTCTTTGACTAAGGTGCGCTAACCGATTAACGCGCACCCTTTTACGAAACTGCATTAGGGTATTAACGCGCAGAATTGCGCCCGCTACATTGCCGCGCCCGCTAGAGGCTAATGCCAGCATTGAGTTGGCGTTAGTTTTAGCCACGTAGCGCGCGGTAATATCCTGCGTGCGCTAGAAACGCTAGCGCACTTTAGTAAAAGGAGCCCTCAGTTTTCTTGGTTTCTTTACATAAGAACATAAGAATTGCCGCTGCTGGGTCAGACCAGCGGTCCATCGCGCCCAGCAGTCCACTCACGCGGCGGCCCCCAGGTCAAAGACCTGTGCCCTAACCGAGACCAATCCTACCTGCGCTCGTTCTGGTTCAGCAAGAACTTGTCCAACCTTGTCTTGAATCCCTGGAGGGTGTTTTCCCTTATAACAGCCTCTGGAAGAGCATTCCAGATCTCCACCACTCTCTGGGTGAAGAAGAACTTCCTTACGTTTGTACGGAATCTATCCCCTTTTAACTTTAGAGAGTGCCCTCTTGTTTTCCCTACCTTGGAGAGGGCGGACAATCTGTCTTTATCTACTGAATCTAATCCCTTCATGATCTTGAATGTTTCGATCATGTCCCCTCTCAATCTCCTCTTTTCAAGGGAGAATAGACCCAGCTTCTCTAATCTCTCATTGTACGGCAGCTCCTCCAACCCCTTAACCATTTTAGTTGCTCTTCTCTGGACCCTTTCGAGTAGTGCCATGTCCTTCTTCATGTACGGCGACCAGTGCTGGACGCAGTATTCCAGGTGAGGGCGTACCATGGCCCGGTACAGCGGCATGATTACCTTCTCCGATCTATTCGTGATTCCCTTCTTAATCATTCCTAGCATTCTGTTTGCCCTTTTCGCCGCCGCCAATGGTGTGGCATCTACCCTGCTATAGTAAGAATTCTTGCTAACAATTGGCGATCATTCTGCAGACCCTTCAGTGAAACCTGAACAAATTTTCTGTTCTACTGTTTAGGTTTCTGCACGTCAGTTGTGCTTGTTACATGTGGATTCTAGTCCCTTTAGAGAGGACCAATCTAAAATATGAGGTAGCCTTGAAACTTCCTAAACTTCAGATGCCAGGGTGTGAATAGATAAGCGACTAAACATATTTTTGTACCTCTTTAAGGGCTCCTTTTACAAAGGTGCGTTAGGGCCTTAATATGTGGAATAGCACGCGCACTAGGCCTTAACGCCAGCATTGAGCTGGCGTTAGTTCTAGAAGCATAGCGCGGGTTTAGAGTGCGCTAAAATCCTGCGTGCTCTAAAAACGCTATCGCACCTTAGTAAAAGGAGACCAGTCTTTTGGGGTACTACCTGATTACCTTGCCTCTCAGTTTTCCCTGAATAGTTCTAATAAGAGTACTCGCAGAATAAACCTATTCAATTTCCCTTCTTTTAAATCATGCCAATACAAGAAGTTTTTTGATAGAATTTTATCATTCCAGGCCGCCAAACTGAATACAAGGCTTGGAAAATCAATTCTAGAGGCCACTTCTTACTTTGATTTTAGAAAATCATTAAAAACACGCTTGCTTGACATGTTTTCCTCTTAGTTTCATTACTGCATGATCTACCACAAATTCCTATTAATTTTTTATTTCTTAACTCCTCTATTGTCTTAATTTTTATTGATTTTTATCAGATGCATTCCTTTTCTGACTGTTTTTATTGTATTCAGACATCGACTGTTTATTCTGTATTTTATATATTGATTGTATGTATTTTTTGTTGTGAACCGTTTCGAACTTTTGGTCTAGCGGTATCCAAGAAATAAATTATTATTATTATTATTATTACTAAGACTGCATGTTTTTCTTTAATACCAGTATTACTATTAGAACTGCATTACTTGGAGTTATAAAAGCCTTTTAAAATATGTTTAGAAAGGTGTACTACGCTGATGTATGTGGCAAGTGTACATGATGAGTGTGTTTCTTACAAGCCAAGTTCACACTTCCTGCCAAATGCCAACACCATATAGCTCAGTTTTTCAGTTCCCCAATTACCTACCCAAATCCTGATATAGAGCTCTGCTTTGTCACCCACTTACTCAGGTGCTGTGCTTTTCTCAATACTGACTTATTCCCTAACCACTGGTGTAATGGTTGAAGCTACAGCCTCAGCACCCTGGGGTTGTGTGTTCAAGCCCCCACTGCTCCTTGTGACCCTGGGCAAGTCACTTAATTCCTCCATTGCCACAGGTACATTAGATAGATTGTGAGCATGCCAGGACAAAGAGGGAAAAATGCTTGAGTACCTGAATAAATTCAGGTAAACTGTTCTGATCTCCCCTGGGAGAAGAGTATAGAAAATTGAATAAATAAAATTAAAATTATTTTTTTCCTCAACTGCTATAGCATCGCCAATGAACCGGCATTTCAGTGTCTTCAGCCATGCTGCTTCTTGCTGCCAGCAGCTCATGTGGTCTAAGCTAGAGCTCTCTGATTCAGGGAAAATTTTTTTTATTTGATTCAATTTGATTCACTTTTCTCACTGAATTGGGTGGTTGTTTTTGTTTTTTTTAAAAAACATCCTGATGGATTTTTTTTGGTATCCTTTTCACCCACCTCACCCACCTTTGCCCACTCCAAACCCCTCTCTAGCACTGCGATGTAAACAAAATAAACAAAAAGACTTTTCTTCTCTGTAAGGTCCTAGCTTATGCTTGCTGTCTAACACCAGCTCTGGCAGGATACACATTTCAAATCTGACATATTGACAGATTATTTTTTTCTACCTTCCACTGCCATATCCAACATTTGTTTCTTTCCCACTGTCTACCGTCTTTCTCTCTCCCCCTTCCTTGTGCCCTGGGACAAACCTCTCTATTCCCTTCTATGCAGCATCTTTCCCTTCCTCCCCTACAATGTGCAACATTTCTTTCTCTCTCCCCATGCACCATCTATCCCTGCCCTCCATCCTATGTCCAACATTTCTCCCTCTCCCTTCACGTCTCCCTCCCCTCCACCATATGCAGGATTTCGCTCTCTCACCCCTTTCTATCTCATTGTTTCATCTTTCTTCCTCTCCACCCCATGTGCAGCATCTTTACTCCTCTCCCATCTCCCTGAACAGCAGCTTTTCTCCCCTCCCACCCATCCCCCTTTATAGCAGTTTTCCATTCCTCCCTCCCATCCCCTTGTTCAGCAGCACCCCAGCGACCCTCCCACTGTGAGACCTGACATACCTCTGGGCTTCCTGAAGCAGCAGTGGTGTGGTGGTAGCTGGCCTTGAACAGGCAGCACTGTGAACAGGTTGATTGCGGTCCTTCCCCGCCAGGGTTTTCCTCTACTGCATCACTAGTGACATCATCAGTGACACAGCACAGGGAAGGCCCCAGTGGGGTAGGCTGGCAAGCAGCCCATTCAGAGCGCTATCTCTGCTGACCGGCCACCGCTGCTGCTGTAGGAGGCCCGAAGGTATATCAGGTCTCATTCATGGTGTGGTCGCTGAATCAGTGAATCTATTCAAATTGACAAATTAGGCAGCACTAGCTAGTATTATAACTAGATTTAAAATAGGTTTGGATACGTTTCTGAAAGGCAAGTCTAATAGTAACTAATTACCAGGTTGTCACAGGAAGTGCCAATTCTGGGAGTGAATGGATCTCCTCTTTAGGATCTGTGGGATATTTCCAGGCCATGTAGAATGACCGCTGTTGGAGACAGGACACTGGACTTGATGGACCAACTTGACTGCTCTTATGTTTTTAAGGTTTTTGATTTTAAATGGACAGTACAATTCTCTAATATTCTGGCTTCCTTTTGTTCTTGCAGCATAGTCGGTCTTTATAGTAGATTTTCAAAGCTTTGCCAGCAGGGTAAAATAATGTCTACCTGTGGAAATGAGCATTATTCCTCATTGCTTATCTTATCACATGCATTTAATTAGGTGTTCCTAGGGGAGAGGTTAGGGCAGAGACTGCACCATTGTGCTTGCTTTTGGTTGGAAAATGTAACCTAAAAAGAAAGAGTGGAAAATCAATGTGTAGAACATTTTCTTAGGTTTTGCAGCTACGTGTGTGGGCAGTGTGAAAATTGTACTCTGAGTTGCCCCCATGTGATTTGTGGGAGATCTATGTGCTGGCAATCGTGTAAAGCATTTACAGTTTGCTTTGAGTTCTGTGGAGCAGACATTCTGTGAAATACAAACAATAAATAACGCATTGAATGCATCTATTGACAGCATAAAAGGCAAAAGAACCCCCCCCTAAAATATTATTAATTAAAAAAATGAATACTTTGGTTAGCAAATATTTTTGGCCCTACCATGAAGCACCTGAATAAGGGCAGGACAAAACTGGATTTTACGATCAGTAGTGGTAATATGCAAGCGCTACACATCCAGATGCAGTCTTCTCCCTCAGGCTTTGTTATTGCCCTGTGAAAATTTGCCCTTATATTGGCCTAGATTCACTAAGCAAACCGATCGTGTACCGATCGGTTTGCGACCCCTTTACGACCCCGACCCGATTCACTAACCTTCTTGCAGATCCTGCCTGCACCCGATCCGATCCACGCATGCAAATGAGGGAAATGGCATGCAAATCTAGCAAGGCAGCGATTCACCAACATTTCTCAGGCACACCGACTGGGCTGGCCGATCAGAAACCAAGCGACTGGTGAGGACCAGTCGCTCACTCCTTTCCTGCTCTCTCCCGCGCTGAAATACCAGCCCTGCACCCTGAGACTCCCTGCTTGCAGCTGACCATAGGATACGAGAAAGTCCACTTTTTTGTGTAGTGTGGGACAGCCATATGTGCTACGTGGAGGAGCCATAAGATGCATTTAAAAAAACTGTACTCTCTGCCTTTCCGTTGTTACAAGCTCAGTCTCATACTCGTGAGCCTGCTGAGTCTGTGGGGAAAAATGCTGCCCCGACTCTCCTGCTCTCTGCCGCCCTTCCCCCACAGTGCATCCCCGCTTTAAAAGCACTGTGGGGAAGGGCAGCAGAAAGCAGGAGAGTCAGGGTGGGTTTCGTGTTCAGTTCCGTAGTCTGGCAGTTCCCCCATCTGCTTCTAAAGGATGCAGCCAGTCCGCCTTTGCCTTACTTGCCTATCATTACTTCCCCAACCCTTCCCCCTTCTCCCGCTGGTGCAGGAGAGTGGCGCATGTGGGATCGCACGTACAGCCATCAATGATCGTCTGGGTATGCGTCACGATCGGTCTTCAGCAATCCGTGGGATTGCTTGTGGGCGTGTTTATGATTAGTTGATTTGCATGGGGAGCCTTTAGTGCAGGGGTGTCCAACCTTTTGGCTTCCCTGGGCCGCATTGGCTGGAAAAAAAATTTTCTGGGGCCGCGCAAACGCTGCAGCAAGACAGAGGAAGGAGCCGGCAAAATGGTAAACACCTGGGAGCAGCCGAGGAAAACACTGCGTCGCCCTCGACCGGGGCCACACAAAATACTTAACGGGGCCGCATGCGGCCCTCGGGCCACAGGTTGGACACCCCTGCTTTAGTGAATGGGTCGCCCAGCAAGACTCGGAAATGGAGCGGAACAGGATCGGACAGATAAGAGGGCTTTAGTGAATCTAGCCCATTGTAGCCAAATGCAGTAAACAAATGACATGCAAATTACCTTGGCATTAAAAAGTGTACACTGTCAGAAAAAAGAACGCACATCACTGCTTTAATATACAGCTATTTGTTGCATCAAGTAAAAAGTTTCTCTGTGCTTGAGCAGAGTCTGGCTTACATAGACAGGAAGGTAGACAAAAACCCCCCAAACCTACAGGACTCCATAATCCTCACCACTTTATCCATTATCTCTACCTCACAAAATTTTTCTGATGGGTGTATAATGTCCTAGACACTTTGACAATCCTACTCTCTCTCCCTCGACCCCCATAAAGTATTTCCTCATGGCCCAAATGGATCTTGTGAAGACTTTGAGTCCACCCTCAAAATATTACCTGATGGTCCAAGTTGACCCCCTTGGACCCCACTCAGGAACCCCAGATCCTCCCATCCATCTCTAAATGTTGGAAGGCAGAAGTGATGTTCACTTGCTCCTGTCTCTAGCGCAGCCATCTTCCAAAATGGCAATGCCTGACATGTAGCAGTGAATGAATGAGAATGTCAGTGTGAGCATTGCTCCTGCCTTCCAACATGTAAAGATGAGTGGGGGGAAGGGGGTTTAGAGAGGGTCCATTTGTACAATAAGCTATTTTTTTTTGGGGGGGGGGTTGGGGTGTCCAGGATGTCCACTTAGATCACCAGGAAATATTTTTGGGAGGTTTGAGGGGTCAGGGTGTCCAGTTTTCATACCCAAGGGACTGAGAAGTCCTATGGCCCATTTGGGCCACCCCAGTAATCTTGTGTGATCTGGGGGGGGGGAGTGCTATACTTCATCTTGGATTCCCCTTTTGCTCAGCTACATTTTGTACTAGCCATGAGCTGGCACAAAGATTCGGCACTGGAAAAAGAATACATAAAAATGCTAGATTTTAGTGTAGCTTTATGTCGAGAGCAGTTTTCTAATCGGGGTTTGCATTTATTTTGCACACCCATAACACTATGCTTTAGTTAAGTGGTTGTACATTATTTCCTGCATTATTGCTTACTGTATCTTGAGAAAGATTAGCATGGGAAAATCAAGCTTAAACTTCAGGGTATCAGCCCCTGTGAGATCTGATCTTGCACCCCCATTCCTTGTGGACCTTCATCCTACCTATTTCCTGCAGCAGCCATTCACAACCCATTCCTCAAGACATACTTAGTCCCTTTGGGTATTTAGGATATCCACAATGAATAAGCATGAAAGAGATTTTCATATCAATCTAACTCATGGATATTCATTGTGGGGATCCTGAAAACCTGATGGGACTAAGACTGGGTTGGGATTGGCTGCCCTGCAGAACTCATGGCCCCAGCTCTGGCAGTATCAATAGAGCAGTGAGTGTGGGGACTAAGCCAGTGCAGTTTACAGATAGAGAATGACACGGGGACAAATTTGTCTCCGTCCCCGAGGAGCGGTTAGGGAAGTTGCAGCTCTACTCACTCGAGGAGCGTAGAGAGAGGGGAGATATGATCGAGACATTCAAGTACCTCACAGGTCGCATCGAGGTGGAAGAGGATATCTTCTTTTTCAAGGGTCCCGCGGCAACAAGGGGGCATCAGTGGAAAATCAGGGGCGGGAAACTGCATGGTGACACTAGGATGTTCTTCTTCACCGAAAGGGTGGTTGATCGCTGGAATGGTCTTCCACTTCAGGTTATTGAGGCCAGCAGCGTGCCAGATTTTAAGGCCAGATGGGACAGACATGTGGGATCTATCCGCAAAGATAGATAGGGAGGGTCATTGAAGTGGGCAGACTTGATGGGCCGTGGCCCTTATCTGCCGTCTATTTCTATGTTTCTATGAACTCGATTTCTCCATCCCTGCGAGTTTTGTCGCTGTCCCTGGTACTGCTCCATTCCTGTAAACTCTGCCTTAACCACCCAAGCCTCGGACACTTCTGATTTTAAAGTGTTTGAGGCTTGTGCAGATGAGGATAGAGTTTGTAGGAATGGGGCAGGGACAGGAAAATAACTCACCGGGACGGGAAAATGAGTTCCCGCGAGGATGGAGGAAAATTTGTCCCCGTGTCATTTTCTGTTCACAAACTTCATCTCTCACACTGATACCTGTGGGAGCTTGTGTGTACGTTGGGGTGGGGCAGAAGAGGAAGAGAGAACTTTAGGGATGGAGAGTTTCCAAATCTTCTAGCATCCAGAAGCTAGAAATTGTCAGAGGTTTTATATTGTGACATCCACAAGTTCTGTAATGGAATGAAAATGTAAAAGTGGGTTTAAAAAAAAAAAAATAATAAAAATTTTTATTCATTTTCAAACTTACAATAAGTGTGACATATGTTCAAACAAATTAACAATAAATACATCACTTAATAATCATCATTGGTATAAAACATAAACTCTTATCACCCCCCTTCCCACCCTTTCCTACCATATAATCAAACATCTTATAGAATATGTAATAGTAAAATAACCCCCCCTCCCCCCCCTCACTATTGAACTTGTAAATTTAAGGGAAACAATTTCATCTAAACAGTACAATATTTTGTTAATGGCTCCCACACATCTTGAAATTTCCTGAAATATCCCCGCTGGATTGCAATAAATCTCTCCATTTTATAAACATGACATAAAGAATTCCACCAGAAATTATAATTTAATCTACTCCAGTCTTTCCAATTATACGTAATTTGTTGAATGGCTACACCAGTCATTATGAGTAATAATTTATTATTGTTTGTAGAAATCTGACTTTTTGCTCTCATTGCCATACCAAATAGCACAGTATCATATGATAATGCCACTGGGTTATCTAATAAACAATTAATTTGGTCCCAAATGGATTTCCCGAAATTCATAATAAATAGGCAATAGAATAATAAATGATCTAAAGTCCCTGCTTCTAGATGACAGTGCCAACATTTATTAGACATAGAGCTATCCAATTTTTGTAACCGAACAGGGGTCCATAACACTCTATGTAACAGAAAAAAACAAGTTTGTCTCATAGATGCCGACACTGTACATCTCATCCTCCAAGACCAAATTAGTGGCCATTGAGATGCAGTAATTTGATGCTTAATCTCAATGCTCCAAATGTCTCTTAGACCAGTGTTTAATTTCTTTTTAATAAGTTCATTTAATAATTTATACCACTGGGTGGCCTGGTTAAGGAGAACGGTTAATCAGCTGGCTGGGTTGGAGGGCAGAGGAGTAGGGTTAAGGATTGAAAGCTTGTCTCTTGGTACTCTGGATGTTCAGAAGCCTCTTTGAAGTTTTCAGTAAAGAGAATTTATACTCTGGTTTGCAGAGCTGGCTTCCACGTGTCAGGGCTGTGCAAGAACTGCAGCTGCACAGGGCACAAGAGAGACAGGAAAAAGGACACGGTACTGCTCGAAAGGGTCCAGAGAAGAGCGACTAAAATAGTTAAGGGGCTGGAGGAGTTGCCGTACAGTGAGAGATTAGAGAAACTGGGCCTCTTCTCCCTTGAAAAGAGGAGACTGAGAGGGGACATGATCAAAACATTCAAGATAATGAAGGGAATAGACTTAGTAGTAGAGAGGGCACTCTCTAAAATTAAAAGGGGATAGATTCCGTACAAATGTAAGGAAGTTCTTCTTCACCCAGAGAGTGGTAGAAAACTGAAACGCTCTTCCGGAGGCTGTTAAAGGGGAAAACACCCTCTAGGAATTCAAGATAAAGTTAGACAAGTTCCTGCTGAACCAGAACATACGCAGGTAAGGCTAGTCTCAGTTAGGGCAATTCTTATGTTCTTATTGTCCCCTGTGTCCAGAGCAGGGACATTTGGAGGCATGATTCTAGCTTGGAATGCTCCTGCCACTTGCGATATGCCTAAGGTGACCATACGTCCCGTTTTGAACGGGACGGTCCCGTTTTCAGACCTCCTGTCCCGTTGTCCCCACAGACAGTTTTCAGGGACAGCGTCCCGAAACTGTGCTCGGGGACAACGGGATAGGCGATCACTTCCTGTTCCTCCCTGCCGCAAAAAAAAAAAAAAAAGCCTCCCCATCTTTCCCCCTGTCTGCTGCTCTTACTGCCCTGCCGCTACAGCTGCTAAACCCGACAGGAAGTCTTCTTTCCGATGTCAATTCTGACGTCGGAGAGGACGTTCTGGGCCAGCCAATCGCTGCCTGGCTGGCCCAGAACGTCCTCTCCGACGTCAGAATTGACATCGGAAAGAAGACTTCCTGTTGGGTTTAGCAGGGCAGGGCAATGAGAGCAGCAGACAGGGGGGAAAGATGGGGAGGCTTTTTTTTTTTTTTTTTTGCAGCAGGGAGGGAAGGAGATAGGTAGGCAGGCAAGCAGGATGGCTTTGACCAGGGAGGGAGGGAGGGAGAGAGGTAGACAGGCAGGTAGCCTGGCTTTGGCCAGGGAGGGAGGGAGAGAGGTAGACAGGTCGGCAGGCTGGCTTGGGGGGTGGGGGTGGGACAAAGTGTGGAAGGCAGTGAGAGGGACATAGGAAGGAGGCACTGGGGCACTAAAGACATGGGAAGAAGGCACTGGGGGCACTAAAGACATGGGAAGGGGCACTAAGGACTTGGGAAGGAGGCACTGGGGGCACTAAGGACACAGGATGGAGGCACTGGGGGCACTAAGGACACAGGACGGAGGCTCTGGGGGCACTAAGGACATGGGAAGGAGGCTCTGGGGGCACTAAGGACATGGGAAGGAAGGAGGGAGGGAATAGAAAGGGACAATTGTTGGGCCTGAGTGCAGAAAGAAAGAAACAAAAGAAAGGATACACAGACAGAAGGAAACGCAACCAGAGACTCATGAAATCATGAGACAGCAAAGGTAGGAAAAATGATTTTATTTTTAATTTAGTGATCAAAACGTGTCAGTTATGAGAATTTATATCTGCTGTCTATATTTTGCACTATATTTGTCTATTTTTCTTTAGTTACTGAGGTGACATTGCATATTTGAAAGTCATTTGCCTTGACATCTTATCTTTGAAAACCCCCCCAAATATAAATGATAATTTACATTTTCTCTGCGTATAGTGTGCTTTGTAGTTTTTAAAAAATTTTATGGTTACCATTATGAATTAATAAGATATGTGTACATGAAAAATGAATGGAAGAAATTGGGGATGGGATTGGGGGTGGGGCTAGGGCAGGGTTGGGGTGGGGCTAAAGTGGGATTTGGGGCGGGACTGACAATTAATAGATGTCCCCTTTTGATGAAAAAAAATAAATGATCACGTTAGATATGCCATTTCTTTATCAGTTGCAAGCAGTGTTGTGGAGCAGATCTGTTAAATTCTTTTGACTTTTCTAGTGGTCCATGCTGTTACTGCTGAAATACTCTATGGTCCTAACCACTGATGCACATCTGAGGATGGTGTCCCCATTGAAGAAAAGGAGATAGTGACAGTTGAGGAAAGGGAGCTAGTGACTTAGGTAGAGGTAGAAAAAGGATGGAAGTGGGGTGAGAGAACAGGAGAAATAGGGCTAGGAGGAGGGTAGCAGATAGCAGTCTAAGGGAGGGAAAGGATTGAGAGTGGGGTAAAAAATGGAGGGAGTAAGAAACAAGAGTTGAAGAACTTGGGAAGTGATGAGATGGAAAGTGGACTGAGTAGGGAGGAGTTGATGCACTGAGACAGGGAGATGGGAGAATATGAGAAAGTAGCGAAGGTTAAAAGGTAGAATAGAACATAAGATGGGATTTAGGCATAAGAGACAAATGATACAAGGAATGAAGGGACAAATTTGAAGAAGTTAATGTACATCTCCTGATTTATAATAAATGATGTAGCATCATTTCAGAGGGAGAAAGACCTGATAAAGGCAACTCATCACTTCTCTAGGTGCATGCCTGGAGGTGGAAGAGACATTTATATAGGGATGGAGTTTAAAAATCAAGGGATTAGAGAAAAGAAGGGTGTGAGCAATGAAAGGTGGAATGCAGAACGAGAAATAAGGATGGAGAAATGGAGGGTTTTGGGAGATGGAATTACCAAAAAGGGAGATGAAACCAGAAAGGAGAAGGAGGCTAAGTAATCTGAAAAGAGATAGAGATTAGTCAAGTGACATTGCAGAAACAGTATGGATAGGATAGGGGAGAAAAATAGAGAAAGATGATTGAAGCATGTATGGAGAACCAAGAAAAGGAATTAAGCCTCTGAATGGATAGGAAGACTATGAATTCAAATTGCACACAAAAGCAAAATAAGGGACCTCCCCTCACTAAAGCTTTCCAAGTTAGAATTAATTTTTTCTTTCAGGTTTCAGAATATGGAACTTGAAATATTTATAAATTTTATGTAGCATATAAAACTGAGTGGAGAAGTAACCTAGGGGTTAGAACACGACCAAGGTTCAAATACCACCAACACTTCTTATGATCCTAGGAGAGTCACTTCACTCTCTAAGTCCGTTTTGGGCCTAAATTGCTAGTCGCCCAAAGTCGGCAATATCTAAAGTCCATTCCTAAAAAATACGTCCAAAATATTTAATTTTTTTCAAAAATCGTCTAATTATACATCAAGTCGTTTGATCAGCTAGACCGCAAAGTCAACTATCTTTATATCCCATTCTCGTCCAAAAATTCATCCAAGTCAAAAACGCCTAGAACAAGACCTTTTGGACATGGGAGGGGCCATCAAAGTGATGGACTAGACATCCAGACATGGCAACACAGTAGTCGGGCACCTTACAGGGCACTGCTGCGAACTTTACAAAAAGGGTGCCATAGAAACATCTCACCAGAACTCCCTTATAGGTCATGGTGAGCCCCCCCAAACCTACTAGACCTATCTGTCTACAACCCCAATAGCCCCAGATTACTTAAGCCACCTCTTTGCTGTTCTACTAGGCTTTCCTATGCCAGGTGCTGATGTTCTGGAGGCAGGTATGTACGTTTTTATTCCGATTTTTATGGTGTTGTAGGGGGGTCAGTGATCACTGGGGGTGTGTGTGGGGGGTCTGTACTTTATGTCTGCAGTGGTTATCTGATCACTTTGGATACCTTCTGGGCACTTAGATCTGCTTTTAAATCGCCTAAGTCACAAAGTACAAGTTATGTCCAGGCAGCCTCGTTACACTTTTGGTTATACTTGCAGTACGACTTACTCCACTCATCAATGAAACCGCGCTAGCATTTTTTAGCGCAGAGAGCTGCGCTGAATGGCCCACACTGCTCCCGACGCTCATAGGAACTCAATGGGCGTTGGGAGCAGCGCAGACCATTCAGCACGGCTCTCTGCGCTAAAAACCACTAGCGCAGTTTTGTAGAAGAGGGGGTAAGTCCAAGTCAGCCCACGTCCTGCCCAGATCCCGCCCTGACCACTCATCCTAAAACGCCCCTTTCAGCTCTGGGCATACAGCAGCACTGAAGAGGTCTAAGCTGTTTTTAAATACATCTAAAACCCGTTTCAGCTATCGGCACTTGGATGACTTGTCTTATTAATCGTCCAAGTGCCAATTTGGACGGGATTTTAGACGTATTTCCATTTTGATTATGAGCCCCTTAAGATCTAATTTACCAATGGGGCTTAAATTAAACAGTGCACATTAACATGGTAACAGATATTAGTAAATGAGCCCTTAGTCTGTGGACCCCAATAAAAAGGCAAGAGCTCAATCCATATAATTTTTGAAAATTTTAATTTCTGTATTATTTTATGGACCATATCTCCGGGATCCAGCAAAAGGATTCGCTCAAGGCGATGCAGCATAAAAAAAATATTTCTTTTTAAATGATAAAAGCAAGAACCACAAAAGATATAACAAAGTCATTAAAATACATAAAATCCATCACTTAATCACCTGTTTGCCCTCAGGTTTATTGCGGTCTACCAGCCTCACCACCTTGCCTGGACCATAGAAACAGCCATGATTAATCTTTTCTTTCTGAAAGATAAATCCATTTCTCCCTCAGACTGAGGAAGACTGATCCACAACCTGGAACTAACACAGAAATCTTTCATTCGGGTCACTTGGCCTCCCTAGCAGTGGGAATACTCGACAAAGCTGCCTGAGAAAAATGCTTGACCAAAGGTCCGGAGAGAGTGGAACAGTCCCTCTCTGAACTTGAAATGAAAACGCGATTGTTTTAAACTTTGACTGAGTTTAAATAGGCAAGTAATATAGCTTACACGATAAAAGCTTTACAGACTTTTTTCTCTTTGGGCACTTAAATTTGATATTCCGCTTTTGCCAATAGCATCAAAGCAGATTGTAATAATATGTGTAATAATTAACAAGGAAAAAAAGAGGAGTACAAGCTAGATTTGTGCCGACTCTTTTGATTTATTGCCCCCCTCTTTAAAACTGGTGAACCAGATTTTGCTTTGAGTGGTACTGTGAGGAGACGCTTCCTGTGTTGAAAAGAGTCCTTCTGGTGTGTTGCACTTCAAGGCACTCGCTGTCTTCAAACTCAAAAGACTACTAGCGGAGCAAGGAATGGAGAAGAGGAGGCCACAAGTGCCAGAAATGTTTTTAAAAAAATGTGTTTAATCCAATGACATTAGTCTAGTGAGTGTTAAGGGATTTGGAGAAACAAAAGGTACAGAAGGGACCACTTAAAAGTTTAAACAGACCCAGCCTCCCTTTTCACCTACATCGTGTAGAAGAATTTGTATGAAGTCTAAATGAAGTGGCCTGAATGGGAACAGCACCCTTTTAAATTCTAATTAGTCACTGGATTAACCAGTTAGGGCTTTCAAACCAGAGCGAACTACAGGTATTAATGATCCTACAGTCCAAGAACACTGAAAGGGGAGGTTATCCAAAGGGAGGTTTTAGCTTAGCTGACAATTCAGGCAAGCAGATCTCAAACAGCAAGAAAAGACTCCAAACGGCATTTAGCTAATGGGAACGACCGACTCTTTGCTTTCTTTCCAATACTATTGTAAGAGTAACATTAACAATGCATTTTAGGCAAAGATAATGTTCTCATTGAACAGTAAAGGCTGAGATCATTTCAGATTTTTAAAGCACTACTTTTTTTTTTTTTTGCCCCCAAATATAAAGACCCCAAAATAGCAAAGGGTGAGGATAAGATGTGATTCAGTATGCTTGATTGCTGCAAGGAGGCAAGAAACAAAATCGCATTTGGCAGAGCTCCAAATCCTCGTGCCTCATGACTAGATAGAATGTGAGCTTGTGAATTATAGATCTTCTGGGTCTCTTGTTGCTTCAGATTTGTTAGTAGAATGCAGGCATGACACACACAGCAGAAGACGGCAGACAATGCACATACCGTAAACCAGGGGTGCCTTCGAGGGCCATAATCCAGTCGGGTTTTCAGGATTTCCCCAGTGAATTTGCATGAGATCTATTTGCCTGCACTGCTTCCATTGTATGTATGTTGATCTCATGCATATTCATTTGGGAAATCCTGATAACCTGACCTGGCGAGGGCACCCCTGCCGTAAACTGGTACAAACCTTGACCTAAATCTCAAAAAAAATACATACTTCTGTGTCACATGTATCCTGGGTTTCATGTGTGCCTGCCCTTCTCTTCACAACTGGCCTGTAGTTTGTAATCTTGTGAGAAGCTCTGGGCTGCCAGGGATATGGAGACAAAATAGTCTGCAGTGAGCGTTATTTATAATATCAGCCATGGCATTTAAACATCCATTATATACAGGACCCCTAATCAGATAGGCAGCAATGCTAAATATATGTGGACTGAGCTCGTCACTACCGCTATAAGGACAGTACATATAGAAGTATATTTTCAAAGCACTTAGATTTACAAAGTTACATAGTAACTTCTGGAACTTTGAAAATGAGCCCCATAGTAATTCTGAAAATTCACAGATAGGCACGTACATATTTAGTTGCCACTGCTAAACACATACATTCCTTTCAGTATATAGGGGTCCTTGTATTAAGGCGTGCTAACCAATTTATCACACACTAAAGATTATTGCATGCTAAATGTTAAGGCATCCATTATATTCTATGGGCGCCTTGGCATTTAGCATGCGCTAAATAAGTTAGTGAACCTTAATAAAAGGACTCCATAGTCTTTTATGTTCATTATATGGCTAAAACTCATTTACATAAGTGAGGAGAGAGGATGGAGAGAGATATGACACTGCTACCATATTACATGTTCATGGAATGCAAGGTTTTGAAGTGAGCCTTCTTTTGCCCTGTACCTCAAGGACACAGATAGTAAAGAGAGTGGCCTTCCCCTTCACACACTGTTACCCTTGGGTACATTCAATAAAAACAAGTACCTGAGGGATTCTCTACATGAGTTTCTCTTTAGGAGGAAATTGTGAAGAGGGCAGAAATTCACCGCTGCTCCTCTCCCTTTGTCACTGCCCGAAACTGGTTTGAACAAGGTGGAGACTATTGCTGGACCCCATTCGATAACCCACCCCAATCAGGAATGGCTCAAGAAATGAGGGCACCCTGGCCCATGCCCCACCCCCCTGACTAGTTCCCTCCTCTGATGCTACTGTCCAGTGCCAGAAGGATGCGACTTCATAGGCCAGCATTAGTGTCAAACAGCAGTGCCAGAGGAGGGAGAAAAGAAGTGTTCCCCCCTCATGGCAGTCGACCTATGAATTTGCACCTTGCCGGAACTGGACAGCAGCATATGAGGAGCAAAGTGTTCAAGCCGCAGGGTAGCTTAACTTATGGGCCAGTGCCATCATAGCCCTGGGCATTTGGCGCCGTGGCCAGAGTCTCACCTAGTCAACAGGTTAAGCCGTCTCTGACTTCAATAGAAGTGTCTTTGGCCACGTATCTACTTGAAAATGTAACACTGAACGGGACAAAATTTGGCATAGAAAGAAACATCAGTTTTGAAAATGGGCCAGATTTCTGCCCCCACCTACCAAAAAATGGACTAGTGCAGGGGTGGGCAACTCTGGTCCTCGAGGGCCAAAATCCAATCGGGTTTTCAGGATTTCCGCAATGAATATGCATTGAAAGCAGTGCATGCAAATAGATCTCATGCATATAATAAAAGGTGCCCAAATATATGAAACTGTAAGAAAGAAAACAGACTAAGGAATAATATCCAAAACAGTTCAGAGACGGGGAACATGATCGATATTTTGAAGAATCCTATGACTATTGATGTGTTTAAGCACAGAACAACATTATTATACTTTGAGAGCATAAGAACGTGATTTGCCATACTGGGACAGGCCGAAGGCCCATCAAACCTGGTATTTTGTTTCTAATAGTGGTTAATCCAGGTCACAAGTACCTGGCAAAATCCCCAAAGGGTAAAATAGATTTTATACTGCTTGTCCTAGAAATAAGCAGTGGATTTCCCAATTCCATCTTAATAATGGCTTATGGGCTTTTTTTTGGAGATTGTCCAAACCTTTTCTAAACCCTGCTAAGCTAACTGCTCTTATCACATTCTCTGACAATGAATTCCATAGTATAATTTCACATTGAATGACAAAATATTTTCTCCGGTTTGTTATAAATCTATTACTTATTAGCTTCATTGCATGCCCCCCTAGTCCTAGTATTTTTGGAAAGAGTAAATAAGTGACTCACACCCACTCCTACCACTCCACTCAGGTTTTTATAGACCTCTGTCATATCTCCCCTGAGCTGTCTCTTCCTCAAGCTGTAGAGCCCTAGCCGCTGTAGCCTTTCCTCATAGGGAAGCCATTCCATCATCCTTTATCATTTTCATTGTCCTCTCTATCTTTTCTAATTCCACTATATCTTTTTTGAAATTCAGTGACAAGAACTGCACACAGTATTCGAGATGTGGTTGTACCATGGGGTTATACAAAGGCATTATAACCTTAACTTTGTTTTTAATTCATTTCTTGATATTTCCTAGTATTCTATTTGCTTTCTTAGCCACCATTGCAAACTGAGCAGAGGGGTTTAATGCATCCTCAGTGATGGCCCCAATAGATCTTTTCCTTGGCAGTGACTCCTAACATAGCTATAGTCCAGGTTCCTCTTTCCCACATCCATCACTCTGCACGTGCTCACATTAAACATCATCTGCCATTTTGATGCCTAGTCCCTCAGTGTCGCAAAGGCCCCTTGACAATACTCTTGTGATTTAACAACTTTGTGTCATCAGCAAATTTAATTACCCCATTAATTATTCCAATCTCTAGATCATTTATAAATATGCTAAAAAGCAGCAGTCTCTGCACACACGTCTCCATTGAGAATACTGACTCTATGTTTTCTTTTAACCAGTTCTTAATCCACAATAGACATGTCCTTCTGTCCCATCACTTTCTAGTTTCCTCAGTTGTCGTTCAAGAGGTACCGTTGTCAAATGCCTTTTGAAAAATCCAGTTATACAATATTGACCGGCTCACCCTTATCCACTTGTTTATTCGCTCCTTCGAAGGAATGTAGTAGATTGGTAAGACACGATTTCCCTTGACAAAATCATAAGAACATAAGAATTGCCATACTGGGCTAGACCAAAGGTCCATCTAGCTCAGTATCCCGTTTCCAACAGTGAACAATCTAGGTTACCTGGCAGAATCCCAAGAAATAGTAAGATTCCATGCTAATGACCCCAAGGGATAAGCATATGTTGAGTGAAAAAATATTTCAGCTATTGTTTTAAAGCTATTACTATGTAACATCCTGGCATATTCCCTGCTCTTTGTACGCACTTTATAGAGTTTTACCCCTTTCGCTCCACTCCACAAATGGGGAGAGTATCTCTAATGTTCGAGTGGGTGCCCACCTGGGAAGTAGTGATCATCAAACAGTTTTGTTTGATATAATAGCTAAAGTGGAGGGTGGCCACACAGAACTCAAGTCCTAGATTTCAAACATACGGATTTTAGTAAAATGGGAGAGTATCTGAAAGAAGAGTTGTTAAGATTGGAGGACATGAGAGAAGTAGAAAAACAGTGGTCTAAGCTGAAAATGTCTACTGATCTTTATGTGAAGAAAATAAATAAAAATAAGAGAAAAAGGAAACTGATATGGTTCTCCAAACTAGTGGCGGAGAAAATAAAGGCAAAAGAGTTGGCGTATGTGAAATATAAAAAAAACTCAAGAAGAGGTGTACAGAAAGGACTGCCAGGTGAAACTGAAAGAAGCCAAGAGAGAGATAGGTCTGGTGAAAGCGCAAGCAGAAGAGCAAATGGCTAAAAGTGTAAAAAATAGGACACAAAAATTTTTTCTGATATATTAGTGAAAGGAGGAAGACAAAAAATGGAATTGTGAGACTAAAAGATGCTATGTGAAGAGTGATGAGGAAAAAGCAAACATGCTAAACAAATACTTTTGTTCTGTGTTCATGGAAGAAAATCCTGGAGAAGTACCAAGATTGTCTGGCAAAGTTACACACAAGAATGGAGTAGATACTTTGCCGTTTACGGAAGAAAGTGTTTGTGAACAACTTGAAAAACTGAAGGTGCACAAAGCAATGGGACCAGAAGGGATATTGAGAGAGCTCAGAGAGGTTCTGGCGGGTCCTATTAAAGATTTGTTCTACAAATCTTTGGAGATGAGATGGTTCCTGGGGATTGGAGAAGAGTGGATGTGGTGCCAATTCACAAAAGTGGTTGCAGAGATGAAGCCTCACTTCGGTTATTGGGAAAATAATGGAAGTGTTGCTGAAAGAAAGGATAGTGAAATTACTAGAATCCAATGGGTTACAGGATCCAAAGCAACATGGTTTTATTAAAAGTAAATCCTGTATAATGAATCTGATTGAAATTTTTGATTGGGTGACCAGAGAATTGGATCAAGGACGTATGCTAGATGTAATTTATCGATACTTAGATTTCAGCAAAGCCTTTGACACGGTTCCTCATAGGAGGCTCTTGAACAAACTTGACAAGCTGAAGCTAGGACCCAAAGTGGTGAACTGGATTAGAAACTGGTTGACGGACAGACACCAGAGGGTGGTGGTTAATGGAATTCACTTGGAGGAAGGAAAGGTGAGTAATGGAGTCCCTCAGGGATCGGTGCTGGGGCCAATCCTGTTCAATATGTTTGTGAGCGACATTACTGAAGGGTTAGAAGGAAAGGTTTGCCTTTTTGTGATTGATTCCAAGATTTGTAACAGACTAGACACTAAGGAGGGAGTGGAAAACATGAAAAAGGATCTGCAAAAGTTAGAGGAATGGCCTAATATCTGGCAACTAAAATTCAATGCAAAGAAGTGCAGAGTAATGCATTTGGAGATTAGGAATCAGAAGTAGCCCTATGTGCTGGGAGGTGAGAGGCTGATATGCACAGATAGGGAGAGGGATCTTGGGGTGATAGTGTCCAAAGATCTAAAGGCAAATAAACAGTGTGACAAGGCGGTGGCCTATGCCAGAAGGATGCTAGGCTGTATAGAGAGAGGCGTAACCAGTAGAAGAAAGAAGGTGTTGATGCTCCTGTACAGGTCGTTGGTGAGGTCCCACCTGGAGTACTGTTTTCAATTTTGGAGACTGTATCTGGCAAAGGACATAAAAAGACTTGAAGTGGTCCAGAGAAAGGCGATAAAAATGATAGGAGGTTTGCGTGAAAAGACATACGAGGAGAGACTGGAAGCCCTGAATATGTATACCCTAGACTAGAGGAAAGGAGGGACACGGGAGATATGATTCAGATGTTCAGATACTGAAAGGTATTAATATAGAACAAAATCTTTTCCAGAGAAAGGAAAATGGTAAAACCAGAGGACTTAATTTGATGTTGAGGGGTGGTAGACTCGAGAGTAATGTTAGGAAATTCTTCTTTACAGAGAGGGTGGTTGATGCCTGGAATGTGCTCCCAAGGGAGATGGTGGAGAGGAAAACGGTGACAGAGTTCAAAAAAGCATGGGATGAACACAGAGGATCTCTAATCAGAAAATAATGGTATATATTGAAGAACTAAGGCCAGTACTGGGCAGCCTTGCACAGTCTGTGTCCTGTATATGGCCATTCATTTGAGGATGTGCTGGGGAGGACTATGATGGCTGGGATGGTTTAGATGGAGACTCTAGTATATGGAACCTAAGCACTGAACTGGGCAGAGCTCTGGGTTTCCGGCCCAGAAATATGTAAGAAAAAGAACAATTTAAATTAAATCATTAATTTATAGAGTGTGTATGGTGGGGCAGACTGGATGGACCATTCGGGTCTTTATCTACTGTCATTTACTATGTTTCTATGGCCCTCTTTTACTAAGGTGTGCTAACTGATTTAGCGTGCGCTAAATGCTAACACGTGCATGTTAGTCTACTGTATGGGCACGTTAGCATTTAGGGCTCCTTTTACTAAAGTGTGCTAGCGTTTTTAGCACGCGCTAAAGATTAGCGCGAGCTAACCTGCGCTACATGAAAAATACTAACCCAAGCTCTATGGAGGCAGCGTGTAGCGTGCGGGGCAATGTAGTGCGCGCTCAAACCGCTAGCGCACCTTAGTAAAAGGAGCCCTTAGTGCGTGCTAATTTGGTTAGCGCACCTAAGTAAAAGAGGGGGTATGTTTGGCTTTCCTTGTACATAAAGCTTATGTGGTACAGATGCTACCCCAGTGTTTGGATTGGAGTTGGGTGATGGATTCAGGTGACCTTGCAAAATCAACAGGTGAGGATTAGAGTTTGTCCACCTTTGGCTCAAAGTATTGATAGCCCAGAGTTCTTTTAGGATCTGCCTGAGAAAGTAAAACTGGTAAGGGAGGCTTCTGTAATTACAGGGAGAGACTTCAACTTATGCCTGGACCTGTATTAGAAAGAATTTCAGCATCAAGAGCTAAACCTCTTAAAACTAGTATAGTACTTCAGTCAATAGTATTAAAAGTGTTCTTGGTTGACCCCTTTGGACCTTTTTTTTTAGGTTCCAATCTGTTTGTTGACATTTTTTCAACTAACACACCGCATACATCAATATCAACAAGCAGGGCTACACTGCTCCTACTGTTGAGAGTGCAGTGATGTCATGCCAAGTACTCAAGTTCAGTCAGTAGAGATATCGCTATGACAACTGTGTACAGTCTCCCGATGCTGAAGAATAAACCAGAAGAATGGAGAAATGGGCAGGGAATGGAACGGAGACAGAGAGAGAGGAACGAGGCATCGTACAAATAATACACACGCAAATCTAGTGGCTCCTTTTACCAAGGGGCGCTAGCGTTTTTAGTGCACGCACCGGCTTAGCGTGTGCTGTAGCGCGCGCTAGCTGAAAAACTACCGCTTGCTCAAGAGGAGGCGGTAGCGGCTAGTGCGCGTGGCATTTTAGCGTACGCTATTCTGCGTGTTAAGGCCCTAATGCGCCTTCGTAAAAGGAGCCCTAGATCTAAGAAAGTCCAAACCTTGGTGGTAATATACCCTGAACAACAGAAAGAGGCACAGGAGACGTCAAAACCAATCTCCAGTTACGTACGCTTTATTTAAATATAGTCCAAAGTCCAAATACAAGTCCTTGAATACAATATGGCAATGGTCCCAAGGACTTGTATTTGGACTTTGGACTATATTTAAATAAAACGTACGTAACTGGAGGTTGGTTTTGACGTCTCCTGTGCCTCTCTTTCTGTTGTTCTGCTTCTATTCGAGGCTTGTAGTCTTCTTTCTTTGTTACTAATATACCCTGTACATCTCAATATACAAGGAAGACCATACTTTTTTATTCTCCAAAACATGATATAATTTTTTTTTTTACGTTCAATAAATTTTATTGTATTTGCAATCATAAACAGCTCATGTATAAATTTGTTTACAAAATCACCATACATATAATGGTAGCAGTAATAACGACCACAAACTACCAAAAATAACACAAAACTAACAGTATGGATGTACATTACCAATAATGAATAAATTATATTTAACATTTTAAATGCAATATCTAATCTAATCTAATCTTTAGGTTTGTATACCGCATCATCTCCACGTTCGTAGAGCTCGGTGCGGTTTACAGTAGAAGAAATAGGAAGGAACTACAACAGAGGGTTAGAGGTAGAAGTGTGAAGAAAATTTAGAGGACTTGGGATGCCAAGATATAAGAGTTTCCTTGATTCCTAAGTTGGAGGGAGACTTACATTTTTTGAGAAAAGCCAGGTTTTCAGATGTTTGCGGAAAACTTGGAGAGAGCTCAAGTTCCGAAGAGGGGAGGTAAGGTTGTTCCAGAGCTCAGTGATTTTGAAGTGGAGTGAGGTCCCTAGCTTTCCTGTGTGGGAAATGCCTTTTAGCGAGGGGAAGGATAGTTTTAATTTGTGGGAGGATCTGGTGGTATTAGGGTTTGAGGAATTCCAAGAAAGAGGGATAAAGGGAGGGAGGATACCATAAAGGATTTTGAAAGCTAAACAGGCGCATTTATAGTGGACCCTGGCGATTATCGGAAGCCAGTGGAGCTTGGCCAGGAGCGGGGAGACATGGTCAAATTTACTTTTAGCGAAGATGAGCTTGGCCGCGGCATTCTGAATCCGTTAGAGTCTGTGGAGGTTTTTCACTATATATATTTTTTTAAGATTTTGAAACCTCCGATACATCTTTTTTAGCTGCACAGATTCATATTTAACAATTAAACACACTGGATTCCCAAAATAAACATTATGAAAATAGCAAGGAATAAGTATGTTGTAATTCTGCAAATGTTGTAAAGCAAGAATCAACCATAAGATGACCTAGATAATATATATATAATGGCAGTCTAAGTACCTCAAAAGAAAGGTTTGCCATTGATTGTTGTTCTGCAAGTTTGATCCTGCTTAACTTCCGACATACTGCTCAACTGATGGAAAACTTTGAGAAGATAGCATGCGCAAATTTTGTCTAACCTGTGTGATGAAGCAGAGCACATCAGATGAGATAGAGGAACTGAACCAACTGGAGCTTTTCCTTTTTGAACTAAGCCCCAAATAAACTTGATATCTAATATCTACTCTACTGTAAGATATCGAGCAGGAATTATCTCTTACATGTTTAATGTACAGCACTGCATATGTCTGGCAGTGCTAAATAAGTGTTGTCGATTTTATTGTGCAAGTGAAATTTTGATATGAGATGCTTAGTTATAAGCAGGCTATAAATGAAGTTAATAAATAAAATAGTAATAGTAGTAGCACTTAACCAGCCAAGGTTACCATATAGATAGGACTGCATAAATGCTGGTCCTTTATGTGGTAACCCATAGCCGGTTAAATGCTAAATATCACACTTAGCTAGCTACGAGGGGCCCAACCAAGAAGAGAATGATGTGGAGCTATGAAACTTACAAATTATTTTACAATTCTCTTGACACTTTTCATTTTAATGATACGAAATGAAACAAGAAGTGTCATGAAAAGTGTGGAATAACATGTAAATTTCATGGTTCCACATCATTCTCTTCTTGGTTGGGCTGAGAACTTTTCAGCACTCCCTCCTACTGTGATGTCATAATGCCTCATTCCACCAATGCCTAAGAGCCAACTTCATCGGTGATGTCACAATTGCTTAGTTTCTCTGTTTCTCTGTACTTGTGCCCATTTACTAGATGCATTTGCTTCATTGAAAAGTGTCAAGAGAAGTGTGGACTTGTAAGATTCCCAGCTCCACATTATTCTCTTCTTTTCAGTGGCCTCGCCTACATGTTGCCTGGCTCCAAAAACCCAGATGCTCAATGCTAGTGCCTGGCCATAGCCCAGCATTGAATTTCCAGGTGTAACCCTGGTAGCAGTGAGGAAAATGCTGATTGCTGCCGGCTGAATATCAGCCCTTGGTGTTCTGTATTCTTATTCAAAGTTATCTTTGATGTAGTTTTGAAATGAATCATTAAACAAAGAAAACAAAATAAATTTTAAGAGATTTGAAATTCTTTCCAGGACACTCTGGGCTCCTTTTACTAAGGTGCGCTCGCGTTTTTAGCGCACGCAGGAAATTACCGCAGGCTACGCTTCTAGAACTAATGCCAGCTCAATGCTGGGCGTTAAGGTCTAGCGCGCGTGGCAATGTATCGCGCGCTATTCCCCGCGTTAAAGCCCTAGCGCACCTTAGTTAAAGGAGCCCTCTGTGTTTCGATCCTGTCCTGGTATGTGCAAAACTAACCCATTTGGAGACTCTGCCCAGAGAATGAAACTTGCTTTGAGTTTATTGACCTCCGTTGCAGAGGATGTTATGTTCAGTAGGCTGCGAGTGTTGTTATATTTATGTCTGATCCTTAAGCAAATAGGGAAACACAGCTGCGGGACAGCATTGTTTGGAGAGCCTTGTTAAATGAAGCTAGATCAGCTGCGCCGTCTGTAAAGGAAGGTGTGGTAAGGGTTACAGTCTGCAGTTTCTAAAGCAAATTGGAAGTACTTGCCTCATTCATAAACAGTCTGATAACAGAGATTGTGGTTCATTGCATGCCAGTTCTGATCTAATATTCACTCTAGCAAATATTTAAACAGCCTGAAGTGATTAGCATACTGCATGTAAAGCTTTTGTAACTACAGCAGTTTTAGAGTTAATTGGCATTGATTAAAGGGGTCCACGCCAGCCTCATTTGGACAGTATTATGAATGACATAACATAAAATAAAACATAAATATTTCCGGACTCAAAGAAATCCATGAGTTGAAAGTGCCCTGTATGCAACAGAGCTTGGATGGACCTGGCTGAAAGTGTTGCATTGTCAGGTGCTGTATCGGAAGTAATTTAGCTGGATTTGAAAGGGCTCAGTTATGTTTGACTGGATGGTGACAGAAAATACGCACAGTGCCAAACATGAATATGCCACAGTTGTATATGCGGTCTGCTAATTAAGTCTGCAAACTTGCCTCCATTCGCTTGTTCTGATTATGGCCTTCCATGTGTCCACTTGTCATCGGCTCTTATTTGTTAAGTATATTTTCTTACAAGTGTATATTTTTTCCGTTATCTTTTCCCATTTAATTTACTTTCATATAACACTTTAAGCAGCTTAAATACGTTACTTAGCATAGTGATCAGATGAGTAGGGAAACTCTTGCCAATATGTTTCACCAGAAGCTTTTTCAAGGCATTGTCCCTATTCTATATCCACACATAAAACTTAAGGGGACATGATCGAAACATTCAAGATACTGAAGAGAATAGACTTAGTAGATAAAGGCAGATTGTTCACCCTCTCCAAGGTAGGGAGAACGAAAGGAACTCCCTAAAGCTGAAAGGGGATACAAACATAAGGAAGTTCTTCTTCACCCAGAGAGTGGTAGACAACTGGAACGCTCTTCGGAGTCTATTACAGGGGAAAACACCCTGCAGGGATTCAAGACAAAGTTGGAGAAGTTACTGCTAAACTGGAACGTACGCAGGTTACGCAGGTTAAGCTGAACTCATTTAGGGCACTGGTCTTTGTCCTAAGGGCCGCCATGTGAACGGACTGCTGGACAAGATGGACCACTGCTCTGACTCAGCAGCGGCAATTCTTATGTTCTTAAGGCAATGAATTGCTTGAGCCTTAAGTGGTGCCACTCCTATTGTGGTCATTTGCAAAGCAGCCACCAAGATGGGATAGTCAGTTTGACCAGGCAGTTCTACAAAATTTATTCTCCACTTAGAAGCTAACGTCCCTCCAAACCTTTTGGTTCCACCAGGCTCATGGTAGTTGTCGATAATCCTCTTTTCAGAAGCATGGTCCTGGCAGCTTCGGAGTCCCACTTGTTCTTGGATAAAGCCTAGTTACTCCCCTTTAGCAGATGTTATCTGAGGACAGCAGGAAGATATTCACACAACCCTCCCTCCTCCCCTAGTTGGCTTCTTAGCTTTGTTACTGAACTGATGGTCCCATGAGCTGACGTCAGGCGGGAAGGCACAAGCATATGCATGGTATGGGTGGTTTTGAAGTTTTAAAATGACAGTATACTTTTGACTATCCATGCTAGGGCTCTGTGGATGACATTACTCACATGTAGGATATATGCCTGTTGTCCTCGGCTAACACCTGTTACAGGTGAGTAACTCTGCTATATATATGCACTACTGTGTAAGGTTGAAAATTTGGAAAATGTTATGCAAAGTTGTAACCTCGGAGGACCGAATTTTCCATGATGACCTATGGTATCGGCAAAAAAAATGTTTAAGAAATGGAGGTGTTGAATGTGCAACAAAGCAATCTCCTACCTGTAGTGGTGAATAGGGTTACCAGATTTTTTAAAAAATCTTTATTGATTTCTAGCACTCTGTTTGGAGGCCTACTGGTAGTTCTGCTGCCTCAGCACTCTGAGGTTGTGGGTAGAGAATGACACAGGGACCATTTACCGCTATAAATCTGCAGGAATGGTGACATTTGTAACTGGTTTACCACTGGAATGGGGACAAGACCTTTAACCGCCCTGCGGGAATGGGGACAAGACCTTTTACTGCCCCATGAGAGCGGTGAAAAGTCTTGCTCCTGTGGTAAAAAAAATTGTGCCCATGTCAGACTTGGCATCTTCTCCCCAGCTCCTCTTGCGCCTATTTTACCTTCAGGAGCCAGCCATGCCATAATGAAGACAGAAAGAAACCAAAGCCTGAGACCAATGTGATTTGAAGAATAAAATTACCAACAACAAAAAGTAGAAAAAAATTAATTTATTTTATATTTTGTGATTAGAATATTTCAGATTTGAAATATGTATCCTGTTAGACCTGGTATTAGACATAACTGGGGACCGCAAATCTCAGGCTGTGCTTCTTTAGCTTCCAGCTGGCTTAGGGCTCTCTCTCTGACCAGGGGGCAGTTGCCCTACTTGCACTTCCCTAGCACTATTCTTGCCATGTGTAACTAAAGTATTCTGTTAGCTTGATTTTTCTATGTAGCATTCTGTAGTAATTTGGTTTGTTTAGTTTTCACAATAGTGGAGGGGATATTTGTGAAAGGGAGGGGAGACAGGGGTTTTGTTGACCCTTGCTTTCTATTATTTGTGTTTTTAAAATGACAATTATACAGAATATTGTCTCTTTTTATACTTTAATAAAATAAGTTCCATATAAAATCAAAACTATTCGAGGCTTGTGCGGATGGGATTTGACAGTTTGCCGGACGGGGATTGAGCTCATGGGGAAGGGTTAGGGACAGGGACCAAGCTCGCGGGTTCAGGGCGGGAATGGTGATAATTTTTTTTTCCCCCGTGTCATTCTCTAGTTGTGGGTTTGATTCCCAGCACTGCTCCCTATAGTCCTGGGCAAGTCCATTGCCCTGGCTACAAAAAAAGCACCTGTATATATGTAAACTGCTTCAATGTGTAACCACAAAAAGGTGGTATACCATTCCCTTTCCTTCTCTGGG
Organism: Geotrypetes seraphini; assembly: GCF_902459505.1. Lineage (NCBI taxonomy): Eukaryota > Metazoa > Chordata > Amphibia > Gymnophiona > Dermophiidae > Geotrypetes > Geotrypetes seraphini. The sequence continues at coordinate 159,232,473 of NC_047085.1, forward strand.
GGAAATTCAATATATGTCTAAAAATAATCAGTGCTGAAAAGGTCAGTGCTTAGAGCAATTCTATAAACCACCTGCAGAGATAGGTGGTTTATAGATTCGCATGCAATGCCTGTCCATGTGCAGGAATTTATACCAATGAAAACCAGGTCAAAATGCCTGCGTCTACAGTCTATGCAGGTTAGGCATATTTTATAACAGTGCACCTAACTTTTGGGAAAACTCATGATCTGCCCATGTTCCTCCCCTAGCTGTGCCCACTTTTGAGATCCTTGCACTACAATTTGCATGCACCACTTTATAGAATGTGCTTAGAAAGTCGTGTGCGTAAATTCTAATTAGTGCCAACAATTGCTTGTTAATTGGCATTTATGAATGCAGATTGGCTTGTTAAGCAATTAAATTACATGCACAACTTTGGCCGCAGTAGAATCCAGGGGTCTAAGAGTAAGAAAATGGAGAAGTTATCAAACACAGCGGTGGCTAAGAAAGCAACTAGAATGTTAGGAATTATCAGGAAAGGAATGGAAAACAAAGATGAAGATGTTATAATGCCCTTGTATCGCTCTGTGGTACGGCCACACCTTGAATACTATGTGCAGTTCTGGTGGTCGTATATCGAAAAAGATATAATGGAATTAGAAAAGATACAGAGAAGGCTGATGAAATTGATAAATGGTTTGGGATGACTTCCGTATAAGGAGAGGCTAAAGCAGCTAGGGCTCTTCAGCTTGGAGAAGAGACAGCTCAGGGGTGGTATGATGGAAGTCTATAAAATACTGAGTGGAGAGGAAAGGGTAGATGTGAATTGCTTGTTCACTCTTTCTAAAAATTCTAGGACTAGGGGGCATGTGATGAAGCTACAAACCAGAGAAAATCTTTTTTCACACAACATGTAGTTAAACCCTCAAATTCGTTGCTGGAAAATGTGGTAAAATCAGTTAGCTTTGCGGAGTTTAAAAAAGGTTTGGATAATTTCCTTAAAGAAAAGTCCATAGGCTATTATTGAGATGGCTTGGGGGAAATCCACTGCTTTTTCCTAGGATAAGCAGCATAAAATCTGTTCTACTACTTGGGATCTACTGTATCTAGGTACTTGAGACCTGGGTTTGCCACTGTTGGACTTGATGGGCTTGTCTGTCCCAGTATGGCAATTCTTATGTACCTGGTCAGAATTTGGAGAACACTTAAAAATAATCTTGATCAGGGAGTTTGAGAAAGATTGGGGAAGAGCAAAGGAGACTGAGCTTGGAGAGGAAATTCCCTACCCAAACCATTCATGCATTATCACAATCTTATTACAGTCTTATGAAACAGACTATAAAACAAGACAGAAGCTTTTCATGGTCATGGAAGCAGAGTGGTAGCATGCTGACTCCCCTGCAGGTTACCCATTGCAAAGGCCCAGTAACCTGGCTGACTGCAAGAAAAGAAGCCAGTTCAAAGAAGCTCAGAAAGAAAAGTTGCTCAAAATGAGTAAGGAAGCAAAATGAGGAGAAAAATATTTCCTATTATTTATATCTGCAGCACTAGCGGATTAAAGTATAAAGTTTGTAAATCTATTCAATTTAAAAGCACTCTTTTTTGCATTAACAGAAGATGAATACGCAGCACTTCATGCTTCATGTACTGTAGATTGTGTGAGTTAATTGTCTCTAAAAGGCTGCCTTTTAATTGTAGTACTTTCTATAATAGTGCAGACAAAAGCATGCATGCATGCTGCACTCCAAGGCCATCTAATTGCTGTTTCTGAGTTGCTGTAAAAGGTGCCATCACTACTGCAGCTTAACTATGGTCAGAGAGCAGAGGTGACATGTAGGAATGCTTACATGGCTGACCTCAACAACAAAAGAAGAAAGCCCAATGATTCCACAGTGAATGGAAAGACCAAAAACAAAAGAAACTGTTTTGGCAGAGTGTAGTAATTCGCAGTACAGTCTAAGGCTTTGGTTCTTTAGTATCCACATTTGGGTTTTTTTCTGATCTCATGGCATAATCTAGGACCCCTGAGGAAGGTGTATTTGTTGAAACATGGACTGTGCTGGGTCCTTCTCATCTTATGCACATATGGCGCTGGCAGATGCTGGATGGAAGTGAGGAGGAGAGGGAGAAATAGGGGAGCAGACACTGAATAGAAGTGGAGACAGGGGGCAGATGCTGGATGGAAGTGGACAGATAGAGATGATACTGTATGGAAGGGGCAGAGAAAGAGGGCACATGATGGAAGGAGGGGATAAATAAAAAGATTGCTATTGCAACTTTCAATTGACTGAATAAATGCCTGCATCAATAACATCTCCACAGTTTCTTTTGGTTTTATATGGCTGACCTTAACATATTCTTGTTAAATGAATCATGAGCACTTATTTATTTATTTAATTTTCTGTACTGTTCTCCCAAGGGAACTCAGAAAGGTTTACATGAATTTATTCAGGTACTCAAGCATTTTTCCCTGTCTGTCCCAGTGGGCTCAAAATCTATTTTATGTACCTGGGGTAAGGGGGGGGGAATTAAGTGACTTGCCCAGGAAGATTATGGGTTTGAACCCTCAACCTCAGGATGCTGTAGCTTTAACCACTGTGCCGCACTTGCCATGCATATAAAACCAACTTTATTTTGTGTTTTGCAAGTTGCTGATAAAACCAGCATTTCATTCAGTACCACCTACTCTGTGTGTGTATACACATATATATGTTTAAATAAATAACAGGGAATTATAATCCTTCACTCCATGCCAAAGGAGAGATTTAGGGGGGTAGTTATGTAGCTATCTTAGAGTAATAACCCATCTTATTTACCCTTTATTGTGACTTGGAGGGCACTAATGCAGATTGTCTCATCTTAACACAGCACTATTCAGTTCAATGTAGGGTATTCATTAGTGAGATACAAAAGATACAAAGGCATTTAAAAGTGCTCATTACTTTGTAAATGCAATACCACAACTTGTAGTGTGGTTGCCGCAAGCCAAGGTATGCTTGGTAAAATAACCCCAGCTGAAAACTCCCAGAAGCATGGGGCTGCCAAGATGCTGCCTGATGCTCCTGGGCCACAAGCTCATAGGTGCATACTGATTATGTCACAATGATGTCAAGATTGTTAAACTTAACGAATTTGAACAAAGATTTATTTTTTCTTTAAATACAGTTCAACCCCACGGATTAAACATCGGTATAGAGTGGGGGACGGTATAATCTTGTGAGGACCAATTGAGGGCAGGGGGAGGAGTTTTATATGACAGCGAGGGAGGATTTAAATTCCGGCCCGAGGACGCCGGCGCCATCTTTTCTCATGAAAGTAGTGGAGTCGGATGGCGGCGGCGCCCTCGGTAAGTACACTATTCAAATTGAACTACTACTTATATTGAATGTATTTCATTTAGGAGGGGAACAGAGCGCATAATTGTATGTGACTCTTTTCTCTTTTTTAATATTTTGCAGGGAGACCCTTGATAAAACACAAATGCTGTGAAACATGTCGGGTCTGACTCCCTGGGTTAAACGCTGAGATAAGTATCAAGTACTTCTAAATTACGATACTCAGAAAGAGAATATTTATTTTCTTAAAACTTCTTAAAGTCTAAATCTAATTCTAATGACTGATCAATATACTAAAAATTTATAAAAATACAAAAATAAATAAATGTATGATACAAACCCGACAGCCAATGATGAGGCTCCCATAGTAAATCTCCCGTGTTTTGAATCTAACATTGCGGTGGAGTGGTGGGGCTGAGGCGTCAGGTTTATAAATTTAAAACAATCTAGACATATTTTTTGGATACATTTATGAATCATTTTGGGTCTAGATTATACTAATTTAACTTTTGAAGGCTGTAGATTTAAAGATTGTGCATCAGACATGTTCACTTGCTCTGAACCACAGCTATTGTGAGTAGGGTTTCTCTTCTTATTTTCTTAAACTTTGAGAATGAGGTTTAGTATGCAATACTTTTGCTTTGCTTGAGTAATGCATTATTAAATATCTTCTAACCTTAATATCAAACTGGAGTACTCTTTACTTCAAAAAAAGAAGGTTTAGAATGCAATATATATATTTTTTTCATGTGCTTTGTTTGAAGATCACAGAGGTCAAAGGAGGTTTTTTTTGGAAAACAGCAGAGGAACTGGACAAGTATTGAAGGTACATGTTTGATATTTATCCTATAGAAATCACTGCTTGTGAATCAAGATGATATAAGCTTGACTTTTAAATTGACATGTGGTTTAATGGCTGAGTGTGTGGTATATAGCTACATCCATAGCATCCTGAGGTTGTGGGTTCAAATCTCTCACTGCTCCTTGTGACCTTGGGTAAGTCGCTTAATCCCCTCATTGCCCCAGGTACACTAGATAAGAGTTTCAGCCCACCAGGACAGAAGGGAAATATGATAAAGTAGCTGAATGTAAATACCACTTAGGGCTCCTTTTATCAAGCCACGCTAGAGGCGTTAGAGCGCGCAACTTTTAATCACGCGCTAACCCCTGCACTGGCCAAAAAACTACCGCCTGCTTAAGGCAGGCGTTAGAGGCTAGCATGGCTGGCGGTTTAACGCGCGCTATTACGTATGTTAAACCGCTAGCGCGGCTTGATAAAAGGAGTCCTTAGTATATAAGTGGTATATAAATAATTAAAAGATAAATAAATATAATAGTGGTGCCATTTTACTGCATACAATTTTAATGTAAAAACATCATAAAATTGCCGTTTTAATGATGCAAAAATGTGATGTTACAGACTGCAGGACGTCTATGCGACACCTAAAAGGCGATTCTATAAAGGATGTCTAACTATATAGATGCACTTAAATTCACTGGACGCCACTGAGCGCGATTCTCTATTGTGCATCTATGCATAATAGAATTGCACTGAGCGTTGTGGTCCCGGATGTCTAAACGATGCCTAACTTTTAGGCATCATTTACAGAATTTGCCCCTTAATTGAAAGAAAAAAGGAGAGGGAAGCTGCAGAAAGGAGTTTTCTTTTTATAAGACAATGCACCTGCTCACAAGGGGGTCCTTTTACTAAGGCGCGCTAGGACCCCTTGGTTGGCAAAATGATGGATTTTTTTTTTAAATCTTTACTAATTTTCAAATATTAACAGTGCAACACACAGGTATAAGAACATATAACAAGTCAAGAAAAGCACATTCAACTTACAGATATTCAAAATCAATCATTTTTATCCCACCTACCCATCGATTAATCAATAACACAAATGTATATACTCTTTCAATAACCTACACTTATTTAAAATAATACAATAGTACAATCCCTCCCCTCTCCCACCCTGGATGTGTAAGGAAATGGCACAGAAATTAAAGACAAAAAACCCCCAACTACAGAGAAGTAATAAAAGATGTCAGCGGGCCCCAAACCATGGATGTTTTGATGCAGTTGGAGTTTCAGTGCATAGACCATCCATCCTACTCACCCTACTTGCTCCATGTGACTATTTTCTGTTTCCAAACCTTAAAAAGAGTTTGAAAGGATGACAATTTTTGAGTGATTTGGAGGCAATTACAGCAGCGGAGCAGAATTTAAGTGACCCGACATCAGAGTAATTTTTGGAAGGGTTACAGAAACTTCAGACATGATGTTCCGAGTGAGTGGAATTTAGGGGTGAATATGTGGAATAACGTCTAAGTTTCATGGCTCCATGTCATTCCCTTCTTGGTTGGGCTAAGAACTTTTCAGCACCCCCTCGTAGAACATGAGTGAAACCTGATGCGAGTCAAATGTAGATAATACTGTACATGCTGGTTTTAATAGGAGGCCTATAATGTTCTCATATTCTTGTTGGTAAGAAAGATTTTCTAAGCAGGTTATGAGTTGGACAGAATACATGACAAAAAGATGCTATGGTAGATTTTATAATTGTAATAAAAATGACTGTCAGGCATTAAAAAGACCAAGAGGCAGTTGAGATTAACATGCTGTCTGACAATGAAAAGTAATCAGCTTTTATCTGTAAAAGCCTTTATGATGAAGACAATTAGGGAGTTCGGGATATTATGTCAAACTGTCAGCTGAGCCCACTTAACAGGTTAAAATTGTAGGTGACTCATTGATTCAAACAGAATTTGATAAGGGTATGATTGACTGGTAAAATAAATGGCTGTCCAGGTGACTCAGTGTTACTTGCTGCTATGCAAAGGGACTTGAATTTTAATTTCCAGTTCAGGTCTTCCACTCCCCAGATCAGCTGTCAGTCGGGTTTACTTCAGGGCCAATGTGGATTGCATGCTGTAATGTAATCTGTTCAAATTAAATCAATTTAGAAAAAAAAAAATCTCTTACCAAAAAAGATGTAGGCCTCCATTTAAATCTAGTATGTATAATACTGCCTACATTTGAACCTCATCAACTTCCACTCATGTTTTGGATCTGTAATACGTTATCAATCACAGAATAGTGGACAGAGCAAATTTGGCCACGTGTCTCCATTGCTCAAAGAATTACATTGGCTCCCAGTTCATCTCAGAATTCAATCCAAGTGCATTTGCATTACATTTAAGATTTTATTTGACATTTTCATCACTCTTGTTCCCTTAGATTGGAACAATGACAGATCTCATCTCACTAGAAATGTTCACAGGTTGAAACTCTCTTTTCCTTTTCTCAAGGGTAAGGCTAAACCTATTAGAAAATTTAGCGGCTCGTTCTCTTTCAAATCTAAGTTATATTTAGTTTAGTTCAGATTCAGGGACCACAACCGACAGTTCTGCAAGGACCCTTGTAAGTGGCCTTAGCCAAGGAAGGTTACTGCCATGCCTGGACTACTGTAAGTTGGTGGGAGACGGGTGCGTACTGCGCCGAGAGGGAAGATGGAGTTAAAGGTGCTTGGGTCATTGTGCATAAAAGCTTATGGCTTCAGATCTCCTATTGAGTTGGAAGCCTAAATGGACCAGGCAGACACCGGGAGGTTAAAAAAACAAACCTTCAGTAGTGGAAAACAAATTTTGATTATTCTCAGTCCTATTGTTCTAACCATTTTTGTTACTAAAGGACATAAAACAGTGTTGGATCTAGAATGGACCTATTATATTAGCCTTAAAAATCTTTTCTAGATGACTCAGTTGTTGGATGTTTATTGAATCATAAATACCACCTGAAAATATATTGTTGAGTTAGTTTAGATCTAATAGTATCTAATATAATAAAACGGTAAGCTGCGCATGCACACTCCCACCTGCGTGCGTCCGTTTTCCGTGAGATGTAGGGCACCTTAGGTAGGAGTGCGCATGCGCGCTTACGTCACCAGCCGCCGATGCCTCAACAAGCTGGGACCGCAGCCAGCCGCCGATCTCCGTTCCTCCAGCGGGCGGGGGGGTGTCTCAGAGGAGAGGGATCGCGGCTGCTCAGCGCCCCCACCGAGGAGCCCAGCAACTTTCCGCCCCGGTTCTTAAACTGATCCGAGTCCTTTGCCGCCCCCTCGTTCCCTTCCTGCAGGCCCGACTACCTATCCGGCGATTCAAGCAGCGTGTGCAGCAGTCTTCACACGCTGCTTCGGGCCTGCCCTGATTTGCTCTGCCGCGTCTCTGATGATGTCATCAGGGACGTGCCAGAGTAAGTCAGGGCAGTAGAAGGACCCGAAGCAGCGTGTGAAGACTGCTGCACATGCTGCTTGAATCGCCATGTGTAGTCGGGCCTGCGGGAAGGGAAGGAGAGGGGTGGCAAAGGACTCGGGTCAGTTTAAGAGCCGGGTGTAGTTGAATCGCCATGTGTAGTTGGGCCCGCGGGAAGGGAAGAGGGGGGGCAGCAAAGGACTCGGGTCAGTTTAAGAGCCCGGTGTAGTTGAATCGCCATGTGTAGTCGGGACCGCAGGAAGGGAAAGGGGGGTAGAGGAAATGCTAATGCTGCTGCACAGGGAACTGGTGTGGGGGGTGGGAAATGGAGGGGGAGGGAATGCTGCTTTGGACAGACAGACAGAGGGAGGAAGGGAGACAGAAAGAAAAGAAGAAAGACACAGGGGCAGGGAGATACACAGAAAGACAGACAAAGGGGGCCAGGGACAGAGACAGACAGAAAGAAAGACAGCGGGAGCGCGTCAGGAGGGGTGCGGGATGCGGCAGAGGAAACTTTTCCAATGGGTGCAACTGGGCGGCTGTCGGGACCTCTAATCATGGGCAGAGCAAGTAAGTGTATCATAGGGCTAAGAAGGAGGAAGGTGGGGGGGAGAAAAAGGAAGGGATGCCTAATGTTGGACAGGGGGAGAAGGAAAGAGGTGCTGCTGGACAGGGGAGGGTAAAACAAAGGGAGAAGGGCTGCTGCTGCATAAGGAGAGCAGTGAAGGGGTGGTGGTGGACACAGGGGAGGTAAAAAGAAGGGAGAATGGACAGGGGGAGCAGGCAAGGGGAGGTGATGGACAGCCAAGGAAAAAGAAAGACAGAAAGAAAGAAAGAAAGCGGCTAAGGAGAGAGAAAGAAATAAAGACAGACACACACACACATATATTCTAGCACCCGTTAATGTAACGGGCTATAAGACTAGTGTAATATAATATAAATACTCTGCTTAAGTTTTTATTACATTTTCTAGGTACAGATAATTTAAAACTGATGAAGCATTTTTCTCTATCTATACAGTATCAGATGGCAGAAATTTGCAATGCCATGCCTCTCTTTTTGAGATCTGGCAGTCATTATCTGCGGTTTTGGAAAATGCATCTCCATCTCCGGCAGCGTTCAAGGCCCTGTTAAAAGCCCACTTCTTTGAGATTGCCTTCAACTCCTAACTCCTCTCACCTTGGATTCCACATCTTTAACCCTACATGTCATGTCTGTCTGTCCAAGTTAAATCTTAAGCTCTTCTGAGCAGGGACTGTTTATTAAATGTCAAAATGTACAATGCTGTGTACACCTTTCAACACTATATAAGTGATAAATAGTAGTTTTGTAAATTTGGTCTGCTTCTAATTGACAGTCGTTGGTCATGTGTAGTTAGCTTGATCCTCTTTCTCTTATTTATATAATTCCCACATATATTAAACTGATTTCTTCTTAGTATAATCTGCCCTGAACTGCCAAGGTAGTAGCAGAATAGAAGATCCGGCACAACATAACATAACTTAATTTAGAGCAAGTTGATGATAGGTAATGAGACAATGCCAGTAGTTTGTTTTTTTTGTGTGGTTTTTAAAAATTCTTTATTTGTGTTTTAACATTTGACATCATTACAAGTCAAACAGGAAAAAATATCGTGTAGATGAAATACAAAGACCCAAATTCTTTAAAAGAAATCTCCTCAATACAAGATATAGTTAGTCCACTATAATTGGGGATGTAGCTTAAATATAACTGAAATTAAACATAGGAAATCAAATAATAGGAGACAAAAAATATAGGCCTGACTGCTCTAAGCAAGTAGCAAATATCCTTGAGCTATCTTAGAAACAGCAAAATTCATGTAGTAGAAGTTAATTGCTCTCTAGCTGAAACAAATTTAGACAGCTGTTGTGGTTCAAAGAAAACATATCTATCATTCTTATAAGTTATCACACACTTGCAAGGGTATCTTAGGACAAAAGTTGCCCCCAACTGAACTGCCTGGGGTCTCAATATAAGAAATTGCTTCCTTCTCTTCTGGGTGGATTGAGAAACACCTGGATATATTCTAAAGTGTTCATCAGGAAAGGTATGTCCTTATACTTGAAAAACATTTTAAGCATCCATTCCCTATCAGAGTCAGTAGCAAACGGTACAATCAATGTAGCTGAGACCTGAGCCTCAAAGTCCGACTTCTCAAAGAAATTTGTCAAATCCAAACTATCAGCAGAAACATTCTGCTGGTTAGGATTTTGAGATCTAGCATTCATAGGGAGGTAATGCATCTTTGAAAGAGGTAGGTATGAGGTCTCGGGGACTTTCAGAATTTCACTCATATATCTTTTAAACATCACTAAGGGTGGTATAAATGAACTTTAGGAAAATTAATAATCCAGAGATTACATCTCCTGATAGAATTTTCCATCATTTCATGTTTAAAGTGCAAGCTAGCATTGCCCTTAGTCCAAGTTAGAGCTTGTGCTTCCAGGGATTTTATCTTAGGTCTCAAAGTCATCAGTTTGAGACTCTAAGCATGCTACCTTCGTCTTCAGGTCCAGATTTTCTGAAAGTGCAATAGTGCATTTAGTGGATAGTTGCTGAATTTGGTTCCCAAGAGAAGTCTGCATTGTTGTAATAGCCTCCCAGATAGATTCCATCGTGAAGACCTTGGGCCTCTGTAAAGGAGGGACTTCTGCTCTGATACTCCCTGCAGCTCCCTGTATGGCTTGAGCTGCTTCAGATGAAGAAATATCTCCTTGATTTTGCTGCGTTCTTAATGCCCGCTGGAGAGATGAAATTCCGTCCTCTCGCCCCCTACCAGAGTCGGTCCTCCCGCTCCGTGGGACCAACAAGTAGGACTCCCGGGCCATCACGTCCATAAAAGACTCCCCCCGTCGCTCTAGGACCCTCTTCAGAGGATAGAGTGACGCCTTCTAAGGAGAAATCTTGCACCTCAGTTTGCGTGGGTTCGCCAGCAGAGGAAACCTCCGATCTTACAGCTACGGAGTTATGTTCCACGAAGGCGTCCATTGGGCCTGACAAGGGAACAGTTTCGTCCAGGAGAACGCGGAACTTGGACTTCCTTTTTACCATCAGGTACTCCAAAGACTTTCAAGCAGGAACGATAGGATCTTCGGAGAAGCATCAGGCCGCCATCTTACTTTTGCTCCGCCCCCCCCATGCTCTCCGCCAGTAGTTTTATCTTTATTGGAATTAGTAGGATTTGTATTTAGCCCAATTTAGCCCAGTTATTTAGGGGATCATTTACTAATGCTTTTCTGCTGCGGGGCCCATTTTATTACTGTGGGCTCTGTGACAGATACTGTATAACATAACATAAAATCTTATTTCTATCCCGCAGTACCTTGAAGTTCAATGTGGGTAACAAACAATAAAAGAAACTGGTCCTATACAGCTAATTACAAGTATAACTCACACAATTACTACATTGACAATCATATATGAATATTTGAATGCTATACTTCCAAAAATTTCTTAAACAAGTAGGTTTTAAGCAGTTTTCTAAACTGGAGATGTTAGTAAATAATCCTCTTAATGTTGAATACTACTACTACCGTGTTTCCCCAAAAATAAGACCTACCATGAAAATAAGCCCTAGCATGATTTTCAGGGTAGGTCTTAATATAAGCCCTACCCCTGAAAATAAGCCCTAGTCGCCGGCAGCAGTGCTTCCCGCGCACCCCCTGCCGACTCCCCTGTCGACCCTTCCATCTCTCCCGCCGACCGCGAGACCGAAATACTGTACCTTGTAACAAACAGCAGCATAGCAGCAATGTAGAGCTAGGCTGCTCTGCGGCCTTTTTCTGCCCGGGTGTTCCTCTGTCGCATCACTGATGATGTCATCAGCAACGCAGCACACATGTCCAGGCAGGAGAAGGCTGCAAAGTAGCCTGTCTACATTGCTGCGACGCTGTCGTTTGTTACAAGGTATGGTATTTCGGTCTCGCAGTCGGCAGCTGGGTGTGCGTGGGGGGAGGGGAGGAGGGAGGGATTCAAACTGCAAGGGTTCTGCTGCACAAGGGATGGGAGGGAGGGAGGGATACAAGTTGCAAAGGTTCTGCTGCACAGGGGGTGGGAGGAAGGGATAGAACGACACTGCACAAGGGGATGGGTGAGAGAGAAGGAAAGATGCTGCACATGTGGGGGAGAGAAAGGAAATAGGAAGAATTGATGTGGGGGAGAGAAGATCACTGTAGAGTCTCAAACTGATGACTTTGAGACCTAAGATAAAATCCCTGGAAGCACAAGCTCTAACTTGGACTAAGGGCAATGCTAGCTTGCACTTTAAACATGGAAAAAAGAAGACCTGCCCTGAAAATAAGACCTAGTGCCTTTTTTGGGCCCAAAATTAATATAAGACAGTGTCTTATTTTTGGGGAAACATGGTACTATCCATTCAGTCATGTTTAACTCTTGGATACTCTGTAGGCCAGTCCTCGCCATGCTCCACTGTTTTCCATGGCTTCTTTCAGCTGCTTGATGTTCATTTCCATGCCTTGGTGATGACAGCCAGAGGAATGGGCTTAAGAATCACAGCATCCCTGAGAAGAGCTTTCTGTTTCCTGTTCCAGCTCCATTTCCTCCTAAGCAGAAGGCAGAGATCAGTAGAGGAGGTGGTGAACCTGGAGCAGATAGAGAAAAGAAGAGCCACTCTGTTTCTTAATCAGCCTTGCCCCACCTATCATTTGAGAGATAGGAGGGGAGGAGCATAAAATACAGATCAGAGTAGAAGCCCTACTCTCCCTGTTTATACCCCTTTCTTTTCCATTCTAGGGATGGAAAGCATGTTGTATTTTCAGGTTAGTGAGTGTAATGTGTGACCTAGGAGTTGTATGCTTCCTGGACTTTGCTGTAGGCTCTGGAACCCAGTGCAAAATCTCAGACTTCATTGCCCACACACTATTTAAATGTTGGAAATAGTTCAGCTGTGTGGATAATTTTAATTGTTTTATCTGGTGCAACCCTGTGGCTTTTTTTATATCAAGAGCGAAAATTTTTTATGATAGCAAAACTTGGTGGTCCTTTTACTAAGTTGCGTTATGAGTGAATGCAGGCCGAATGCAGATTAAAATGGTGTACATGGCTGTGTGTGTGTGTGTGTGTGGGGGGGTGTATTTCCGTGCATATGTGTCCTTGTGATGGCTGGCAACCACTAGGAGAGCTTGTGGTACTGCATGACCCTTCTGTTGATTGTGGGTGGGGGGGGACGGAGGATGTTGTGTTTGGGATTTCAGTAGGTAGGCTAGTTATGTTTGGGGATGTGTATGTGTGGGAGACACATGGTAGCTATTGGGAAGCTGAGTAGTGAGGATGGCTACACATTGGGGTCTTAACTAATGGCCATACTTTGGGATTGTAGGGAGGGGCAGAGGGCATGTAAACATAGGTGGGGGCTCCCAGGGTAGGGGGAGAGAGAGTTAGAGTGGTTTGCGAAGGCCCTATGCTGTGGATATTGAATGGGCTCCGGTTTTATGCTATTAGGTATATCTTCCATGACAGCATCCCTACCTGTGGTGCTGACATAAGAATTGCCATACTGGGACAGAGCAAAGGTCCATCAAGCCCAGTATCCTGTTTCCAACAGTGGCCAACCTGGTCCCAAGTACCTAGCTAGATCCCAAGTAGTAAAACAGATGTTATGCTGCTTATCCTAGGAATAGGCAGCGGGAACTTGTGCCATTTTCTTTAGCGGCTCTGCACGGGGCAGGAGTGTAGGGGGATCACTTCTGCCCTGGTTCACCACTGGACCACCAGGGTGTGCAAGGTAGGCCTTTGCAGGGTCCGGGAGGTGGGATGGTGTGCAGCTGGCCCAGACAGGAGACAGGAGGAGTCGCTCCTTTCCTGGCTCACCACTAGAACTTCAGGGCTCAAGGCAGGCCCGGGGGAGGTCTGCAAAGGGTGTTGGAGGTGGGGGGATGCACAGCTGGATGACTCTAATATAAACCAAGATCTCTATTTTTGCACCATTTATTTGGTCCCAAAATCTCAATTTATATTCGAGTATATACGGCACCTACCTGGGACCACTTGGTTTTCTAATAAAAGACTGTTTTGAACATTTTTATCTTCTGCTTTTTTGGTTGTGCTTCAATTTTTTTATGACTAACCAATAGGCCAAATAATCAATTTATTAAATGATTCCTATTATTTATGCCTTTTAAATGGGAACTGTTTTTAGCCAAAGGAATTAAAAGTAAATTCCTTTGCAAATAAGGTCAAGCCCACAGCAGTTAACAAAGTCATTGGATGCCTCCAGGTTTAAAACTTTCCAGAGCTTTGAGGATGGAAGGATTATCGAACAAAGTGTTTCTTTATGTTCTTTTTCTTAATGTTTTTTTTTTGTTTTTATTTTGTTCTTTTCTTTAACCCATTTTACCTATATGTGGAGGAAATAGGACTTGCTTGGTTATAGTTTTTATATATTTATTGTCATTCTAGGTTATATTTGTGCATTCCTTTTACTTCACTGCATGTTCATTCATCTGATAGCAAATTTAAAAAAAATCTAACATTCTTGAGTAATTTCATTTTACTTTTTAAAGTGGGAATGTCATCTAGATAGGTTAGTCTTTGTTTTTATCCTTCAGTTTTTCTTTAGTTCTCTTTTTTGTTGTTTAAGGTATGGCCAGCATTCTTCAGCTCTCCTTCACAGGGAGGATGACACCTGTTTGGGAAGACAGGCCGCTCACCGTGCACTCAGATGATCTAATCTAATCTTTGGTTTATATATCGGGTCATCTCCCAGTGGAGCTCGACTAAGTTCACATATAATTAAGACTAGAGTACATAGCAGAAAACATAGGAGAAGGAAGTACTAATTAAAAACTAAAGTACATAAGAAAAGCATAAGGAAAATAACTATAATATTATCATTTCGTTGAGGCTGTAGTTAAATTATTTAAAAATTGCTAGAATAATTGACTCCATCCTCTTAAATAGCAGCCAGTACCAAAATCCCAAAGGACCATAATTAGTGGCTCAATAAATGGACAAGCTTGATTTTTTATTTTTAAAAACCAAATACTAAAAATTACAAAAAAGTATTGAAAATCAACTTTTCAAACCATTTTTTTTGTTTGAGATGTCATGCATCAGCAAACCTTGGGCCAGTGGTCTCAAACTCAAACACTTTGCAGGGCAACATTTTGGATTCGTAGGTACTTGGAAGGCCTCAGAAAAAATAGTTAATGTCTTATTAAAGAAATGACAATTTTGCATGAGGTAAAACTCTTTATAGTTTATAAATCTTTCCTTTTGGCTAAGTCTTAATAATAATATTGTCATTTATAGCTAGAGACATATGATCAAGAAACCGTTTTATTTTACTTTTGTGATTATGATAAACATACCGAGGGCCTCAAAATGTTACCTGGCGGGCTGCATGTGGCTCACGGGCCGCGAGTTTGAAACCACTGCCTTGGGCTATACTCAGGTTATATAGTGGGACAGCAAAATCTCCCCTTATTTGGTACAGTGGGGAAGTTTCTGAATCTGAAATCCATAATCCAAAGTGCTGTTGTGCCTATAGTGATACGATCAAGGATGGGCCTTCATCATTGTGCAGTGGACATATCTATGTAAAATTGGAGGGAATTATTTAAGGCCCTGTTTTCTGGATCTAAGAGAGAGATTTTGCCAGCAGTAGCCTAGGCTGCTCAGAAGCAGCAGAGAGATACCTCTTATTTCATAATTAGTTAGATCTTGTACAGGGAGAAGAGCTGTCCTAGACTGGCTTAGCCTAACCAAAGGAGAAGATCCAGAAGATCTGAGGATGATCTTGAGAAACATGTAGAGGTTTTTGGCTCAGTAAGCACCAAACCATCAACTGCCTGGGTGCATCTAGTTGTGTCTCTTTTGAATATTCCTCAGGAACTTGTTGCGGGTTTCTGGGTCTCGCTGCATCTTGTCAGGTAGATACCAACATTTCAGCTATCACGCTGTGGCTTTCTTCAGGGTATGCTGTAAGGTCTGCAGTTTGTCTTTGTAAATAGCGGGTTCCCTGACCTGATTGGGAACAGGGGCAGTCCATTGGTCACGAATTTGAATTTTAGAGGGGAAATCTCTTTTTTTTGTTCCATAGAATGCAAAAGTCTCTGGTGAGGTTAAAGAGAGCACAGCTAAGCATAAATCTGAGGACTAGAGGGACACAACAGTGCATGTCTTGTTGGTGGCACATATTCTTGCAGGAACTATACAGGTACCTAATTATCTGAGGTGTGGAGTTGGCCTGATACTTTACTGCAAGAGGTTGGCATGGTGATAGATTATTTCCTCAAAACACACATTCCAGAACTTGAAAATTGAATCCATTCCATATTAAGAGAACAGCATGCGGGGTGGTACAGGACATTTATGGAGTTCTGTTAAACCTTTGCTGGTTCCATAGGGTACTGCAAACAAGCTGCTGTATCTCTTTTTCTAGTATATGTCTCAGAGAAGTCAGAAGTGTTTCTTTCTAAAGGATTTCTAGACAGAGTATTGGCATATGCTGCATGTTATTGGGTAAGTAGATGAGGAGATGACATAACTAACTTGTGGGCCTTTCTGGCCACTAGGGGTCCCAAAGATGACTATCTACCTCCTCCTCTCAGGTGTTGTGAGCACTGCATCTAGAACAGTGGTCTCAAACTCGCGGCCCGGGGGCCACTTGCGGCCTGCCAGGTCCTATTTTGAGGCCCTCGGTATGTTTATCATAATCACAAAAGTAAAATAAAACAGTTTCTTGGTCATATGTCTCTTTAGCTATAAATGACAATATTATTATTAAGACTTAGCCAAAAGAAAAGATTTATAACCTATAAAGAGTTTTACCTCATGCAAAATTGTAATTTCTTTAATAAGACATTAACTATTTTTTTCTGAGGCCCTCCAAGTACCTACAAATCCAAAATGTGGCCCTGTAAAGGGTTTGAGTTTGAGACCACTGATCTAGAACTTGTGTGTTAGTTTGGTTTTGCTGCGAAATGTTAAGGCTGTTAACAACAGTAGACCTGCCTGATCATTGGTCTGAAACTCAGACCCTTTGCAGGACCACATTTTGGATTTGTAGGTTCTTGGAGGGCCTCAGAAAAAAATAGTTAATGTCTTATTAAAGAAATGACAATTTTGCATGAGGCAAAACTCTTTCTAGTTTATAAATCTTTCCTTTTGGCTAAGTCTTAATAATAATATTGTAATTTATAGCTAAAGAGACATATGTTCAAGAAACCTTTATTTGTGATTATGATAAACATACCGAGGGCCTCAAAATAGGACCTGGTGGGCCACGGGTTTGAGACCACTGTGCTAAAGAGAGCTAAAAACATGCTAGTTTTGCAGCCTGGACTTTCGGTCTTCATAGGTCCTCTGCGGTGACACATGCTGAACGTAGATCCAGCTCAGAGCTCAGTAGTCATACAATGCAAGGCAAGAACTCTGCCATCTATATCAGAGCTATTCTCAGCTCACATCTCCATATTACTCCATTATTGTGAATGACTTACAATGGACAGATAATTATGCCTCTCTTTAAAGAATATTTCACAAAAATACTGTCTTTCTTGTGCTGGTGGCTAATAATTTACTAGACAAATATTTCAGATTGCAGGGAAATACTTTTAAAACCAATAGGAGGAAATATTTTTTCACTCAGAAAATAGTTAAGCTCTGGAACGCATTGCCAGAGATTGTGATAAAAGCGAATAGCATAACTGGTTTTAAGAAAGGTTTGGATAAATTCCTGGAGGAAAAGTCCATAGTCTGTTATTAAGACATGGAGGAAGCCTCTGCTTTCCTTGAATTGATAGCATAGAATGTTGCTACTCTTTGGGTTTTGGCCAGGTACTAGTGACCTAGATTGGCCACCATGAGAATGGGTTACTGGGCTTGATGGACCATTGATCTGACCCAAAAGGGCTATTCTTTTGTTCTTATGATCACTTGGTTAATAGTTGTTAAAAGTATCAGATACCTCTCATCTATCGCTGACATTCTATAGAAAAATTTTAAAACGGAGGGAGACTATGGAGTCAAATTTAAAATGCTTCAAGGCCAAACTTTTTTTTTAATTTATTTGAAAGGTTCATAGATAAAGTTGTGAAGAGCATAGTGGGGAGTGAATGCACACTTCTGATTTTCTGACCTTCTATTTTCTTTAGGCGACTTCTGTGATCATCGCTTAGCTTGCCAAGCTACTAGTTTGTCCCTCCATCTTATCCTCTTGTAGTAATAACTGTGCTTGTGTGTTACATATTTTTTGTTTCCCCAAAGTTATATTATGTTTCTCTTCCCCCCCACCTTTGTGTCCCTGAAGTTACATGTTCCATTAAAATCCAACTTGTTAAGGGGAATTCAATAAAATAAAAGATATTACTTTCAAAATTCAAATGTGTGTGGTTTTTTTTAAAAAATATGGTAATAATTTGCAATACAGACTTTGCTAATTAATGTATCTTTCTTCCTTTCATGACCCAATTAGTTTTGTTTATTTATTTGCAAAACATTGCTATACCACCAACTGTAATTCAATGCTGACAAACATCTCAAAACTTCAGAAGAGGAGAGGCAGGTTCCCATTCATTAAAATGTGGGACAGGAAAGGAAGAGGAGATCATATATCATTTTTCCTAACTTTGTTGGAAAAGACAGGTTTTATTCATTTTTTAAAATAGGAATATGAGAGTTCCAGGCTGATATCTTAGGGCAGTGAATTCTATAAGTACAGTCCAGCATAACTGAAGGCGGTATCATACGAGATATCAAAGTGCTGGGATGAGCAAAGGGACCTGCAGCGAAGTAAAAGGGATTAGAAAGTTAGATAGTTAAGAGCAGAGAGAGTAAGGCCTTTGTTAACCAGGGTAAGAAGCTTAAATTGGCCTCATGCAGAAACAGGCAACCAGCGCTCATCTATTCAGAGATGTGACACATGGTCAAAATTGCTCATTCAAACTAAAACTCCAACTGTCAGAAAACGTGGTTGGAGCTTTGGTTTGAATGAGCAACTAAAATTGTCTCAAACTTCCTGAGCTGGTTTATCATATTTGCCGATGGACTAATCCAGATGCAAAGCCCTATCCCGCTCCGCCTCCAGCCCCGCCCTGTTCTACCTCCGACCCTCCCAGTTCTGCCTCCAGCCCCGCCCCATTTCGCTTCCAACCCCGCCCCCCAAAAGCACATCTCTTTTTTTCATGCGAGGATGCATGTGACATACATGTGAGGATGCATCCAGGTCATGTGAGGATGCATGCGACGTCATCCGCGTAGGCTTTTTAAAGGCCCTCCAGGTGTGGCCGGAACTCTGGGCTTTCCAAAACCCAGATAAACTGCTGGGTTTTGGAAAGTCTCTAAAAAGAGGACATGTCTGGGTTTCCCTGGACGTCGGGTAACCCTGTTACTGAGGAAGCTGAAGCATCTATGGAGAATATCTATGGAGGGATAAGGGAAGGGTTGAACAATTGTACCAAAGAAAAGGACATAGAGAGAAAAAAGAATGGAGCACAGAACCTGTTTGTTTTATGTAGAATAATTTGGGTGAAAGATGACTCCCAGGATCCTGACTAGCTCATTGAAGGAGAGGGGATGATTGGTAATTATGGGAGGTGAGGGGCAGGGGAATAGAGATTTGGGAAAAGAATGGTTTTACGATTGGATGGGATAAAGAACAACACATCCGTAAGTCAGGTGGATACTAGTCATAAACTCCTCTGCATTTCCAGCTGATTTAGAATTAGGGTTCCAGTCTAGCACTATGGATGTAATTCTGGTGCTTCTTAGTTTAGGGGCTCCTATACCACATGGTGACAGCCTATTCTATAACAGAATCTGGGTACCATGTTAGCATAACCTGGCTTTGGTGTGTGCCCGCAATTACACCAGCCATAGACCTGGTGTAACAGTAGGGTGTGCATAACTTGCAGCATTGTCATATTAAGTGCTTAGTAGGAATCTAAGATCAGCCAACGCAATGTTATCACAGGCTGAGAACTTATGTTATGTGACTACAGGCCGGTCAGCATTTTCAGTAGCTGCAGTAAAATTGTGGAATCAGTTGCCAGGCATTTTATGTTTGTGTAAAAGTACTGTTGAATTTCGTGAAATGCTTGTGAAGATTCCGTATAGTCCTCTCTACACACACAGATGAAAATACTGGATAGTCCTCTCTACACTCACAAATTGCGTGTGAAGAGAGAACTATACGGAATCTTCACAAACACTTTTAGAACTCTGATGAGGCTTCCTATTTGCTTTTGGCTACACCACCTTTCCTTCCTACATTGTCTTTCCTGAACAGATTATAGCCCGGTATAACTACATCCCAGTCATGGTTCTCCATGAACCACGTCTCTGTGATCGCTACTAAATCCAACTCATCTTCTTCCATCACAGCTTCTAGATCCAGAATCTTGTTTCCCATAATTCGAGCATTAATATATACCATCCCTGCTCAGCAGCCCTTAGGAAATCATCCCATGGTTCAGGAAGCCAAAATGCTCTCAACGACACCATCCACATAGCCACACATACATCTCCAGGATGCGTGCTTCTCTGACCTGGCCCTTACCCTCAACAGGAAGGATAGACGAGAATACCACCTGCGCACCTGACTGCTTCATCTTCTCTCCCAGAGCTTCAAAGTCACTTTTGATATGTTCGCAGGGGTACCTGGAAGTATCATTAGTTCCAACGTGGACGAACAGCATCAGATAATAGTCATCAGGCTTGATGAATCTTGGCAATCTCTCCATAACATCTTGGATTTTGGCAACAGGCAGACTGCATACCTTCTGGGACATCATGTCTGGTCTGCAGATGGATGCTTCTGAACCCCTCAGAAGGGAATCTCAAACCACTATTACCTTACACCTCCTAGTGGTCGTGGATCCAGTAATTTATGGGATTTCAAGCTTTGATCCTTCTCCCTGGGATGCTCTCATCTCCTCCACTTCCAGGGTTCTTCAGTTCAAGGGCGGGTGGAGTCACAGTACCAATCTTGCAGGGTTCATTAATCTGAGTCCAGCTGTGTGCCCTCAACAAAGCCTCTTATTCCCCACTGCTGGAAATCTTTGATGCTTCATGAACCATTTCATCGATGTACCTCTCATTCTCACGGATGCTTCTCAGTTTTGCTACCTCCTCTCTCAGTTCCTTTACTTCCTTCATAAAGGATTCAACCTGAAGACAGCTTGCACATGGAACCACTCCCTCTGTCTGGGTAACATTTTCTGTCTGGACAGAGACAGAAGCTGTAACCTGAGCAGCAACTTTGATGACATGATGTTTCCCAGCCATACTGTGGTTGCAGAAGTACTTACACCTGGAAGAAAAAATAAAGAACAGAAAAATCCTACCAAAGCAATGCCCTTTTCCTGATTGGCTGAAGAGCCAAAAAAGCTCCACCTTGAGGTGGGCGGGAGGCAATTGACCTCAAGGGAACCTGTGGAGTCTGATCTCTAAGAAAGTCTTCAGAGTTCAGTGATACTGATACTGGAAGCCATGGAAGCCAAGAAAGATTAGAGTGCCAAGGGAGGAAGTGTAGAAGGAGAAAGAGCTCCCATTACCAAGCCCTGAGGTACACTGACCAATAGAAAAATGGCAGTGGAGGAGTATCCTCTGGAGTACATGCTAAAAGTGTGATGGGAAAGAGAGAGAAATGTGAAATCTGCTCTAGAGACTTTGAAAGTGCCATGCCTTGAACTCTAAAGATTTTTCTGTTTCATCTGGAGGTTATCTGCCCATGATAGTAACTAGTTTTGCTTAGTGTTTGAAATTCAGTTATCAAGCTGTGCACGCTGAGACTTTTGAGGCTTTTTCCTCCAATTTTTTTTAAAATCTTTATTCATTTTAAAACTAGCACAAAGTGCAATTAACACAATAGATAGCACTCAATTCCCTCAAATGATACAATAAATACATAACCCCCTCCCCATCCCCACCCACCCTTCCTAAAAGTGTAAAAACATTTAATATAATGCAAATGATCAAGATAAATAACCTTGCAATCAAATAATAAATTAATTACATATCCCCCTCCCACCCACCCATCCTGGATATGCAGAATCAAAGGGCTAAATACAATAATCAATCCTTACAAAATTTTGTCAATGGATCCCAAACATCCTTAAATTTCTTATAATGTCCCAATTGTATTGCTCTCATATGTTCAAATTTATAAGTCTGGCACAAGGATTCCCACCAAAAATAATCCCAATTTTTCCAGGTTTCAGAATAAGCTGTATAGCGACTCCCGTCATGATGAAAAGTAATTTATTGTTATGGGAAGTTATTAGACTCTTGGTCCTCATTAACGTGCCAAACAGCACTGTATCATATGTCAATGCCACTGGATTTTCCAGTATTCTATTGATTTGACTCCAAATGGATTGCCAAAACCTAAGTATCAAGGGATAAAAGAAGAGCAGATGATCCAGTGTCCCTATATCGAGATGACAATGCCAGCATCTAATTGACTTAGAACTATCTAATTTTTGTAATGTAACAGGGATCCAAAAACTTCTATGTAACAAAAAAACCCAAGTTTGTCTCATAGATGCTGCCACCGTACATCTCATCCTCCAAGTCCAAATTCGTGGCCATTGAGACGCAGAAATCTGTTGCTGTATCTCGATGCTCCAAATGTCTCTAAGACTAATTTTTGGTTTCTTATTCATATAACCAGATATTAATTTATACCACTGGGTGGTCTGATGTCCTAAGAAATCTGTCTGGAAGCAAAGGACCGTCAAGCTATACTGATTTTTTAGATTTCACCAATCGGGGAACCCCTTCTGAATGGCTTGCTTCAACTGCAACCACTTATAATTTAGAGATATACCGAATGATTGTTACAGTCTTGAAAAATCAAGCAATTTCCCATTAGATAAAACATCCTCTAGTGTACGTATACCTGCCTACATCCAATGCTTCCAGAAGATCTTAGACTCGCCAATTTTAATCTTGGAGTTTAGCCATAAAGATTGACACGTAGACTCCTCTACTGGAATATCTGTTAAGTCGTTAATAAATTTCAAAGTTTTCCAGGTGTCAAATAAAATACTATTGTCCTTAACATATCTGGGTAACTTGATACTTAAAACATGACACAAATGCAATGGAGGCATGAGTTGCCATTCCAAGTAAAGCCAGTCCGGAAGATGCTCCATGAGCTCAGGAACGATCCAATACATACCCTGACGCAGTATATAGGCCTGATGGTACCTATAAAAGTTTGGAAAATTTACCCCACCCGCCGCAATTGTTTTTTGTAAAGAGAATAAAGCAATTCTTGCAGTTTTACCCAGCCAAATAAATTTAGTAAGAATACTATTTAATTTCTTATAAAAGGACCCCTGAAAACAAACTGGCAACATACCCATTTGGTAGCAAACCACAGGCAAAATCATCATTTTGACAGTTTGGACTCTCCCCCACCAAAACAGATGTATTGGGTTTCATTGCTCACACATTTCTGAGACCTTTAGTAATAAGGATTTTTCATTTACTCTCATTGTATCTTCCAATGTTTTTTGAATCCAAATACCTAAATATTTTATACCCTCTTCCTTCCAAAGAAAAGGGAATGTATCAAATAATCCTTTTGGACAGTGTACATTTAGCAAAAGAACCTCCGATTTACTCCAATTTATTTTATATCCAGAAAATTTCCCAAATCTATCAATCAAATCCAGTAAATGTGGAATGGTAGTTTCAGGATTCCTCAAATGAAGCAAAATGTCATCTGCATAAGCAGAGACCTTATATTCCCGACCTGCGTAAGGAATACCCTGAATCTCCTTTGCCTGTTGAATAGCCAATAGCAAGGGTTCCAGAACAATGTCAAACAGTAAAGGAGATAATGGACACCCTTGTCTAACTCCCCTCTCCAGACAGAAACGTTCTGAAAAAGTATTATTAATATATAATCTGGCAGAAGGGGAACTATACAAGGTTTGAATCATTTGTATAAATCCAGAACCAATACCAAACCAATCCATTGTTTGATACATGAAGGTCCATTCTACCCAATCAAAGGCCTTCTCTGCATCCAAGGATACAGAGAAGGTCGGATCTTCCTTGGCTTTTGTTAAATTTAACATATGAAAAGCCAGTCTGATGTTGTTTGAAGAATGTCTTTAGCGATGAAACCCCGTTTGGTGCATACCGATAATATAAGGGAGAGCCTTGGCCAAGTGTAAAGCCAATAACTTAGTCAGAAGTTTTCCATCTACATTAATCAAAGAAATAGGCCTGTAATTTGAAACCAAAGTAGGATCCTTATTTGGCTTCGGCAAAACAATAGTTAAAGATTCTGCCATAATACCTGTAATACAATCTTTAGTTAGTTGAGCCTGATATAAATTTAAAAGATGAGGTAATAGGGTACATAAGAACATAAGCAATGCCTCTGCTGGGTCAGACCTGAGGTCCATCGCGCCCAGCAGTCCGCTCACGCGGCGGCCCAACTGGTCCAGGACCTGTGTAGTAAATCTCTATCTATACCCTTCTATCCCCTTTTCCAGCAGGAAATTGTCCAATCCTTTCTTAAACCCCGAAACTGTTCTCTGCCCTATAACGTCCTCTGGAAGCGCGTTCCAGGTGTCGACCACACGTTGGGTAAAGAAGAACTTCCTAGCATTCGTTTTGAATCTGTCCCCTTTCAACTTTTCCGAATGCCCTCTTGTTTTTTTATTTTCTGAAAGTTTGAAGAATCTGTCCCTCTCTACTCTCTCTATGCCTTTCATGATCTTGTAAGTCTCTATCATATCCCCTCTAAGTCTCCTCTTCTCCAGGGAAAAGAGACCCAGGTTCTCCAATCTCTCAGCGTATGAAAGGTTTTCCATCCCCTTAATCAGTCGTGTCGCTCTCCTCTGAACTCTCTCGAGTAACGTCATATCCTTCTTAAGGTACGGCGACCAATACTGGACGCAGTACTCAAGATGCGGACGCACCATTGCCCGGTACAGCGGCAGGATAACTTCTTTCGTTCTGGTTGTAATACCCTTCTTGATTATACCTAGCATTCTATTCGCTCTCTTAGCAGCCGCTGCACACTGTGCCGTCGGCTTCATTGTCATGTCCACCATTAATTTGGAATGATTTATAAAACTCTACAGTGAAACCATCACCACCTGGTGCGGACCCAACTCTAAAGGACTTCAACGCTGCTTGAAGTTCTTTCATTGATATAGGCGCCTCTAATTTTTGTATGAACAATAGTGTTTGAATTTCCACCGGTTTATGTTTTAGTTGTTTATCTACATTTTGGGGGGATGTTTCTCCTACATATTTTTGCTACTTTCTTCAGCCATGATGTACAATTTCTGGAAGGTTTCAGAGCAGATGGCCTGGTTTTTCCTTCTCATTGGATCTTGTGTTAATTAAAGGTTGGGAGAAGGAACTTCTAAATTCTTTTGTCTGTAGAGCTTGAGCCAAAACAGTAAGTAAGATGATAGACCTGCATGTTGTAGTGGCTTAAGAAAGAGAATAAAATATGAAGACACATGTAAATGAATTTTAATTTCTGCTGCTCTTTCCTATATAGTATCTTTCCCTGTAGAATTAAAATTTGTATCTGATGCTCCTTTTCTATTATACACAGAGAGGGATCAAGCAATTCCCGAAAAAAACCCAAGGCAAAACAACTGCAACAAAATTCCAGTTGGCCACAAAAATGGAGAAAATTGAGCCAAAGCAAATTTAAAGTTTATTTGAATGCATTTGATGTGGACCACATTTCAGCAATCATCTTGCACCGAGCTGATTGTATTAACAGCTGTATGAGCTTTGGCTGTAACTACAGATGAAGTCTTTATATTGAAGCTGTATGCATGGTATTTTGGGGTTTGGCATGGAGTCTTTTTTTTTTAGCTGTTCAGCTTGATTTTCTCCATTCTTGTGGCCAGCGCTATATGCTCCATTTCTATTTTGTAGCACTCTTACAAGCCATTGCATAGATTGTGTTCAATGTTGAATCCAGAAAAGATATGCACACAAGAGGAATCGTTATTTGCACCTAGGCCTCAAAGCTGTAGTTATATAATAATATCTGGGGAGACAAAAATTGCTAGTATTATTTATTTCTGCATATATATATATAAAAAGTAGTAAAAAAAAAATAAAAAATTCAGTTCTGTGTTTATCCCCAGTTTCTAAAAAGGCCACCCAAAATTGGTCACCCCAAATACGATAGTTTTGATTGCAATCATTAAATTATTGAAGCTAAGAAGCACTTAATTGGCACTAATTATGATTTGGGCACTGAACTGGCTATGCACTGTTTTGTAACAATGGAGCCCTAAATTGGATTGTGCAAAACTCAAAAGGGGTGTGGCCACAGGGAGGGTCATGGAGTTGCCGTACAGTGAGAGATTGGAGAAGCTGGCTTCTTCTCCCTAGAAAAGAGGAGACTGAGAGAGGACATGATTGAAACATTCAAAATACGGAAGAGAATAGACTTATAGACTTATAAAGAATGCTCATCCCAAAGCGTCCTTTATAGAATAACGCTGAATGCCGAATTTTATTGGCGCCAAATTTTGGGTGCCATTTATAGAATCTAGCTCATATTGTATGGCAAAATCCAACCAATTTGACATTTCATACATAAATGGGAGAGGCTGCATTTAATTTTGTTCATTTGTTTTACAACTGTGGCAAGAATAGATATACAGTACTCCCTCCTAAATTCACGGGGATTCCGTTCCAGGACCCCCCCCCCCCCCGCAAATTTTGAAAAACTGAGAATGCGATTTTTAGGCAAGGGAGACAGGAGAAGGCAGCTGGAGAGGCAGGAGGGGGCAGTTGGAGCGCCGGTGGGAGAAGGAAATCACTCGCAGTCTGCTTCGACCGCCTCTTCCTGTAGTAAAGTCAGGTTACACCAATCAGGAGCTGCTTTGACATGCAGCTTCTGATTGGTATAGCCCAACTTTACTACAGGAAGAGACGGTCGGAGTAGACCGTGAATGATCGGGTCCACGAACCGCAAATTTGCGGGGAAACACTAACATTTTTTTCTGCTGGACACATTTGGAATCGATTGGGACAAGCTGGGCTCCCATTCTCCCTAGTTTCTTTGTGAATTCAGAGAAAGAGTTGTCTTTTGGGGGCCTGTGGTTCTGAGGTTAGACTAGCACATGTATCAGTTTGACAAAGCATAAAGAGGTCAATATTCAGCTGGCATTTCTTGGTGTTTTAATAGCCACCATTGCTGTAATGCCCAGAGATTCGTGCCAGACAAAATGAATTTCTGGGTTTTGGGAGCTGGCTACTAGAGAATGACATGAGAACAAATTTGTTCCTGACCCTGCGGGATCTATCTCCATCCTTGTCCCATCTCCGCGAGTTCTGTCCCTGTCCCATCCCTGTGAGCTCTGTCCTCATCTACAAAAGCCTGGAAAACTTTAAAATCATGTGTTCAAGGTTTGTGCAGATGAGGACAGAGTTTTCAGGGATGGGACAGGGACAGAACTCACATCAAGGGCCACCAACTGGATCTCATAGAACAGATACATTTTTTTTCTATTTCTCACTCTTCCTGGACTTTAATGCCATAGTCTGACAATTACGCTCTAAATGTTATGATTAATTGGAGGGAAAGGACAGGAGTTAATAGGGATAAGTAAAGCAAGGCAAAGTAGAGTATTGTAATATAAGGGGGAAAATTGATAGTAGTGTGTTTTGAGTTATGGCAAATGAGTTGTTGAAGCAGTCAGCTGAAATTACAGAACATTTCCTTACTGACTGGAAAGAATTGTGTAATAATGTACTGGATGACATAGCCCCAGCAACCCAGAAAAAATGTTCAGCCTAGAAATTAGTGAAGTAGATGAAATGGATGTAATCAGGTTTATTATAAACTAATATTAAAATGATAAAATTAAAGAACCATAAATAACAATTACAACAAATAAACTCTGGTTGGTGCTGATCTGTAAAGCAGTGTCTTATATTTGTCAAACCAGTTTAGGGATGCAGTAAACCAAAGGCTGGCGCATTTATGTAAAGTAGCGTAGAACAGTGTTCTTCAACCTTTTTACACCTATGGACCGGCAGAAATAAAATAATTATTTTGTGGACCGGCATCGGTCCGTGGACCGGCTGTTGAAGAACACTGGGCTAAGTCCTAGGCCAGACCCCACCCATCTCTACCCAATCTCCACCCCAGACCCCGCCCCCATAATAGTACTAATTGTAACACTATTTTTTTTCCATTCATTTTTCACAGATACACAATATAATCTTATTAACAACACATAATGGTTAACCACAAAATTAAACTACACAAAGCACACTGACAGCAGATGTAAATTCTCAAAATTGACATAATTCAATCACTAAATTCAAAAATAAAATCATTCCTCCTATCTTTATTGTTTTCTTCCCTCCATTCTAGCCTTACCTTCTGGCCTGCTCCCGCCTGGCCAGTTTATGCTGCCCTGTCAGAGAGAAGGCTTCTGGTTCAGGCTTAGGTGCAGGACGCGCGTAGGAGCCACTGTTCGTGTCTTTGTGCACTGAATCAGCTGGCTCAAAGATAACGCCGCATCAATTGCACCGTGGATCGGCAGTTGAAGAACACATGGCGTGTGAAGATGCTTTCATCAGAAGTCCATGGTTAAGGGGATCACAAAGTACCAAACCTTTCCTCAGCATTGAAACACATAGGATATTGAGAGACAACAGTAGTAAATTGGAATTAAACGATATGATTCTCATGGTATATGAACACTGGTTACTCTAGATATGAATTTTCCACGAATGCTAACACTAAGCCAAAAAAGCTGAGCAGGACATTGGTTTTGTGCTCCCTCTTTTAAGTGACGTATTGAGGTTTTTGTTTGTTGTGCAGTCAAGAAATGAACACTTGGTTCACTGAGGGTGTTCTCACTGCTAAAAGAACTTATTTATTAATTTTATTTTAAAATTTGTATTCCGCTTCAAGCCTAAGCAGATTACAGGAAAAACAGACATAAACAACTTTATAACAATAACAACAACACATCAACTATCTCCTCATCATTCTCCTACTTTCAATTATCTGATTGTGCAGATCTCACATAAAAACATTTCACTCTAATAAAATGCTTGCACAAATAAATCAGTTTGCAGTTCTTTCTTAAAAGATCTCAATTCCTTACATCAGTGGTTCCCAACCCTGTCCTGGAGGACTACCAGCCAGTCAGGTTTTTGGGATAGCCCTAATGAATATGCAAAAGAAAGATTTGCATATAATGGAGGTGACAGGCATGCCAATCTGCCCCATGCATATTCATTAGGTCTATCCTGAAAATCTGACTGGCTGGTGGTCCTCCAGGACAGGGTTGGGAACCGCTGCCTTTCACAATCTCAAGCAACCTGGCAAACAATTCCATAGTTGTGGACCTGTTACTGAGATTGCCTTTGCTTGCGTTCTCTTGTAGTCTCGTATTTCTCCTACTGACTCTGATCTCGGTGAACATAGCGGCATATACCTCCTTAGTGCCTGCACCAAATACCAAGGAGTTACTCCATTGATTACCTGTAGAAAATTTGAAAAAAGATGGAGAAAACAATAAACATCTGATGATAAAAAGCTGTAGGTCAAGGTCAAGCAAGGTAATCTATTATACCAGAGGTTCTCAACCCAGTCCTCAGAACCCACTATGAATAAGCTCTACATTCATTCCATTTAAATCTATCTCATGCATATTCAAGCTGGATATCCTGAAAACCTGACTGACTGGGTTGAGACCTCTTATTATACTATTCTTCCTATGTTAGACAGGATGGGCCTGGTTCTAGAAACAGTGCCTAGTTTCACCTAACTCTTAGGTACTGTTTGCTACGGTTGTTGTAGATTAGAATTTCCACATACTGTATTTTTGTCTCTTCCTCTTTCTGCTACATCTTGTAATTAATGAGGCTAACCTTTTTTCTCTCACCTTTTCAGTTACTGCATTTGAGAACTAAAGAGGCCTTTTTTCCTTATACCTTTATGCACTTTCTTAACATAACTGTTCGTTGCCTTCAGAATAACTCCTTTCAATTTCACCCACTGCGTTTCTACTTCGTTCAGCTGTTTCCTTCCAACTAACTTGAGTAAGTCCTCTCATCCCACATTTTAATATTGAACCTCACCATTCTGTGGCCACTAGATGCCAAATGATCACCCACCGTAACCTCAGAAGTACCAAGTCCAGAATAGATCTATCTCAGACGGTTCTGTTATTAATTGTCGGAACAATTCTCCCTGTAACGAATCCAAGATCTCTTTTTTTCTAGATGACCCTGCAACAGGGACAGTCCATTCAACTTCAGGCATATTAAAATCACCTATCAGTAGTACTTCCTCTTTCCTAGCTATCTTGTGAATGTCTTTAAATCCTTATCCCTTTCTTCTGACTGTGAAGGAGGCCTGTATATCACACCAATGTAAATAAATTTTCCATTTTCACTTCCCAGATTAACCCATAAAGCTTCTTCTTTACCCCCTATATCTTGCAATTCTGTCACTTTAATATTATTCTTAACATATAACACCATTCCTCCACCCGTTTTACATACCCTGACACTCCTGAATAGCCAGGTATAACTACAACCCAATCATGGTTCTTTGTGAACCACGTCTTCTTGACTGCCACTAAATCCAATTCATGTTCAACTAATAGAGCTTCTAGATCTGGACTTCTGTTACCCGTACTATGGGCATTGGTATACAATGCTTTCCAGCTTTCGCTCTTTTGTCTCATTTCAATAACGGTATTTGATGTCTTATATTCTTGAGAGTTATTAATTACCTCAGGCATTTTATACCCAAAGGGCCTGATTCTGTATAGGACACCCGGTCTCAGCAGCTGCCTAAGCGGCTTTTGAAAATTGCACATGAGCATACTATGCCAACCCTGCCTAACCATCCTGATTGTCTAACCAGCATCCATGTCACAGATGCCATTTAGAGAATCACGTTGCTGCTCAACTGATAACGGAAAGGGAATCTGCCTGCCATGATCAGCAGCGGCAGGGAGCCCCCGAACCCCGCCGTAAGTTGACTGACAGGAGGGATGCCAACTCCCTCCCGCTGCTATCCCTGAACCCCTACTGAACTGTTCATGGCAGGAGGGATGCCCACTCCCTCCTGCCAGAACCTCGAAAACAACCCCTAGCAGGAGAGATGCCCAATCTCTCCTGCTGCCAACCCACCCAGATCCCCATGAGAGTGGCTTTAGGTATCTAGCCAATCGGAGTCTTAGGCCACTCCAAGTGTATCCCAGAATGCACTTTAAAAGAGGCCTAAGACTCCGGTTGGCCTAGGTAAGGGGTAGGCAATTCCGGTCCTCGAGAGCCAGAGCCAGGTCAGGTTTTCAGGATATCCACAATAAATATGCACGAGATAGATTTGCATCTCAAGGAGGCAGTGCATGCAAATCCATCTCATAAATATTCATTGTGGATATCCTGAAAATCTGACCTGACTCTGGCTCTCGCAGACCGGAATTGACTACCCCTGGCCTAGGTGCCTAAATGCCCTGCAGCTTCTGAGGCGTTTTCCCCTATTCAGCTATATTTGTTTGAAAATGAAGTCTAGTGTTGACAAGGGGTTAAGGATTGCACCAGTGTAGATTTAAACTAGAGATATACCATTTGATTTATTTAAACTTGAGTGGCATACATTGCCTCCATTATATGCAAATCTCTTTCATGCATATTCATTATGGATATCCTGAAAACATGACTGGCAAGGGGTACTCCAGAACCGAGTTGAGAAACACCGCTCTACGCTACCTTGGGTGAATTTATTTATTTATTTTTTAAAAGGCGGCAAATTATAAACAAGTCAAATAAATGAATCAAGAGAAAACATTTGCACATGTTGGTGAAAAGCAAATGGTAGGCACCACAGAAAAACCATCATCAGTAATCAGAGCTGACATTTTGTTTCAGATGCAGGACAAACCATCGGCAATCTGTGACGTATGATTCATCTCTGTGGCAATTCCTGAGGAAAATCAGATCATAAATGTGTAAGTTAATTAATTTATTTTATTTTATGCAATTGAAGTTTTTATCATTACTCCTCTCACACTTGTGTTTGGTTTTATTATCAGCTTGAATTATGGCGGCTAGGTGTTGTGATCCTGTTGGATTTGGAATACTGATCTGTTATTGCTGTTTTCTTTGTCTCTTCCTGTTAAATATTTTGAGTAAAAAGAAGCTCTGTTGTGCTGAACTTCATCAGAGCCTTGGGCCAATATCACATTGATAACATGAATAGGAATAATAGGAGTGAATGGGTTGATACCCCTCATCTCTTCCCCTCCCCAACCCCATTTTCTTAAGGATGTTATATTTCCAGTTCAGGAAGGAGTGTATGAGGGATATTTGCTGTCTCAGTGTATTATAGTAACGTGAAAGACTTTTGGACTGTGGTATCACGGACTAAGATTGTTTAAAAAATGTATTGCTGATCTGAAATACAGTACTCCCCTGAAATTCACGGGAGTTCCATTCCAGGTTCCCCTGTGAATTTTGAAAAACCACGAATACAGTTTTTTTGCCTGTCAAAGGCTGGGGAGGCAGGAGAGGGCAACTGGAGCACCGGCAGGTGAAGAAAATCACTCGCGGTCTGCTCCGACCGCCTCTTCCCGTAGTAAAGTTAGGCTACACCAATCAGGGGCTGCTTTAACATGCAGCTCCTGATTGGTGTAGCCCGACTTTACTACAGGAAGAGGCGGTCGGAGCAGACCGCGAATGAGCGAGTCTGCGATTTGCGAACCACAAATTTCCGGGGGAACACTGTATATACTTTCACCTCACAATCAGTATTTAAGTTTAAAGATATGGATAATGTTTCCTGATGGTCCCAGGCTCTTACGATTAATAACAAAGTTTTCTCTTGCAGCCTAAAATGGAGATTATGGAGAATCTCGCCAGGATGAGAAATCTTTGATTTCTCAATTCTGCTGATACGTTTTGTATCTTGCTGGTCTGTTGCAGAAGGAAAGGATAGTGAATTTCCTAGATTCTAATGGGTTAGAAGATCCAAGGCATCATGGTTTTACTAAAGGTAAATCGTGCCAGAACGAATTTGATTGAATTCTTTGACTGGGTGACCAGAGAATTGGATTGAGGATGTGTGCTAGATATAATTTACTTAGATTTCAGCAAAGCCTTTGACACAGTTCCTCATAGGAGGCTCTTGAATAAACTTGACAGGCTGAAGTAAGGGCCCAAAGTGGTGAACTAGATTAGAAACTGGTTGTCAGGCAGACACCAGAGAATGGTTTCACCAGAGTCTTATACAGGGGCATCAATACCTCCTTTTTCCTACTGGCCATTCCTCTTCCTGTACACCCTAGTATCCTTCTAGCTTTCATCATTGTCTTATCAACCTATTTAGATATAAAGTCACTATAAAGGAGCATAAGGATCACTAAAACTATTGAGTCTGCAAAGGAGTGTAAAGGTTGTATGAGCTGAAAGTGAAAAGCACATCTTGGAGGAGAACTGTAGCACTAATTAAGGTGTAATAAAACTGTCAGGCAGTCAGATAAGCATCTGTAACTTGTGTCTAGGGAAAGGGTACACCCACTGCTACCTACCAGGTTCAGATTTACGCAATCTTATTAGAATGATGAAACCAGAATATCTGAAACTGATTTTATTATGAAAATATAAGAATGATATATATAGCCAGCTGTAAATAATAACAAACTAATGATTATTCACAAATATCTCTGTAGATATGTCAGCATAGAACAAGTACATAAGCATAATCACTAAGGGCTCCTTTTACGACGGTGCGCTAGGGTTTTTAGTGTGCGGTAGCCGAAAATCTACCGCCTCCTAAAAAGGAGGCGGTAGTGGTTAGCGCGCTCGGGAATTTAACGTGCGCTATTGTGCGCGTTAAGGCCCTAGCGCAGCTTTGTAAAAGAAGCCCTAAGTAATTAGAAAATATGACTAATTATCACACAATATATATTTCCTTACAATATGATTCCTGATAAGAATATAGCAGCAAATCTATATAATTAGCTTGGCATAATCACCAAGAGTCCTGAACAACCTTATTTTACCAAGAAGACTCTATTCTAGTCCAGCAAGACTAAGAGAAAATTCCTGCCTTACCCTTGGGTTCAGCGGACATCAGCTCCCCCTGGTGACGGAATTATCTTCTTTAGGCTACCAGCATACAGTGAGTTTTAAGAAGAGTCCTGCAGCTGGAGAATCCTCGTTCAGTCAGCACAAAGTTGCTTCCCTCTGGTAACAGCCAATGCAAATGATTGCCAGTCCTTCGTGGTGCACGTTGTAAATCAGAGACAAAGTTCAGCAGTGTCCCCAAAACGAACAGTGTCCGAATCCCTAGCTCTCAGCAGACACACACAAGTGAAATTCTTTCTCATCAGTTCTTATTGTCTCCTGCACAGTGTAAAGGAGCTATGTAACTCCCCAAACCCAAAATTGTCTAACTCACGTGACCCCTAGAGGACCAATCAGAACCAGGCTTTTTGGTCACACAGAGGAATAATAAATAGTGTTTTTGTGAAAGGTCCTTAGGAGACAGACAGAGGTGCCAAAATAATAACAGCACAAGGCACGGTTCATAGCCCTAGATGGGAAACTACCTCTCCTCCATGTTCACATGGCAATGGAGATCCAGTGATGGTAGATGTCCTTAGCTACGCACACACAGATCTTCTAAAGACATCCAGAATGCTTCAGGACAGCAAATATGGTTCTTGGCCTAAGTTTCAAGCCTGCAGTTCTCCAACAGGTAAAGCAGGAATCGCCCCTACAGAACAAGAGTGGAAAACGCTTTGAAACTTTTCAATTCTTTTTCTAACTATTTTATATTGTTCTTATGGACTAGTGACTATTTTCTTCATTGGTTTTGTATCCCTGTTTTTGTATATACAGTTTGTATATTTGGAAAGCCCAATGCATGGGAATTTTATTGTCGTTAAGAACCATCTCCCAGTTAGCCTTTTACCTATGTACTACTATTTATTTTTAAGCCTGCCATTCTAAGACCCTTATTACCGTATTTCCCCATGTATAGGCCACGGCCTATACATGAGTTTTACAATTCCCTGCAGTGGGTGCGGCTTCCTTAAATGGGGCGGCCTATCTAAAGACATCGTAAATAAGCCGCCCCATTGTAAAATCAGCCGTGGAGACCCTGTACCTGCAGCTCCCTCCTGAACGGCTATCGGCTGCCTCCTGCCTCATCGTGGCCAGCAGTGCTGGGCAGGAGCGATCTTTTCAGCATCCAGTCGGCCCCGCGCTGCTTCCTCAAGGCCTGCGCCAGTGGCATTGGGAGATGATCATGATTGTTGAGTTTAATTATTGAAATCTTGGGAGGGTGCCTCTAGGGTTTTGAAAATCAACTGAGGCAGGCACAACTTTTAAACATTTGCCTAGGGTGCCTTACATCCTTTCTCTGTCCCTGTAGGTATTTAACAAGAACAATACTGGTGAAATCTCTCCTGGAATTCAATGAGGGTTTTCCAAGCTTGATTTATTGTTGTTGTTTTAGTGTTTTGGCATGCTTAAAACTCAATGATGACATATGGTAGGAACACGCTCCAAGGGACTGGGCTCCAGGATGGCACAGAGCAGCAGTCAAAGTAGACAGATGGAGGGATTAGTCACCCTCCAAAAGTAGTTTAATCCTACATATTGGCAAGGCCAAACAGAGGGAGGAAGAGCAAGAAGTGCCTGTGGAAGCAGAGACAAAGCTTTTCTTAGCTCGTTTAGAGGCAGCTTTATGATCTAGGCACTGGTGATATTGAGCTGATAAACATAACATCTGTGAAATTCTGTGAGGAGGGACAGAGAAAGTCTAACAACTGTGGATGGAAGGAAAGGGGTATGGAGGCAGGCAGAAGAGTCATATTGAAAAGATCATTCTGTTGCCTTCCTCCTGCATGCCCATAGAAAATGCAATTTGTCAACCCAACTACATTGTAATGTGGTTTATTAAATTGCGCCTCTGCTGCTCAGTTGGCAGAAGGCCTGAAGTTTTAGAGAGTGGGAAGACCTTTGATTGGATGTTAAAATAGCATACATTACGGTGGCTTTCACAGGCCCTTCCTCCCATATCATACATATGGTTCAAACGGTAATGCTTGAAAATTGAAGAGTTCAGCAGAAAATAGAAGTCCCAGAAATGCCTCTGTGTTGTGCCTCATCCCAGAATTAAACCACTTTGGGAATAATAGCTGAAGGGGAAAAATGAAGTGTGCAGTACAGTATTCCCCCAAAATTCACGGGGGGTTACGTTCCTGGAGCACCTGCGAATTTTGAAAAACCACGCATACTGTACTATATTGGATGCGGGGATCGGAAGCGGGAGAGGGCTGCAGAACAATGTTGGGGGGTTGGCATTTCTCACTTCCTCATCCGCTAGCAGCCACTGACCTCTCAAAAATCGAGCCAGAAAAAATTTTGGCACACTAATCGGTCTGTTAGTCTGTGTCTCCTGTAAGCCCCGGGACTTTCTCTGGAGTCGTCGTAGTTTAAAAACACGCTTGGAAAAACCCATGAATAACTAAAGCCCTGTTTTACTAAGGTGCGCTAACCAATTAGCATGCGCTAATTCGATTGGTTAGTGCACTGTAGTAAAACCGGGAGCAAGTCTGTGAAGTCGGAACCACAAATTCACGGGGGTATACTGTATTTCAAAAGAAAAAAGAGCGATTTATGGCATGCTTATGTTTTAAATACATCTGAAAATCAAGCTCTTATTTTGCAATGTATATTGACAATATTTCCTTCATATATGCATAAAATGTGTACATATGTTTTGTAGATATGTATTGGTGAAAAGACCCATGTAATGCTGTCAACGTCTCTTTATGACTGTTTCAAATATTAGACAGCATATGCTGACTGCAGAGCATGGATACTTATCTCCTATCATGCATTCAAAAAACCACATTCAAGTTTCCTTCCTTTTGACTTGAAGAGACATAACTGATCAGAGGTTTCATCCTATTTTTTGTATATGGGAGCAACCTGTAATCATTTGCGCCTCTAGTGCTAGAAGCATAGAAACACATAAATTGACGACAGATCGAGTTATTCTGACTCATCCTATCTTGTTTTGACATTTTTCCCTTCTTGCTGCAGACAGTGCTTTTTCTAAGGATGTGGATATCATTTAAAAAGTTAAATGATGATAGGAAGGTGAATTTTTCATACGTTTGGATTTTTGCCTAAAGTAGAACGAGAACAACTCACATGTATAAGCTCTGTTTTCCATCATTAAGAGGAATCAAGTCCATCAACTAGTAAAATTTCACACTCCTTTCTATACTTACTAATTGCAATGTGGAATGGACTACCTCCTCAAATTAGGTCATGTTTATCTCTTCAGATCTTTTCGCAAAACTATAGAAACCACTATGTTTCATTGCTTTTTAGGCTATAGCTCCAATGAATGTTAATGGATCTTTCTTTGTGATCTAATTATGTAAACCGAATCGAGCTCCTGTTTGTAGGAGATAATTTGGTATATTAAACTAAGAATTAGATTAGATTTGGATGGCTCGAGCCTCTGAAGTCTTCTGATGGGAAGCAGCCATTGGTAACTGCATTCGTCAATTTTCCTGTCTTCTGCATCTGTAGTGTTATTGAGTCACTAGTGGAGAAAACTTTGACTCTTCAGCTATACAAGATCTCTTTGAGTCTTCATGCACAAAACATTCCTTCTCCCATCTTTCACCTATCCCATCCTTGCTCTTGGATTGCACCATGGGCCTCTTCTATCAAACTGCGCTAGCAGTTTTTAGCGCAGAGAGCTGTGCTGAATGGCCTGCGCTACTCCCGATGCTCATTGGAGCTGTATGAGTGTCGGGAGCAGCGCGGGCCATTCAGTGCGGCTCACCGTGCTACAAACTGCTAGTGCATTTTGATAGAAGAGGCCCCCAAGTCAATGGTCAATGTGCAGAGTGGTTTGGTTTTGCATGGGGAGGAAGTTAGATGAGTGGAAGATCCATTCTTTTGGAATGTAGGATCTGTGGACAGATGAGTAAGAGTAGAAGCTTTAAGTAGAGAAATAATATTGAAGAAGCCAGGAAATAATCAAGACAGTGAGTGTTTCAGTGGTGAGTGATCATAGACCTGTTATGGGGACCCATTTGTTTATGGGTCCTAATGTGATTAATCTGGTTAGATAACTCACAGTGACTTTAGATATCACCTAGTTCTCACTAGTTCATTTGGAGGCCTCTGTTAATAAGTGCTTGGGTAAAATTGGTTCTTTGGTTAACAGATTAGTTTTGAAAATGAATCAATAGGAAAATAAGCTGAGTTTGCTGGTTCAGAGGATGTAAAATGTAGTACAGCATATATAACATGAGACTTGTGTTGTATCAGTAGTGCAGGATAGATTGATCTCCAGTTGGAGAATGGAGATGGTAAAGAATAAATTGAAAACTTTGAATTTATGCTTTGTGAACTTCCTTAGAGATGCTTTGGAACTTTCTAGCGAAACTATGAAGAGATACTGTAAGGAATTTATGAAAGTCCCTCAAGAGGCTTATCCATTTGTTCCTTCCAGTTCAGACTGGCCAGGAGGAAACTTGAAGATCTAATATTTCAAATGCCAGAATGCATTTATTGGCACATTTGGAAAGATCTATAGAGGAAGGAACCAATTGGTTAACCTTTTGATAGCTTTTATGTTTATATATTCATAATATGTTGCTTTTTGGGGGAAAAGAAGATATGGGTTTTTCTTGATTTATGTAAGACACCACAAGTTAGGAGAAATAATTTTCTAGATGCATGCCAGTTGAGTTGCAATTGTATCGCAGAAAAGGTGAGAGGCATTGATTTTCAGATGCAAATGCAGAACAAATAGAGAGCAAACCAAGTACACCAAGCAATAAAAACAACAATTCAAAGCAAGATGGAATATAGCAGTGCCCTTGAAAGATTTGCAGAAGATTATTGTGTGTGAGACAGTGATGGAGTTGAAGCCATTTATAATGTTCTTTAGAGTCCATGGAAAATGTATCTCTCAGAATGGAAAATGGTATCAATGTTTTTTCAGGTGTTAAGATTCCAGTTGGCCCAGGTGCCTAAGGCTCTGCCCATGGGAGGGCCCTTAGGCACGGGTCAACCAAAGATTCCGGTTGGCCCAGGCTCCTAAGGCCCCTCCCCAGTGCATCCCACAATGCACTGGGAAGGGGCAGGCCTACCTCATTCTGACGGAGGTGGGCCTGCCGGATGGACGGTGGGAAGACCCGTCTGGCCAGCCATCATTGCAGGTTAGGGGAGTCCGTAGGGACCAGGGAGGATGGGGGGTTTAGGAGGGATGGGGTGGATCTGGGTGGGGGGGGGTCATCGCAGAATCTATGGTGGGGGGTTCAGGCAGGAGGGATTGGGTATCATCCTGCCGGTTTCGTTCGGGGGGAGGTTTCTGGCAGGAGGTATTGGGCACCCTCATGCTGATTTCATTCGGGGAGGTAGGGGGTTTCCGGCAAGAGGGATTGGGCACCCTCCTGCCAGTTTTGTTCAGGGGGTGGGGGTTTCCAGTAGGAGGGATTTGGCGCCCTCCTGCTGGTTTCATTCAGGGGAGTGGGGATTTTCTGGCAGGAGGGATTGGGCATCCCTCCTGCCATGTTTGTCGAGGGGCTGTTCCAGGTAGGAGGGATTGGGCATCCCTCCTGCTGCGTTCATTTGGGGGGGGATTGGTGGTTGCAGCTGCGGCCGCGTCTACAATAACCCGATTCTCTAACTGGCGTCTGTAACATGGATGTCAGTTAGAGAATCGGGTTTACTTTAGGTGGCCTTAGGCCCGATTCTATATAGGACTTCTGAGACCGGGCGTCCTATACAGAATCCTTATGTACCTTTGGATGTATACTAACAGATCACATTGCTTTGTCCACCTTTAGTTTAACTAGCGCCTCACATGCCTATTTCTCTTAAAGTCATTCAGAGTCTACCACACTTCTATTTCTGTATGTGTTTGTCTTCTGTGATCATACTCTTGGCTCTTCATCTGTGAACACAGAATAGAAATATTTGTTAAGCAACCGAAATGGGCAGGAACAAGTGGACATCGCTTCTGCCCATTCCCCTGTTAGACCACCAGGGATCTGCACAGGTAAGCTCAAAAGGATCCTGGGAGAGGGTGTTGTGGTTGTTCAAGTTAGAGGAAGAGGGAATGGAAGGGACTTGACAGTTGTTCAGTGGTGTGCTGGGAAGGAGGGGGATCAGAATCTTGAGGAGATGATGATGGCGGTGGTGGGAGTTTGAGACTTGGCAAAATACTCTTATGCATCTCTCATATGAATATTAGCTGGGACATATATGAGACCCGATGGCTATAGTAGCACAGGCTGAATTAGCCCTGGATATTCAGTTCTGGGGCCTGGACATGCCTGTAGCTGGATTTTGATTAATCTTATAACAAGGGTCATGCTATAATCTTCCAAAAAATTTCAAACAAATGGTTATTATAATGATGATAGAAAATCCTCTGCATATAGAATAATCTGTGTGTATTAAAAATGGCTAATGCTGTAAATGTCAGCTATGCTGCGGGATGACTAGTAAAGAGCATAGAAGGTAAATAGGGGGCATAAGTGGAGATAAACTTAATATTTCATGTTCTGTTGAAGAATGTATGGTGCAATCTTATGCATTCAAATCTAGCTGTCTGGCCATTATGAAAATAAAGGTAATTCACTGTTACAAAACACTAAAAAACTATAAAAAGTATCAAAATTCTTCCAGCTAGCAAGTTCTCTTTTTTTATTCTATATTTATAAACATTTTACTTAATCATTTCAAGAAACCTTGAAATAGAAATAAGATACACTGAGAAGAGATTTTTTTTTAAAAAACCCCAACAACCAGCAACTGAATACACATCCCAGTGCATTTAATAAAGCCCCAAAATAGGAAAAAAGGGAGGAAAATAAGAAACTGAAGTATTTCTCTGTGGAAGGAAAACAAAAAGAGAAAAAATTGAAAGCCAAGATGATATACCAGAAGCATTCTAATCCCTAGTGAGACATATTAGACAATAGAAGAAGCAACAACCAAATCAGAAAAAGAAACCTTGGCATCCAAATAATTAGGGCCAAGGAAACAAAACTATTACAATTATACTTAATATGACATTTGCAAGGAATTTAAAGAAAAAAATAACTCCCAGAGCCGCTACTTGGGGATTCGTGACCAAAAAAAACCCCTTGCATTTCACCTGGGTAGCCCTGAAAAAAATCAGGAAATACAAATATATGTTTTCCCCAATAGCATGCTTTATATATAAAAAAAAGTAACCTTAAAACCCAATTCCTGTCAACCTCTAAGATTAAGGTTATTGTCAGAATAGCAAAGGTTGATATATCAAAATGAGAATTCTCCCCCCAAATATTGGCAAATCTAGACTATCTGGAAATATCTCCAGTCACCTTTAACCTTCCATAATCAATGCATAGGAACAGGAAAGGATAGTAAGGCCTTCTTAGGAATTTGGAGCACTTCCGAGGATATTTCTTAACCACAGCCAAAGGAGATATCAACGATGACTTAGGAAAATTCTAAACGCCTCTTTATCCCTTACAAAGGCAGCATAACAAGACCTCAGTTTCTCAACTTGATATTCATCCTTTTCACGTCTCTTCCCATGGCATTCTAATTCGTCTTCATGACTCTTACTTTGTGTTTTCAGCAAAGAACAGCACTCAGGAACCATATACAACCTCTAAAAACTTCATCCAGAACCACTGTCCAGGAATCTAAATGGGGTCCCCAGGATCCAAGAAATATACTAGAGTTCCCCTCAGCCAAGACTTCAATAACAGAGGGCTGAATCTCTGAGAAAGGTTTACCCACTGAATTGTTGACCTTTCCTGACATGCCTATAGCTGAAGAGGAAGAAGGATCCCCTGTCTCTGTAGTGGTCATGTTGCTGTAGTCCGCACCTGAGACAGCTTCTGCACTGGGTTGTGAACGCCATTGTTTTAGAAAATGCTACACATCTGGATCTCCAAGACATCTTGTGATGCACTGGACTAAACAAGAACTCAGCATTCTAGTGAGATATGGGCCCTCAAACACCCTGCCCCTAAATGGAGTTCAGCATTCAGGTACAGGCAAAACAAAAGGAATCTTGGGTTCCTGGGATCAAAGTGATGCTTCCCTTTATCAGTTTGTCCATAAAGATTGTGAGTAGCCTCTATATTCAGAACTCACTCTTCCTATGTTTGCTTCTGATGCCATCTTGCCCATCCCCCTATACCAGTTAGCAATTTCCGCTGTCAGAAATACTGTTAAGAAATAGAAATTACTGTGTATGGAACTGTTGAAGTTGAGGCAAGATCTGAAGACAAGTAAAACACCTGATGGAACTGCCTGAAAACTGGTCAGATCTACAAAGCAGAACCCACAGATCACTGAAAAATTTAGTTCATCCCAAAAATCAGTGGCGAAGGGGGCCTTTTACTAAGCTTGCAAACATTTGTGCTCTCAACTACACAAGATACATTTTGAGAAAAAAATGGTGATGCATTTGAAGAAAATAATGCTTTGGGGTTTTGTAGGAACTAGCAGTACAGGAGATATTGGATGGGTGGAAAGAAAACATTAATTAAATTAAATATCATCATATTCTAGAAGCCAATACTCAGTCAGTGAAGAAATTGAAGCTGAAGAGAGGTTGAATATTTCAGCAAAAGAATGATCCACAACACTTCTCGGAATCAATAATGAAGTATTTACAGGAAAGAAAGATGAAAGTTTTGAAATTGTCTTCACTGTTCCCAGACTTGAATATTAGTGAAAATCTGTGGGGAGATCTCAAATGTGCAGAGCATGCAAGGAGACCTAAGAATATTTCTGAGATAGAAGAGATCTGTAAGGAGATGTTACAAAAGTACTGACTGAAAGTGTGCTCAAACTTTTATGTCTACCATAGTCTGCTTTCTTAGTATGATTCTGTGTAAAATGGCAAACAAGTAGTATTTAAGCATTAAACTTTGCAGAAAGACATTGTGTTTAACTTATGCTAATTTGGGGGCCTTTTTACTATGCTGTGTTAGGCATTAACATGTGCCCAACACAACTTAAAAGGGCTTACTGCAATGATAGAAATGTGCAAGCCTCGTAAATAATTAAAAAAAAATTTTTCCATGGAGGGAGTGTGTCAGAGTGCAGAGTGGTCGTTTCAGTTAACATATCTACATTATCTCATGCTGATTAGTGCAGGATTAGCGCATGAGCCCATACCACCTACAAAATAGTGGCGGCAAGTGCTCACACACAGGGGAGGGTCATTAGGGTGGGCAGACTGGATGGGCCGTGGCCCTTATCTGCCGTCAATTTCTATGTTTCTATGTTTTAATGGCAACATGGCTATTAATTGAGAAAATAGAAAATCAAAATGGTTGCTGGAGAAATGGTCTTAGTGAGGGGGAGAAACTTGCGTAAGACCACAGTAAGGCCAATTTTTCCTGCAGCTTGGTATAAGGACCCCTTTGGGATTCATTGACACTACAATTTGGCCAGGGTTTCCTGAACCTTTACAAATAACTATAGAATACATGCACAATCAGTGGAGTGAGTGTAAATTTATACAAGTCTTTTTGTTTTATCAGAGGCCATTGTACTGTATAAGCATGTTTTATTTTTATTATTGAATCAATTATTCGATTCAATTCACTTTTCCTTTCCAAATGGGCTTAAAAAAAAAATAAAAATTTTCAAACGTCCTGGTAGGTTTATTTTGTAGTCTTTCCACACCCCACACCCCTCTTTGCCCTCTTCAATCCCACTCCTGCACTGTGGTGTAAACAAAATAAAAAATACTTTTTCTCTCCCTGTTAAATCCTAGTTCCCACTCGCTGTCTAACACCAGCTCTGGCAGGATACACATTTATTTTTTTTAAAAATTCTTTATTAATTTTCAAGTCAAATACAAAGTGCACAGAATATACAAACAATTAGTACAGCAAACAGCACTTATATCCAAACAATAATAATACAAAGTACATTTTACTCCCACCCTCCCTGGATTTGTGTGAAAATCAATTAGGATTTGAAGGCTTACTCAATTAATTAATCATTCTTAACAGATTCTGCTAATGGACTCCACGTTTCCTTAAATTTTTTATTATACCCTAGTTTTTCAGAATTCAGTCTTTCATATCTATAATATTGACAAAGTGTTTCCCATCAAAAATTAAAGTTTAATCTATCCCAGTTCTTCCAGTTTCTTGTAATTAACTGCATAGCTACCCCATCATAAGAACACATTTCAAATCTGACATATTGTAATCACAAAATAGAAAATAAAATTATTTTTTTCTACCTTCCACTGTCATATTCAACATTTGTTTCTTTTCCACTGTCTACCATCTCTCTCTGTCCCTGCCTTGTGCCTTGGATTAAACCTCTCTATTCCCCTCCATGCAGCATCTCTCCTTTCCTCCCCTCCCCTCCATTATCATGTGCAACGTTTCTTTCTCTCACCCCATGCATCTCCCCCTGCCCTCCACCTTTTATCCAACATTTCTCCCTCTCTCTTTTCCATACATGTC
Organism: Geotrypetes seraphini; assembly: GCF_902459505.1. Classification (NCBI taxonomy): domain Eukaryota; kingdom Metazoa; phylum Chordata; class Amphibia; order Gymnophiona; family Dermophiidae; genus Geotrypetes; species Geotrypetes seraphini. The sequence goes on from NC_047085.1 coordinate 159,276,541, forward strand.
TCCCTACCCTCTACCATATGAAGGATTTCTCCCTCTCACTTCTTTCTATCTCTTTGTTTCATCTCTCCCTTCCTCACTTCCACCCCAACAATTCTTCCTCTCTCCTTTCTCCCCCATGTACAGCATCTTTCCTCCTTTCCCACCCATCCTCCTATGCAGCAGGACTCCACTGATATTCTCACTGTGAAACCTGACATACTTCCAAGGCAGCAGCGGCAGCACTCTGAACGGGCTTTGTGTCCTGCCCCGCTAGGGCTTCCCTCTGCCACATCACTGATGCCACATCACTGCGGTTTTAGGAGGCCTCGGAGGTATGTCAGGTCTCACCAGGGTGGGGGGTCGCTGAATCGGTGAGTCTGATTTTCTCAGACAACGAATCAACTCACTGAAGTGAATTGATGAACCGGGCAGCAATACTTAGAACCCCACTAATACAGTGTTACAACCACAGAAGAATAGGAAAGCATTATCCTGTCATCAATCAAATAATGATAAAAGGCATTTAATACAAAAAAAATCTAACAGTATTATATTAAATGAACTTTCAATCTGCACTTTATTGTGGAAAATAACAGAAATTTAACATACTTCGCTAATAGCTAAACATGTACACTTTGGTGTACAATAGTCATCTACCATTGACATTCCAAACAATCAAGCATTCATTGGGTGTCTACTCTATTGCAGATTTTGGTATCATCCGCAAAGAGGCAAATCTTACCCGACAGCCCTGCAGCAATATTGTTAATAAAAATGTTAAAAAGAACAGGCCCAAGAAAAGAAACTTGAGGCATACCTCTGTTAACATCCCTTTTCTCCATTGATTATTACTCTCTGTCGTTTTCCACTGAGCCAGTTTTTGACCCAGCCTGTCACTTTGCTCCATTAAGCAAAAATAATAGCAAATTTTAAGAAAAACAGAGCGCAGAGAGAGGGGTGACATGATCGAGACATTCAAGTATCTCACGGGCCGCATCGAGGTGGAAGAAGATATCTTCTTTTTCAAGGGTCCAGCGGCAACAAGGGGGCATCTGTGGAAAATCAGGGGCGGGAAACTGCATGGGGACACCAGGAAATTCTTTTTCACTGAAAGGGTGGTTGATCGTTGGAATAGTCTTCCACTTCAGGTTATTGAGGCCAGCAGCGTGCCTGATTTTAAGGCCAAATGGGACAGACGTGTGATCTATTCACAGAGAAAGGTAGGGGAGGGTCTTTGGGGTAGGCAGACTAGATGGGCCCTGGCCCTTATCTGCCGTCTATTTCTATGTTTCTATTGTCTCTGAGCGACCCTTGGATGGGCTTTAAACATTTTAAAAAATTATTTTCTGATCAAACAATCAAATTCATGGGAAAACCTTCAGTTCGTACAGTTTTTCCAACTTTAGACTTTTCTGGACAACTCTAATGGATCTGCCATCTGCAATGAAATCTGATTGCCTGTTTAATGAATTGGCTATCGAATTTTCCAAAGACCCTGAATATGCAAGATATGTGGAGATGATTTAATATATGGGAGGCTGTAAAAAGCTCCAGCTTTTTTTTCATAACACAGATAAAAGATAAAAAATTAGAAGTAATCTCCAGGTTTTAGTTTCTTCATTTTTTGTTTGCCGGACAGCTAATTCAGGTAGGTTGTAGACAAATTAGGCACAGCTT